>NC_138027.1:24112966-24712966 GCF_964106645.2 Podarcis pityusensis | reverse complement strand
GGTGCCGTCCCTGGCTCCTGAAATCTGTGTGGGGCCTTGTAGGGTGTAAGCACCGACCTATGAAAGACCGGGTGCATTCTGGAACCTTCTGGGAGGGTCAACCGAAAAGCTACGGGATTGATCCTGCCCTCAACTTGGTATGGCCCTAACTGTTTGTGTCCTAGCTTCTTCTTAGCTAACGACTTGGCCGGCACCACCTGGGCTGCTAACCATACCCAGTCCCCCACCTGGATGTCTTCTCCTGCCCTCCTGTGCCTGTCTGCCTGCACTTTGTAGGCGTGTTTAGCTAGTTCCAAGTGCCGTCGTAGCTCCTCGTGGACCTCCTGCAATTCTGCTGCTAAATGCTCAGCTCCCTGCGACTCCCCCTGCGTCGTTGTCTCCAACGCCGGGAAGGTTCTGGGATGTCGCCCATTGTTGGCGAAGAATGGTGTCACCCCCGTTGACGCGTGCTTCGTGTTGTTGTAGGCAAACTCGGCCATCGGTAAGTAGTCCACCCAAGTTGCAGGCTTTTGATTGGCGTAACATCACAGGTACTGCTGCATGATGGCGTTGACCCTCTCCGCTTGGCCGTTGGTTTGCGGGTGTCTCGCCGACGCTAAGTTGATCTTGACATTCAGGATGCCCAGGAGCTTCTGCCAGAAACTGGAAATGAATTGGCGACCCCGGTCGGACAGGATGGACCGTGGTAAGCCGTGCACCCGGAACACGTGGTCTATGAACAGCTTGGCGGTCTGTTCCGCTGTTGCCACCTTCGCGCAAGGAATGAAGTGCGCCATCTTGGTGAACAGGTCTACAACCACAAGCACCGCCGTCTTGCCTCGCGAACTGGGCAGATCAGTAACAAAGTCCAGCGCCACCCTTTCCCACGGCTGTAGTGGCGTCTCCAGCGGTTCCAGCAATCCCGCTGGCTTCTTGTGCACTGGCTTGGACCTCTGACACGTGTCACACCTGGCGACGTAATCCACGACCTCTCCTCGCATCTGGGGCCACCAAAAGTCCCTGGCTACTAAGTCCGCCGTCTTTTCTTTGCCGAAGTGACCCGCGCTGGGTGCGTCGTGTAACTGCTGTAAAACCTTCGCGCGGAGATCGTCTCCCGGCACATAGAGAGCACCCTTGCGGGTTAGCAGGCCGTCGCATATCTGGAATTCGTCGTCCTTTGCTGTCCCTCTGCGCACCTCCTCCATCTTGGATTGTGCGAACGGATCCGTCTGTAGCGCGCGGCGTACCGCGTCCAGGTCCACGGCGGCGGAAGCGCATGCCCACGCCTGCGGTGCGAAAATGTGCCTGGCTGCCACTGGTGCCGCTTCCTCGAGATACTGCGGTTTCCTGGAGAGGGCATCCACTATGACGTTGTTGTCTCCCGGGATATACTCTATCCTGAAGTCGAAATCCGCAAAGAACTCCGCCCATCTCATGTGCCTTTGGCTCTGGAGCTTCGCCGTGCGCCAATACTCTAGGTTCTTGTGGTCTGTGCGGACTTGCACGGTGTGCTTGGCTCCGATGAGGAAGTGCCGCCACGCCTTGAAAGCCGCGTGGATGGCCAACAACTCCCTGTCCCAGATGGTGTAGTTCTGTTCCGACTTGCTGAGCTTCCGGGAATAGAAAGCGCAGGGCCTCCAGTTCCCTTGCGGATCTTCCTGCAAGAGGACGGCCCCCACTGCTCCGTCAGATGCGTCAGTTTCAACCCACATGGGCCTGCCGGGATTCACGTGTAGCAGCTGTTCTTCGGACGCGAAAAGGCTCTTAAGTCTCCTGAAGGACTGCTCCGCTTGGTCCGTCCATGTGAACTTTTTCTTCTTGGAACTGAGGGTGTCCGTGATAGCTGCCGTCTCTTTCGCGAAACCCCTGATGAACTTGCGGTAAAAGTTGGTGAAGCCGACGAACCTCTGGACCTCCTTCCGATTGCGCGGGCTATTCCAGTCCAACACCGCGCGGACCTTGGCGCTGTCCATGGCTAGTCCCTTGTCGGACAGCCGGTAGCCCAGGAAATCCACCTCCATCACGTCGAACTGGCACTTCTCCAGTTTGGCGTAGAGTCTGTGCTCCCGCAGCCTCTGCAGGACCTCCTTTACGTCTCTCTCGTGAGTCTCCCGCGATTCTGAGAAGATCAGAATGTCGTCGAGGAAGCATACGCACTTCTTGTAGAGGAGTCCCGCTAGCACGTGGTGCATGAAGGCTTGGAAACAGTGGGAGCCATTTTGGAGACCAAACGGCATAACTCTGTATTCATAGGTGCCCAGCGGTGTGAACATGGCCGTCTTCCACTCGTCACCTTCCCTCATGCGTATTAGATTGTATGCTCCGCGTAAATCCAACTTGGTGAAGATCCTCCCCTTCCGTACCGTCGCGAGCAGGTCGTCAATTTTGGGCATGGGGAAGGCCTTGGGCTTTGTCATCGAGTTTATGGCCCTATAGTCCACAATGAGCCTTTTTTGGGGCGTGTCTTTCTTCTTCACGAAAAACACAGGACTGCCCCCCACTGCCTTGGATTCTCGGATGAATCCCACTTCAAATTGTGATCTATGAACTCCCTGAGTTCCTGCATCTCATCTTCAGACATGGAATACAGCTTCGCAGTCGGTAGCGTCGCCCCTGGTAAGAGGTCAATTGCACAGTCGTAGGGCCGGTGGGGTGGTAATTGGTCAGCTTCTTTTTCGCAGAAGACCTCCAAAAACCCCTTGTACTTGTGGGGCACTGCCTGCACCATGCCTAGATGCAACTGTTGCCCTTCCTCCTGGCCCTCCTCCTCCTGGCCGGTCTGGATGCAATGTTGTGCGCAGTAGGATGAGCCAAAGGTGAGCTGCCGCTGGTACCACGCTAATGATGGGCTGTGTCTATCCAGCCAACTCATGCCTAACACTATAGGCGTGTCTGACAGTCGGGTGACATTGAAACTGATGACCTCGCGATGATTCCCAATTTTCAGCAGCATGGGTGGCGTCTGTTGTACCACTTGCCCACCCAGCAACTTCCTGCCATCTACCGTGACGACGTTCAGAGGCAGCGTGGCTGGTAGTAGCGCTATGCGATGCTGCTTGATGAACTGCATCCCCACGAAGTCTGCGTTGCTCCCTGAGTCAATCGTAATGGGGACTTCCAGGGTGAGTCCATTAGGTAGCTGGAGAGTAGCAGTGAGCTGCACCACTGGCTTGGGTGGTAAGGGGTCTATAGGCTGCAAAAGCGCTGGGGACTGCTTCACTGACTTGCCTGGCGGAGCCCCAGCATGTCTGCTTCCAGCCAGGCATTGTCGTTTCCCTGAAACTGTTCTCCTTGGAGCGCTTCCCCTGTTACTGTTGCTAAGGCTGCAGTGTGCTTCTGGAGCCTCTGGGGACACTCTTTGGCCATGTGCTGCGCACTGTCACAGACGTAACACTTCCTGGTCCCTCTAGGAGGCTTCGCCTTGACTGCTCCGGACGCTGAGGCTCCGGCAGCTGTCTGAGCCTTTGCACCACCCAGTTCCATTGGTTCTTCCCCCTCCCTCAGCCTAGGCGAGGGATGCGTACGTCCCAGGTCGCTGGGAAGAAAAGGAGGCGCTCTAGCTGGTGCGCGGACTTGGCGCCCCTCCTCACTGTGCCAAGGGCGTTCTTCGTGGCGCACTCCTATCGTGAGTGCCCTCTGCACGACGTCTGCTAGGGTTTGAGGTCTGTCCCCCCTGGCCAACTCATCTTTTACGGAGCCATGAAGCCCCTCCCAGAACAAGTCTCTCACTGCCAATGAGTCCTTTTCCCAGCCCAGCACATTCAGCAAAGCAAAAAAGCGAGAATGGTACTGACGCACTGTAGCCTTGCCCTGCCTCAATCCATGCATCTCCCGGCGCGCCACATCAACATCAACTGTAGATTGGAAGCAAGCGTCCATGGCCTTGATAAATTCATCAGAGTTCCTGCGGGCAGGACCATCTTCGCGCCACAAATTGCGTAACCAGGCTCTAGCTTCCCCATGCAAATGGGACACAATAAAGCCTACCTTCTCCTCCTCATCTTTGAAGTCTTTCCAAAGCAAATGCAGCGCGTATACGACGTCTGCTCTGAAACTGGGATAATGCTTCAGGTTTCCATCGAAGTGGGCTACTAAATTGCCCCCCCTCCGTCCGAGTCCGATTCCGTCTGATCTGGACCCCGGGAACCCCTCTTTGCACGCCTGATCCCACCTGGCTTGCAGATCCTGGCATCGCGCTTCTGCTTCGGCAACTGTCTTCTGAGAGACCCGTACTGCAACGGAGAGTTCAGCGACTGCGTTTTGCAGGGTCGTTATCTGCTCCTCAGTAGTCATGTCTGCCAAACTTCGTGAGCTTTGCAAAAAAAAAATAATAATTTGCGGTTTCTCTGAGAGGGGACTTACTGTCAGGGCTGCCTCAAGTCTCAGCTCACAAAAGACCAACGCCTATCTCTTCTTATATACAAAAGTGTTTATTGCAGTTCATTGTTTGCTTCACATCCGAGGCGCGCAGCCCTACGTCTGTTACGCTTAGACCGCTGAAGTCCCCTCTGAGTCAGTCCCTCCCCTGCACCAGTTTAAGAGGCTTGCGCTGCTCCACCTCTTTCTCTCTTTCCTTTTCCGCAGGGTCTTCCTGCCCGCTGGGGTTTCGCCCCTCCTGGATTCCTCTGACGCGGAATCCCCAGACTGCTCTTGCCCCCTCCTGCGGGCTTTGGGACCTGGCCCCTCCTCCGGGCTCCCTGTACTTCCGCGCGCCTCTACATTTGAACTTGGCGCGCCTGCCCAACCTCTAACCTTCCTTTTGACAGCTACACTACTCCCTTCACTACTCCCCTCCCCTTCCGGGAGGGTGGCTTGCTCCGACCTCCCTCCCTTCTCTGCTGCCGGAGCTGCTTCCCCTGATACACTGAAACCTCCACCCCCTTCGCTGCACTCTGGCGGGGAGGCTGGTCCTGACGCCCAGCTGCCACTTTGGTATCCCCCGCTGGCCCCCTGCTCCTGACATGTTCCCCCTGGGGCTCCCCTGGCCTTGACTACCGGCGCCCCCTTCTGGGAATCCTCTGATTCGCTGGAAAGACTCATGGAATCTCTTGAGTCACTGTCATCCTCTTCCTCGCTGTCCTGTGACTCATCCCCATTGCTCTCCATCTCCTGCCTACCCTGTGCCTCTGTCCCTGAACCCCTGACACCTAGGCTTGCTCAAGGCTTGCTAATCCTTTTAGAAAGGCATCACGGCTGGAAAAGCTCCCATTCCCTTCCAAGTCTCCACCACCCTCCCAGAAATTAAAATCAAGACGGATTTTAATTTACTCAGTGCAGATACAGGGGAAGGCCCTCCCCACCCATCCTCAGGGGGAAAACATGCTGCTTGAACAGGGAAGCCCCAGCTGTTTCCTCCTCCTATTCTCTTTGCAGGCTGGAAGTGAAAGAAGCACAAGGAGGCCTGTTTTTTTGAGTGAGACTCTCCAAGGGAATCAACCACACTGAAGGGGCCTGGTGAGGACGTGCAGATGAGAATGCCACGCATAACACCTGGTGCCTGTGCAGCAGCAGTTTGAAGGGTGCATGTGTCTGCCTCGCTCAATTAGGGTCCCCATCCCTGCAGAGAAAGCTCTCATCCCTTCAAAGTGGCACCATGCAGATGGCCAAGAGGCTAAACCAAGGCTTTTGTTATTTTCATGGGATGTAGCTCAACTATTCTCACTAGCTTCTTTGCACATTTGTCACTAAGGATGCAAGAATCATAGAACTGTTGAGCTGGAAGGGACCATGAGGGTCATCTAGTCCAGGCATTGGCAAACTCGTACCTCCAGATGTTTTGGAACTACAACTCCCATCATTCCTGACCATTGGTCCTGTTAGCTAGAGATTATGGGAGTTGTAGTCCCAAAACATCTGGAGGGCCGAGTTTGCCTATGCCTGCTCTAGTCCAAAGCCCTGCAATGCAGCAATCTTTTGCCCAACACGGGGCTCAAACCAACAACGCTGAGATTAAGTGTCTTATGCTCTACTGACTGAGCTATCTTAGCCTTAGGGCACTGATTTCTATTCTGACCCATGTTCACCACATGCAGCACTGTTTCTGTTCCACTGCAATTCAGCTTCCAACAAAAACTACAGTATTCATCTGTTATGGCAGAATTTTACATCTTTAATTGCATTATTGTTACGTCGTTTTGTCGTAGCATTCATTTCAATGCAAATGAAACACACTGCAAAGAGGAGGAAATAATCAATTCGGCATCAATTGCAGACAGAAAACAACCATCACCGCAAATACCAATCGTATTCATTGAATAGTAGAGTTGGAAGGAACCTCATGGGCCATCTAGTCCAGCCTCCTGCAATGCAGGAATCACAGCTCAAACGATTTAGCTGAATTGATTTGCATTCTGGAAATGGCACAAATAAGTGAACACCAACAGTTCCTGTTCCTGTCTCCATTTTCATCGGATTTCTCCAACGACTAAATCTGGCACCCACAACAGGAACTGGACACCTGAATGGGACCAAGACAGCTTAGATTAGGGGTGGTCAGACTTGAGGGTTCTGCAATTTCCCTTGCGGTTTCTTTGATTTAACTAGAACAGTGCTTGGTGCAAAAGACAAAATTAGAATCGAGGAATCCCAAGCGCAAGAATTCATGTTGAGTACCAAGACTGAACTGAGTTAACTTTTGGTGACCGCCACACTTTCAGCAGTATAATTAAGAGGGAGGGGGTAATTTGGGTGTTGCTAAGTTGGAATCAGAAATATTTGCTGATTTCCTGAAAATCGCCTAGAGATCTATTACCAGTAGATCCAGATCTACCTTCTACTCTCACCCACTGTCAACTAGAAAGGACAAAGCCCCTATTTATTATTTACTGGAGGAGAAGGAAGTCTAGCTTCAGTGTCAAATACAGGAAAGTTAACAATATGTACAGTGGTACCTCGGGTTACAGACGCTTCAGGTTACAGACTCTGCTAACCCAGAAATAGTGCTTCAGGTGAACTTTGCTTCAGGATGAGAACAGAAATCGTGCTCCGGCGGCGCGACAGCAGCAAGAGGCCCCATTAGCTAAAGTGGTGCTTCAGGTTAAGAACAGTTTCAGGTTAAGAACGGACCTCCAGAACAAATTAAGTACTTAACCCGAGGTACCACTGTATATGCAAAGGGGGAATCTAAAGCATAGAGGGCCAGAGAAGTTGTGCTCCCCTTGGATTTCCATCCCTCTCCTCTCCCTGGTTTTTGTCAAGTGATGCCAGAACTATTATTAGTACACAAATATATTCCTGCCTATAGGCAGGCTTTTTATTCCCTGCCCTGATTAATACCTACTCAGGAGTGCACCTGACAATGAAAGAAATGAACCACTCCCTAGACCTAAGCCAGGAAACCCTGAATCCCAGAATAATAATAAAAATAAAACTGTTTAAAACAGAAAAATGTTTTTGTTACAAACTAGCTGGAGGGGACTGGGCATTACATTATGTTTCCTTGAATTAAATTGAAGGGTTGTGCCTTAATTAAAATTTTTAAAAAATCAATTAAGTGTAACTGGAGCTGTCACTCAGCTATAATATTTTAGTTGATCAATTGTCTACCTTTCAGATGATGGATTATTTCATTAATGGATTAAATTTAAATCAAACTGTATTATACCCAAATAGGCATAATTTTTGAGATCCTGAATGAAGTGTCAAAAGCATTTATAATTCAACAGCAATCAAATGATACCAATCATTGTTAGAAGGAAAATTCACTTAAAGATTTTATTTTTCATGCCCAACTTCAATAACGGACTAAAAAAAAAAAAAGGCTTAGGAAATTAGGGTTGTGTCCTTAATTCACAGCTGAACCAATTAAAATCAGGACTGATAAATTAGCTTTGTTGATTCAAACCACTTAATAAACCAGTTAAAGCTGGCAGACGTAATTATAATCAAAGCAGAGAACACAATTCACTGGAATGCTAACATTGTAACACATTCATTCATTCAGAGCATTTTACCACACTCTTCAGAAAGAAAAGCTCTCAACCATGACTTATGAATTGATGAAGATAATAGAGTCACGGCCCTCAGGCTTACAATGTTTTTTTAAAAACCTGACACAAAAGGGAAAAGGAAAGAGGAGGGAAGAGGAATGCAAGCAAACCCAGGCACCAGTTCTGAATGTTATGAGAAATGTGGTTGACCTGTAAAAGGGTAAAAGAGTATTGGGAAATAATTTAAAACAAATTGAAAAAAATATTTAAAAGCACCTTTCCAAACAAACAACAACAACAACAAAAACCAGAGTCCTTTTTGCTGAGGATAATTCAGATGGAAATTCCCAGGTGTCAAAAAAAAGGCTATTTATGTATGCCACTATGGTGGCCCGTGTTTTGTTTCCAAAAATGGAAAACGAGCGCGGTCCCGACCAAAGAAGAATGGCAACTTAAACTGATGGAATATGTGCAGCTTGCAGATCTAATGTACAGAATAAGAGAACAAGAAGAATATTCATTTAAAGAAGATTGGAAAATGTTTACTGAATATATGGGGGGAAATTGTGTACACTTGAAAACGTTAGCAGCATTAAGATAAATTCAACAGTGTAAATAAGTTTTGATAGAAGTAATAATGGAATACTGAAAGGTTTAGTTTATATAAAATGTATGCAGGGATTTATGCTATGTAAAATGAACCATGGAAAGAGAAGAAGGAAAGTCACTGATATTTTAAGGTTGTATAAATTAATATTCTAAATTGTAAAAAAAAATCTAATAAAAATTATACAAAAAAAGAAAAAGAAATGAGATGGTGCAGCAAGATACAGTGGTATTTTGGGTTACAGACTCTTCAGGTTACAGACTCCGCTAACCCAGAAATAGTACCTCAGGTTAAGAACTTTGCTTCAGGATGAGAACAGAAATTGTGCTCTGGCGGCGCGGCGGCAGCAGGAGGCCCCGTTAGCTAAAGTGGTACCTCAGGTTAAGAACAGACCTCCGGAACGAATTAAGTTCTTAACCTGAGGTACCACTGTACTTGAACTGACATACAGTAGCTGTAATGGCGTTGTAAAGAAGAAGAAGAAGAAGAAGAAGAAGAAGAAGAAGAGGAGGAGGAGGAGGAGGAATTCCTGCCTTGCAAAGGAATGTGATGCTAATGTCCAATACCAAGAAAGAAGGTCTACCAAGGTTATGGGTTGAGCACAATGCTTTATGGAAGTGAGACATGAGCAACTTACAACCGTCAAGAGCGACGCCTCAATGCCTTCCACATGCACTGTGTCAGGAAGATTTGGCAGACACAGCAGAACAGAGTCTCAAAGAAAGATTTGCTCTCCCAAGCCCACTTAGTGATGTTTCCACAGAATGGAAGATGGCAGGGTCCCCGAGGACGTGCTCTACAGAGAGTTGGCTTCAGGCACCAGGCAGACCAGCTCTGCGTTATAAAGATGTCTGCAAATGTGACATGAAGGCTGGCAGCATCAACCCTGCCGTGCGGGAATCCCTTGTAGACGACTGCAGTGCCTAGAGATAGACAAGTCCGGTTGTACATCCATACCAGTAACCAGAGGAGGAATGACTTCTGGGAGGAGCACAGAGAGAAGAAACGCCATGGTGCATCTGCAGCAGCACAACCAGACGCCTTCATCTGCCCCAGCTGCAGCAAAACATGTCTCTCCCCTATCGGTCTCTACAGCCACAGCAGGCACCATAATCTTCCAACAGTTTGATTTCACCCCGAAGGTGCATTCCTCCATTGTCTCCCGAGGCAGACGGATGCCAACAAAAATCCCAGTGTAAAAGATCACTTCCCAAAACTTATAAATCAGGCCATTTGAATGCAGGAATTCCAACATGTGCCCAGGACTGTTCCTAGCAACGACTTCTTCACTCACCTGGGTGAGGAGGAGGAGATCCACCCAAATGGGGTGTCTGACCGCACAAAGCAGCTACTATACCAGGGTGGTGTCCAACAAGCTGTGTGCCATTAAGAAACAACTATTAACAACAGAACAAAGTAATAATTAAAATAACCAGTAGATCAAAAGGTTTTAAACAGTTGCATGTAGGCATAAAAAAATATCCATGAGATGCCTGAAAGTCAAAAGGGAGGATGCATCTTGGCTAGAAGAGTGTTCAACAGCATTGAGATGGCGGCACTAAATGCCCAGCTTCTTGTTAAGGCGGATCAGGCCTTTGCAATATGGAGGACAACCAGCAGCACTTGTTGATCAATCTGGGATATAAAAGCCCAGGCAGTCCGTAAGGTAGTATCCTGGACACAAGTTGTTCAGGACTTTGTATATCCACACAAGAGCCTTCAACCGAGCCCCACGCCAATTTATGACCCAATGAGACCATTGCAGTCCAGCAAATGTATTGTGGCAACAACAACAGAAACTAATAAATGAGAAATGATTTTGATTATTTGGAGTACTGAAGGGAAGACTGGAGGCCAGTGGAAAAGCACAGGCTAAGCTTCCTTTCCAAGCCAGGGCCTCACCTGGGATAGAGGCATTAACATGACAAAAGGTGTTGATGGCTCATCTGAGAGCCTGGGCAAACAGAGGTTACCATGGTGATGGGGTATGAGTTCGCAATGACAGGAAAATGGAGTCTATAGAGCAAGGTGTGCTGGGAAGAAGAAGAAGAGAAGAAAAAAGGCTGGGATCTGTCTTGGGCTGGCTGGCTGAAGATGCCATCGACTCCATGTCAAGTCCCTCTCAGAATAACCATGCTATAAGATCTGGACTCCCTCCACACAGACTGAAGGTTCAAATAGGCGAATAAACCATACAGTGGTATCTCAGGTTACATACGCTTCAGGTTACATACGCTTCAGGTTACAGACTCCGCTAGCCCAGAAATAGTGCTTCAGGTTAATAACTTTGCTTCAGGATGTGAACAGAAATCTTGCTCCGGCGGTGCGGCAACAGCAGGAGGCCCCATTAGCTAAAGTGGTGCTTCAGGTTAAGAACAGTTTCAGGTTAAGTACGGACCTCCGGAATGAATTAAGTACTTAACCCGAGATACTGCTGTATTTCTTAAAACTATGACAGTCTCCGCCGTGTCTCAATTCTCCAAAGGAACACAGAACCTGGCTGAGTGCCTGGAACCCCCTGGAATCACTCGGCAGAGAGTGCAGGCGGCACCCAACTTTCGTAACACTATTATTTCACCCTCCCATGCAAGGCAGAAAACATATGACATTTATCAGCCCCTTGGCGAGCTAGTACATTTTGTGGCTAGTGGGCTCTGTTCAACGTCCAGAGACCCACACATTGTGGAGGCATATTCTACCCTGCATTTTTACTTGCCCGAGCAGGAAGCAGCTCATGGGATCAAGTCCTTCCTTGTTTTTTTCTTTTCTTTTAAAAGGGAACATCTCATTCTAGTACTAATTTTGAAAGAGTCTCTTTTGATGTTCTTTTTAGGCAAGATCTTTGATGTGACCAGTTTAAACGTCTTTAACCAGTAATTTACATACCAAGGTATAAACCAATTGCACCTTGAGAGAGACAGATTATAGGGAGAGGGCCTGGTAATTATACCCTTCTTCTTTTAACTGCACATGTCTGCTGCTTATTGATAGTGCCGGAGGGGGGCGGGAACAGGGAGAGGGGCTGCTAAGTTCAAAGCCAGCCTTGGAGATGATTGTTCTCTCCATGTCTTTAGCCTTCCTGCCTGCTGGATACTTTTGAATTGTAAGTGAAACCAGGGCGGGGAGGAATCCACACAAGTCTGGGTAAATAATACACAGGTGTGGCTTGCAGGCACGCCCTTCCATCCTCTTGAACTGGTGTTAAATGTTTTATAGGTTGTCTTATGCTGTGACTCATTCTATGCATGAACGGCAGTGGTCTACTGTTTGATGGAACCACTCCAAAAGCTGGAAACAAGACATTTTAGCCTGTGTAACGACTATTCATTCATTATATATAACACATGCTTTCTCTCAAAGAATTCCAGGCACTGTGGTTTATACTTCACAAGAGTTACAATTTCCAGAAACTCTTCACAAACAATGCAGAGCTTGGGAAATAAATAATGTCTGTATGTAAAGTAGGCGTTTGAAAAGGCGTTTTCTTGATGTGAAGAGAGGATCCTTCCACTTTTTACTTTGGTGGGCTGCAACTCCCATCACATCCTGTGCCTTAAATACAGAGATTGGGGAACAAAGTGTGTCTGTTTCTGTTGAAAGCAGAGACTGGGGAAGTTAACCTGCTTTGTGTTGGTGTCCCTGCTCCCCATTTGTGGCACATTGCTCCCCACTTCTACCCAATTGCTTTATATGCTAGACAAGCAACACTGCACACAGAGCTTTTTTTCCCCCAGCCAGAAAACTCAGTTTTGGCACCTCTCAGGTGGGCGCCATTGCCATTCTAAGAGAACAAGGGAGGCCTTCCATAGTGAGTTCCTGCTCCCCTTTTTCTAGAAAAATAGCACTGGCTGTACAGGTTTTCTATGTTGATGTCAATGTTCCTATGAACTCCTAAATGTGTTTTTTTCTTTTTCTGAAGAAGCAAGGTTATCTTGTGGCATCTTAAAGAGTAAGAAAGTGTAAAGCAGTTTAAGTGTTGGTGTGTGTGGAGTCAGAAAGGTCAGAAACGTCAGAAGGAAATTAAGTGGAGACTGTACAGGACTCGCAATCGCATCATTAACACCGGCTGTTTGCAACAGCAGTTCACAACAAGCATAGCAACACCCCCTTCAGCTCAGATTCCTATCTTAATTTTCAACCAGCGGCATATTTGAAGGCAACCTTGAATAGGGAAGTTTTGTTTTGGTGGATGAACCTTACAGAGCATATTACTAGCTCCTTCTTGCATGATATTGTTACGAAAACCGGGTGCCTGCTCCTCTCTGCACCAAGCGGTGGGTGGCAAGAGCCCATGGGGTCCCAGACAAACACGGGGTCTGTGTCACTTTGGAGAACAGAAGACACAGCACAGACTGTCGTGCTTTAAGAAATACAGTTTATTCACCTGTTTACACCTTCAGTCTGCATGGAGGGAGTCTAGATCTTACGGCATAGTCATTCCCAGAGGCAGCAGTGTAAGCTGCCTGTTGCCAGCCTTCCCCAAGATGGATCCCACCCCTTCTTCCTGTTTCTTCCTCCCAGGAAACCCTTTTTCTGTCCCCTCAAAGGCACAGCCCATCACCTCTCAAACCTTTCAAACCCCGTCTCTGTTCACACCTCAGAGGAGGTGTGGGGAGTTTTCTTGCATTGGCAACAACCCACAATGGCCTCTCAATGGCCCCAGCTTGGCCAGCTTAGCCAGGAATTCTTCTTCAGCTTATATCTCTCCCTTCCCACCCCAAATAATCACAATCCTAGAATTTATTAATTTCTAGGGTTTACCCTAAATCTATAACTATATAACTATACAGTGGTAGTTCTCGAACTCAATCCGTTCTGGAAGTTTGTTTGACTTCCAAAACGTTTGAAAACCAAGGCACGGCGTCTGGTTGGCTCCAGAAACAATGCCGACAGCTGAAACGGGCGTTCAGCTTCCAAAAAATGTTCGCAAACCGGAACACTTACTTCCAGGTTTGTGGCGTTTGGGAGCCGATTTGTTCGTAAACTAAGCCGTCCAGGAACCAAGGTACCACTGTATAACTGTGTGTGTGTGTGTGTGTGTGTGTGTGTGTGTGTTTATGAAAGATGTAAAGTTAATAGAACGCCCTCACATCGTATCCTGGAGGGGAGAGGGGAAACCCTCTTGTGGCCACTGTCATCTTGGTTAGTCAATTCTGCCAGTGCTAGTGAGCTGCTACCCTCTGAGACCCTCTGACGGCGGCCAGTTCCCTTTGGATACACACAGGGGTGAAACGTTCAGTCTCTTCAAAGCGATGGCCTCAGGCAAGAGCTCAGGTCACTACTTGTCCCCTCTCCAGCTATCAGAAGAACCCCAGGAATTCCCCCCAAGAGGGATTCCAGGGCCAAAGGTCTCCTGCTTGACTTGCCCCCATGCAAAAGGCATCAATATAACCCACCCGAGAGCAGACGTCACATAATCCAGCTTTCATTAAGTTGCTCAACACACAATGATTGTCTTTGCCCTTGTCAGTAAATTAATTAAATCTGTCAGGCAGCTCAGCAGTACTTGCAGAGGGGTTTCTCTACTTGTGAATCAAAAACATCTCAAGATGTATCAGAGAGATATGGCTAAGATTCTGTATTTATTATGCAGCATTTCAGAGGAAAAGTTTGAAAAATTGTATTCAAATAAGCGTGTTAAGGGCAGAAGAAGATAGGAAGGGCTTGCAGATGTCTTTTAGATGTCTCCCTCATATCCTTCAATTTATGACATTTATATTCTGATGTTACATCTTTAAAAGGAGCAAATGTTCACCTAATATGTTTGGAATGTAAGACAGAGCTATTAAAACGTGGGGTATGTAAGAGGTTCAGGCAAACAAGGACAACCTTCTGGAGGTAAGCAAGAATTAATAAAATAATAATAATGATAATAATAATATTAATACCCCGCCCATCTGGCTGAGTTTCCCCAGCCACTCTGGGCGGCTCCCAATTAAGTGTTAAAAACAATACAGCATTATATATTAAAAACTTCCCTAAACAGGGCTGCCTTCAGACATCTTTTAAAAAGAAGATAGCTGCTTATTTCCTTGACATCTGGTGGGAGGGTGTTCCACAGGGCAGGCGCTACTACCAAGAAGGCCCTCTGTCTGGTTCCCTGAGGGAACCACCATATACATATACCCATATACATTATTATGAATATTATTATTTTATTGTATTTTCATTAGTGGTCATATTAATAATTACGATGTATCGTTGTTATTATTGTTGTTTGTTCATCACGATACAGAGAAAAGTCTTTAGGTAATTTATTGGGGGGGGGGAGACACAACGCAAATACAAAAGAGAGTGAAAGCACAACAAAACATAAACACACTAAAAGCGATCCTACCCTTTTAAAGTGATCTTTTTTAAAAAAAGAAGACACCAAAGCAGTAGCTGACACTCTCTGTTCATATTTTCCGTTTCAAATGAGTCCTTTTCAATGAAGGCTGCCTCTCTCTCATCTGCGGATTGATGGCTAAAGGCTGGTGAAACAAGGATAACAGGTTACACCTGCAGCTAATCCCAGAAAAAACCCAACTTCCTTTGGAGTTAGCTGCAGTTCTTAACTGTGGCATGACGCCCAATTGTGGAATTACTCACCTAAAAGGGTGGGAGCCAAGTTGAGCATTCTGGGGGGCCTTGGGGGGGGGGATGACCTTCCCATAAAGGTTTTATAATAGTGTTATGCCACATTTTGATCTCAAAGACTACACAAGTAAAGGGATTCTTCCTACTCTTCAGCAAGCTGTCCTGGAAGGGTGGAGAGGAGATCCTCTCGGACCTCTTCGCCTGAACCCTGAAGTTTTTATCACTCCGGCAAGGGGAGAAAGAGAATGCATTACTAGCCTGTGCAAAAGCCACCACTAGCACCTGTCCTTCCACTCTCAATGCTCTCAAACAGGAGTGAGCAAGCAAGTGATCTATTCCACTTGTTCCTTCGCCATTATTTTTGGTGGGAAGGTGTGCAGTGCAGTCGCTGCCCTTCTGGAATATGAATGATTGGCATCCCTTGCCCAGTGGTGGCTGGGCACAAAGTCAACCAGCATGCTATGTGTGTTACTGCATGCTGGGTAATTTTATGCTTCAACCTTGGAGACAAATTGCTCCTATTCAATGGCAATGGTGGCGGTGGCAGCACAACAACATATGCCTTCCTGTGCATATATCTAGTCTGGGAGGAGGGCAGCCTGTAAGTGGCAAAGCAGGAAAATGCTGCTGCCTCAAATTTTGCACCATGGGCAACTTCTGTGTTTGCCCTTCCATAAATATGTATCTGTGTGCACTCATTGCAGAAAGTTTCTGTATAACTGCAGAGAGCTCGGCAGGGGCAAACCTGCCCCTTGCGATTTTTCCACAAGCAATAATAATAATAATAATAATAATTTGTTATTTGTTCCCCAGCCACTCTGGCCGGCTTCCAACAAAGATTAAAAATACATTAAAATGTCACACATTAAAAACTTCCCTGAACATGGCTGCCTTCAGAAGTCTTCTGAATGTCAGGTAGTTTTTTATCTCTTTGACATCTGATGGGAGGGCATTCCACAGGGTGGGCGCCACTACCAAGAAGGCCCTCTGCCTGGTTCCCTGTAGCTTTGCTTCTCACAGTGAGGGAACCGCCAAAGTAAGCCCCCAAACAAGGTGTTCTAGCGCAGGTTGCCGGATGGTCATGCATCCGCTGGAACCAAAGCTTCTTTCATTCACACAGGAGGCCCCAGGATCAGGCCCATCAACTATATTAAGGCTGGAGCTTACGTAGCTAATTTGTGCCCATTGGTTTCAACAGGAGTGGATTTCAGAATGCAAAGATCTGCTCCCGGGAAACAAGCCAGCAGGGATTTGGAGTGGCGGATCATCCATCACTTCACTCCCTCCTCACTTTATTATGGGTTCACCCTACAGATAGTGCAATGAAAAGTGAAAAGCGGATACATAAACGTCCAAAAGGCAATTCATGTCTCTCTCCTATGGGGAGATGTCGGGCTCCAGAGGCATGTGGAACATATGCAACTCTTGCAGAGCAGAATAATTCTGTGGCCTGCCACCCCAATCTTTGAGCGGCTGAAGGAGCCAGGCAAGTTTCTTGGTGAGTAAATGGCCCTAAGTATGTTAAACTGATCGCCGAAGAATTGATGCTTTTGAATTATGGTGCTGGAGGAGACTCTTGAGAGTCTCATGGACTGCAAGAAGATCAAACGTATCCATTCTTAAGGAAATCAGCCCTGAGTGCTCACTGGAAGGACAGATCGTGAAGCTGAGGCGCCAATACTTTGGCCACCTCATGAGAAGAGAAGACTCCCTGGGAAAGACCCTGATGTTGGGAAAGATGGAGGGCACAAGGAGAAGGGGACAACAGAGGACGAGATGGTTGGACAGTGTTCTCGAAGCTAAAAACATGAGTTTGACCAAACTGTGGGAGGCAGTGGAAGACAGGAGTGCCTGGAGTGCTCTGGTCCATGGGGTCACGAAGAGTCGGACACGACTAAACGACTAAACAACATGTTAAACTTTTGCAAAGAGGCAGGAGTCATGACGCTTTGCAAAGGCTTTATATTTTTCATTTGCTTTTTGGGGGCAAGGGAGAATTATTTGACGTCCAACAAGGGTGTCAACCTGAATAAAATATTGGGGGGCGGCAGGTAAGCCCTACCCTGCATAATGGATCACAAGATGTGATCACTCATGGACACTATTTGAGTCGCAATGCCCATGAACTTTGGGGACCTCCAGCCCCCTCAAATAATCTATGGGACCTTGGCCCCTAGGAGGTGGCTCCTATGAAATCCACTCACATAATTGGGGTGTATGGGGCATTAGGGGAGGGGTAGTGCCTCTGGTAGGGGGCGTCATGCTCCTCCTAGGGTAGTTTTCCCACCTTTGGCCACCACCCTGCACTGAGCTCTCACCTGTGGCTCCTAGAAGCTGTTAGCATGTGACAGCGACCACACTCTGGGAAATGGCTTTGACTGGCTGTCTGAACCAGGTGAGGGGAGCTGATGGGTCTCAAGCCATTAGTGAGTTAGGGACTTCTCCTATATGCAAAGACAGGCTCCAGCGGATTGAGTGGATGAGACCGATAGTGGGTCCAACGGTCAAGAAGGTGGCTTCTGCACATGTTGTAGAGGGAAGTGAGAGGCAGATGGGGAAGGTAGCCCATCCAGGACAAGGAAAACTCTGATCCTGAACCTCTGCTGCCTTGTGGGATATCTTTGGGAGAAGAAAAGGCTAAGGAATAAACCCCACACAAATCCAGAGTGGAGTCCCTAAGATGGTTGGACGGTGCCTTATACAACTTCTGGTGACTTCTTCAGCCAAGCTGGTGCCAAACGTATTGCTCTGCTTTCCTTTGGACCACATCAGTGATGTGTCAACCAGCAGAACAAGGTGAACATGCTGCTGAGACATCCAGGTCTTTTGCTGCTTCTTGGCCCTGGGAATAACCTATGAAGGGGCCCTTTGTGTGGAAAGCACAAACTATTGGTAATATGCTTTGTCACTTTGAAAACTCCCAACTGTTTAGCCTGGCAAAGAGCCCCTCTTCCTACGCCAGTAATGGTGCATTAGCTTCTAAGAAAAGGGCCAAATGAGCAGCCAATTAAAGCTCTTAGCGCCAACAAAGGTTAAATCAACAACAGAGAGCAACACAGTTTGATTGAAGTGTTATGAAAGGCATAATGAAAGCTAGAAGGAGACTCCGAGCCCAGCTCTCTCCATTTCTAATATTCACCATCCAAAAGGGACATACGATCAAAACGGAATCTATTTTAATAGCATGAATAAACATTCTGTAATTGGCACTAGCAGGCACAGGAACAGACAGGAAGTGGCATCAGACCCTATTTTCCAGGGACAATCTTGGATTTACACCCTGGTTTCTGATTTGATCCCGTAATGCCCCGCTTTTCCTTAGGATGTCCCTATTTTCACCAGAGAAATGTTGAAGGGTATTAATTCTGAGTCGGAACATTGCTCCCTCTAGCTCAGTATTGCCCAAACTGACAGCAGCTCCTACATTTGTGGTTCTTGCTTACTAGCAACGGAGGGGAGTGTGGGGACTTGCATTCTCCATCCAGGGAAGCAAGAGGTTCGGTGACACATTACAGTGAGGAAAAAACAGCTAGGGAGCTTGCAGAGTGGGAGTGTGGTGTGGCAAAAGCCCCTGGGGCAGTGGTTCTCAACCTGTGGGTCCCCAGATGTTGTTGGACTACAACTCCCATCATCCCTGCCCATTGATCATGCTGGCTAGGAATGATGGATGCTGGCTAGGAATTTGCAGATGACACCAAACTGGGAGGGGTGGCTAACACCCCAGAGGACAGGATCACACTTCAAAACGACCTTGACAGATTAGAGAACTGGGCCAAAACAAACAAGATGAATTTTAACAGGGAGAAATGTAAAGTATTGCACTTGGGCAAAAAAAAAATGAGAGGCACAAATACAAGATGGGGGACACCTGGCTTGAGAGTACATGTGAAAAGGATCTAGGAGTCTTGGTTGACCACAAACTTGACATGAGCCAACAGTGTGACGCGGCAGCTAAAAAAGCCAATGCAATTCTGGGCTGCATCAATAGGAGTATAGCATCTAGATCAAGGGAAGTAATAGTGCCGCTGTATTCTGCTCTGGTCAGACCTCACCTGGAGTACTGTGTCCAGTTCTGGGCACCACAGTTCAAGAAGGACACTGACAAACTGGAACGTGTCCAGAGGAGGGCAACCAAAATGGTCAAAGGCCTGGAAACGATGCCTTATGAGGAACGGCTAAGGGAGCTGGGCATGTTTAGCCTGGAGAAGAGGAGGTTAAGGGGTGATATGATAGCCATGTTCAAATATATAAAAGGATGTCACATAGAGGAGGGAGAAAGGTTGTTTTCTGCTGCTCCAGAGAAGCGGACACGGAGCAATGGATCCAAACTACAAGAAAGAAGATTCCACCTAAACATTAGGAAGAACTTCCTGACAGTAAGAGCTGTTCGACAGTGGAATTTGCTGCCAAGGAGTGTGGTGGAGTCTCCTTCTTTGGATTTAAGATTTAAGATAAATTTATTGTCATTGTCCGTATATACACAGTATACACAACAACGAAAATCAAACACCCACCCAAAGACCGGGTTCACATACACATTTGCACGTATCTCCAACACTCTCATCCTATTCAGACATAATCTATAAAAACATATCATACTCCAGAATGTAACATAACCTATTAAAGGCATAACATAACCTAAAAACCTGTCTCATTCCTTCCTACTCCCTGCTTGCTATTTCTTGCAACTGGCCCTGAGATCATTATTTAGTGCAATCAGAGCTCTTGGATAGAAACTATTCAGAAGGCGTGTGGTTCGTGTTTTCATTGTCCTATATCTTCTGCCCGAAGGCAACAGTTCAAAGAAGTTGTGAGCAGGATGGGTGGGATCTCTCAGGATATTGTGTGACTTCTTCAAAGTGCGAGACGTGAAGATCTCATCCAGGGTTGGTAGTTGGAGCCCAATAACATTCTGGGCAATTTTAATTATTCTCTGTAAAGCTTTTTTATCCGTTTCAGAGCTGCTCCCATACCACGATAATATACTATAGGTTAAGACACTCTCGATGGTACTGTGATAATAGGACAGAAGTAGGTGCTGAGATAGATTCAGTCCCCTGAGCATTCTCAGGAAATACAACCTCCCCTGCACCTTCCTCACAACCATATTAATATTTGCAGTCCATGAGAGGTCCTCAGAGATGTAAATGCCCAGGTATTTAAAACTACCAACCCTCTCCACCTCCTCGCCATTTATGTGCAATGGTAAAAATACACTTTTCTTTCTCCTAAAGTCAATTATGAGTTCTTTGGTTTTTTTGGTGTTAAGCATAAGATTGTTTTCTTTACACCATTGAATTAACCCCTGTACTTCTTTCCTATAAGCAGTCTCATCGTTCTCACTAATGAGCCCCACCACTGCTGTATCATCCGCAAATTTGATGAGGTCTTTAAGCAGAGGCTTGACAACCATATGTCAGGAGTGCTCTGATGGTGTTTCCTGCTTGGCAGGGGGTTGGACTCGATGGCCCTTGTGGTCTCTTCCAACTCTATGATTCTATGATTCTATTCTATGATTCTATTCTATGATGGGAGTTGTAGTCCAACAACATCTGGGGACCCACAGGTTGGGAAACACTGCCCTAGGGCAAGACAGAAGGGTTTGGAGAGCCAGCATTGGCCTCAATTCCATTACCCATGATACCTTCACTACCACCAGTATTAAAAGTTTTATTTGTTTATTGCATTTATATACCACCTTTTTCTTCCAAGGAGCTCAAGGTGGTGGACATGGTTCCCTTCCCTCCCCATTTCACCCTCATAACAACCCTGTGAGGTAGGTTAGGCTAAAGGATAGTGACTGGCCCAAGGTCACCCAATGAAATTCATGGCAGAGTGGGGATTCAAACCCTGGTCTCCCATGTCCTAGTCCAACACTCTCACCATTACACCACACTGGCTTAATGTAACCAGCTGTGACAATAAGCAGCAAGAGGTCTCTTAAAAACCTGCCCAGGTCAGCCTGTAGCATTCTTGGCACACCAAGCTGAGCAGAAAATGTGCAGCAACTTTACAGAAAACGATAGGATAATCCGAATTGTGGCTTGCCCCAACAGGTAACACACAGAAGGTGTTTATTAGAATACTGTACTGGTTTTCACACTGTGTTCCAGGTTTCTTCATCAGTGGAAAGATCAGTAATGGTAGAACGGCTTTACTGAAAGGCAGCTTGCCCAGCGACATCAACAAACTCCCTCTGAAATGCACAAGGTTGGGTGCCTTCTAAGGACACACTCAGTTCATGTTAAGGTGACAGCAAAAATCCAAGGACAGGACTGGGCAGATGTCAAGCTTGCAGCACCCCCATCTTGTCTTTTTACTTGACCCCCAAAATCTTCCAGCCAGAGTAAGGTGCAAAATACAGAGAGAGGAGGACATGCAATACGGAATATACGAAAAGGGTGCCTTTTTGTATTCAGTACCAGAACTAGGGCTAAAGAAGAAATTCAATTCAGTTGACATTTGAAGGTGAAGCTAGGAAATCTGCACGTTCCAAAAGCAACCCAGGAACACAGCCATCTTTCAAAATTTGCGCTTCTTTAAATTTTGCAATGCAGTTCCCCAGCCAAACAGTGTGTAGGAAAAGTGTGTACACCGGGGTAAAGCATGCATAAAAAAATCACAGAGAACATGCAAAAAATGCATTATATTAGGGAAAATAATATTTGCATACAGTTTGGTAACATTAGCATTAAGATGCTAATGGATTTTCATGTGGAATTAAAAATAAATAAATATCGCAAAGTGATGTAGAAATGTGGAGAACTAAACATAAGATGGCAAAATGAGAGAAATGCAAATTCACCCACCCCTAAGCAGAACTGACTTCACAGCTTCTCATTTCTTAGTTTTAACCATCTAGTTTAGAATTAGATGGGAGCCTTACTGTCGTTTCTTTTGTTTTTGCTGTTTTTTGTCACACAATCATAAATCAGAAACCCTTGCTGATTGCCCAGAATCTACCACTAGATCTCACCCTACCTCCTTTCCATCCTGTCTCACAGCTCGTTGCAATATTCAAAGTTTCCTCAGCAGATTTCCCCGGGGTTTCTTTTCTTTTTTTAAAAAAATAATTTTTATTAAAGTTTTAAACAACAAAGAGAGAAAAGAAAAACATACACAATACATATAACAAAAACACGAAAAAAAAACAAGATTCAACAGTAAAAGAACAAAAAGCAAAACAATTAAAAACAATATCTCTTTTCCATTTCCATTTTTAAGTTACTTATTTTCTGGACTTCCTCATACCTCCCTCTTTTGTATTCCAATCCAAATTGTTTGTCCAGCAGTTTCTTTTCCACTTTTTTAATCCCAATCTTTCACTTTAATAAGATATTGAAATATATAACTTCAACTTCTTTAAACCTGATCTTTAGTCTTAGTATCATATAACATTAAAATTTTTCCTCTTAGTGTCAATTTTCCATTTCTTTAAACATCCTTAATCCTAATCTTTATTCTTAGTCTATCATTAACTTTAACCTGTACATCTGGAAACCGCTTATTTTCAATCCAACATCACTCTAACATTCTTTAATTTTGCAATGTTTCTGAAGATAATCTTTAAATTTCTTCCAATCTTCCTCCATCGACTTCCCCGGGGTTTCTTGGTACCAAAGTCATGGTAGTAAAAGGCTCTCTAGAGCTAGAAAAACATGAAAGCCACGGAGTCAGTCAACTACCTCAGTAATCTGCTGCTAGTAGCCAATGCAGCGCCCAAGAGAAGTTCACAATAAGGGCAAGCCAGTTATATTCACCAGCAGTTCCCAGCAGTTGCTAGTTAGAAGCAGATGTCTCCCAGAAAGGATGCTGAACACATGGCTATCAGAGTCCAGTTCACAGATGGAAATGTACCCTTTTTCAGATGTTTCCCTATCTTATTGTACAGTAACTGTGTGGAGAAGAACAACAGAGCCCCACAGCGCTCTCTCTCTCTCTCTCTCTCTCTCTCTCTCTCTCTCCACTTCACTCCCCACCTGCACCCACAATTTAGGGAAAGACTGCAATATATGTAGGTTCAGAAGAACCTCATTTGTGCTTGACATGTTTTGAGCAGTGCTGTTCCCCAGGGGCAATAGTAAGCTTTTGGTTTTCAATCAAGGGAAAGTCCACCATCCTCAAGCCAACATTTTCAAGAACTATTTTTCAACACACTGGAGGTTCATCTTTTTTGTTTTGTTTTGTTTACAGTGGTGCTTCTCTGTCTCTCCCCTGGTTAAGAAAAAAAATATTA
The DNA here is from genome assembly GCF_964106645.2 of Podarcis pityusensis. Taxonomy (NCBI): domain Eukaryota; kingdom Metazoa; phylum Chordata; class Lepidosauria; order Squamata; family Lacertidae; genus Podarcis; species Podarcis pityusensis. Next base: position 24,689,637 of record NC_138027.1, on the reverse strand, counting down.
CTCCAGAACATTCTACAGTATTCTAGAAGGCAGGCCACAAAAGCAGTCAACTGAACCAACAGAAGGAAATATCAAATCACATCTGTATGATATACTTAAGATGTATTATTTACCTTGGCAGCAGGCAGCTGAGACGACTTTTCTCCAACTTTCCCCCCTGTTGCCTCAAAATCCTCTACGCTCCTTCTTTACCAGGACCAGCCCTACTATTAGACAGTGTGAGGTAAGGGAGGCAGGGGAAACTGCATGTCCTGAGCCCCCTGACTCATATTCATCTGTTGGAGGACAGAGCTGTATGTGGTCTGTTGCCCTCAGGCACAGTGGAGCACATTGCCAGTACTGAAGTAAGATTTCACTGCTGTTCCAAATGGCTTCTGTATGTGGAACAGTGGTGGCTGCCATCTTGTCCTTCACCTCAGGCAGCAAACTGCCTTGAGACAACCCTAGTCTTTATTCAGGCATTATATGCACCCAAGAGGTTTGAGCAACAGCACTTTGGCCCCTCCTTTGCTTGTGACACCAGCCCAGGTCTCTGTGGAAGCTGTTGATCAGTTCCACCTGGAACTGAGGTGGAATGTACCAAGTGGTGTTTCAGCAAAGGGGTGAACTCATCCATGAGTCATTCTTCATCCATGACACAAATATATAGATGAGAATTGCACCCTGATACTGTCAAATGTCGCGTCCCCCACCACACATTTAAAGCACATTTGTATCACTTTGACAGCCATTTCCCTGATTAATTTTTTGGGTCCATAGGGCCCTTGTTTTTTATTTCCCTGATTAATTCTTTGGGTCCGTAGGACCATTGTTGGCAACCCTTTCACCAGTGCAATCCTACATAGGTTACTCAGAAGTAAGTCCCACAGAATCAATTGAGACTTGTCAGTACAGAATTGCATCCTAATTGCAGCTGCAGTCGTATACCTTGGTACTTGGGAGTAATCCTGTATCTGGTTACTTGGAAGTAAACTTACTTCTCTCTGTGTGTGTGTGTGTGTGTGTGTGTGAATGACAGTGCTGGCAAGGTGCAAATGCATGAATCCTAATTGGCTTCCTTGGCTTAGCTAAAAGCAGTAACTTTTGGTTTTAGCTATTTCTTTTACTGTATACAGTATTACTGTATACAACATTTACAGAGGCTGCCTAATAACAACGTTCCTTGGGTGGTAGTATGTTTCAGTCACTACAGTAGGAGCCTGGAGTCAGTTTCCAGGATCACAGGTACATGATGCACAAAAGTATATCAAAGCTGTTATTTCCAGGGAGAAATTAAATTGGGTGTTTCTGCAAAGAGCAAGCTCTTGTGTGCTTCAGCATCTTTCAGGATTTCCAGGCCTCAGGGGACAATTATATATAATTTTTCTGAAGCTGAGTAATCTGCACTGTGCGCTTATGTCTTTGCAGAAAGGAAAGGTAACATGTTGTAACTCATAGCTTGTGAGGAAAAAAGCAATAACACTGCGTGTAATTTGGGTACTGATTGACCTGTTCATCCAATGTTTCTTTTTGAACCGGCACCTACTGTAAGGGAATGCGCTAGGCAGTGACGGCATGGCTGACAATAAGAAAAGGGGTGGAGAAGACTCAGGGTGGTTAATGAAGACAATTGCCTATAAATAGAACAAGCTTTGTTCAACATACTTTGGAAGCATCATCTGGCAGACAGATTTATTGTTGTTGATGGATTTCTTCTTTTCCGACTTATTTGGAATGAAGAGAAGTCTAACATTGCTCTACTTTCTGATCCATTTGCTGGCTTCTGGACTTTCCCAGTGAGAAAATATGAGTATTTTTTTTTTTAAAATGATATTTATTAAAGTTTCAGATAGAAAGAAACACATCAATAGAAGAGAATTTAACAGTAAAAAGAAAAATACACAATACAAAATACAAAATTAAAAATAAAATAAAAAGAGGAAAAAAAACAGTTAAAAACAATTCTATCTTTTCATCACTACTTTTGAATTTACTTATTTTCTGGACCTCCTCATACCTCCCTCTTTTGTATTCCAATTTAGTTTATTTGTCCAGCAATTCCTTTCCCTCTTTTTTAATCCCAATCCTTAATCTTAATATAATATAACATTAAATTTTTATCTATTAATAGCCAATTTTCCATTCTTTTAACCTTTTTATTCCTAATCCTTAATCTTAATCTATATATAACTTTAAAACCTGTATAGCTAGAAACCATTTAATTTCAATCCAACATCACTCTAACATTCATTAATTTTGCAGTATTTCTGTAAATAATCTTTGAATTTCTTCCAATCTTCTTCCACCGACTCTTCTCCCTGGTCACGGATTCTGCCAGTCATTTCCGCCAGTTCCATATAGTCCATCAGTTTCATCTGCCATTCCTCCAGTGTGGGGAGCTCTTGTGTCTTCCAATACTTTGCGATGAGTATTCTTGCTGCTGTTGTTGCGTACATAAAGAAAGTTCTATCCTTTTTTAACACCGTTTGGCCGACTATGCCCAGGAGAAAGGCCTCTGGTTTCTTCAGGAAGGTATATTTAAATACCTTTTTTAATTCATTATATATCATTTCCCAGAAAGCCTTAATCTTTGGGCACGTCCACCAAAGGTGAAAAAATGTACCTTCAGTTTCTTTAAATTTCCAACATTTATTATCGGGCAAATGATAAATTTTTGCAAGCTTGACTGGGGTTATGTACCACCTGTATATCATTTTCATAATATTCTCTCTTAGGGCATTACATGCCGTAAATTTCATACCTGTGGTCCATAACTGTTCCCAGTCAGCGAACATAATGTTGTGTCCAACGTCTTGTGCCCATTTAATCATAGCAGATTTCACCATTTCATCCTGAGTGTTCCATTTCAGCAGCAAGTTATACATTCTTGACAAATTCTTAGTTTTGGGTTCTAACAGTTCAGTTTCTAATTTTGATTTTTCCACCTGGAAGCCAATTTTCTTGTCCAATTTAAATGCCTCCATTATCTGAAAATAATGAAGCCAGTCTCGCACTTTGTTTTTTAGTTTTTCAAAACTCTGCAATTTCAGTCTATCTCCATCTTGTTCCAAAATTTCCCAATATTTCGGCCATTTGACCTCCATATTGAGCTTTTTCAAGGCTTTCGCTTCCATTGGTGACAGCCACCTTGGAGTTGAAAATATGAGTATTTTAGTCTTCCTTTATCTGTTTTGCAATGTGGGGGAAAGGATGCAAGTTACTTTCTGCAGACAGCCACTCCAGGCAGGTAGACCTGGAAGGCCTACGAGGACAGGCATGGTTTGCCCAGTACTCCCAGAAAGGAAATGGATGAGCAACGCCCTCAAGCTTTAGTTACAGGGAAGAGTCATAGCTCAGTGGCTTTTCATGCAGAAGCTTCAATCCCTGGCATCTCAAGTTAGGGCTGTGAGAGGCTCCTGCCTGAAATCCTGGAGAGCTGCTGCCAGTCAGTGTAGACAATATTCAGCTAAATGAACCAACGGTCTGACTCAGTATCAAGCAGCTTTCTATATACTGGTGTTTCTAAAGCTGCAATGCCTATTTTAGGCTGCAAACCTAAACCCACTTACTTGGAAACGAGGATCACTCAGTCATTGAATAACTGTAGTGTCAGAGGCAGTATGCTTACGAGTACCAGATACTGGGAATCAGAAGTGAGGAGAGAGATGTAACATTCCTGTCCTGATTGCAAGGCTTCCCATAAGCATCTGGTTGAATCAGTCCTGCTGAATCAGATTAAAGGTCAGCCTCCTGTTCTCACAATCATCAGGAAAAGGTCTTCGTATGTGGGCATGGGTCGGCTGCATTTGTGGACAGCTGCTTAGTATTTTGGGGGGGGGGAGGGGGGAGAACAAAGATATAAATTCTTATTCTTTATGCACTGATCTGTAGATGCAGAAGGAAATGTGTATTCTCCTACTACCTGTGGCCGCATCATTTGCCCACCCACACCAACCCATACACAGGTCTATTAAAGCATTGCATCAGATACTTTGGGATCAGGGCCGTTATGAGATGAGCAAGAAGACTTTCTTGGAAGTGGGACCTCGTCCTTTTATGGAGCACCATTCACTAAAAGGTTCCGTTGCTTTTCGTTTACTGAGTTTGCAAACTTTCCGTATTTGGTCTTATTTTTTCGTGCACCGCTTTGGTAACTTTTGGTTGTGAAGCCCTTTTGAAAAACTGCAAATGAGTAGATAAATTTTGAAGAAGTGAAATGAAGTCAGTGAAGCAACAGCTTTTAGCGGGAGATTATTCTGAACCCTGTCTTATTCTGTTTGCCAGCAGGACTTTTTAAGGTTCAAAGGACAGCAAGGGCCTGTAATCCCCTTTTTATCTGCCGGATGGAAGCTGAGAGGATTCTTTCTTTGGCTTTTCAAAGTTTTATCGCAGGCCCTGGACAAATGATGCCTTTGAACTTTTTGGGGGGATGCCTTGACACTAATCAGCTCAGTCAAATTGAACGCTATCTCTGTTCTCATCCCTTTGAATTTGGTATGATTGTAATGAAGTGTTCTTGAAATGAGAGAGAATTTGTCTCAGAGCCTTCACATTCTGTTCACACATTTGCCAGGCGAGAAGGCTGCTCAGTTTTAAATGTGACTCTGTTTAACTGTTGCTCAGCTGCAATCAGGAAAGGAGGGGGTGATGCTTTTAAAAAGGCAGTAGCCCAGTATTGAGAAGGGTAAAAAATGTTTCTGAACTTGGCATTAAGTCAAGTAATTGCATTCTGCACAGTCAAACCCCACCGTCCTCAGTTTCACATACTCATGGAAGTCTGCACTTTGTGGTGCAGCGTAAGACGATGCAGCAGGATAGCTCAGCCAGTAGAGCATGAGACTCTTAATTTCAGGGTTGTGGGTTCGAGCCCCACATTGGGCAAAGAGATCCCTGAATTGCAGGGGGTTGGACGAGATGACCCTCATGGTCCCTTCCAACTCTACAATTCCATGTTTCTAAGATCAACCCTGCTGGATCTCATCCAACATCCTGCTCTTCTGAGACTGTGCCCTTGAAGGCACTCAATTGGTTTTTAAAGCAATTTTTAAACTTACAATTTATTTTATAAAAAATCAAATTACAATTTTAAAAATTACAATAAAAAAACCCAAAACCAGAAAAATAGTGGGCCTTGTAAATATACATCTCAGGTGTCAAAGGCCAGGCTAAAGAGGAGCATCTTCAACATTTGCCCAAAACTGTATATTGAAGTTGCCTGTGTGAAGTGAGTGCTACAACTTAGGGGCTGCCACAGAGAATGCCCTCTCCCAGGATGACTACCCAGCTTCTAAGAGCGGTGGAGCCACCAAGAGCTGAAAAGGCCTGAGGAGAGGTAGTTTTTTCAGATAGTTGTGACCTGAGTCATTCAGGGCCCTAATACAAGCACCTTGAACTGGGCCCAGCAGTGCACATTCCCTTTTGTTAGAATAACTTCCTCTCCCACCAACCCTCCCCCTTTGTGTTATCAAAACCAAATTACAGGGAAATCTTAACATTACTCCCGCTGGAGAAATGATGTCACTTACCCTGATCCTTAGTATGCCCTCAATCAGCTCTCCCTGTCAGTACACTATTATGGAACATTTCCTCTAATCCCATCATTTACTGCTGATGTGAATCACAGCAGGACTGCTGGCAAATCCACCTGCAGCCCTTTTCATTCTATAGATGGGGCTGCCTTGCAGGACACAATCAAAGGAGCTCCTGTGTGCTGCAAGGGCCAAGGACGGTGTGCCAGCAACACTCATGCCTAAAGCAAGTATGGATTAAATTGCACCCTGCTAACACAGTGTGCACATTGTGCTCCTTTGTTATGCAAGTTATACCAGTCGCATTCTCTTGCAGAGGGCATGCACTAGCTCAAATAAGGGGTCTTTGTTTTTTCTCCCCCCTTAAAAAATAAAAAAACCCCTCAAACAGAGACTGAATTGGAATGTGCTTCAGGTTGTAATCTAAACCTCTAGTCATAAGGCTCAGAGAGGAGGCGAGAGGATTAATTTAATCTACAGGAGATATTGCTCGTAAAGACTTCGGTGCATGCAAAGTTAAAGCCCTCAAAAGGTTCTACAACAAAGGAGAAATGTAAACTGTGCTTAACCCATCTTGGACACTGAAATATCCTTCTTCACACAGAGCATATAAAATTTGCCCCTACAAAAGGCACTGATGGCCATTGACTTGGATGCTTTAAAAGAGGAGACCAATTCATGGTGGATAAGCCCATGGATGGCTACTGGCCACAATGGCTGTGTTGTCCCCCCTCTTTCAAAGGCAGTATACTTTTGAATACAAGTTGCTTGGGAATTGTTTCAGATATGCAAGGCACCATTTGATGTTACTGTTATGTATAGGCAAGCGTGAATTCATTATGGGATTGTACTTGTTTGCTCAGAGTTTCATAAGAGCCCCATAACTGTGTGCATCTATGAATGATATGCAAGCAGATCTGCTGCAATAGTCTTCAAATTATTGGCATCTTACAACCCTACTATTCCATGATTCAACATGCTACTTTAGGAAGGGTCTTCAGACACTCTGGGGCTCCTATGTAGATCTTCTCACTGGATATACTTGTTTAAACAAAGGTGCCTGGGGCAAGACTTGTGAAGACTGCTGTCACGAGTTCCACAGAGATGGCTGAGTTGGTCACAGTGGGGAGGGAGGAATGGGCCGAAAGTTCAGAACTGGTTCCTAGAAAGGGGCCTAGGAAGCACTGATCTATATGCTGGGGAGCAAGTGGTCAGAAGAGAGGCCCACCTCAGTGACAAGCAATACCCAGTTTCAGTTAGTACAGTTTGTTTAGTGGGCATGCTACCATACCCTAAAAGTTGTTAGGTGAGTGCACCTGCTCCCTGGCAAAGCCTTCCATTTAAAGTGATGTAATGTGTGCTCAAGGAGACCAGGGCTGTGCATTACAAAATTTTCTCATTAACTGCATTGCTTTTGTATGACAATGATTTATGTGCAGACACGGGTCCTCTTCTAAGTTTCTAGTTGAGAAAAGCAGTTGAAGGCCACAAGCTGAAGAAATGGGAACACAGGATTGTTTCAAATGTTCACCCAAAGTGACAACACAGGACACCAAGTGACTTACTTATCCATCATCACTACCAGTTTGTGGGTGCACATATGCACAGATAGGTTATTATATTTGAGGGAGAGTGTGCATCTTGACACAAAAGATACAAGCACCTCCCTCTCCCCTCCCTGCTTTGCTCCAAATTTGGAAGCAGCAACAAAGGAAGCATGGATCAGTCTTATAGCCTAAAGAAATAAAAACGGACTATAAGAAGGCAGAATCATACTGAGATGGTTTGACATGTTTCTAAAATATAACTATTATTTAGGTGAAGATCTATGTTTGAAACACACATATATACAAATAGTATTTAAATGACTATTTATTAACAAATAGAAAAATATATAAACATATACACAAAGTTGTAATTTACAGTCTTCGTCCACCCCTTTGAATTCCTGCATGTAAAAGAATATTGGGAAAGCATTTTTGTTTGAAAGCAAATAGTATAAAAAATTCAGTGTATGTTTTCTATTGGCATATACAAAATTGCTTGCCATAGGCAACATAATCAAGACCAATTTGGTTGAATCAAACATTTTGTAAACTGCATTTATACAATATGCACATTTTAAAATCCTGTTCTTGCTTCAAACTTTTGATCTTCATTACAATGGGGCACATACCACAGGCCTTTTGAAAGCAGTTTTTAGAGGTAAACAGTAGTCTCCACGCATAGTCTTAACCATTTTGCAGAATACTGAAATGCACATTGGATTATTTTATTTACAAAGTTTACACACATATATGGTTCTTCATGCAAAAAGTATACGTATTATTTGCAGGTTTTCACTAGCGTATAAAAACGTGAATTTTGTAACATTAGTTTTCTAACATAGTATAATTCCATTGGATGTTTGCTTGAAACAACACGTATTTTTTAAGCAGAGGTTGAATGGCCTTCTGTCATGGATGCTTAGTTGGAAGGAGATGATCCTCAAGGTCCCTTCCAACTCTGATTCTATGATTCAGTGAGGCTTGCTTCCCACATTGGTGTGTATACAGGAATACAGCCTTATTTTTTCAATGATACTAAAGGATTCTCCACTAAATATAACACAAAAGTCTTGGTTCTTTGTTTCAAAGTTTAAAAAATATACAGGATATAGTTTAGCCAAAAGCAAACACTTCAAGTCCTCCTGGTATTATTGTGAGAGTCAGCACTACTCAAAAGCATTCCAAATGAAATCAATAGGACTTAAAAGTATTTAGCTTTCCTGCCAAAGTACCCACAGTTTTAGCACGCCATCATAGAAATGCAAAAAAATTATGGGAGAAATATCTGGCTGGGAGTTGGAGTTAACATCTTTTGGCAAGCAAAGTTGCTGCCACATTAGAACTGCACATGTATCTGGGAATATTCATCCCTGAATACAGTGGGACTTAGAATTCTAAGTAAACATGCATAGGACTGCACTGTAAATAGCTGTGAAAAAAGCACTTTAGTATAGTCTTGCAATTTTCACAGCATGTTTTCTCCGCACAAGTATTTATGCATTCTGTACTGTAACAGGCAGATCCCAAGTTCCCAATGAAGTTTCATTTTATTATTTTTAGATTCTTTTTACTGTTGTATATTTGGCCTATTATGTATTGACTCAGTACAGCTCGTTGAAAATCCTGTTAAATGCTTCCTTTTGCCAACAGAAAAATGGACAAACAAACACCTGCTATTAGTAGACACACACACACACACACACACACACACACACACAATTCTATTGCTCTTTATATTTACATAATCTGCTTAGCAGTAAGATCAGTCCACCAAACTTTCCTTGTGTCAATGAGACACAGAAGCTTGCTGTTCAGAAAAGAGACAGAGTAGCATGGATCTGCCTTTGGTCTTTTACCAAGCTGCTCCTTGAAGTTTTCTCATACAGCTGCTGTATTTCAAATGCAACTGCCTGAGAGAGCTTTGAAATGCTGCCAATTTAGTTCAGCTGTTTCTGAAACCTTGTAACATCGAGATCCAGGCCACATTCCATCCACAAGCATTCAAAGAGAAGCACGTTGGGAAGCATTCAGTTTAAAGGCTGCCAAGAAAGGTCCTTTAGATTCCTAAAAGAGAGCAAGATAGCAGGGGTTAGCCATATGCACAAAACCTACAACTGGCCACATTCTAGATGTCACTGTCATAAGAAGATGCCTTTGTCATTTTTATTATTTACTGCTGAACACAAGCTTTTGTATACTAATTATATTCTAATTAATAGGAAAAGTACTTTCAGCCAGTCAATTCCAATCAGAAACATTGGGAAGAAAAATATTTTCAGCCCACAGAGCAAGTCTATACTGCTTCCCCAGCTCCCTCTGGGGATATTCAAAGTGTCTTCTGACAACCCCATCCCATCTCTCTCCTGCTGTCCCCTGCTGGTGGGATTGTCCAGGAATCAGCCTAATCCCCGCAGCAGCCCTCCTAAATCCGCCATCTTGTCACAATCTTATTTAAATTCAGGTCCTATACATTATAAGCCTGCAAATGTATTATACAGTCACATTCTTTTAAAAGTTATAATAAATATAATATTGATATAAAGGGCTTAAGTATTGTTCAAAAATAATACAAGATAACAATTCAAAACAGGAATATGGACTTTAAAACAGCAAGGGAGATCCATATGCAAGTGACGTGGAACCAGTGCTCATCCAGATGAGCCGAGTTCAACTTCAGATGCACAGAAATGATCCATGCCCTCCTCGGGAGCTCTTAGTTGTGAACACGTGATTGGAGCTGTGGTCATTGACTTTAATAGGAATGGCTATGCAAATCAGAGTAAGATTTTAAAAGCGTTAGGAATTTGCATAAATCTGCTTTTATAAAGCATGTAAAATATATACAAGAGGAGGCAGAATTATTAGTGAAGGATCTCTGAGACACCAATTTCAACTAGACAATTTACAAACTATCCTAGATAGCATTAGTAAAAGTTTAATTGATACTACATAGTACTTCACCTGGTAGACAACTAATGTTTTGTTCTTACCTGGCCATCAGTTTATAGAATCACTAACTGTTTTGTCAAGCTCTGTTGTTGACAGTGGTTCAGCAGTTAAGAACTGGTTTAATGAAGCAGTGATACTGGAAGGACTCTTACTGGAAAGTTCAGTTGATTCTGTCAAGCTTCCAAAATGAGACGTTGTAGACATGAACACCCTTAAATCCTGTTCGTTATCTGAATCCACAATGGCTGTTTTTTCAGTCTCTAGGCTGAAAGAATTTTCATCTTCTCCCGTTAGCTCAGGGTATGACTCACAGAAAGAAATACTATCACAGCAAGCTGGATTTTGGATAAGAGGCCAGGCATCTGAAAGATCTCCACAGGTTGAATGTGAAAGAGAACCGAGGAATGCTGGAATCATTTCCCCAACAGAATTAGAATTCCTGCAAGAAGTCACAGGAAATAAAGGACGACTTTAATAAGGTTCAAAAAGTAACACTGCAAATCAAGAACTAGAGTAAGAACTAGTGTTTTTATGTTACTCGTGATTCGCAGGTGTCAACTCTATGGGATCTTGATCCCTTCAGCTCCCCCAATTTAGGGTGGGCAGCCCCTCCAATATTTTATGCAAGTTAGCACTGCTCTCTCTCCCTTGGGCAGCCACCAAGTGTCACCCTCTTTTCCCAGCTTTCCTCCTGACTTTTGGCACCATTTCCAAGTGCGTCTGAACCAGGGCAGCTGGGGAGAGACAGGTAGGCAAGACGGTAAGAGAGGCAGGCCCAGGGGAGAGGCAAGCAGGTGAGTAGGGGTGCGGGGCAGGCGAGGCAGGCAGAAATGTATTGCGAACAGTTGGAGGGGAAGGGGAGGCCTGCACCCAGTTGCATGTAATGGAAGAAGGTGTGCTCCACAGAAGTGTGGGTTGGGGGAAGAAGGGCAGGTGGGGCCCAACAATATTTTGTTCAAAAATGGCAAAATCTGTGATATGCAACCATGTTTCATGCAGCACTCTCAGCTGCAAATGCCTGCAAAGCAAGGTGAGCAAGAGATTTGTATTTTCTCACATGACAAAATCATGCGGCTTTAGTGGTGCAAATATGCAATAGACTTGCAACAGAAGTGCTACATTGCGCTAAGATGTCTGCAACAGAGTCAGCAAGCAATTCTGAAAATTATTGTTTGGAAACACTCTTAGAACTTCAGTTACTGGCAATAACATTTTTCCAAGCAAGGTGTCTGTTAGAATGAGTATGCATAGTATTTTATGGATCAAGTACTAAGAAATCACCTCAGGGTCTTCAAAGGGGTATATGGATACCCACCCAGAAACAGATCATTAACTTCTTTTAACTTGCTAGCATTCACACCACAGAAAGTGGCCCACAACCAGTTTTTATTTAGTGAGCAAAAGTAATAATGATATTGCCATGAATATGAATTTTCCACAAAGCTGGCAGCAAACATGTGTCAATTCAAAGTTTTTCACTTCACTCTTTTAGTTCATTTAATATTTATTACAGGATATAAGAACAGAATAGTTAGCAGCGGACACAAATAAAGGTCCTGAATTACCTTTCATGAAGTGTATTCCGAGAGTGAAAAGGGCAGCTATGGCAGCTGTGTTCCAGGCTACATGTCTCATCACAGCACAGGGATGGAATCAAATGCACTGGTCCTAAAAATAAATAAAACTTTTATCTTAACAGATATAAGATCTTTTGGGAACATGTGTTGGAACACAATGTGCAACAATATTCATATGCACAAGCAGAGCCACTGCTTATAACAACTACTGTGGTACCTCGGGTTAAGAACTTAATTCATTCTGGAGGTCCGTTCTTAACCTGAAACTGTTCTTAACCTGAGGTACCACTTTAGCTAATGGGGCCTCCTTCTGCTGCTGCACCGCCGGAGCACGATTTCTGTTCTCATAAGCAAAGTTCTTAACCCGAGGTACTATTTCTGGGTTATCGGAGTCTGTAACCTGAAGCATATGTAACCTGAAGCGCATGTAACCCGAGGTACCACTGTATACACTTTTTGCGGGGCGGGGGGTGGGAAGCAGGATACTATTAGCATGAGTTACATAAAATTGGTCACCTATGACAAGTTAAAGCTCACAACTGCCTCTGACAACGTGTAGGTCTTTGATGCCAGTTACAGCCCTACGTGTGCTTAAAAGTAATATCTTAACATTTTAAAATTTCATATTGGATTTTCTTTTCAAAAGGTCATTCAGTGTTATTCTGTCTACAACCATGAAGGATGACACCTAGCCATTTCTAGATGAAAGACCACATGAGCCATGTACACAACTATTTAAAGGTTCTCTTTAGCCACACTTAGGGAATATGATTGTAAAGCATAACCATAGCCAGGTCATAGCTAAAGTGGCAGCACTAACCAGATACCCCTGAACAAAATTATGTAGTATATCTTATAAGTTTACAGAAGTACAAAAACTCCCTTGCCCCGCCACTGGCAAAGCAATAACAACAGTCCAATGAGGACTAAGCACGTTTGATGGGCATGGAATGTTGGTGTGGGAGGACTGAAAATCAGGGAACAGGAGGAAATAATGGAGTAACTGGAAACCTGTGCAGGAGAACCACACGCTACAATATTTTGCTGCAGGTTCCACTTGTAGCATATAACGTAACAGCTGTCTCAACATGGCAAACTTTCAGTTTCATTTTAATCAGACACCAGAGACCCAATTTCTTCTTTAATTAAGAGAAGCTGAATTCCAATCCTTAACTGCTAGAAGAAAATCTAATGCACAGTCTCTTAAAGTGCTTGCCAGTAACTTACCGTATTTTTTGCTCTATAAGACTCACTTTTTCCCTCCTAAAAAGTAAGGGGAAATGTGTGTGCGTCTTATGGAGCGAATGCAGGCTGCGCAGCTATCCCAGAAGCCAGAACAGCAAGAGGGATTGCTGCTTTCACTGCGCAGCGATCCCTCTTGCTGTTCTGGCTTCTGAGATTCAGAATATTTTTTTTCTTGTTTTCCTCCTCCGAAAACTAGGTGCGTCTTATGGTCTGGTGCGTCTTATAGAGTGAAAAATACGGTGCGTAGTACTATTATATGCTACAATTTTACTATGATTTCTTTGCCAGATACCGTTTGAAATTACAGCATTCTCCACTAGCCTCTGAAGAAATGTGTTAAAATTTTTCTTTTTTCCCATTCCCTATATTCATATAGAATGTAATTGCTAGGAAAGCTTAAGATGTAAGGCAGGTAAAAATATGCTCCTGAGGATCTACACAGCGAACAGTACACTCCGAAGTAGAATGCCAATTGTTTTTGTTATGTTAGAATATTGAGATCCATGTAGCAATGTTTGGTTACAGAGATTCAAACTCCTATGAAGAGTATAATTTCAGAATTTGATCTTTTAACTTTTCTCTTTATCTCTTATGTCCCTGCTGCTTGCACTCGTCCTTTCCCCATAAACCTCACCCAAAATGAATGTACTTACGACATATCTGTGATGGGTCCCGCTGACATTGGCAGCATGTTCTATGAGCATACACATTAAGTTGTGGTCTGTCAAAACATGAAAGCTCAGAGCCTTCATAGTGAATATCCTGTGATCGCACAGACCCTTAAGAATAGAAAAGACATTTGAAATGGTTAAACTGTCTCGGTTTTGGTTACAGTTTTTTCTAATCATAACCAGCATAATTTCACATTCATGTACAAAATTTATTCAGTGACGAAGCACTTCATTATGAATCATTTAGATCTCTCTGCTTTTGGGTCCACAGTTAAGATTCTAAAGCACTGTGAAGTAACTATCTAGATTGAGTATGCACTATACCTTTAAAGCACATTCAAAGCGCATTTTGCTCCTCAAAGAATTCTGGGTATTGTACATTACCCCTCACAGAGTTACAATTCACAGCAACTCTTAACAGGCTTAAACCAGAATTCTTTAAATGTGCTTTAAAGGTATAGCGTGTACCCAGCCCTAGTCTGGCAGAAGTGTAATAGAAACCATTTGCAGAAGAAGAAAGCTGAAGTTCTTTCCAACCAGAAGTACAGGGTAGACCCCAATTCTAGTGTAGAGCTGAAAGCAATCAAAAGTTGCTGAATAAGAAGTGTTCTTTGTCTGCTTTTTTCCCTATAAGAAAAATCCAGGCATGGATTACTTTTGGTTGTCTGATAGGAAATTATGGTCCACCTGCTGCTATTTGACATTGCTAATTTAAAGAACATCTTTCACACATGATTTTGGTTTGGGTCATTTTTTGATGCATGTGTGGTCTTGTAAATGGGTTCACCACATGCCAGGCAAGACTAACAAGCATCTAGACATGTGGTGGTTGGGCGTATGTTCATCAGATTCACACAACAACCTTTCAATCAATTATTGTCTATGATGTAATCACTCAAGGTGAAGGAAATGCTTTGAGAATCAGCTCCAAAGTGTAATAAGATGCTCATTATGAAAATTCAGGTGAAAAAGTTATTGGTTTTAAAGGCAAAGAAAACAAAGGCAACATTATTAAACATATAATATGGAAAACTTACAGCTTGGCTTCTTTTCCATGAATTGCCTTTTACAATAGATAACACAAAGGATGAGGAGAGCTAACAGTACAGTTGCCAGTGCGCTGCATATCACAGCAGCTAAAGCAGTGTCTCGTGGACTGGAAGCAGTTGATGGGATTTTCACCAGATTCACTTTTGTAGTGCCTAAATAAAGATAAGTACATATACTTTTTAGCTATATGAAATCAGATGCAAGGAACATCCAAGAAGCACTTAGTGCTTAGAGGAACAACATCCTCAAAAACAAATATGAGCATATTTAATGCAGCTTATTCATAAATGTAATGCCAGACATTAGTTGTTTTGACATAACTGTTTTCTAAACAGCTTGGGGGTGCTCCTGGATTTAACCTTGTTACTTCAGAAATTCAAGTGGTCCAAAATATAGTGGTCCAATTACTGATTTGAGTTGTATTTAGAACTCATATGACCCCTGTTTTATAACAGCTGCACTGGCTGCCAGTTCAAAGCCCTAAATTGCTTAGGTCCCCAAATATCTGAAAGCCTACCTCTTTCTCTAAAGACCCTCTTAGGTCTTAAGATTCACCAGAGTAGGACCCTCTTGGTAGTTCCACTGTTCTCAGAGGTCTGGGGTGTGGGGACCCAGGAGAAGGAATTTTTCTGGCAGATTGTGGAATTCCCTTCTCAAAGAGGTGTACTTTCATTGTAGTTTTTGTCACATGCTTTAGACACACCTCTTTACTCTGGCCTTTGATACTTATTAGGATTCAAACTACTTGTGACTGTAATTTATTTTAAACTGTTTTTAATGCTGTATTTTATATATTGCTGTAACCCTTCCCTGGGACTTTCTGGTGAAGGACGGGTAATAATAGTAATAGACGGGTAATAACAACAATGTTATGAGAAATACAGTTCTATAGTGGTATAAGAATTGCATGTTCTATTGTAGAATCAACTTCTATGAAAATTCATGCCATAGAATCTATCCACTGATTAAGCAATATAAATGAAGAATCAGCCAAGCCACAAAGCAACTGCTTAAATATCAAATACATTGGAAACAAACCTTTGAGCACAAATTCTATTGAGTGAGCAGAACTTAAAATATATATTTGCTTTCTTCTCTGCTTTTCTGATGTAATAGGAATTTTTAAACATGTTTTCACAGCAACACTGTAGCAGACAAAGTCTCCTACCAGCTTTGCCCAATTTACACCATCATAGAACTAAAGAGTATTTAGTGATGGTTCTGATGTATCAAATATGAACCCTGCTCTCCTTCCTCTCATGTGCTTAGCTTAAAAAAAGGTAACTTCTTGGTACATCCAAGACAACAAGTCTTATTGTTTGCACAGATTTTCCAGGATCAGGTTACTGATTGCATCACTGGTTTGGATTAAGTAATTAATGGTTATAAATGAAAAATAAAATATTTCAGCAATTAGAACAGTATATCGGCTAAAGGTTTTCTACATCTAGCATATTAAGTAGAGTCCACCACAGTATGTTTTCCACAGGTTTTCTTTATCACAAATCACCATTTATTAAAACTTAAGTTTCATTTTTTAAATGTTCAGATATTTTGCCACAAAGTTAACCCCAAAGAAGAAACAGCATAAAAAAGTTCAGAAAAAGAATCTAAGACAGAAAATGTATTAGCTTTGAAAGCCTGTATGCACAGATACTTAACAACTAGAAGGATTCATAAGCCACACAGCTGATGAGTGTAACATACATATTTTCCATGCTAAGGAAACTTATTAAAATACTTGGGATGTTCCAAGAGTCATTTTATCTTAAGCTGCAAATGGAGATCAATGTCCTCAGAAGGAATTCATCCAAGGACCTTTTGCCAACTTTGAATACTAATGATCTGGGCCATTCAGGGAGTGGCCAGAAATAAAGGGGGTTATTATTTTCAGCATGCCACAAACAACAGGGGCTGAAAATGTTTAAAGCTGGGAACAGAGCTTGGATCTGAAGTTGTTCCTCAATTCATGTAAGGGAGGGGCAATAATCTGCCTGCATCCCATACCATTCCCAAGGACCTTTCAAGCCCCAGCATCAGATTTTCAGGGCATGCAAGGGGCTGCAAAGGGAAGGAGCTGGAAAGCTCCATTCTGCAAACATGAACTCTTCTTCTTGTTGTTAATTAAAATGTTACAGTATTAAAACACAAAATAGTGTTTTTTAATAGATCAGTAGCTTGAAAAGCATTTTCTCTCATAATAGATAAACTAGTATACTGGAGAGCTGCAGGCAATGAATCAGACCGAAAGATGGCTTGAATATAAATAGCAAAGGACTTGCTGCAAAGATGACTGAATGTGTGCTAGAGCGCACGCACGTGCGCGCACACACACACACACACAATCATTGCACGCTACTGCAGACTGAAAAGGTCTACTTTTTAGTTTCCTTTGCATTGTTAAGTAGTCCAACAGAGCTTTTCCAGGTCTAAAGCAATAGACATTGATTTGGTACGTGAGGCTTTACAACCCTCAGAGGTATGAGTGACAAATATGCAGAGGCACTTTCAAGGGCAAAATTGTTTCTCTGTAATGACTGCAATGCCACAGTTGTGACAGGCCATTGAGAGGTGTCCAATGCACCATTTGCTCAGACACTGTAGAATTTTTTTCATTGATTGAAGCTTGCGGATGTGAATAAGGTGCTTATATCTGTTCAGCCAACTTGCTGTCTTGATCCTTCATTGCTTATTTGTACTTGCTGGGGAGTATTATCCAGGTGGGTCCAGGGAGTTATATGAATGTGTCATTTAATAAGGAATCAGCCATCTTGAAAAGGTAGTGCAATGACGCCTGCTTAAAAACTCCAACTCTGGACCACTTGTGAGAGTGGTGACAGCTCAGCTCCAGGCACAGGCTTAGGCCTGCTTTTGGGACTGAATTGGCCTTGGTCACTTAGATGAGCTTTACCAGGAGAGGGACAGAGGGAGTTCAACCCTGTAAACTCTTGCTGGCTCTCTCATCAGCTTTTGATATCATTGACCAAGGTATAATCCTTGACTGGTTGTGTGACTTGGGAGTTGGGCACACTGTGTTCCAGAGGTTTGACTCTTATCCACTAGACTGGTATCAAAGAACATTAAGTGACTGCACCTCAGTCCCCTGCCATTTGTATTATGGGGTGCCACAGGGGACTATACTGTCCCCCATGCTACTTAATGTTCATATTTAGTTGCTGGTAATGATCCCTACGGAAGTTTGAAGCAGTGTCTGCATTATGCTGATGATACCCAGCTTTATTTGTCTGTTATAGACTGTGTACTGGTTTACAGTAATGGGTTGAGTGAGGGTCAATAAGTTGAAAATGAATCCTGGCTAGACTGAGTTCCTGTGGGTGGGTGGTTTCCAGGTCTGGGGGTTGGGTAATGTGCATGTTTTAGATTACACAGGTACACAGCTTGAGAGTTTTCAATTCTTATTTGTTCCTGGAAGCCAAAGTGGCTTCAGTGGCTGGTATACCAACTATGTGAAGGAGCGCCTCCACCCCCAACGTTCTGCCCGGACACTGAGGTCCAGCACCGAGGGCCTTCTGGCGGTTCCCTCACTGCAAGAAGCCAAGTTACAGGGAACCAGGCAGAGGGCCTTCTCGGTAGTGGCACCAGCCCTGTGGAACGCCCTCCCACCAGATGTCAAGGAGAAAAACAACTACCAGACTTTTGGAAGACATCTGAAGGCAGCCCTGTTTAGGGAAGCTTTTAGTGTTTGACGCACTATTGTATTTTAATATTTTGTTGGAAGCCGCCTAGAGTGGCTGGGGAAACCCATCCAGATGGGCGGGGTGTAAATAAATTATTATTATTATTATCATTATCATTCTTTAATATTCTTTAATAATCTGTAGACGCGGGTGGCGCTGTGGGTAAAACCTCAGTGCCTAGGGCTTGCCGATCATATGGTCGGCGGTTCGAATCCCCGCGGCGGGGTAAGCTCCCATCTTTTGGTCCCAGCTCCTGCCCACCTAGCAGTTCGAAAGCACGCTTAAGTGCAAGTAGATAAATAGGGACCGCTTTATAGCGGGAAGGCAAATGGCGTTTCCGTGTGCTGCGCTGGTGCTGGCTCGCCAGAGCAGCTTCGTCACGCTGGCCACGTGACCCGGAAGTGTCTCCGGACAGCGCTGGCCCCTGGCCTCTTAAGTGAGATGGGCGCACAACCCTAGAGTCGGACACGACTGGCCCGTACGGGCAGGGGTACCTTTACCTTTAATAATCTAGCCATTGTGTCTGATGCATTGGTAATCTCTAGAAAGGGCTACCTTAAAGTGCTCTATATGGGGCTTCCTCAGAGCTGGGTCCATAAACTGAAGTTGGTGCAGAATGCTGTAGCAAGGTTACTTGGAGGTGTTCTATCAAACACATATTGAACTGTACCTAAAGGACCTGTACTGGTTGCCAGTAAGTTACCAGATCAAGTTCACATTTTTGTTTAAACCTATAAAGTCTTGAGCAACTTGGAACCAAATGGCCAGGGAAACCAAGCCAGATGGGTGGGGTATAAATAATAAATTATTATTATTATTATTAACCAGGATGCCTGCAGGAGTGCCTTGCTTCCTACTGTCCTGTCAGAGCATTGTGCATTGCTGAAGAGACCCTCTTACTGGGCTAATCTTGATTGGCAGCAATTGGGGTGGGGGCCTTCTCTCTGGTGGCCTGCTTTCTACTGAATCACTTGACTTTGGAGTGCTGACATGTGCAAGGGAGGATATTTTGGCACTTGTTAAAAATGTACCTCTGAGCTCAAGCCTTTCTGGCATTTCATGTCAATAATTAAGCAAGCCTTTGGCTTAGGGCTGCATTTTATTTTTATTGGGATATTAATGTATTGTTCATTTTCTGTTCATTTATGTATTCATTGTTATTTGTACAGTGTCTTGCTGGTATAAGGTGGTATATACCGGTAAATACTTTGGGTAGATGTAGATCCACTGAAATTAACAAATGTGACTAGGTTAGGTCCATTAACTTCAGTTGCGTCTCCTCTGAGAACTTAGTTGGATACAACATTTTTGCGAATAGATAAAAAACATGTTTCTTTTGTTCATTAGCCTTCATCAGACATTTAACAGAGTCTATAATATGTGTAGGGGTGCAGTGTCATGACCATCCTACACATGTTTATATTTAGATGTACAGACCACTTCTTCATATGTACAGTTGGTCTCTATACATGTTATAATGAACATTGGTCAAGGGCAGATCCTATTGCCATAATGCCACCCTGTGAATGATGGATGACTGAAGTAGGCTAGCTATTATTACCGCTGTTCACAGAGGTTTCTTTAAAAATATGCAAAACCTGTTCACCAGTGGTAAACTAGGATGACTGTGCACACAACAACCATTGATTCCTCTTTCAGACTGCCTTCAGTTCTCTGGAAGCAAGCTATAATCTGTCTCCAGCCCAAATGGGTTCACTCATTGCAGTAAAAGACATGAGGAGGCTTATTTCTTGCAACTGACATGAATTGCAGTGCTTACAGAAGCCCACATCAGTACAGCAACTTCACAGGCAAAAAACAACAAAGATTTCATGAGACAAAAGATCAGAAGAAAGCAACCCAAATGTATTAGCTTCTGAAAACATGTAAAATCTGCCTGTTCCCACAAGCATGCCTGGACAAGACTGAAAGTCTATAATTTCCTGAAAAATGATCTTTGTAGTCATAATGGCTAGTTAGGAGACCAAGCACTGCCAAAATATGGTAAAATAACTATAAAACTCTTACATGTAAAAAACAAGCTGCTATGCCAAGCCTACAAAATGTACTGAATTGAAGTGAGGAGTCATTTTCATGCGATGACCTCTATTATGAGCTCCTACATTCCCTGTGCAACCTGGCAGCAAAAGAAGAATAAAAATATATGTTTGGGGAAAATAAGGGTGAAGGAATGACCGGGGTACATGGAAAGGGCAGGAAAGAAAAGGAAGTAACCAGACAACTGCAGAATGTGAAAGGCGGTTCAGGTTAATAACAGAGCATGCCTGGATCAAAAGTTCCATCCACACTTATATTGTACGGATATGTTAAAAGGGATGATTCATGAGTCCTCAGTACATAATTCATCTTGCTCTGTTCATACTTTTATAATGTTTTTAACACATATACTTCCCAATTCCTTCTTTCTTCATAAACTTCTAGCTGTAACGACAAAGTTTACAGCCTCCACAAACCAGTGTACCAGAACTCAAGACAATTTAGTTGCACTGAAACTAATGGAATGATTTCATTAGTGTCAGTAGACTGGGGTGAGCTTTATCAATGCAAAAAAAATGAAAACAAAAAAGTGCTGGACTGGATCGAACAGACAGCTGGATCAAATAGGTGCTCCTTCCACTCAAGGAAAGAAATATTCCGTGAGTGGAAGTGCAACTGTGGATCCAAGCCAATGTTACTCCAGCACAAAAGGGATGATAAAATACACTGACAGGGACAAGTAGTTCAGACTGGGGTATAACTTGCAAGACAGTTATGATTATTTTAATTTATTAAAAACGCATGTTTAGTAAATGTATCATTAAAAAAAGGAAAGAAAGCACAGCTTTAGTTAAGGGGACTCATGGTGGAGCCTTTAGAGCATGGTATTCCCATAGCCTGAGTACATACCATACTTTTCTGTGTATAAGACTATGTTATTTCCCTTAAAAATCAAGCTAAAAAATTGGGGTCGTCTTATACATGGGTATAAGGGTGGACGTTTGATTGGTTGCCGCTGCGGCTGTTAGCAGCTATTGTGCATGTTATTGGTTGCTGTGTCAATGGGTGGTGTTGATTGGCTGACGCTGCGGCAATTGGTCGTGTGATTGGCAGCTTTTGCCAGCAAGGGGACAGACGTGAGGTGGATTTTGTGACGTGTGCAGGTGAGCGATTTTCGGCAATCCCCCCCCCCCAAGAAAAGCTCTACAACCCTGGGTAATCAGCTCAACAACTCTGTGCCATCTCCACATTTTCTGAAATTTGAGTCCCCCAAAATAGGGGGCATCTTATAGATGGGGCATCTTGTATGTTCATGCAAGATGTATACTCATCTTTGCCCTTTCATACCCAATGATGAAAACTTTATAGATTATCTCTTTTGTATTGTGGTCCATGCCTGATTCTTGAACTTTAAGATATAATTTGTTATGAATAGTTTAGCAATTTGAGTCAATAATAAAAGTGGTATGATTCAATATTACTTTTTTATTCAGGTGCATAAAGGGAACAGAAAAAAATATGACCAATGGAACACTGGGAAGCTTTTCTCTTTAAACAAATATATGAGTTGTTATTTCATTATAGAAATGAAACTAAGTTAAATTGTGGCTGTAGTGAGATAGATTTATTATTGATGGGAAACATTTTATTTTTCTTAGTATATACATAATATTAGTAATAAATATTTTTCAGACTGTTTCTTGGATTATTTCAAATAAAAATTCTTTATTCTGCAAGTCAATAATGTTTTTGCAATCTCGATGTAAACTCAAATGCAGGGTGTTCTTTAAACAAAAAAACCTGAGCAATATTTGTGGTTATACAAAGTAATCCCAGCTGTATAATATAAGCAGTTGCTAATATACAGAACCGTTGACATTTCCCCAGTAATTTTTTTTGAAATACTGTATTCATATATTGGATTAGAAATAAAACACACACAAATCCTTAATTTATCTTATTTTCTCTTTCTTTTCCCTCCACTCCTTTGTGACCATGTACTTTCCAGTATTCATAACTTTACACACAAAGCCATTCAAGGAACACAGCCAACTGCTTATTACATCAGACTATGCTTTCCACTGTCTACTATGTTCACTTAGAAGTCTTATTTCTAAATTAATTGTTAAAATGTTTTTCATTAATAAAGGGAATTGTAAGAATGTTCATAAAAAATAAGAATGTATTGTGTGTTTGCAAACTCTGAAACAGGGGGCAAAAAGCACTGAACATTTTATATGATTAAATAGAATGAACACAGATGAATATTGAATAACTTAACACAAAAATATTACAGCCATGGGTGTAATCCTGCTGGCCCCTCAGACACAGAACAATATCCTATAGAAGTTAGTACAACTGCTACTTCCATGCTGTGTAGCCTCTCTGCAGGCTTACAGCATACTGTTAGATGTTTCTCACTGTCTGCTAGTCTCCACACTCCAAGTTGAGGCCTTCTGCACCTGCCTTAAAGCACCTAGAAAACTTGTTCTTCTTCAAGGATCTGCGTGTTTGTTCCAGGACTAGCCAACGCACTGGGCTCCTGAGGCAGAACAAGTTGCTGCATGCTCCCAAGTGAAGTGCTGAAAGTTTACTTTGGATTCTACTGACTTGCTGCACACCTGGCAGCATATTAGCAGCTAAAGATGAATACAACACATTGCTAAACTAGCTCCTAAGCCACATTTGTTCTATGCATGTGAAGCCAGTAAGGTTTTACCTTGTCCTACAACTTCTGGAAGTAAAGACTAGAGAAGCTAAACAATTTGAAATGTACAGCCTGAGCAAAATAATCTTTCTGGTTTTCAGGCATATTAGCTTCTCATGCAAACAAAAATGAAATGCCACTGAAAAATTATGGACAATACAGTAAATTCAGAGAACAAACCCAACAGAATGGATGTAGATAAGATCTATACAATCTAGTTGTTCAATGAGCTGCATCTAGCAGATTAGTCACTACTTAGCCTTCAATACTGCTTTCTAAATTCAAAGCATGAATACTGTAAGTCGCCTTAAGGGTCAGCCTACTGATAAATATACAAGGCCGACCGCAAAGAGCATCCACACAGTATAGGTCAATCATTATCCCATTTTCTCTGAGGAATTTCAAGTTCACTTAAATCTGATAACTGAGCAGCTAGCTCTTTGTTAATAAAAAGTAATGATTAAGTTAAATATCTTGCAGACATATTATACCTAAAACAAACACTCACTCAGCCTCTGGCAAAGAATGATGCTAATTATAGGATTGACTCAAGAGATGAAAGGTTGCTTCTAGTACTAACTTGTGCAGAAGGCTGGTTAAGAGAAATACTGACATTCTCAATCCCTGTAGTTCAAATTAACACCTTCTTCACCCTTTCCACATCATAAAGTTAAAACATTACAGGCTATTGGTATAATCCTTTTAGTTCATAAAACTCGTGTTTCTACCCTTGGTATATGCACCAAGATGTGCCTGTTAGGGGAAATGGAAGGACTGTGTACGCATCTCATATCTCCTTCCAGTTTGACCATGAAGGAGTGTGGCTCTACGGTCTTACAGCAGAATGGAGAAAGTTGAGCTGGGATATCAGAGACATGCACAGACCTCCTTTTAGACAGAATTAGGCTCCCACAGGGGTCTAAAGAGGCCCAGGCTTCTTCCCCTTTTGAAGCCCATATCCATAATAAAAATAAAAATGACAAGTCAACACATAAAAACAAAACAAGGTACCCCCACCATTTCAACAACCAGAACAAGAAATAAAAATGATATGTATGACAGCACGTCTGAGAACAAAACTCACAGGTAGGATGGAAAAAATTTGGACAACTGAAACTCCCTGGATTCTCACAACTTTAGGCTGCAAAACTAACCCACATACCTGCGAGTAAACCCCACTGAATTCAAAAGGGCTTACTTCTGAGTAGACATGGTTAGGATTTCACTAATCATACTGTGAGGGAAGAGGTTAAATCACACCCCACACCCCGAGATAGGCCACAATAGCTGTAAGTGCTTTATGAGAGAGGAGCAATAAGACAGGTATTTGTTGTGGCCTATATGTATCCTCTGGGCTCCATATATGTATCTGAGTAATTAATATGGATAAACAGGAATTCTAACATAACTGAATTTATATGTCAATGGATAGCTATTCAAACACAAGAGCTGTTTTCAGTTTAAATATTCCTAAAGAAACTGGAAATTAGCCAGCTTAATGTACGTTGTAAGATATTTGAATACCACACAAAATACCCGTCAGAAAAAGGCACATTTTTTACAGATTGAGCAGGAAGAATATATTCTATCTTTAAAGCTTTGGTATACAAACGACCTTTCTTTTTTCTCCATCAAGGTAAAATTAATCAAGTAGTGTGAATAACCATGTACAGAGCTGACTTGCAAAACACTGAGTATGCAACCTGCTTGATAAACGCAATGGGACATCCCTAGGGTGCACTGTTTTCAGTCATCCAGAGTCTCCTCAGGAGGGTGAGGCCTAGTCAGAGAATAAAATACTGAGACAGCACTTTTAAAGGTAATTTTAAGAAAAGCTGGAGGGAAAGAAGTCAAGTCAGTAAGCCAAAAGCATGAGTGGCATAAATATGTTAGCTGATTGTCTTAGAGGTGCTTCAGAGGACTTCTGAGCTCCAGGGAAGGAGCAGTCTAGACACAAAATTGGGGGGGGGGGGGAGGCAACTCCGTATGATGCATGATAAATAAAGCACCTCGGTTGTCAAAAGAAAAGCACTGACTTGTGTTTTTTAGCCTCCATACATGGCTACTTATTAACAAGGGAGTTTGGTGGAAATAATGGGGACAAAAAGACTTGGGCAGCACATTTATTTCAAAGTGTGTCCAGCTGAAATCAACGTGGATGTATTTTTTTAAAGAAAATAGAATTAAGAAACTAGCAGGAATGGGTAGTATTCAACTTAGTTTGACTCAGAGCAGACCCAGTGAAATTAATGAACCTAATTTAGGCATGTTCATTAATTTCAATGGGTCTGTGAGTAAAACATCATCCAATGTTTTGAACATGTTTCTGTTATACAGACGCAAACATTTCATTTCTGCCTAATGCTCTCTCACACCTCTTTCTGCCTGATAGCTCTGAGAGGCCGGGCAGATGAACTAGCTATAATCTAGGCATTACAAGCTTCTGAAGTGTGTACCAATTGATAAGGAGAAAGCAACTAGCTACAAACTGCTTATAACAAAACACAGGGAAGAAAAAGCAAATGGAAAATTCTCTTCCTGCTGTTATTAGTTGTGCACAATTAAGTACAACAACAACAATTTATTATTTGTACCCTGCCCATCTGACTACTTATTTCTCTATTTCTTTAATGCATTGAGCTACTCATTTTCCTCCCTTTACTGGTAATATTAGTTTTGCTTTTTTTCTTTCTTGACTCTTGATACAAAAGGATTAATGCTAATGCAGAAGTCTCTAAGAATACCTTTTACCTATTTAAGCCCTGAGACAATAGGCTGTGTCTTTGGCTTTTGTAGACCTTTTGAGGAAAACACTAGCAGGAAGGGAGGTTTGTACAGTGAACAAACTAGCCATTCATTGTGCCTTATTTCCTTAAGAAAAATATAAAGCCACCAGTGACTGGCAGGCCACAGGAGAAAGTAAAAGGGAATACTAATGTCACCTAAACGATAGTATCTCGATCTCTACTATCTGCAATTATTAAAATGAATTCTAATCAAATACAAACCTGCTTCCTAACCCCCATAGTACAATCAGATGGATCCAAAAGGAAGCTGGAGAAAAAATGCAACATAAATGAGCATCATCCATGAACAGCCAGCATGGAAAGTCTACAGCTCTGTGACAAAGGACATGCTATGTAAGCAGAAGGACCCATGGCGCAGTTCACAGCATTGCTAGTTCAATTTATTTATTCAGTTTCACATTTTAAAACCCCCTCTAAAAATAAACATTTAAAAGCCCATTCCACTAGCTTTTAAGAGCCCTTGAAAGAAATACACTTTTCACTTTGCACCACACACCATCCCACTATCACCTTGCAATCTGGCTAACAGAGCATGAGGAAGCCATGATGCAGCACGATCCTCTAGTGTACTGCATTTTGTCACTTAGATGACAAGTGATTGAGAGAAATGAGAAGATGAAAAAATGCCACCTTTTTCTCCTTTGCTGCTCCTGCACCCAGCCAATTCACCAGGTAAGGAGATGGAAGGGGGAATGTTTGAGGCACATGGCCAGTGGAGGTAAGCAAACCTGCTCCAAGGCAATCAAATTTTATTTTGAGAAACCTGGAAAATCCTGAGCCAAACCAAGGGGAGACTTGGAAGATTTGTCCTTCACACCCACACCCACACACCCAGTGTGTTGCTTACATTTCATGACATCTAAGCTTTCTTTTCATTTCTGACTTGCAGTCACTCTGAACAAAAATTACAGAATGAAACAAAACTATAAACTTGTGAAGCTCTTTCCATAAACCTCGATTCCAGAATATGCCTTTGTCAAATGACACTATTTACATTATCTTGTTTTGCCACCCACCCAAGGTTTCTCCCCAGTAAGTGGCAAAGTTGTGGAAAAACTAGTTGAAGTCAGCTAGGTGCACGCTGTGCTTTTGGCTAGCATAGGATAGGCCTTAGGGAAGGAGCGTACAGAAATTTTGGCAACACTGCAATGAATAGCGAAACTGTACCGTGTATATCAGTGTTGAAAGTGTTGGGTCAAGCAGAAGGCCTCTGAACAGGGGCAACAGAATTCAGTTCTAGTTTTGCCACTCTTTTTAAAGCATAATAAGAGCCATATTGATTGATTTTATAAGCTGGGATTAAAAGGTCTATGGCCCTTTATATGACTCTTCCAAAATTCAGTGCAGCCCAAATATAAGACTACTGCTACTCCATTCCAGGCATCTTACTAAATACAGACCTATGCAATCCTACCTGAATGTGATAGAACAGCAGAGTAACCGACATAAAATGCTGTGAAAACTCTCTTCTAATCAGACTGATATAAAGCAATATTTATTTTCCACCTTTCCTCCAAGGTGCCGTAGAGGCTCCCTCTCCCCATTTTATCCTCACAACATTTCTGTGAGGTAGGTTAGACTGAAATATGGTGAAATGGGAATTAGAAACTTGATCTCCCAGGTTCTTGTCCTAGTCGTAGAACTCTAGGGTTATTGCAGTCGGAAGCAGTGTCCAGGCAGAAATGGGAAAATCTGGATGAATGGCAACAGATATGTTGTCAACTTTGCCAAAAGGAGCTCAAAGCTCAACAACTTTTGTGTCCATATTTTCACTTTTTGAAATATGGCAACCCTAGCTACTACATCACACAAAGGGCAAATATGATTACAATATCTGAGGTGACATTTATTCCTCGTATAACTAAACACTAATGATGTATAATTAAACTATTAGTGATGACAAGGCACGCTTTTAAAATTCAATTTAGTTGCAACTGATTGTATTTATGATACTTCTGCAAATGACCTTCATTTATAAAAGATATAATCACTGTAAGGTAACAAAGAAGGGTGTGATAAAATCAGAGAAAACCTGTAGTTTAATTCATTTATAGGATGATTGTATTAAACTAAGTTATCAAACTGATTTCACTTGTTTAACGTTCATATTTCATAGTTTAATGAGCAAAAGATCTGAAGCTAACATCACACTATTAAACTGCTTAATATTGTTATTTCAACTTTCTAAAAACTCTCTTGCATGCCAAGCTTACCTTCACTAAAACCGCTATATATACTTAATATCTGGCAAAACACTTGTTTACAAGATGATACATATCAACCTCAGAATTCAAAATGCTGGGAAAAATAAACATCACTGCTTCATATAAAAATAGTATTATGAAACTGTATGTCTTGCAAACACATTATGTGAAGATAAAAGGCTTTATCACCAGCAGTCAAAAGCAATGGAATAGAGAAACACACAATGTCTTGATGTCGTGAAAACAGGGAAACTGTACTAGAAGTTACAGGGAGCCAGGAAACTAGACATGCAGCTGCTGTTTTTGGCAAGAGCCATGCGTTAGGAAAACATCTTCTGGCCTAAAGTTCAAAACATAGCTATAGTTTAGTCAGAAAATCTTGCAGAAAATCAATGCTTTTTTATTCCAGACACTGAAACATGAAGCAATCCAAAATGACCGCTCCCCGCATTAACTGGGGGGCGGCTTTTGCGTGGTTGCGCGCAGCCCCCCCTGGAGACTACTAGACCCCCGGCAGGGTAGCTGGCTTCACCGCCCCCCCCAGCTGGATACCTGGAGGTTCCCACCTAGCCTCATCAATCAGCCAATCCCGGCTGGGGTGTGTGTTGCCAAGGGAGTTGGCCAGGTAGAGTTAGGACCGCCTACACTCACAACAGAGGGTGTAACTTACCTGTTGCTCCTCAGTCGGCTCCTGAACTTCCCCCACCCTGCCCTCCCTCAGTTTATACCTTCTTTCGCAGTTTAACCTTCTTCCTTACAGCTATGCAGGCACTGCTGCGGTCCTAGATGGTCATCATTGAGGGATCGGGAAGGAATTTCCCTGCATTGGCAGGTTCTGCCTTCCCCGTAGCAAAATGTCACAACTATGGCAGTTTGTAGGCCTTGGGAGGAATCCTTTAGTCTATCTTCTCTCAATGGGGGGCATGAAGCAGTGACCCACCCACCCCCTGCGGCGGCGATCCCAGGGTTCCCCGTTAAAGGGGCTATTTTGAGGGGAGGCACTGGCCATACGCCAATGGGTTGTTAGTGCTCTCCCCTACGACGCGGCAAAATGGGGGGCGGGCTCTCTGCTTGAACAGATGTTCTCCAGAGTCAGCCCAATCCCCACACACTTTGGATAACCCTGATCTTCCCCAGATCTCCGGCTGGGGACTGGAAGGGAAAAACGCCCAATGCCTAAGCCAAAGTCTTTCTACATCTGAGAATTTAATAAAGTTGTGGCCAATTTTAATCCCGTAACACGTTGTCAGGTATCATTATTCCTCCCGGGGGTCGCCTGGGGGAGGGGTCTCCGCCTGTCCATGCAAATGTGGAAGAGCAAACGTTTTATACAGCTTTGGACAATCGGTGGTGAAAATAAGATTAGCCCACATCTTGACTAAAAGAAGCTATGCAAAATAGGTACTGCCAGTGAAATTGTTCAGCTCTCATTCTCAATGAGCTTAATGTCTGCTATTTTTTAAACATTCTGCAACCAGTCTTGGAGAGCCAAGACTTAACAAGGGCTTGATTATTATTTGTTGTAATGAATTCCATCTGATTTTAAAAAGTTTTAAATAAATAAAACCCATCAGAAGATAACTGAGTAAAATTTAATGTAAGGTTTTTTTGTATACTTTCCTACCTTTATTAAAAGTTTTTTTCTTCTCAATACAGAAATAATTGAATATACTGTACATTAATTTAGTATTGTTTTAATTTCTGCTTAAAATCTTGCACTGCCATTGTACAATCAAATTTCTCTGTAAGTAAATGCAAATATTTGGACTTG
This sequence comes from Podarcis pityusensis, assembly GCF_964106645.2. Lineage (NCBI taxonomy): Eukaryota > Metazoa > Chordata > Lepidosauria > Squamata > Lacertidae > Podarcis > Podarcis pityusensis. The sequence goes on along the minus strand of NC_138027.1, from coordinate 24,659,906 downwards.
CTATTTTAAATGAATTTATGCATAGGCTTCAGTTGCTATTATCATATGACACAGAATTTTTTGTTTACCCTATAAAGTTTACCCAAGAACGATAACAATTCTCTTGGCCTTTTACACCCCTTACTTGATCATTAGAAAATCCTTTCAACTTTCTGATGGACTTTTAACAACTCACAAGCAGCTTTTCCATGAGTAAATATTTAAACCATGTTTTAAAGAGGTCTACAGAGAGAGTGAAGATGAAAGCTAGCCCTGAAATTTATAGCCAGTTGGGTAATAATCAACTGCTTCCAGCATTCTGTAGTCCTCATTAATGCCCCACCATATGATGGGACTTTAACTCTGGAAGTGTAGCCTCAACTTGTATTCAAGAGCAAACAAAAATTTGCCAAAGCATACACATTGTGATTAATTTATATAGCCACATAACCTTAATATTTGCAACTTTTATCTATTTGAGATAAAGAATTAGCAGTGTACAAATGTATGCTTAATACTTGAATGAATTTGAAGCATTATGCAAAACATTATATGTTCTTACTAAAAATGCATTATTTTATTCACACATTACTATTTTATTTATTATTTATATCACACCTATGTATACTGTTCTTCGCACAAATAAAAACAAATTAGAAAACTGCACCATGAATGGCATCAAAATACTAGAAAGATAGTTTGATACCAGAACTCATTATTAAACAGAACTACAGACACTGTCGGTTCATGTCAATATTAAAACATAACACATGTGACCCATAGCAAAATGTTAGTGTGGGACACAGCCATTCACAGTTCCAGTTGGTTAGCCATGCCCTTCTGCACAGTACTCCATTTCATTCCTCCTCTTGCCATAAAGAGAAGGCATCCATTAAAACTACAAGGAAGCAAGGGCATACAAACAACTCCAGGATTATCCCCACTGCCAGGCTCAGCTTCAAATCTGGGATTGTTCTGCTCAGAAGTGAAGAGGAGCCAAGGTCAACAAGAACAAGGGCTGGGGAACCACTCAGAGAAACAATTACTGGTTAACATGCTTGTACACTATTCATCCATTTGTGGCTGAAGCTTGTGCTTCATTCTGCAAGGGACAAGGCTCTCGAGTACCAGTTCTGCCTGGAGAAGGGCTGCCTAGTGTTTGTCCCATGTTAGAACCTGGGACAGTGCACTGGGAAATCAGCAGGGCCTAGGCTACACAGCCTCTTTTAAAAGGCTAGGATTATCAAGCAGTTTTATTTTAGTGATATGCCATTTGCTTTTCTAGGTGAGGTATTTGTGGCAACGTTATCAGTTTCAATTATCAAATTCAATTCAGCTGTACATGTTTAAAAAAACCCAAACAAACCTGAATTCAATATCATACTATTTTACTGTCAGGAGCACTTACAGTGAGGTTCATAAGGAGGTGGAGGGTCACCACAAGGAACACATTCCATATCCTGAAAGCCCCCAAGCTTGGTTTTTCTATAGAATCTGAAAGACAGAGGAACAAATAACACATTCCCCATGTTGTCTACAAAATTTTAACAGCAGGACATACAGACATATTTCATAGATAAGGAAGAGTGTACCTAGAGAACAGCCCTGGAAAAATGTGAGATCATGCAGTAAATCAGTGACTAAGTTAGAGGATAAAATCCAATGTCCATTAATACCGAGAACAGATATTAAAGTTCTTAATGGGAGGGGGAAGGGAACAATGAAACCAGCTTTCCTTTTAGCTATTTCCCCACCACCACTTGTTTCACAGTAGTAACATCAATTTCCAACACCACATCACCAAAGAGCAGCATTCTGAGAAAGGTTCTGATGAGTGTGGGGACCTGTACAACATTCCAAACAGCTTATGTATGGAATTTCTGCCCATTCCCCCCCACCCGACAACAGTCTGTACATAATGATAAACAATGGTTTGCTGTGTTATGTGGATGAGCCTCTATAAGACCATGTGAAGCACTAGGCTAACATACTCTCCCATCTGTCCTCCCATGCAGCTGGGAGGAGAACTTCTACCAAGTTTCGATTCAAAGAATCTTGGCTAACTGTTATGTACAAGCTGGGAACCATGATTCATGGCAAATGGTTAGCCAAACAACCATATTAATAAATTCATGGTTTGAAGTTTGCTTGTTTAGCAACTAACCATTACAGTGGTACCTTGGTTTACAACCAAACGGAGGTCCATTTGTAAACCAAAACAGGTTGTAACCCAAGGCGTGCTTTCGCTAATGTGGCCTTCAAAATTTTTTTGTTTGTAATCCAAAAAAATGGGTTGTAATCCAAAAAAAGGTTGCAAACTGGGACATACACTTCCGGGTTTGACATGTTTGAAATCCAAAACATTTGCAAACCAAGACGTATGCAAACCAAGGTACCACTGTATATGATTTAATGTTTTTAAAGTAATGCCAAGCTGAGATTCTTTGAAACCAAACCTGGGAAAAGTCCTTCTAGCCATGGAACAGGAGTGGAAAGGAATAAATAACAAAGTTTGAAACTTTGTTTAAGGGCTCATGGAGGCTCATCCACATAGTGTTAAACCATGGTTTTGTGTATATGCAAATATAAGACCAAGTCTTATATTTAACCATATATGAGAATATTTTAAGCTCTTGTTCCACAGCTGTGGTCACTCAAATAAAAGAGATCTCTACCTTTTTAAAGGTAGTGCCATCTTTCTGATAAAATTCTATGTGTTGTGCTGTGAAATAAACCAACTCTTCAGCACTAGCTTAAGCACGGTAGCATTAAAAATTAGAATTTTTCATGTCAGAGTGATATTATGTTTACAACTTTTTTAAAATGACCAGAAAAGCATGTGGAATACAGTAAGCCTGCAATTTACATTGGGTTATGTTCTGGGGATCATGCCTAAAGCCAAAATAGTGTCTAGTCAAAACACATTGGGTTCAATGGCAGGTGGGATTGCCAAAGTCTTTTTTTCCTGGATGCCCACCCTCTATTTATTTGTTAAGTGTAAAGCTGAATGTGCACAAGCTAAATATACGTAATTTGAGGGGTTATTGTACATGTGGTTAATGGATTTCATAGTGCTGGAATAACGTAATGTTTCTCATTGAAGCACTGAAGTATTCATCAAGGACATGAAATCAGTCCTGAAGATATAATCAGCAAAACAAAAAGGTAGAGTCATCAGTCTATGATGGGAAAGCCAGCCAAGTCTCAGATTGTAGGGCTTTCTAAATCTGAAGTGTGTTGTACTAACCCTGCAGACAAGTTATTTCTAGTTTCCTTATGATTCCTTAACTCACCCTGGCAAGCAGTCTCCACAAACAGCATTGCTGGTAGCAGAACAATTGGCTTTCTGAAATCGATTTATTAGAGCGCAGTCCAAACATGGTTTGCACTTCTGAAAGCCCCTGTCCTCCTTGAATCTGTTTGGTCTGCATGTCATGCACTGGGCATCCTCCCCATATCCAAAGCCGCATTCCTGTAGGGATTAACAAGCAAGAACACACTATTCAGAAATTTAGAAGCGTGAATAAAGGGAGATTGCAAGGATGAAGCAAAGACTCAGTGTAATTATTTCCGAGAATAAGACTTTCTAGAGACAAAAGCAATCCTTTCAGCAAGTTCAAATGTGCCTTCCACTACTAATAATCTCCCTTACTTCTATAAGCAATACTTATTCATCTACTTTATTTGAGAAACGGCTAAGCATTTGAATGATAAAGGACTCCATGGTCTCCCACAGCTACATTATTACAGGCTTATGGGAATTATTGAGCTGTCCATTATTAATTAAGCTAGGTTTGTGAAAATGCAGAAGCTCTAAGTTCTTAGACACTTACACCAAAACAGGAAAAATAAAAGCATATCAAATGATAGTAGCTAAAATAAGAAAGTAAATAACCATTTGCAACTGTTTGAAATATGCATCTTTCATCTTTATAATAAAGTACAAAACTCTGCTTTTCACTAAAAAACAAGGCATCATGGATCCAATTTTTAAAAACCCAAATATTAACTACCAATATTAACATGTTTTCAATGTTTATTAGCAACACTGAGAACATAGTGAGGAGCTGGTGCTATGTATTTAAAATAGCTAGAATATGATAAAACAAAAAAATTCCTTCCAGTAGCACCTTAAAGACCAACTAAGTTAGTTCTTGGTATGAGCTTTCGTGTGCAAGCACACTTCTTCAGATACCTTTCGCTTGCACACGAAAGCTCATACCAAGAACTAACTTAGTTGGTCTTTAAGGTGCTACTGGAAGGAATTTTTTTGTTTTGACTATGGCAGACCAACACGGCTACCTATCTGTAACTAGAATATGATAGTAATTTATTTAGCAAAATTGGAGTGCAAATTACTTTATTTAAGGAATGTGTGCACCTTCCTTCAATATTTCCAAGGTGGTTCACACAAATGATATAATACAATAAAACAGCATCAATGATATTAATAAAATAGTAAAGCAAAACTGAATAAAAACAGCAACATAAAATATACCATTAAGTTAAAATTCTTGAGAAAATAAAAGGGTATTTGACTGATGTGGAGGATACATTACCTCTAGCGCTCTGAGAAGTGAATTATTTAAGCAAGGTGCCACTATGAAGAAGGCCTCCCCAGTCACCACCACCCGACTCATTTTAGATGTCTGGGGAGGTCTACTGAAAATAACCTCCGTGCATAGGCAGGTTTATGTGGGAGTCCACCATGTTGCTATTTTAGAGTGCTCATTATAAAGCCTTCCCTTACCCAATTCCTTGCATATTTTTGTGGCAGTTTGCAGCCACTGTTTGAGTGCAAATTTAAAATGAATTGGTTTCTTCACTGTGTGGTACCAAATGTTTAGGGGGTCATACAGTAAGCATGATGACATCAAGTGCTATGTAGTCAACCAGATATGGTCCTGCGATGTCACTGAGTTCTCCAGTTGTCCTCACTCTAAAAAGGGAGTGCAAGTGTATCCCACACTTTCCTATTTCTTTGGGAAACCCTTTCCCTCCTTGTAATTTTCTATTGCCAAAACCAGCCAAGTGGTGTCTTTCTTGCAAAAGCTAACTCTACAAAAGCCCTCTGCTAGACATAATGATTAGCTTTGCCTTTAGGAAGCAGCTGAAAGACTCTCTCATTTGGCTTTGGGGAGGTTAAAGTTATGCCTGTTGTTGAATTTTTTTTTTACTAAGATCCAATTCTTATTCAGAGTCATAAGAGTGGGCTACAATGTTCATAGTGGTCCCTTTTTGATAATAATAAGCACCAGTACGTCATTGCTGCAAATATATTCCATAAACAAACTGCAAGGGATATCTGCATTTATATTGTTCTGGCAAATGGTAGTGGATAGGGGTGATATCAGGAACAAGAGTTTTAGAAACAGACACTTCTCCCACATCCTTCCCTTAAATACTAGATAAACTAAAAACACAGCATTTTTATATGAAGTAATTTGTTTCTTTTTAAAAAGCATATTGTATTCTGAAATGTGCATATTGTAGTTAGAGTTGCAAAGCATATTGTTTGAAAGAGCTAATTTTGAAGGACAAAATGTTATCCAGTAACTGCTTCAAAATAGTTCCTTTGAAAGACTTGCCAAAGATATGGAAGATATGTTTTAAATAGCACATACAATAGACCAGTTTCCTGATTACTATGTTAAAAGCAAGCAAGATAATCTAATGTATATCTAATTTAATGGACAAAGAATTGGACAAAGTATAATAATTTATTTAGAAATTATCTATAAGCCTTCAGACTGATGCAAGCTATAACTAGGGCTAAACCCAAATGGCCCCTCAAATTTCACAGGCATATTTGACAAGGCATTAAAGGCAATGCATTTTGAGTGAGTATTATTTTTTGGGTTTAGGAAAACACTCACTGGCACTCTTGAAGTTCTGTCAGGCTAGTGGCTGCCATTCCTCCCCAACCTCCATATCACAAAGAAAGAGGCACTGAATTAAGGGAGAGAAACAAAAACAGTGGCTGCCACCTTGATGGCTCTTCAAGAGCTCAAATGTCATCAACCACTCCCCAAAAGAAGCCTGCTAAAAACAGTGGGAGGGACATGAATCTGACCTTTAGACAGTTTGTAAGTAAACCAATTCTTAACTTCCAAACCTGTGGTCTTTTCCTATGCTGGGGGTAGAGAGATGTTTTGGAACTTACAAGAGCCTATTTTAAAGGTCTAACATTCCTTATTTCCATGCTTTAGTTTGCTGCGTATTTTGTGATTTTAAATCTCTGCTAAGGGTTCTCTCATCAAAGAGTACTTGCCCCAAACTTAAGATCTTGGCAACCAGGAATTTTTACCTGTATTTTCTTGAACCAACAGATACAAGCTGTGTATTGCTAACAGCGTACTGCTAACAGTGGTTCCATCAAACAAGGGGAAGTGAATTGTTGTAGTGAATTCCATAGCCATGAGTTAATAATACAAACACACATGAAGTTTATTTCCTCTTCTTCCCTCACCCCCTCTCTCTCCCAAACAGCCCTGTCTCTCTTCCCCGTACCCCACTTTACTGGCTTCTCTATCAGGGCTTGGTCTAGTCATTTCATTGCTGGGACAAGGGTCCACCCTAGAAGATGCCATCTACCAACTGGAGACAGCAGTAGAGGAAGCCACCCAGGGGCATGGACGAGCCACCCCATTCCTTTCTCTCTGCAACCACATTCTGCCCCTTCTCAGTGCTTCATGCGACAAAGTAAAAGAAAACATAAAGCCCTGTGTATTCCTAAGCATTTGAGTATTTTACTTGGGGGTATCATGACCCCCAAAGACTTTTCAGATATATTAATCCAACAGAGTGACAGAACTGGAGTAGAGGCAGAACTTTTAAGTCAGTCAGCCTCACTGACTCAATCTTCTGCTGCTCTCTTACCAAAATATCCCAGGCCACAGAGGGCTGGCAGAAGGGGGGGATATGGTAAGAATATGAAGGACCAAATGTGATCTTCCCAGAAGAAGCTCCAGCGAGGAAGCTGGGCAGAGAATGACAAGTCTTTTCCTGTGAGAACCAAGGCAACAGCCCCCTCCTCATTCTACCTCCCCAAATCTCTCAGTTCTGTAGTGAGCTTCCACCTGAGCCCATAGTAGAGGATAGCAGCAGCAAATCAGCTGAGAAAGGAGAAAGCTGCAGCCTGAATGAAACTCCCGTTCTGCCCCAGCAGGAAAGGGAAGAACAGCCAATGTTTTGATTTATACTTGCATGTGAACATGTATCTTACATGTGTATTCACTGTAAGATACATGTTCACAAGCAAGTATAAATAAAATGTGGTTTTGGAGATCTTTAATATGGAGGCAGTTGTGTACCACAGGAGTCTGGATAATGCAATGGTAGAAAGATTTGGAAATTAGACAAGGTAGAAATTGGAAGGACAGGTAAAACAGCAATAGTTATCTATTCTGAAGAAGTAGGGAGAGCAGAAAGACACCATTCCATGAGTTCCACCATAGCCTGCAGGTGTGAAGTAATGACTTTATATTTGGGTGGTCCTGTTTTGCTTCCAAACTTACAGGCACTTGGCCACCCAAGCAAATGGGAGGAGAAGACTCTGCCCCTGGAGATCTAAGTATCATAGGTTGTTGAACAAAAATCAGGTAAGATTTTTAATGAGCAATGTTGCTCTGAGGTGTCAGAAACTGAAGAGCTAATATTTACCATCTATCCAAAGATAAGAGATGAAAAGAAGCAGTTAACCAAGGGAGAGGCTTTCACAAAAGATGGTTAGACAACCCTAAGTAAATCTAATCTGAGTCACCACCAGAATATCGCAACTTCTGTCATGAACTCTCAGTGTACACTACTTTCTATGGGAAACATCTTGTCTAAAGGACTATTATCAGAATTCATCCACATTTGGATTTGTTGTTGTTGAGCTCAAATTAGGCAAACCAACCATGGTTAAGAAAAATCCACTGGGGGTTTGACCACAACCCCAAACTTTAGTTTAAAACAGACACAATTTGTAAGCTAACAAGAAACCATGGATTCACTTCTCGGTTTGCTGTTAACAACAGCAAGTTGCCTAGGGTGGGTTCAGATGTTCAAGCAAGTCACAACAAATAATTATTTAGCTTTACATGCAAATGCAACCAGTCTGTAGCATAAAAATACTTTCTGCTCTTCCAAGTGGCAAAAAGCACATAGCAGCAGTATTAAATGTTATTTATGACACTCATAAGATGCACAGCTTTTCATTTAACTAAAAGCAGTGAAGAAAGGGTGTAATGTTCTTTAAGAATAAAATCTCCTACTAAATTTTAAGCTTGTGGATGCTCTGAGCAAATCAGTTCAAAGAAAGCAGAAACCACAAAGCTTCTGTTTTAACATTTTTACTCCAGAATCAAATATGGCTAAGAATCTAATCACATATTTCATGTTTTTGTATATAAAGGAATGGCCTAAAAGTTATGAATAGCCTCATAACTATATAAAATGACTCTGACAAAGTGTATCACAGAATATTGGTTGCTGTGAATACCAGCTGCTGTGGAACACAAATGTGAGGGTGCCATTGTGCATGTGTCATCTTTGTGGGCTTCCCATAGACATCTGGTAGGCCTCTATGGGAAAGCAATGCTGGATTAGATGGGCCTTTGGGCCTAGCCTAGCAGAACTGTTCTTAAAATTCTTAATACTAGGAATCTAAATATTTTTAACAAAACACTCGCTTGTCATTTCTAAGTGCCATTTCACAACCCTCAGTGACTCAATACATAATACTCAAGTTAATCTCAATAACTGCGAAATAGGATCAAAAGAAAAAATGGTTTAGAGAATGTGAATACATGCATACCTTAGACAGTTCCATGCCAGGTCCACATTGTTTGCATAGCATACAGTTTCCATCATGATCTCTGAACTCTTGCTCTCTACAGTCTCCAGTTTCACAAATTACAGTGTTTGTCTAAAAATGAAAATATAAAATTAATTAATAGTGCTTCAGTTAATCTCTTTCTATTGGTATAATCCTACATGTCTTGCTCCTCCCCCCTGGTGCTTTCAAGGTGTTGAGATTGCGCTCCCTGGCTGCAGTCCTGTATGCACATATCTGGGATTAGGTAAATGCCATCGAACGTTTGGCATCTGGCCCTTCTTAGGATCCAGAGCCTCTGACACCCCACACTGAAACACTCCATTTCAGGCCTTTTTGCAGGCTATAGTCAGTGAGAGGACCATTGGCAGTAGCCTCCAATCTTGCTGGTTGAAACAGTAACCTTACATTATTGGAGCTCTCTTTACTGGTGGATAAACCTATGCTTTATCCTAATCACCTCCAGTAGGAAAAATCTTTGAAAGCAAATTACTGATGCAACATCTGTGCTTAGATTCATTTTATCATTAAGACATGTAACTGAAATAGTTGTAACTTTTATCTATCTAATTAAATTGGTTTAGAAGCAAAGTCAAATTGGTGATATGTATCTGTGGTACCTTAAAATAAACATTTGTATTTTTGAAGTGTTTTCCTAGAAGTAGATGCTATCGACAGAAATGCACCACCCCTCACTGAAGCAAGTTGGATCTATTAGGAAGCTAAGGAATCGTTAAATTAATTTTTTTAAGTGTACAAATATCAAAATTCTATTGACAAACAACGTAAGCTAAAATTACAAAAATCATTAAAAATCACTAAGACAAAAATAATATGCTACATCTTAGTATTTTAAATTGTGCAAAATAGGTATTTACTCAGAAATAAGTCCCACTGTATTCACTAAGGCTTACTGACAGAGAAATCTATTTAGCATTACAGCCTTACACACATAACTCCCATTTAAAATCAGTGGTACTTAAATTAACTATGTGTTTAAGTCCTACACACATTTGTGAGACAAATACACATCATTTTCAATATTACTTCAACATTATTATTCAAGAGCGTGGGTGGTGACTTCTAAGTATTGTTATTCTGCAAGTATGAGCTAGAGGTTTGCTAACCTTAACTAAGCTTGTAACAACACCACATTCAGAACTAACATGATCCTACATTCATTGCCTCTTGGTGAAGCATGAACTGCTTTGGGCTAATTCACAATATCTTAATCAGCTGAATTTTATCAATAATCTTATAGAGCCTTCCCAAACTGTTGACCTTCAGATGTTTTATACAACAGCCCCAACCAGCATGGCCAACGATTAGGGATGCTAGTTCTGGCCAGTTATTCTGCAATTGCCACTGATTACTAAGAAAAACTATCTCCAATATCTTCCAAGAGGACATGAACACTTCCTCTCAAGCTTCCCAGTATTTCCACACCGTTGATCAGTTCCTCCCTGTTGGTGAGGACCATGTCCAAGATAGATGATCCTCATGTTGCTTCTTCCATTTTCTGGGAAATAAACTTGTCAGCAAGGCAATGGGGGAATTTGCTGGATCGTACATTCTTGGTGGAGTTTTGAGTTCCAACAAATATTGGAGAAGCATAAGTCTCCCATGACTACTGTATATCTCTTTGTTGAATGTTTGGTAATCTACTCCAGGAAGGCATCCAAGTCTTTAGTCTTCAGTCTTGCTTGGCTGTCTATAGCAGACACTAAGGTAACTGTTGCTTGCCTCTACAACAATTATTAGCCATATAATTTCTATCTGCCCTCCATCTTCCAGATCATGGAACTCTTCACAAGTGCATACATCCTTTACATACAATGCTACTCCTCCTCCTTTCTTGTTTGGTCTATTCCTTTTGAACAGGTTATATGCTTCAGTTTCTACATTCCAGTCATCAGTCTCATACCACCAGATTTCAATAATGCCTATTAGGTCATATTTGCCTTCCTGTTTTAAGAGCTCAAATTTGTCTTGCTTGTTTCCCATATAGTGAGCATTAGTATAGAAATAACTGAAATCATGAGTCAATCCCTCCAGCTGCTACCATCTTGTAGTTTCTTGTCCTTTAAGCAGTTTCTGGAGCACCACCTCAGTTACCTATGCATCAATGAAGCTATTATACCCAATACCAGGTGTTCCCCTGCTGTTTGTAAAATTGTCTCCCACCCCATAAGGATTTAGTTTAAAGTTCTCCTGATCAGGTTTGCAAGACTCTTAAGCAAATATATTCTTGCCAACCGCTGTGAGGTGCAACCCATATCTTGCCAGATGTCCTTCCTCAAAACAGAGGAGACCATAGTCCAAGAAGCCAAACTTTTCCTGACAACACCACTTGCGCAGCCAGTGGTTTACTTTGAGTATTTTCCTCTCTCTTCCTAGGCCACAAATGTCATCAGGAAAGAGTGTTGAAAAAGTCACCTTTGCCCCAAGGCTCTTCAACTTCCTGCCCAGAGTTTCATAGCCCATGCTATATGTCAAAGGCTGTGTCTGGCGGTATTGTTCGTACCCACACAAATCAGAAGGGTTGTGGTCAGTGGGGTTTATAAAATTTGATGACAACTCCATCACACTGTAAATCTATGCACCTGGAAGACAGCAAACCTCCCAGGACATCTTGTTACTACTGAACACTGTTGTCTCTGATTCCCTCAGTAGGGAGTCATCTACTACCACCACTTGTGCAACCCACTGGAGCATAAATTCACAACACACATCAAGAAATTGTCTACTTACAAAACATATTAGAAGTATCAGCAACTTCAGCATGCTAGAATGCCACTGTGACCTTTTTGTATCCATTTCTGAAGTCTTTCCTTTAATGAAGTACTAAATCTGAAAAAAGAAAATAAGTTTAAAACTGCAGGGTGGATGAACTAGCAGTGTTGCATCTAGGTTTGAGGCCTGAACAATGGTGAGTAATCACATATGGGAAAACTGGTAACTCCTGAAAATCTGACCTAGTCCTTACAGAACTGTTTGGGCTGTGCTACTTTAGTCTTCCACGTGCTCCATAGAGAAATACATTCCTCCACATATACACTAAATGACAGAATGAAGGGGTTTTAGCCTAGCGTTCTCCCTGCCCTCCAATATAGTTTTCTACATGCAGTAAATGTTTTCGTACAAAGGAACATTCAGTCATTTGTTCACTCTCACCTGGGATCCAAAGTGGTACATCCTAATCAGCATTACTATCTAAGTTACTGCAACTCTGAACTGTAGCAAAGTCTCCAATAATCCAGTCACAGCCACTGGCTCATCAAAAGTAAATCTCTACTGGCCATGAACAAGAGAGTTTGTTTGGTGCTAAGAATCAAGCCAAACATAAACTTGAACCAAACTCAGCACAGAACCTTTCTCTTTCCTGATTTAGAACCCCAATTCTAATTTGAAAACCTATGTTGGACATAAACATAGATAGGAAATCTGCCTGATGCACAAGGAACATAGCTAAAGGTCCACACATGCACTTGGTTTGGGAAGCAACTCATTGCGACGGTCACCTCCAGACTGGATTATTGTAACTCGCTCTACGTGGGGCTGCCCTTGAGACTGACCCAGAAACTCCAGCGGGTGCAGAATGCTGCAGCGAGACTCCTTACGGGGTCTTCGCTGCGAGACCACATTCATCCGGTGCTATACCAGCTGCACTGGCTCCCGGTGGAGTACAGGATCAGGTTTAAGGTGCTGGTTTTAACCTTTAAAGCCCTATACGGCCTAGGACCCTCGTACCTACGGGACCGCCTCTCCTGGTATGCCCCACAGAGAAACTTACGGTCTTCGAATAAAAACATCTTGAAGGTCCCAGGCCACAGAGAAGTTAGGCTGGCCTCAACTAGAGCCAGGGCTTTTTCGGCTGTGGCTCCGATCTGGTGGAACACTCTGTCACAAGAGACCAGGGCCCTGCGGGACTTGACATCTTTCCGCAGGGCCTGCAAGACAGAGCTGTTCCACCAGGCCTTTGGCCAGGGCACAGCCTGACTCCCTCCCTCGGCAATCTTCGCGGAGCTCTGGCTCAATAGTTGCCAGCGGCTTGAATTAATTAATTTTATAATGAATGATTTTAGACTGTTGTTTATGCTGTACTTTTGTACTGTTTTATTGTTGTTAGCCGCCCTGAGCCCGGCTTCGGCTGGGGAGGGCGGGATATAAATAAAATTTATTATTATTATTATTATTATTGAGCCAGCATTTGGTTAGAATGGCATGCAAATCTCTCTAATATAATAATATATAATATATAATATAATATATATAATATATATAAAATATCACATTGCACATTGGCTACATAGACAAGTGGCAGTGTGCTGAGCTGCTGAGCTGGTGGGTGGGAGGATCCAAAGGACAGAGACAGACCCAGGAAATGTGAGCAGGAGGGTGATCTAGGCAAGGTGAGGAAGAGGGATCTGGAGGATGGAGATATGGATGGACAGGCAGCCAAGACAAAATTAGAAGGAAGCGGAAAGAAGAGAAGGGAGCCATGTGCAAGCAAGTGGCTCAGGCAAGCAAACGAGCAATGGCAAGAGCTAAGGGTTTTTTGTTTTTGTTTTGCCAAGGTGTAAAGAGGAATAGGTGAGGTTGGTGGGTCTTGTCATCTGGGCAGCCCTGGCCCTCCATACACACTGTCTTAGCTTGTGACCTGGGTAGGTCATTTTGGTGCTGCAAAAACTATGTGGGAAGAAGCAAAAAACCAACTAACTATACTGGAAAAAAACTATTAGCAAAGGAGGGACAACAAATTTGATACAGCTTTTCTTATATATAATTGGTCATACACTTTAAAAGCTGGGTATGCTAGCTTTTTATTATGATCCAAATATACTATTTTTATATATCTATATTCAAGGCTGAAAAAGAGCAGCCATATAAATAATGTCTGAATACTAGGTACCCGTCCCATTCTTCAGTCACTTATCTCCTTCTCACTCTCAGACTAAGGGCTCTTGGGTTCAAGGTGAGCTGCAGCAGTCACTTCCAATGATTCAAAGAACCACAAGTGCATATAACTTCAGATATGCAAATAGTCCCCACAAGGCCTACTCAAAAAAATCTTCATCTCATTTGTGCCCGAAGAGCTATGTGCACAGCTCACATGATTATGTGCTTGATTTCTGGGTCTGCTGATCCTAAGGGCTAGATGATAATTAATGTTATTGTTGGTAACAAGGCAACTGGCAGACTGTAATGCAAAATAAAACAAATCACTATTATAATGTCCAAGTGCACTCCTTTTTTCTAGGTTTCCAGTTTCAAGAGGCCTTTCATAAAATCCTTATAGTACAGTACACTGGTGATGCATGTTTACAACTTATATGCTTAATTATGGTATTTGGAAATTCAAAGGCTGGTAATGATAAACTAAACTAAATAGGAACAATTGTGATATGTGGCAATACTATGATAATAAAATTGTACAACAGAACAAGAGGTAACCAACTTTTTGGGGCCCATTTGCAAAAGAGCTACATCTGTCAGTTATTATCTGATCCCATCCAAAGGCTTGGACTAACAAATAATATATTAAAAGAATCAGAAATTAAACTAGTATAGAAAAAACATCATAGCAAGTATTCTATCAGGTACTTTCTGGAGAGCAGAAAGGATAGGGTATAAATTTAATAAACAATAATCATGCTAAGATAATGGAATGAGTCTTACTGTAGTTACCTGAAAAAGACTCATTCCATTGCTGATCCACAGTGCCCCTCCCAATTGGCTAGTCACTTCTCAGGTAGTGGGACAGACAGAAAGGCTCCTTCCACTGGCCTGCTTTGACACATTTGTACTTTTTGTGCCATCTGCTCTAAGTTTTTCCAATCAATAACTAAGGGAAGGATCTAAATATAATAAAAGTAAATTCCGCCTCTGTCCCCAATTATCTCTGGTTAACAAATGCCAGCAAAATAATACAAAAAGCTATGTGTACATATTTTATATTTTTTTATGAAGCTTTCTACAGAGATATTCTTTTCTTATGCAATTCTTTGAGTATTTTTATATTGAATAGCAAATCTAACATTTTCCTATGAACATTGCCAAACCCAGTACCAGTGTCAGGAATTTCACATGCAGAAACTAAGTCGTACACTTCAAAAGCCAAACATTTCACATCGCATAATTCTACTACTAGCCTAGTACATCTGCTCATCTTGCTGTGAACTCTAAGCCGATTGCCTCATCTATATATTGAAGAATTACTCAGCCTTCAAAATAGAGCAATTCATCAAAAGGCTCTGAGTTGAAGTTTACAACTGCTGGAACTTCCAAAAAGAAGTCTGAGACCATCTGGATATTAAATTTCAGAGAACTCGTTTAGCCTCAAAAGTTGCAAATTCTCTTCAGTACTTTACAGCAGATATGTCTGAACGCTCTAATCACACAAGTTTTATAGGCACTTTTCAATTCACAGAAACATCTCAGGAGACGGCTCAGCTAATATACGTAGGAAGAGTATTCAATGTAGCATGCAGTATGATCCCTGAATTGGAATATGCAGTAATAACATAGTGCTTTTCACAAAGAAAATTAGATTAAAAAATAAAAGGACTGGAACATACAAATAACTGACTGACTTGCCTGGAAGCAAGTCTTGAAAGGAATGAAACTGTGCCAACTGCGTGTTTCCTGTTTCTGTCTCCAGTTCAAACATTTCTGGTTTAAAAACAGACATTACTGCACTTAATAATAGGCTGCTATTGGGCAAATTTGTTCTCTACTGCTATCAAGTGGCACTGTACTGATGTCAGTTGGACACAAGCCATTCAGTCTATCCTTTTCCTGTGTATACAGAGGGCAAAATATGTCCAGAAATGTTGTATCCCAAATCCAACTAATGTAGACATTTTGTTTCTACTTATTAATATTAATAATGAGTTTTAATTAACAATATAAAAACTTTTTCCCCTACCAAGGGATAGCCACATCAACATAAAGCATTCATTAGAAAATACTGTTTTGCAAAGGAAATGAATGTTTCTGCTAAATTGTCCAAATCCTAACTTAAGCTGTGATCTGTCCCCATCCACATCTGATAGCAGCTAGTAATATAAAGCACATGGGTGCCTAAAGAGAAGTATCTCCCAAGTTTGTTTTAAGTATAACAAGAGAACAATTTTAATGTGAATGTGGCCATATATCTGGGATACATAATCCTTCATAACTTTTAAACCGAGTTTCAAAACATACATCAGTCTGCATGTTGTGGTGGGCAGCATTATATTTTGTTTTTCCATATGTAAACATGCAACAATTTAAAACTACAACACCTATTGTTTCAGCCAGTCAGACTCCATGAAGTTGGACCTCTATTTCTCATTTTCATTCTGTATGGTTTAGAATAACTAAAAACTGTTATTCCATTACATTGCTTTAGAAAAAATGGTCACTAAGCATTTTAAAAACCTTGTACAGCCCATATCACTAACAGTATGAACACAGTATGTGAACTGCCCTGAGACTGCCGGGTTTGGGTGGTATATAAATTCAATAAATAATAATAACATGACAAATAAAAATGATCAGCTTAAGAATAGATAAAATATCTTATAAAGCTTGAAATATTCAAAAACCTCAGACTTCTTATGCTATATTCTGTTTGTAGTGCATGCAGAAAATGAATAGGCAAACAAATAGGTTGTAAGGTTTTTATAATTATTTTCATAGCGCTGTCAATGTGCATATTGCTTTATTTTATTTTGTTTTATTTTATTGTTGTTAGCCGCCCTGAGCCCAGCTTCGGCTGGGGAGGGCGGGATATAAATAAAATTTATTATTTATTATTTATTATTTATTATAGTACTTTTCAAAGTGGAAGCAAAGACAGATCTCTTCCTCGAGGAACTAACAGTGCAGTCCTAGGCAATATACTCACAAGCCCCACTAGTTCAATGAAACTTTGTCCCAGGTATGTCACGTATAGTTTGCTCCCTTACAAACTAGGTTTCTTTTGGGTAAGTGGGTAGGGAAGACAAAGAGAGAGAGAGAGAGAGAGAGAACAGTGTGGAGGGTCGTAGTATTAAGTTGACATGTTCAATCCCCCTGCCTCTATTCGTCTCCCCACAAAGCTGAAGTACCACATGCTATGTCAGTATGGTGTTGTGGTTAGAGTATTGGCCTAAGACCAGGGAGACCAGGATTCAAAACCCCACTCAACCATGAAGCTCACTAAGTGACCTTGGAACAGTCACTGCCTGTCAGGCTAACCTACTTCACAGGGTTGTTGGCATCCATCTATCTCAATAGACAATGGAGTGTGCCTCCAGGGATGAAGTCAAACTGCTGTGTTAGCAGCACTGAAGTGACCTTCCCAGAGCACAAGCCTGGGCAGTGTGTATGGAGGTCCTGGATTGGCGACAAGACACCTCCTCCCCGGCCTTGCTGATGTGGTCCAAAGGAAAGCAGAGCAACACATTTGGCACCAGCTTGGCTGCAGGAGTTGCTGGAAGGAGGTACCATCCAACCATCTTAGGGACTCCACTCCAGATTTGTGTAGGGTTTATGGTACTTCTTAGCCTTTTGTTCTTCTGAAGTTATCCCGCAAGGCCACGGAGGTTTAGGATCAGTGTTTTCCTTCTCCTAGATGGGCTACCTTCCCAGGGTGACAAACCCCATCTGCCCCTCACTTCCCTCTACACAAAGTCCAGAAACCACCTTATTGACCATTGGACCCGCTGTTGGTCTTGTCTGCTCAATCTGCCAGAGACTGTCTTCATAAACAGGAGAAGCCCCTAACTCACGAAGGGTTTGAGATCCATCAGCTACCCTCACCTGGTTTGATGGGATTAAAGAAGGGGCAGAACTATGTGCGCTACCTTGAGCTCCTTGGATAAAAGGTGGGGTATAAATGCAATAAATAAGTAAAAATAATACCACTAACTATTCAAGCTAACTATTCTTTGTTGCTTTACTATTACTGCATTTCTATTTGTAAGTGGTGCAGTGGTTAGACTATTAGAATAGGACAGAGGAAATTAGGGCTCAAACCCCTAAGCCGTGAAACTAACTTGGGCCAGTCACAGTCTCTCAGCCTTACCTACCTCACTGAGTTGGTGTGACAGATAGATAAGAACATTCAGGGGTAAGTAGTTTCAAAAGCAGAAACTAAGTTTAAAATATAGCTTTCATATAAGTTGTGTGTATGCCAACCCTAATTTATTAAAATCAAAAGCATCTGTAGGAGTCTGAAATCTTATTTGGAGAATCAGATTTGGGAGAAGAGAAGAGTCTGTTTAATACTTGTTTTTCCACTTAGCATTGTCCTCAGGCTACCCAGGAATTCTAAATGAACTGGTGGGGATGCAAGAACCCCACCCCACCCCACCCCAAGTTTAAGCAGTGCACAATAGCTAGGATAAAAAGGTAAAGGTAAAGGACCCCTGACAGTTAAGTTCAGTTGTGAATGACTCTGGGGTTGCGGCACTCATCTCGCTTTACTGGCCAAGGGAGCTGACGTTTGTCCACAGACAGTTTTTCCAGGTCATGTGGCCAGCACAACTAAGCCGCTTCTGGCGAAACCAGAGCAGCGCACAGAAACGCCCTTTACCTTCCCACCAGAGTGGTACATATTTATCTACATGACCTTTGACGTGCTTTTGAACTGCTAGGTTGGCAGGAGCTGGGACCGAGCAATGGGAACTCACCTCGTCATGGGGAATCGAACCGCTGACCTTCCGATTGGCAAGCCCTAGGCTCAGTGGTTTAGACCACAGGAAAGAGCTATTTTAGGGATGCCCAAAGTCTTTGGCATCCCCAGTGGGATTGCAATTTTTTAATTATTATTTAGACCCTTACACCATATCACAAAATAATTTTTTTAAAGTCCCCCTAGCTTTGAAAACACTGGGCTAAATAACAGGGAATAGGTTTCACTGTTGAGGAAATAGTAAATATGAGCAACTTCAAATGTATTGGAAGTTTGTTATGGCTGTACTGTTTCTTGATTAGTGTTCTGGATAGGCTTAGCTACACTGAAATCATAAATTGAAATGGTTGAAATTACTGTACTGTCACTCTAAAATGTTTCTGCTATCATCTAATTTCAGGTATTCATGTGTGGTAATTTGGTATAATTTCACTGTATGCATTTCCTGATCTTACTTTACAGCAAATATATTTTGTATTTATGTCAATTACATACAGTTAACACAAGGAAAACACTATGGAGCTAATAAGCCAGACAACACAACACAAACAGCTCAGGTGGATAACATAATACGTATTTATGTAGCTACAAGAAAATATAAACAGATGTCATGGAGATTAGCTTCTGCAATTAGCAAAATACAACGTGTAATAAATCAATAAAGCATTAATCTATCCCACTCAGCACCTTCTATCTGCTTCCACCAGCCTCCTCAACTTATAAACCTAGTTGCACAAACTTGACATCAATAAAGGCTCCTACATTAATATCACCAATGTATTTTCTTTAGATTTCACATGCAAAGAGAAGAGGAACAATGTATAATAAAAAGATACTTGACTATTGAGTCCTGGCCTCCTTGACACATAAGCTTTTGATAAACTATTACGTCTCACACTTTCCCCATGCAATTCTTACGTTTGTGAAAAGATTAAAACCTCCACTTATCCATACTATTTTAGGCACCAGGGAAAAAAAGAATACCATAAGACGACTAAACAACAACAACAATGCAAGTGCAGAAGATGGCCAGTGTCAATAACATAGAATTGCATGAATCTACACTCCTTATAAACAACACACTTCAAAATTTTCCCATTTTGCCAATACCAAATCCCATTTTTTTAAAATACTCCCAGCACATCTGGAAGAACATGTCTATCCTACTACATTTCCTACACTTTGGAATGGTAGATCTCAAGTAACCTGAGCTCTGATATGGGGTCACATTAAAAATATATTAATGGGTTATATTGATAGATTGGCAAAATACTTCTGCTCCTCTTTTTGTTATGCTAAAAAGTATAAAGGTCTTTTGAGCAAATAAAGTTTTTTAGGTAGTTAATGAATTACTCCCCCATATTTCCAAATTCCAATAAATTAGGTTAAATATGAGAACCCATTCCAGAAATGAAAGGTAAATGAATGGGTGACTTGGCAAATATGAGGTCTGTCTTTTCTCCCTAACCACACCAACACATCCAAAGGCAAAGAGTCAACTGCAGATTGTTGAATCAACTTCTAATAAATCTGCAATTAAGGGTAATGCCAAGCAGCATATTGAGCCAAAAAAAGGAACATCAAGATCCCACACAGCCACAGACCTTTAGAACTTACTTCTATGTAGTCTGATTTATTTTTTTTACCAACACACGACAAAATAGCTAACCAAGCACTACTACTTTGTTAAGGCTTTTCCTGACAACTTAAGGGCAAGGAAAAAAACTCAGCAGCCTTGGCAACACGTGTACTTACTATTACGTACAATCCATGCCAGCAGATTTTTTTTTTCCAAAGGCCAGTGCTTCAAATCCTTTTCTGACATAGTGTATAATGGGCCATAGTTCAACTGGTAAAGTTACTGCCAGTTAGCATACACTCCCATCTGTTATCATGATTTATCATACCACGAAATAAGGTATAAACCTTGCGCATTGGCCTGATCCAGCAAGCTCTTCTTTTGTTCTTATATTCAAACAATTCTTTCTTACTTTTGAAGTAGTAACATTTATTACTGCTGATTTACTAAAGGCTACTTTATAATTAGAGATACTTTTGAATTTGTCAAATTCAACATTCAAAGTAAGGGAGGTTGCACATGTATATCAGCAACATCTATGTGTATATTTGAGCTTATTTAAATTGTCAAATATTTTGAACCCTTCAATTTAAGGCAGAGGAACAGAAGGCACCCATGTCTGTTATCTTTGTTAAGCTCAAACCATGGGTTTGTTGTTGCCATCGCCATAGCTCTGGGTAGACCACACCTATGGAAGTTTTGGTCAAATTTCTTCTGTACAGGCATATTCCTGGTCTCTCTATTCCACTAAGTTAAAGGTTGGTGGTTGCATCCACCAACACCATTCCCAGTGGACATCTGGCATGGGAGAGACTGCCCGATTTGAAGCAACCTGTTTGGGAAGCTTTATGTGCTACAAAATCTCCAACTGGATCGGTTGTTGTTACCCCTCGACACAATTTTGCTAATTTGAACTATTTGAGGGCTAGCTGCTATCTGGTTGCAACGTTGTCCCATTTGGAAAGCCAAATAATCCTTCATTTATTTGAACTTGCCTGAAGTAATTTTGCCACTTCTGGTGCTCCATCCAGGCATTTGGGTTTAAATTAAAGTTCTGAAGTTATCTGTTCTTAAGCATCTATCTTGTTTGATAGCATAGTTATACCCATACTCCAATATTCTGTATTTAAGACCTGCCTTTTTATCTGTGCATTGACAGCCTTTGTTTGAGTGGGTATAATTCTGTAAGTACAATTTAAATTTCCTCTTTAGGCTTGCTCGTTATGGGCAGAAGAGACACATAGCATAGTAAAAAGAAGAAAGGACAGTTCCACTCAAAGTCTCTTGACTGGAAAGAGAGCAACTTTAAGTGAGAATTCAGCAGGCAGCACCAGCAAACTGCATTGACACACCAGGGTTTCAACTATTTAAGAGCTACACACTGAAATCCTTATCCGGAAGCAAGCCCCACTGGGCACATTGATACTTAATACCAAGAAAACACACACAGGATTGTACCGACATATAACTGAAAGGTGGGGGCATAAGAACCCACAGAGCATCTTACAATTACAGATTGCTGTGGGGGGTTGGGGTTAAACATTAACACATCCCCAAAAACAAAACCACGCAGCAGAACAATAGCAAAGCCATATAAAAACATTGTCGGAAATTAAAAGCTCAGAATAAGAGGAGGGAGTCAAGCATAACTAAGGAAACATCCCTAGGAAGGGGACTTCTCAAGTCAGGGCGCCACCACAAACAAGGCTTTCACTAGGTGACCTTAACAGATCTGAAACCACCCTGGGTACTGAAACCATCCCTCCCCTGGCTGGCATCACACAATCAGAAAGCATGGTCTGAGGACGACCACCCACCACCTTCTAGGGGGCGGAAGAACTGGACACCGCGTGTATTCCGCCTTGGGTTGCGCAGCGGGAGAAAGGCGGCATACAAAAGTTGGGAAATAAATCCCAATATCGAGCAGCTAGCCACGTTCTCGGCGCTGACTGCTCCCTCAGCCTCCCAGCCAAGGCAAACCTTTCCTATAAAAGCCTCCCTCCCGCCTCCGCCTTTCCCTCAGCCCCGCTGCTGCCGACGCCTTTCTGGTCACCTCGCGAAAGCAAAAGGGCTCATCCCTCTCCCTCAGCTCCAGGGCGACGGGTGCCTCACCGTCATCGTGGCTCGGCGAACTTGGCTCGGCGAACGCAGCAAAACCCACCAGAAAAGAAAAGAAAAAGCTTAGAGGCGGCGGGGTGTCCGTGACCGTTAAAAGTTACGCCAGCCGCCCGCCACCGGCTGCTGCTGCTGCCGCCGCCGCTGCGCGAGGCTCCCATCCAGCCCCACAGCGGCTCCTCCGCCTCCGCCAGCCAACCAGCCCACCCGCCGCCTCTCTTTCTGCCCCGCAGCTCCCTCTCGTAGCCTAGGCAACCACCCGCCGCTCCACCTCCCTCTCCGCGCTGGGAAGCACGGACCAATCGCAGGCCGTCACGCCACGTGACCCTCCCGGGAGGCGGCAACGCTTAAAACTCGAGGCGGACGCAGTGACGGTTGAGGGGGAATAGCCGTTGGGGCCTTCCCTCAGCGCCTGCCCCCCACGCGCCGCTTGGCAAGAGGAGGGAGTTTTAATAGCCGGGTATGTGGTGGGGTATGATTTCTATTGAGTGCGGCTGATAAGGGTCCCCTGCTCTCTCTCTCTCCGCCCCCCCCGCCACGAAATTAAAAGGCAATGGGGAGCGGGGAGCCGTTTCTGTGCTGTGGGCTGTCGCCACCCTTTACCCCTTGCCTACCACTTTTATATTCGGTATTTCTGATCTTGCAACGCAGCCTTGCGAATTTCATTTCTCAAAGGTCACCTTCCTGGGGCAGGTGATAATTAAAAGCAATATAAAGATATAATTCCTGCCGCAGTGATAATCCTATGTAAATGCACTTGAGAGTAGGCCCATTGTATAGAGTCAGATTTACTTCTGAGTAGTGCTGCAGGAAGGGATGGGGTGTCTGTCTCTCTTCTCTCACTGCTACCTCCCCCCCCCCACACCTCCAGTTTTATCTAATTATGCTAGTTGAAAGAGAGCTGGTGCAAATCATACCAGTGTAAATGGACAAAAAGGGGCATGTGGATGGTGGGAAGTGGGATTATTATTATTATTATTAATTGAATTTATATACAACCCTATACCCCGACGTCTCAGGGCACTTAACGGAATAAAATCAAAATATAAAACCACAAAATACATCATCAAAATAAAAACAACAACCCTAATAACCCCCCACTACCCAAAACCATATTTTAAAAGGGCATAGGATCATCACAACATTTAAAGTAAGACAATTAACAAAGCCACTCATTAGAAAGACCATTATCTCAAAAATGTCTGCAAGAATATTTATTGGCAACCAAATTGGCTGGGTGCTTTTCTGATAACAGTTAAGCTGCATCATAACTGTTTACTGGTTCTTCCTGTGGTGCTTGGGATAACCTAACTACCAAAAATGCAGGTGTAACTAGAATTCACCATATAGGAGACAATGGAAAGGAACAAAATGAAAGTCCACATTGCACCCTCTCTACAAACTCTGAACAGTTAGGATCCAAGTGAATTTACACAGGTGATACTGGCATATCTTCCTGGGCATTGCTGTATAAGACTTGCATAGGATTGTGCTGTAATATATTTAAACTGAAAATGCACCTGGGACTATCAGTACGACTGCTGTGCTTTGAACAAGAGTATTGCTCGCTGCTGCGTGTATCGATAAAGCTAGTGAACTAGCCACTGTGCACAAATACAGGGCCATCTACAATGTTTTTGTGCTAGTGCAAATTTGCATTTGGATTTCTAGGACAGAAAAGCCATCACTGACTCTCTTTGGTAATATTAGATCTTTCATTGTGGAGTAGCAAAGAGAACTTGACTCCGATTGCCGTGTTGTTTTCTATCAATCTTTGGGATTAAAGTGTCAGTCACTTGCTACTACTGAAATACCTTGCATATGCCCAACTCTTCGTGTGATGCAGTGGTTTTCAGATATTCTGCCTTCAGGAAATCCTTTTCATTTCAACTTGTTTCTTAGGGAAAGCTATGTAACCCCTGCAGAAGACAATGTGTCCTTGAACATGACTCTTGCCTTCACCCTCCCAATTCCTATTGGACTTTCTATTTACCCTGTGTGAATGAAGAATGTACCCTAGATAGAACATACCTAATATTCCATAGGCTTCATTTCAAAGGTCGCTGAGGGTTCTCTGAGTGTTTTGCATATTCAGATCCATTTAAGGCACCCACTCTTACTTCAGACAAGACCTTCTGATGTGATTACTTCAAGGCTTCTCTGTCAATTTCTGTACTCTGAAGACATGAGCTACATGTTACATATGGCATTTGCACAGGTGAGGCCTGAATCAACTATAATTGCACCGAATATGTGTTTCATCTCCCACATTAACAGTTTGGTCCTCTGCAGATTTTCCATTGCACTACTCTAAGAGACAAGGTGCGCTAGAGGTGTACCTTTTTAGAGGGAGATAACATGAAGAACTATCAGAAGCAGTGACAACCATTGCTTGCCTAATCCCTGCAGCCATCCTATGGAAGCAGCAGCTGTTTCTACCAGGAAACATTGGATGTTCCCTTCTGTTGGTGTAGTGCGTTCTTGGCTACATGAGTAAGGGCTACTCACCCATGAGCTTAGGAAATAGGGAATGATTCCTTGAGATTCTAAAAAGTATATTGATAGACCAGTGATTTGATAGTCCTGTATGAGTTGTAGAAAACAAACCAGCTCTTTGTTATATCTGGTGAAGAGTTCAGTGTAACAGCAAAGCTTACTCGCCTGTTATTGTTCCACTTTATTGCCTAATTTTAATCACTTGTGGAAAAGCAAGAATGATCTATTTGAGATGTTAACTGAACTGACCCTTATGAGAAAGCAGAAGTATATGGAATATTATCTGTGTAGCTCAATGACAGAGACAGCTCTAAACGTTAGAGTCTAAAGACAGATCTGTACTTGTTATGACAGCTGTTGGAAACTGATGTCAATATTATATTACAGAGTATTTTAGTAATCTTTACTTCTACTAGTCCTAAAATATGTTTATGGTGTTATTTGAGACAGTTTGATTGTAGGAAGGAATCAATAATTGCTCCCATCTGTTGAGTAAATAAATAGTATATGTACATGTGGCTTTTGAAGTCAGTTTTGTTGAAAACATTGTGCAAAGGATTAAAGAATGTTTGTGTAGTGCTTTGGAAGTCTAAAGTATTATAAGTGCCAGGTATTATTATTAAATCCTGTATGAATCAGGCCCATGAAAGACTAAACCACCAGCGGGTTTTTTAAAGTGGCAGAATGCTGCACTGTTTTTTTTTATGTTATGCTTTTGCTTTTTACATTGCTTCTGGTTATTCTGCCTACATATATAGTTATTTATACCTTTCACATTTGTATCCTGCACTTTGAGGAGTTCTAAGTATACAGTGAATTTATTTAAACCATTTGTAGTCTGCCTTTCATTATCAAATGCTCAAGGCAGCTGACAACAAAATTAAACCACAATTAAAAATATAAGTTAGAAGCAACACAAAAACCCCTCCAATAATACCAACAGCAATGGTAAAAATTATTCCATAGCAGTAGGTTAAAACCAATACAATAAAACCACCATATAAAAACCAAAATTCTTCTTTAAACTGAAGTTTTGTTGTTCATGTTGCTAGTTTCTATATGGCCAGTGGCAGGTGGGGATAGGGTAAGACATATTTTCCACAGGAGGGAATTCCAGATTTTCAGGGGCAGCCATAAAAAAGGTCCTCTTCCTCTCCCAACCAAGCATTTTAGGGGATGCTGGGACCACAGGAGGGCTTTGAATATGATCTCAACAGACTGGCAGAATTTATACCATTTTGTTTTCTTCTTACAACTCATGTGATTTCACAGCTAGTTACCCATCCAAGCACTGAACAGACCCAGGCCTGCTTAGCTTCAGCAAGATGGTAGGCTCATGTTCTTTCAGATCTGGAGCAACTTTTGTCTCCAGACCCAATTCAAAGTGCTGCTTTTGACATAAGGCATTTCCTGGCTTGGGATCAGGGTACCTGAAGGACTACCTGTCCAGCATATTGGCATAACTGAACCTTAAGATATTGTTTTGGGGTTCTTTGGGATGCCCTGTAGGGTGAAGTGTGACAGAGGCCTTCTATGGCCTTCTCAGAAGTGACAACATCGCCAGTTATCAGCTTTCCTAGCTTGCTATCAAGGTGGGTGTAAGCTTATTTTCCCAGGCTTTAAATCTGTTCTTAATTTTGATTTATTTTAACTGGTTTACGTTTTTAAAGTTGTTCTTATATGTTGACACCGATTGGAGGTTTTTTCCTAATAATTGTCACACAGGAGGTTTTTTTGTTTTTTTAAAAAACAAACAAACCCAAGATTGTGGCTGGTGATGGAAGAATAATTCTAGAGTGGGTTCTAGAATTTTGCTGGAACTCTGTTTAGCTACCATTACAAATGTTTTTGGTGGCTGTGGTGAGATTATTATTTGGTGTGTGAAAGTTATAGGTATCAATTTAATAGACAAGTTACTTATGCCTATTAAAATCAATAGAAAGGGGTGTCTAACTTTGTATTAGATTGTGTCTGGTATGTTTCCAGAGTGACTGTGTTTCTAGAATGTGAAATATTGGAAGGGATATTAATTGCAGCAAAGACAGGGCATGCTTATTTCACACCTGGCTTCTTAGATTGTCCACCTGTTTCATATATCTTCAGAAATTCAAGTGTAATTTATAATAAAATGAGGGCATCCCACTGACATGACCTAATGACAATTTACTACTTTTTCACTTTAAAAATTCCATGCCAGCTGTATTTCAAAAAAGGAAAATATGGCATATAAAATTGTTTATGTCATTAATGGTCACTATATTAACATGTGCTTGCACTAACCTAGTTATCAATATTGCTGATGTGCCAAGAGTTAAAGAATTTGATAATCCACCACTATCTTCTAAAGATACTGAATAAATTAAAACTGATGACAGGAATTTTGGCTATTTTAAACAGTCCTTTTAAAGTGAAAAGTTGTTGAAGGAAGAAAAGACGGAGCAAGAGACCTCTATTAGATAAAATTAGAAGTCTTTGAAATATTTATATAATAACCTACAGACCCAAAAGAAGAGGTTGTGAGAAAAAGTTGCTAGACGTATACTCTTAGACAAATCTTATAACAGTCAATTAGGGCAGATTATTGATTATTGATGTAAAATTAAACCCTAGAAAAGCTCGATACTGTATGTATTGCCCTGATAATAGCCAAAAGCAGCCTTGTGGAAAAATAGATTTCATGAATGGATTGTGGGTGGGTGGATTGAAAATGAGTTTGTAATAGCAAGTGACTCCAATAGGTTAGTTAATAAGAAAGAAGATCCCAGAGGCACTGAATTTACCACAGCACATCTTCTGTAACTGATTATACTGTTGCTTCAATATATAATTTAGTAAAATTAAGAAAGCAATATTTATGTTGATCACAATGTGCCTGTGACAATAAAATTAGTGTAGGAAGAAAAAAAATGATTTTTTGGGAATTTTTGAAGATTGAATACTAATCTGTTATAAAATAAGGATATAAAAGAAATTGAAATGGGGAAATACTGTAAACTTGTTCTAAAAAAAATAAGTTGGGTAACTGTACAGAATCTGTTTAAAGCCTCATGAGAGTCATGTCTTTAAGTTGTAGCTCTAAAAGCAGGAAGAAAAGACATTTAAAATATTGACAGACTTTACATTAGGGTTCTTAAACAACTATCTGGAGACCTAAATTGATCCCAGTTTACTGTATGGGATGAGTTCTTTAAAATTCTCATCTATCCGATTTTCATGCATGCAGAGCACCAGCAATTGAGGACCATATTTTCAGAAAGTCTTCCATTTAAGTTAATAAAACAACTAATATTCTTCAAGTATATAAATGTTTAGCCAGAGGTCATGGTATAGATTATCAGTCCTAAAAAATATGGTCATGATCTCATGTTGAGAGGCTGGGTTTTCAAACATAACATCCAAAACCCTTTAACAGATGTTCAAGACTAAAATATGTTAAGAGCAGTTAATCCTCAGTTAGCATGTTTTAGGTATTAGCTGCTTTTCTTTTTAAGCAGGAGTTGGTGATCTGCTTTATATTTCATTT
Source organism: Podarcis pityusensis (assembly GCF_964106645.2). NCBI lineage: Eukaryota > Metazoa > Chordata > Lepidosauria > Squamata > Lacertidae > Podarcis > Podarcis pityusensis. Next base: position 24,631,735 of record NC_138027.1, on the reverse strand, counting down.
CTTTTACTCTCATGTTGAAAAATACTGGGATTTGTTAATTCTCTTTATTTAAAAAAACCCACACCCTGAAATTGTTTGAAGTATGCAGTGTCTGATTAAGATACGGAGATATGAACAAGCATATAATATAGCCTACATTGTTTTTCCTGTTTAAAATTCAAAAAAAAGAATAGAGTGGATTTTTAAGAGTGATCATCAGATGAAAGGCAGTAGAGAAAATAAATAAAGTGTGTGTTAATCTTATTTACAAATAAAAGTAACATTTATGATATTCTTTTTATGATTAGTAGGCCCTTAGTCTGTAATCCTAAACATAGGGAGTAATGCCTCTTGGATGCAGTGGGACTTACTGAGTAAACATGCTTAGGACTGTGCTGTTACTACTAAAACATAAAGCTTTTAATGAATATATAAACATGGCCATAAATTGCCATCATAATTATGCATTGCCTCCCAGAGACATACATGCGTTGTTTCTTGAATGAATAGGATTGCAACTGTGCACATTGATTTTGTGCCAATGCAAGGGTTAGCCCATTGAGTGCTTCCAGCATCTCCATCTGTACATGGCGCTCTCCTGACAATGTAGTCAGTTGGAGAACCTGACCTGGAGAACACACAGACACGTGGATTGAAGCTAGAGTCTTCAATGCTATGACAAGATACAACATATAATAACTTCTCGGAAGTGCATCATTGAGTTCAACAGGACTTACTCCCAGGTAAATGCGTAAGCATGCTTATTAGAGAATAAGCTACACTGAATTCTGTGGGACTTCATTCAGAGTAAACATGCAAAGTTAGAGTAGTTGTGCTCTTTAGTTTATAGTTCAGTGTTTTCACTTCATGGACAACTCCATTTTTTAAACACATTTGCTTAGAGGTGAGCCCCCCAATTTCAATGGAACCCTAAGAGTATATAGCATGAGGGTAACTAGGCATGGAGTTACAAGTACAGATCATGATCCTCAAATAATTTCAATACACATTCCATTTATTTTCTGAAATTGTGAGAATGCATACGTGTAAAGATTTTAGCTGCTTATGTACTCACTAAGCGAACCTGAACAACTCTTAAGATTTACATATGTAACTTTTTATGTATTCCAACTGTGTATTGAAAAATACAGAGTGTTCCAAGAACACTAGTTACTATCAGTGCTTTCAATTTCTTTTCTGAACCATGTTTTGAGGTTTATTCTTATTAAAATATCGCACAATAAATTCCCCAAACGAGACTGTTGTTAAAATATTTCCTACATTCAACCATATGCCTTTCTCAAACTGTAATTATCTGCATGGGTGTTTAATATCATTTATGCAACTTTCAAGCTAGCTTTTGTTTCATTAAAAAAATCAAAACCGACAGCCTGTCAATGCATTGTAAGATTAAAATGAAATAAAAAATACAGTACCTGATGAATGCTGTTGTTTATCCAATAGCCACCCTTTCTGCAACTGAATTTCACTCTGCCAGAGCTTCTGCATTAAATGCCTTCATCTGCTTTAAAAAAAAAAAAAAAGTATGTCAGCACAAGCCCAGGCAAAATTCAAATCCAGGAAAATAAAATTAAGCACGCAGATCAAAGGGAGACGAGCAGTGCCTGTAATCTGATCAGTGATCTGTTGCCATACATCAAAGGCAGTGCTTGGGAGACTGGAGAGAAAGAACTTTCTTTATAGCAGGTAGTTGTGCTCCATTCTCTCCCTTTCTCTTGTCTCAAATATGGTTAATAAAAAGTCATCGCTATAAGCCCACCTACCCTCCTTTTTGGTTGTGAGGAGGGGAAAAACATGTTTCTTGGAGCTGAATGGCTGGATCTGTAGTCCTCTCTCTCTCTCTCTCTCTCTCTCTTTTCTTTTTGTTCCCAAGCTGTGCTCGTTGTGGATTGTGTGTTGGAAGCTTTCCCCAGTGCCAGCGGGTTCCGCTTTATGCCTTTCATCTTGCTGAGCTGATCCCATGACATCATTCAATGCTGTGGGACTGGTTGGAGAGCTATAATACAGCCTGTGGGGAAACACAGCTGAACTGCAACAAGAGTCTGTGCAGTTTTTAATTGAGTTAGCTGTCGTAAACAGTGCAAGAATGTCCTTCAAAAGTTTCTGTTATTTGGAATTTTTATATGAAGTCACGAAAGAGGCAGTGCATTTTACATGTCCTTGTGTAATAAAGTTATCAGATAATCTTCAAGTAAGGGTATCTTCCAGCATTGTGACTGACCAAAATCAAAATTTCCCACACGGGCTTAAATGATAAACTTGTAGGATGATTTCTAACAGCTGCCAATAAATTACCATTGAAACCACCAAAAGAAAGAACAGATTCCCACATTCAATTCCAGTACCAAAGAGGCTTTAGAGAAAAATGTCCTAATAAGTCTACAAATTTTTAAGCAACTTGAATTCAGTTGGACACCAGTGTGTTCTGAATGGGGGGGGGGGGGGACATAGCCCAAGCCTGTGCACGTTTATTCAGAAGTTAGTTCCGCTGATTGGGACTTCCTGATAAGTAAATCTGCATACTCTCACAGGATTAATGTGAACTGGATGAACTATGACAGTAAGAGGGAGCCTTTGGAGACAATTGCATTGCTTTGCTCATCATGGCTACTGGTACCTTGTGCAGCACTGTTAAGTACTTCTGTATCCCTTAATCTGTTCTTCTTTCTTCTGGTCTTGCTGGATGCTGATTTCTTTCCTCTGTTGTCTGGAGTAGAAATTTCACACTTCTTCTGGCTTAGAGAGCTGCAAAGTCTTCCTCTGCATCAGGAGTGGTGCATTGATGGGAAATTACTAATATGCTTATGAGTAAGCACAGGGACAGGAAGCACATGTTGTCACCAAAGTTACTCAAAGCTCCACCTTCTCAACCACCAACACCACCACACACCTGTGCCCATTTTTCATTACTGGAGGAAAAAATTATGTGAGCAATACACCTCTACTCACACAGTGAACATGTGAGGGTCTAGATTAACCTTGTGCAACCTAATCCCCCCCCCAGATGTGTTGGACTACAACTCCCATCAACCAAGCCAGTACAACTGGGCTAGCTGTGGTGAATGGGAGTCGTAGACCAAAACACCCAGAAGGAACCAAGTTGGAGAAGGCTGATCCAGCTAAACAAAGCATTGTCATTAGCAAGGCACAGGTCCTGGTACAAATCTATGGTCCTGTTGACTAGGGGATTTGAATGTGGGACCCTCTTCACTGGACTGCAGTCCGTGTCATCTTGTAAGTAGGAGAACAAAAGGCCAGGAGCCAGTCTTGGTCTGGAGCTGGAAGCTGGAAAGAGACAGAGGCTAAACTTGTTCTTTGCTCCCCCCCCCAAAAAAAACACAACAACAACAGTGGGGAGCAAGCAAAACCTGTTATTAATTTGGTCAGTCCTTCCATCTTATGCTCACATTATATATGTGTGTAAATAAAGCAATATATCCTAAAGATGCCCCAGTATTCAGTGACCTTTATTCCAAGGAACTCAAACCCTAAGTAAAGTGCTGGCAACCCTGGAATCTCTCACAGCTCAGAGATTGGGGTGCACGCAACAATACTATATCTTGGAACCACTCAATGAAAGTGACTGGCAATAGATTCAGGACAAACGTAAGAAAGTACTTCTTTACTTTATGGAATTTGCTGCCATAAAATGTGATGATGGCCACTGGCGTAGATGGCTTTAAAGGGGAACTAGACACATTCATGAAGGATTTGTCTACCAATGGCTATGAGTCATGTCAATATGTAGCCTCTAAGTTCAGCAGTATGCCACTACAAATTAGCTTCTGGGGAGCAGCCATGGGAGCATTGTGAGCTTCCTAGTTGGCCATTTGGACTAGGATCTTTGGTTTGGTTCAGTGGAATTCTTATTGTGTCCTGATCTACTTGCAGGGAGGGTTGGCTAGAAATTCAGAACTTTCATATTTTGCACTAATAATGCACAAATAAAACACACAAACATATATAGTGCAAAACATGCTCAGTTTGAATGCTTTATCTGACCTTGATATCTGAGTGTTTATATAATTGGGATTTTGATTTTGACAAGGATATGATCGTAGGAAGAAAGAACTTTGTAACTATGAGATGGGGAACTTGTGGTTTTTCAGATATCAATGAGCTCCAAGTTCCATCAGCCCCAAACAACGCTTCAAATGATCAGGAATGATGTGAGTTGTACAGTGGTGCCCCGCAAGACGAATGCCTCGCAAGATGGAAAACTCGCTAGACGAAAGGGTTTTCTGTTTTTTGAGCTGCTTCGCAAGAAAAATTTCCCTATGGGCTTGCTTCGCAAGACGAAAAACGAAAACGTCTTGCAAGTTTGTTTCCTTTTTCTTAACACCGTTAATACAGTTGCGACTTGACTTCAAGGAGCAACTCATAGAACGCGGTGTGGTAGCCTTTTTTGAGGTTTTTGAAGACTGGTGATTTTTGAAGCTTTTCCAAAACTTCTTTTAAACTTTTAAAACTTTTTTGGGGGTTTTTGGATTTTGGGTTGGGGTGTTTGGAATTCAAGGACTTGGTGTTGGGGAGGGGTTTGCAAGAATCTGGAAGCTTGTGTGTTTTTTTCTGCATTTTTATGATTTTCTGTGACCATTGGGCCACTCTGCTGTTTTTTTAAAAAAAAATTATGGATTTGAATTTCTGTGTGGTGGGTGGCTGGGGGAACAGTTGAGGAGGGGTTTGCAAGAATCTGGAAGCTTGTGTGGTTTTTTTCTGAATTTTTCTGATTTTTATTGTTCCTTCAATTTTTGAATTTATTGTTCCTTCAATTTTTGAAATGCTCTTTACAGTATATGTGACTTTAAAGAGCACTTAATAAACTCTTGTTGTACCAAATTTGGCTTTGTTTGGACTTTTTTTGACCATAGGAACGCATTAATTGAATTTCAATGCATTCCTATGGGATTTCGTGCTTCGCAAGACGAAAAATTTGCTAGACGAAAAAACTCGCGGAATGAATTAATTTCATCTTGCGAGGCACCACTGTAATCCAATACCGCTGCAGTGGGAAGGTGAATGGCATTTCTCTGTGCTCTGGCTTCCGTCATGGTGCTCCGTTGTGCCAGAAGCGGTTTAGTCATGCTGGCCACATGACCCGGAAAGTTGTCTGTGGACAAACGCCAGCTCCCTCAGCCTGAAGCAAGATGAGCGCCACACCCCATAGTCGCCTTTGATTAGACTTACCCGTCCAGGGGTCCTTTAAGGAGTAAAGGGACCCCTGACCATTAGGTCCAGTCGTGGCCGACTCTGGGGTTGCGATGCTCATCTCGCTTTATTGGCCAAGGGAGCTGGCACACAGCTTCCGGGTCATGTGGCCAGCATGACTAAGCCACTTCTGGCGAACCAGAGCAGCACACAGAAATGCCGTTTACCTTCCTGCCGGAGCGGTACCTATTTATCTACCTGCACTTTGACATGCTTTCGAACTGCTAGGTTGGCAGGAGCAGGGACCGAGCAATGGGAGCTCACCCGGTTGTGGAGATTCGAACCGCTGACCTTCTGATCAGCAGGTCCTAGGCTCTGTGGTTTAACCCACAGTGCCACCTTTACCTTAATCCAATAACACCTGGAGAGCCAAAGACTCCCCAATAATTGTAAGCAAAAGCCATATGTATAAGTAGGTGTGGTTATGAGCCAATAATAATAATAATAATAATAATAATAATAATAATAATAATTTATTATTTATAACCCACTCATCTGGCTGGGATTCCCCAGCCACTCTGGGCGGCTTCCAACAGAACACTAAAATACAATAATCTATTAAACATTAAAAGCTTCCCTAAACTTCCCTAGTAAGGACAGTAATTTCACCCCCTTGATAATGTTGCATTTTGCAGCTTTAGAAGAAGAAGAAGAGGAGTTTGGATTTGATATCCCACCTTTCACTCCCCTTTAGGAGTCTCAAAGCGGCTAACAATCTCCTCTTCCCTTCCTCCCCCACAACAAACACTGTGAGGTGAGTGGGGCTGAGAGACTTCAAAGAAGTGTGACTGGCCCAAGGTCACCCAGCAGCTGCATGTGGAGGAGCGGAGACGCGAACCCGGTTCCCCAGATTACGAAACTACCGCTCTTAACCACTACACCACACTGGCTATTTTATTTATTAATTTTTTCAGTCACTTTATCTTGCCAGGGTTAATCCAAAGTGATTTACAACCAACCAAACAGACCACAAACCCCCCATAAATACATTAAAACCAAGAGGAAAGAGAAATACATTAAAAACACCCACTTCTAAAAAGCCGCATATAGTTAAAGGCCAGAGGCCTGGTTATAAATGAAGGTTTTTGCCTGTGTGAATCTGTTCTGGGTTTTTTTTAATTGGCTGTGGATAAGTGTTTGTTCTTGAGAACTGGGATACGCTAATAAAACACCAGCATGATGTGGATGAGCTGCCATGTGGGTGAAGAGAGAATGGGAAAACCTGGGCACTAATTCTTGAAGTTCAAAGTTCCATCCAGCTTGAATGGAAAGGAAGAGCAAGAGTAAAATGGTCTTTCAGCAGAGATAATACTGCTGCTGCTGCTGCTACTACTACTACTAATAATACCCCCCACATCTGGCTGGGTTTCCCCAGTCACTCTGGGCAGCTTCCAGCACTTACCCCGTATCCCATACTCATGGCCAACTGGTTGGAATGACTGCATCTAGCTGTCAGCTGAGGGAGAAATGAGCCCAATGGAGCTGGTTGCCCAGCAGAGCCAATGCAGTGGCCCTCCTCCTGCTCCCCAGTTCTCTGTCTAGTGCAGCCTGACTGAGATCTTCTGGAGTCAAAAGACCATAAACGACGTTGATTGTTTCCAGCCTCCTGGTGGCCTAGCCTTGACTCCTGTGTTGTGTGAACTTTTATATGACCTCAAAAGTCTCCCCCACCCCCTGCTATGAATTCTTTATACAGAGGAGTGGCTTTAATATAACTCTTGATAGAGGCTCATAAAATTTTTATATGCTTTATTTTTTCCATGTGTGTATCAATGGAAACACTATATATTTTAGAATTAATATGGTCTCTATTAAAGTTAGATTGTAAACAGGCTTATTTTTAAATAGCTTGAACTAAAATGTAATCAGTATCTCATTTATTTTCTTTTTAAAAACTGGGGCACGATCCTGCCAGAGATAAGCACTGTTAAGATACAACGACTTTAGCGGATGTGCTAAGAATCTTCTTAGATCTCTCCCACTGAAATAATAGACTTCAACGTGGTATATTTTTGTCAGTTTTTTGTTTTGTTTTTATACACTTTGCACTTGACTTGCTCCTATCTGTTTTAGTCTAAATGTGCTTGTACCTTATAATAATTCCATACAGTACAGCTATGAGAAACCTGCGATTGACTACATGAAGTATAATAATACAACTGAGAAAATTACAATTTGCAAGAGGTAATAATCTTGGAATTAAGTAAAAATCAAAGACCAGAACATTTCAAGTATTTTAATCTAAAACTTTAAGAGGGAAGGTGAAAATTACAATTTGAAAATTGTTAGTATTCATAATAATACTGCACGCTTACAGAATGGTTTAAAAAGTATACATCTGGAGCCTGGCAGTCTAGCCAGCCCAGTTCCTTGTTATCCTGTTTCTGTCCACTTGGCTTAAAGGTTATTAAATAATAAAAGGTTACTTTGCAGCTATATTTTTTGTCCAAACATCTATGAATACTTTCCAAAATGGGTCATGGCTATTTGTAACACATAGAGAAAGCTGTAACACACACAGAGAAATCTGAGATTACATGGTTTCCTGTAGATCTACATGCAGCTTGTAACAGAGGCTGAAACAAAATTGCAGGCGTTCAGAATCTTTCTCAGGATCTTTCTACCCAGTCATTCAAATCATATGCTGAGTGCATTTTAGCCTTTACACAATTCTCTTGCAAAAGACAGTAAAGCGATAGTAGCACATTGTCCTCTCCTATCTAACTATCAAAGCCATTTATGATACTGTAACACAACATTTTGTATTTCTTCAGGCACATTAGTAAGATTACTGAGGTGGTCTTTCTGAGTAATCTTATACTCCAATTATGCCAGCCCCCGGGAGGGAAGGGGCACTGAAAGGAGATATGCTGGTGCATCAGCTGCCATATTCAGTACTCATCCAGTTTAGAAGGGGGAAACACAGCATGTGGAAAAGTCCCAAACAGTGCCCCATTCTGCTGGTTTGTCTTAGCCGGTGGAACAACTGCACTGGTAGGGTGTTCCACTGGCACATCTAGGATGTCACCAGCATATCTGTCATGGTAGAAGCTTAACTGGCATTCTGCAGATGTTGTGGGACTTCTACCATATACCATTAACATTCAGTTGGATTATCGTGATCATATGGCTGCTGTGTTATCTATTCGTTTTTATACAGTAATAGCATAGGATCACAGCAAAGTGCCTTATACCAATTCAGACCATTGGTCTGTCTAGGTCAGTGTTATCTACACTGCCTGGAATGCAGTTCTCCTGGGTTTAATACTGGGTACATTCTCAGTCCTTCCTGGAGATGCTGGGGATTGAAGCCTGGGACCTTCAGAATGCAAAGCAGATGCTCTTATATGCTTATGGCCTTTCTACTCTTCTCTGCTTTGCAAAAAGCAACGGTGCTTGGACTTGGAGTTTTAAATTGTGGGCCATGCCTGGAAAGAGCAGAGGAAATGAAAGTTTGGGTAAGCCCTACCCCTGATGGCTATGTTCTATGTTCTACCTAATTGTCGGAGGCAGTATTCTTCTGAATACTAGTTGATAGAAACCACAGGAGGGAAGAACACTGTTGTACTTTAATTCTGCTAGAGGGCTTCCCATAAGCATCTGGTTGGCCACCCTAAGAACAGGATGCTGGACTAGATGGACCATGGGCCTAATCCAGCAGGCTCTTCTTATGTTCTTAAATTCCCAGATTTCCTTCATGGGAAGCCCAACATATAGTTCAGATTTAGCATTGTGAAACAACCTGAAAGGAACTGAAACAAAAACTTTGCTTTGGCCTGGTTTGACCTCTTCATGAATGAGTGTAGCTGATGAAGTTGGTAAAAGGCAGTTGGCCACCATTGCTACCTGTATATTCACAAACGGAGATGAATCCCTGAAAAAAGCCCAAGTGAAAATCTAATGTTTCAATGGGAGTACAACTTATCCATAACAAGCTTCATACCTCAAAGGAGGTCATCTAATGCAACTTCCTATTCAATGGAGGATCAAAAATGCAGGCTGGAATTGCAGTAGCCCTGACAGATGGCTATCCATCCTCTGGTTAGATGCCTTCAGCACAGCCATCTCCCTCTCAAGGCAATCCATTCCATTGTCAAATGGCTCTGATCACTTAACCTTCCCTCCCACCCAAGGGCTGTAATGCTGAAGGTTCTATATGTGGCATTCTGTCTCTGCTTTTTGATTACAGATGAGCAAGCCTATGCACAACCATTATAGACAAGGTTAGACACTGTCAAACTTTAAAAATATAAATATCCCAGTAAGTAAATGTACTTCTGATTTTTGCAGATTCCCCTCTTCCAGCATCAAATGTTTAGGTAACTGCCATTAGGTGACTGTCCCAAATGTTTTAGGGATTGTCTTCTGGGCATTGCATTTGGCCTTTTACTGGCTTGCCTTGGTATGTCTGGAGAAGGGAGAAAGAGCATATGACCCTGCAGATGTTGTTGGCCAATGGTTTGTGGTGGGAGTTTTATTTCAACAATATCTAGAAGGCCACAGGTTCCACACCTCTGGTTAACAGCATGCAGTAGTAACACAATTTTGTTACGCTCATGCTCATCCTAAATTACATCTAAAATGAAGCTAAGATGGGAAAACACGAGGAAACTCTCTTACAACTTCATATCTGATGGTGTTTAAGAGGCTCTGTACTAGCATGCAAAACTTCAATAATGTAACATTCTTTCTGGAGACTTTGGTGCAATTGAGTTCATAAACTGACTTCCTCAGGCTATTGGCCTTAGATCAACAGTGTCTATTAATATAACAAACAGAGAATGAGCTAGGCTTAAGTTTTTGAAGATGACTTATTGAGTAGCAGCAGACTGCTGAATTTTTAGTGCAAGACTCTTGTCACCATTTCAGAGCATCAGTATTTGCTACAGAGTTATCTTATTTTTTTTGTTCAAAGGTAGAATATGCCAGTGAAGAAAATGGAAAGGAACTTGGAATTCTTTTCTAATGTCTTTCTTCTTCTAGACAAGTTTCAATGTAGACAATGTAGTGCTAACTCTACATTAGGGGTGGGGAGCCTTAGGCTTGGGGGCCAAATGCCTCCAGGTCTCTCACTGATCCTCAGGACTCTTCCAGGCTACACCTCCTCTCACAGACCCTGCTTTGCACCCCAAGTGTTCTAGTCTAACTCAGTGTTTCCCAAACTTCGGTCTTCAGCCATTTTTGAACTACACTTCCCATCATACCTGACCACTGGTCCTGCTAGCTAGAGATGATGGACTCCATTTCCTCAGGGTCTTGCAAAGAACAATGTCAAACAAAAATTGATTATCTCCTTCTACCAGGCCACAATAGAAAGTGTCCTTTCATTCTGTATAACAGTGTGGTACGCTGGTTTGAGAGCCACAGACAGGAAGTCCCTACAGAGGGTGGCGAATACAGCACATGACATCATGGGCTGTCCTCGGAGTTCATTAGATGACATTGTGGGAGACCGCTACCTCAGGAGAGTGAGGAAAATACTTAGGGACGACTCACACCCTGGCCGGCACTTCTTTAATCTCCTACCTTTGGGCAGTATAGTCAGCCGCACCAACAGGTTAAAGAACAGTTTTTATCCGTTTGCTGTTGGGCTGCTGAATGGAAAAAAATAGTGGTGTAATTGACTTCTGACAAGCACACAGAGCGCGAACAAGATTGAGTGTATGGGGGGGTGTTTAATTTCACTGCACACAGGTGGTGAGGTGACAATAAAGGTTTCTTCTTCTTCTTCTTCTTCTTCTTCTTCTTCTTCTTCTTCTTCTTCTTCTTCTTTGTAGTCCAGCAACAGCTGGAGACCCAAGTTTAGCTGGAATGTGTCCTTGAACTCTGATAATGCCTCTTCCTTGTCCAGATCAAGGACAGAGAGAGTTGTGTTGAGTAGAAACTAGACAACATTACAAAAGGGAGACTTTTGCTGCTCTGTCCACTTTTGATTCAGGCCCTGCCCATCACTGGCATGTGGCCCTCAGAAGTTTGCCCAGGAGGGAATGTGGCCCTTGCATTGAAAAAGGTTCCCAGGCAGTGTGCTGTGACTGTAAATAAGCAACTGGGATTCGCCACAATGGCCTTTTGACATTGCATTGGCAGAAACGGGACTGTGATGCAACACTTCCAAGAACAAATAAGCTAACAGTAAAAGTAGAGGCGGCATGAAAGGAAGCTTACACAGCTGAGAGCTGAGTACACAGGAAGGCACAATTTGGGGACAGGGACCGGATGGAACGTTTTGGCCTCCGTGCTGCCATCTATGTTTACAGATATGTCTCCACAGGAAAGGAGACTGTTTTTTCTTCTTCTTCCTCTTCAACCCAAGCAAGCAAGCTGGGATTCTCTGATGGCATTATCTGTGTTTGCAGTTTGCAGGATGGATCATGGCAGTACACATCTCAGACCCCCTGTCTCCATTCTGTGAAGTGATTTTCTTAACCACAACCGTTCACAGAAACTAAGTATTAAAATATACATGTTATTTACTTCCCTTTAATTCAAGATGACTTATAATTAAAGTTAATGATGCTGTTCTTTGATACCTTGTGGGAAGATATTTAAGATTCCATGACAGAGGTGCAGAGGCAGAACCTTTTCTGCATGTTTGAATGGCAGCCAAGGAATTTGTTAACTATCTATCTGAAGTGTTTTAACTGACCAAAAGAAAATATTGGTAGCTGATACTGCTTGCAGCTTGGAGTTCATTGATATTCATCCTCCTCTCTGAAGGGATGCTTGTGCAGTCAACTGTAGAAAATTATAGCATCTAGCAGTCATTAAGGATGAACTGCTACAACTGGAGTGAACATATTCAAAGCAATATTCCAGTTTTAGAGGAATTGTAGAGGTGTTTCTTCTAATGAACGGCTTATCGTAGAAGTCACTCATATAGTTAAGTTGATCATTTTGGATGCCAGGTCTATAATATCCCTTTTGAGGTGAGATAATCAGACCTGTATTCCAAGAGTGATTCGCCTTGCAAAGCAGGGGGATGTGAAATACAACAAAAGATTTTGCAAAATCACAAAATTAATAATAGCTTATGGAAAATGCATCACAATCCTTACATGAAAGTTAGTCTGTTAGGACAATAATAATGGTGTTTTTTTTTTAATCCTTTGAATTTAATGAATTTTTACAATGTGGCTGGGAAAGAGGTCATTGATGTTTCCATTTCAGGAACAGATTTTAATGGCTGTCGGCACTTTTTAAAACAGTGAGCATGTCTGCTCTCTCTTGGAAACTGTTCAGCATTCATAGAATCATAGAATCATAGATTGGAAGAGACCACAAGGGCCATCGAGTCCAACCCCCTGCCAAGCAGGAAACACCATCAGAGCACTCCTGACATATGGTTGTCAAGCCTCTGCTTAAAGACCTCCAAAGAAGGAGACTCCACCACACTCCTTGGCAGCAAATTCCACTGTCGAACAGCTCTTACTGTCAGGAAGTTCTTCCTAATGTTTAGGTGGAATCTTCTTTCTTGTAGTTTGGATCCATTGCTCCGTGTCCGCTTCTCTGGAGCAGCAGAAAACAACCTTTCTCCCTCCTCTATGTGACATCCTTTTATATATTTGAACATGGCTATCATATCACCCCTTAACCTTCACCCCTTAACCTCCTCTTCTCCAGGCTAAACATGCCCAGCTCCCTTAGCCGTTCCTCATAAGGCATCGTTTCCAGGCCTTTGACCATTTTGGTTGCCCTCCTCTGGACACGTTCCAGTTTGTCAGTGTCCTTCTTGAACTGTGGTGGCCAGAACTGGACACAGTACTCCAGGTGAGGTCTGACCAGAGCAGAATACAGTGGCACTATTACTTCCCTTGATCTAGATGCTATACTCCTATTGATGCAGCCCAGAATTGCATTGGCTTTTTTAGCTGCCGCGTCACACTGTTGGCTCATGTCAAGTTTGTGGTCAACCAAGACTCCTAGATCCTTTTCACATGTACTGCTCTCAAGCCAGGTGTCACCCATCTTGTATTTGTGCCTCTCATTTTTTTTGCCCAAGTGCAATACTTTACATTTCTCCCTGTTAAAATTCATCTTGTTTGTTTTTGCCCAGTTCTCTAATCTGTCAAGGTCGTTTTGAACAGTTCTCTAATCTGTCAAGGTCGTCTTGCAACAGTACACAGAATATAGAGATGTATGGATCAGTCTATTTTCAGTCCATGTCAATTTTGCAGGTATGAATGGTTAAGTCCATTCCATCTCATTTCCACACAAATCTGTGATTATTATTATTTTTAAATTCATGTGAAAACATATATTTAAATACACATTTTACTCCATTTTCATTGTTGGGGACAGCTGATTTTCCCCCTGTTTTTTCTGACACCCTTGGGAATCTTTTTTGTTTTGGCTGTGAACTGCTTGACTACAGTGTATTTGTGGAACATGTGGTATAAAAATAAACTGACTCTGGCTATAAGTTTCCTAAAAGCAGACAATAATACACAAAACATTAAGCAAAAAAAGCAGTACTTTAAAAATAGAAAATTAGAATTAAAGCCACTAAAATACTTTAGAAGCAGGGATCAAGAAACAACCACCACCCCAGACTAAAGGGCAGATGAAACAAAAATGTTATTACAACTTGCTGAAAGGCAAGAAAGGAAGGGGCTGGTCAGGCTTCCCTAGGGAGGGAGTTCCACAATCTGGGCACTGCATTATAGAGCTTGATATTTGTTTGCTGTGTTATATCAGGACCTTTAATCTACCATTTCATCCAGCTGTAATAATAAGGGATGACTAGGATTTGACATGTATTGTTAAAACAAACACATGTGAAGACTTCTGTGATCTATCAGTGTTTTCCAGTATATGTAGAACTGCAAATTTCCTAACTAATAATGCAACCTCCCCAATTAATCCACAAAAGTTACCAAGTGCACACAAAATTTACTAGCCCAACGGGGCACACGTGTTACCTGCCATTTGTGGTACATCAACATCCCGAAAGTAAAGTAATAATAATAAGCAAATCCTTTCCAGCCAATTATGAAAGCTTCCGTAACTGGAAGCAAATTCTCAGTCACCACAAGTGATGAGCCAAGTGGCTATTTACAATTATGTGGCAAAGTGTAATGAGAATAAGCACATTTACTTGGGGGCATTGGTATGCCACGGGGATATTTAGATTAGGAGCTGGAGATGGCATTTATAAGTGGTCCATGTTTCACAAGCATATAGTAATTTTACACATCACTTGGGAAGACAGGCGAACTAATATCAGTGTACTGGAAGAAGCAAAGATCACCAGTGTTGAAGCAATGATTCTTCAACATCAACTTCGTTGGACTGGTCATGTTGTGTGGATGCCTGATGATCGTCTTCCAAAGCAACTACTCTATTCCGAACTTTAAAATGGAAAACGTAATGCTGGTGGTCAACAAAAGAGGTTTAAAGACTGTCTCAAGGCAAATCTAAAAAAATGTAGTATAAACACTGACAACTGGGAAATGCTGGCCTGTGAGCGCTCCAGTTGGAGAACAGCCTTTACCAAAGGTGTCATGGGCTTTGAAGACACTCAAACTCAGGACACAAGGAAGAAACTTGCTAAGAGGAAGGCACGCTTGGCAAATCCACACCGTGATCAACTCCCACCCGGAAACCAATGTCCCCACTGTGTGGATCCAGAATTGGTCTCCACAGTCACTTACGGACTCATTGTTAAAACCGTGTTTATGGAAGACAATCTTACTCGGCTACGAGTGATCGCCAAAGAAGAACTTAGATTAGGTTACCTTTTTGAATTTTCCCGGAGCTCTACATTTTAATAATAAATTCTACATGGGGCAAACTGTGAAGAAATACAGATTGTATCCAGTGCTAGTCTACTCAGTGTAGACCCACTGGAATTAATAGAATGAAGTAATGTCCATCAATTTCAATGGGTCTACACTGAGTAGACCACCACCATATGCTTGATTAGTCATAAGTTAAACATGCCTAAAAATAAACCAATAAACTAACATGGAAGCCAGCAGAATTAGCCACAGAGGTAAGTTGTCTTCCCCTTCATATTGCCAACTATTTCTTACATGCAAGTAATGGGGTCCACTATGCAATTAAATTTGTTCATAAATAATGTGAAGTTAGAGAATGAGCAGTGAGGTGGCCAACACCACATTGTTCCTGGTGGTAAAAATGAAAATGGATTGCAAGAAACTACAATTGGAGTGATTGGGTTATAGATCCCTGGGATTTCTGCCTTTATGTTTGGTGCATGTGGGATAACATTTCATAAAATTGACACAAGGCATGGCTATGATCACTATTCTAGGAAGGCCTGTCTAAATAAAAATGTATCCAGTACGTGTCAAAACCCTAATCGGGTTGACGCTTATCTAATAGCAACCAGAAGGGAGCTCCATAGTGTGGATGCTGCCTTTTAATGAAGCTTTCTACTTACACTTCATTTCTCTACTTTAAGGGATTTTATGGTTCTCCCGCTCTCCTTTATTGCCTTCCCAAAGCCTTTAGGATGGGACAAGCTATATACTTAAACAATTTATAAGCTGGTCATAATTTAAGCCCTAGTTGAAAGGAGAGCTGACTAATAGTTACCGGTGTTGCCATTATACTATGTAATGGCAGAGTCACAAAACTTTCTCTCCAAGGTTATTTCCCCTCCCCCTAGCCAACTTGGCATGAATTCCATGGGGAGCTTAACTATGGAAAACATCCAACAGTTGTTTAGATTTCAGGCCAAAACAACTTCAGGAACATTTAAACAATCAGGTGTGCCAGATTCATGCTGGCACATGATCTGAGGATGCGTTGCCTTCCGTTCCAGTTCTGCATGGATCTTACATGAGGAGAATTGGGGGAGGGGGAATCATGTGAGCCCACCATAATACCATTTGTTTTATCAAAGAACATGTCACATCAATATTTCTCTTTGCTCTTGGTGACTTGACGCTTAAAATCACTTATTTTGTGGAAGAATTTTCTAGTTTACCACGTGACTACTTAATCACTTCTTGTCACAGATTCCATCAAACTAGTGTTTCTGTGCTGCCCTCTAAAGTAGGAGTGGGAAACCTCAGGCTCTGGGGGCCAATAGTGGCCCTCCATCTCTCACTCTGGCCCTCAAAACTCTTCCCAGGCTACACGCCTATCTGGAATGTGTCCTTGAACACTGTTAATGACCCCTTGTCCGGATGGAGGATTGTAAGGAGTTTGTGAGTGAGTGTAGAAAATGGCCTACTGTACAAAGGTAACATTTACATTGGTTGTTTTGCTCAATTTTGCCTCTGGCCTCGCCCACCACTACCATGAGTCTGTCAGAATGGAATTGTCAGTAACAAGCCAGTAATAAATCACACTGAGAAAGTGAAGTTAATTCTTTATTAGAAGGTCTGCCCAGGGGAGCCAGACCCATTGAGCACAGCAACTCTTCTCGGTATGTCTTGCCTCTATGAGGCAGTTGTGGAGACTGAAGGTCCTTACCTTCTCATGGCTGCCTAAGTCTCCTCCTCTCCGTCTTCCTTTGGGGGGTTCTCCAGATGGTGCCTCCCACCATTCCTCTGTGTCCACTCATAGAATCATAGAGTGGGAAGGGACCTCAAGGGTCATTCAGTCCAACCCCTTGCAATGTAGGAATCTCAACTAAAGCATCCAAGGCAGATGGCCACCTAACCTCTGCCCAAAAACCTTCAGTGAAGGAGAGCCCACAACCTCCTGAGGGAATCCATTCCACTGTCAAACAGCTCTTACTGTCAGAAAGTTCTTCCTGATGTTTAGTTGGAATCTCCTTTCTTGTAACTTGAAGCCGTTGATTCAAGTCCTACCCTCCAGAGCAGTAGAAAACAAGCTTACTCTATCTTCCATGTGACAGCCTTGAGATATTTGGCTATCATCATCTCCTCTCAGCCTCCTCTTCTCCAGACTAAACAGACCCAGCTCCTCCAAGCCTCATAAGGCTTGGTTTCCAGGCCCTTGATCATCTTGGTTGCCCTCCTCTGCACATGTTCCAGCTTGTCAACATCCTTCTTAAATTGTGGTGTCCAGAATTGGACACAGATTTCCAAGTGTGGTCTGACCAAGGGAGAATAGAGCACTACTATTACTTCCCTTGATCTGGACACTAAACTTCTGTTGACGCAGCCTAGAATAGCATTAGCTAGTCAGTCCATGACAGAAATGTGGCCCTCAGGATGAAAAAGATTTACTTGCTTGAAGGCAGTGTGTTGCCTTACCAAGCTATTAATTTGTAGCAACTTGTTTTGTATTGGAATTCTGCATTTTTAATCCTTGTTGTTGAACCAATAATGCTCGCGGAGGTATAACTCCAGGATCAAGTCTCCATGTCACTGCCTTGGAAGGGCTTCAAGAGCTGGCACGGCACGGGGGAAATCCAGTCTAATTTATTTATGAAGCTCCTTAAATCAAAATGCCAAGAAGTCAGCACTTCAAGTGACATGGGAAGATCAAACATGTTGTATTGTGAAATAATTCTAACTGTGTACATGAGAGGAACGTTTAAAAAAACCCCCATGTATTTGAATGTGGTGTTCATAAAAAGCAGAGATTAAGAACATGTGAAGCTGCCTTATGGACTGTGCCAGCCCGCTGGTCCATCTAGCAGGGCTCTTCTTTGATGAGAGACATATAAGAACATACACAACAGTGTTGGGATCAGATGTAAAGAAAGATGCACTTTTACGCGTGAGTTTGTCAAGCTCAACTTTAGGAGAGACTAAACAATAACACTGACTGTGAATATGTAAGCAAGAAACAGAGTTCCAGAAATAACTCCATTGAAAATGATATTTGGAGCGGGTGGGTTAACAAACAAACAAACAATGCCTCAAAAGTTATTGTACATAATCCGCTGTCTGACTTTTCCACACTTTCCCTGGGTTGTGAATTCTAGTTCATTGACAGTATCTTCACATATTATGGCTACAATACTAACTTGTAGACCGTGAGGTTCCAACATTTATAAATTACCCATGAGAACTTGTGTTTCTGTATGTGTGTGTTCCTTTCTTGACAAAACTGTGAGTTTGGATGTCTTTGCAGAAACAAAACAACAGTAAACGTATTTGGGACAATCGGGGTGCCAGGTAAGGAGCATCCCACACCCTGAGATTTTAGGCCCCAAACCTGAGATTTAGGGGTGTCCCCTGGTGATGGTCAGGGGTCTGTGTGGCTAACATCATGTCATTGTCAGTGTCATCTGAACCTTCTGTGGCTTAGCTCCTTTGTTTCTGTAGCTTGTAAGTGGCACATCCCTCCCTCTTTTCACCTCATATGACAATCATATCCCTCTCATCATCTATGAAAAAATTGAGACTATGGATTAGGAACCACTAGCACTAATACTGTTTTCTTTCCTTGTTGGATTGAAGAGTTTTGCTGGCACATAATTGGCTATAGGTCACAGGTTCAATCCCCAACACCGGGCTAGCAGAAGCCCCTGTAGTGAATCAATATAACTCTATCCTCAATCCAGATTTTAGCTTGTAAAACTCATTTTTTCTTAAGCACACTTCCTGCCCCACTTTCACCACTTTCTTTTCAGCATACTAAGTTATTTCCTAAGGTTCCCAACTGGACTATTTCTTTTGGAGGGGGGCAGGTGTGAGAGAGCTGCCGTGGAGGTGGAAGGGGGAAAAAGCTGGAATGGAATTAGGAACTTCCCAAACTAGAATTTTGTTTTCTTCGGTCTCCAGGGCAGCCCCTACCCCATCTGCTCACCCAAATGATCCATCTAGTCTCCACCCCATTTCAAATGAAAATATATAATAAATGCCTCTTCCAGTCCAGACTCTCCAGTCTCCCCTCCTGTCTCTCAATGTTCCAGACTCCCTTGGCCATTTTTTGTTCTTGCCTCCTTGGACTTGCTCAAGACAAACCAAAGGCCAGAGTTGCCATAGCTCCTGCTGCTGTTTATCACACATTGCTTGCTTCTGCAGCCCTACACTTTGTGTCATGTCATAAACCCAACCTCTTGACCCCAACCCAGTACTTTTTACTCCTCTGAGCTCCCTCCCACCACTGAGCCAAGGAGAGGGAGGTGGGCAGACGCCATGGAGTGTCTATGCAATAATTTGCAGAAATGGAGGTTAATTGGGAGAGATGAGAAGGGAGGTGAGGAAAGTACTTGTGAAAGTCTATGCAATAATTTGCAGCCAGCTCTTGCAAGCTGCATGCACAATCTTGTGTTGTTGTTTTTAAACACCCTCTTGCCCTCCTGGAGAGACAATCCCTTCACTGGGCACCTGGAGAGAGGCAGGCAAACATGAAGACTCCAGGTGAGCCCTGGAGGTCTGGCAAACGGAAGGACAATGTTACTAAAACTAGGAAGTACTGTATATTGCTCTCCAATGCCTATCCTCTAAGCACATTCATAGCTAATGAGCTCTTCTAGACGTCCAGAATTTGCCAAGAGTTATTTTGCTTAAAGTTTTTTTTATACCCAACACTAAGATAATATTTTTTTCCTATGGATGCAGTCTTCTTCCTTTGAAAGTCAATAGCAAAATCCCAACTGATGTACAGGATTGCTACCTAAGATGCCTTGAAATGAAGAAGAGATCTTCTGTTGGACTGTACGACCAACATTTTTCCACTACCTTCCCAGGCCAACTGCTAAGAGAGCATATTATTTGGTAATACATAGCAGTCTGTACGGAAGACTATGGAACAGCAGCCTCTTCTCATTCTAGTTCACACTTCTTTGAATTGTTGTAACTAGCTCTGGGATATCATGGTGAAGGGTGGGCAAAGAACAACAATCACAACAAAAATTCTATGGGCCTTAGGATGAATTTTTACATGCCTTACAAAGAAATAAGAATTTTGAATCTGCTCTGGGCACATCACAGCTGTCCGGAGTTTCTGGGTTTGGTGTCACCAGTATGCTGATAACACTCAACTCTATTTCTCTTTTCCACCTAAATCCAAGGAAGTTGGTTTGGTTTTAAACTGGTGTCTGTTATCACTCATTCCCTGGAAAAGACCCTGATGTTGGGAAAGATGGAGGGCACAAGGAGAAGGGGACGGCAGAGGACGAGATAGTTGGATAGTGTTCTCGAAGCTACCAGCATGAGTTTGACCAAACTGCGAGAGGCAGTGGAAGACAGGAGGGCCTGGCGTGCTCTGGTCCATGGGGTCACGAAGAGTTGGACACGACTAAACGACTAAACAACAACATCCTCTTGACCGTGTGGTGTAGTGGTTGAGAGTGGTAGACTCCTAATCTGGAGAACCGGGTTCGTGTCTCCGCTCCTCCACATGCAGCTGCTGGGTGACCTTGGACTAGTCACACTTCCTTGAAGTCTCTCTCAGCCCCATTCACGTCACAGATTGTTTGTTGTGGGGGAGGAAGGGAAAGGAGAATGTTAGCCGCTTTGAGACTCCTTCGGGTAGTGATAAAGCAGGATATCAAATCCAAACTCTTCTTCTTCAACAACAACATCTGTCATCACTCATGGAAAGGATAAGGGTGAACAAACTGAAATTCAGTCCAGAAGTGTTCTTGGTCTGTTAGAAGGCAGAACAGGGAAAAGTGATTCATCTTGTTCTGGATGGGGTAACACTCCCCCTGAATACACAGGCTCACAGATTGGGTGTGCTCTAGGACTCCAAGTTCTATCCCAGCTAGGCAGCCCAGAAGGATACCTTGGTCAATGGTATCAAAAGCTGCTGAGAGGTCCAGCAGAACCAACATGAACACACTCTGCTTTACCAGTTCCTAGCATAAGTCAACCAGCAAGGAGACCAAAGCTGTCTCTGTCCCATAGCCAGGCTTGAAACCAGATTTAAATGGATCTAGGTTCCCATGAGAGCCTCCAGAGTCTGGCAGACAAGGGTCTCTCCTGTCTCATCCCTCCCTCTCTCCCTCAGATGTAGATAGACGGATCACTTGGTGATCCATGTAAAGCTGAAATAATGTAAATAAAGTCAATGTAAGTTATTAACACCATGTATTTAATCACAAGGGAAATTCACTTTACACTTAATCAGAGAAACTATTCTTCATATATTCCAGATATTCCAGACCCCTGATTCAAATTGAGTCCTTCTCAACATAAGTTCTACAACTCTATACAGTACTTTGGTACCTCGGGTTAAGTACTTAATTCGTTCCAGAGGTCCGTTCTTAACCTGAAACTGTTCTTAACCTGAAGCACCACTTTAGCTAATGGGGCCTGCTGCAGCTGCTGCGCCGCCAGAGCACGATTTCTGTTCTCATCCTGAAGCAAAGTTCTTAACCTGAGGTACTATTTCTGGGTTAGCGGAGTCTGTAACCTGAAGCGTATGTAACCCGAGGTACCACTATACTATTTATAAGGATGAAAAATTCCCCTCCATCCTGGGAGCTATAGTTCACCCATCACAGAAGGACAGTTCTTAGCACATTTAAGAAACTATAGTTTCCAGGATACTTTGAGGGGCAAATCTGCTTTAAATGTGCTTCAAATGTGAGGTGTTTGTGCAACCTCGGTGCTATTGAAAACAATGATGGAATAAATTTCAATTCACATTTTAGAATAGCAACAGGTCAAGTTTGTTAATCTTCTTACTAGTGGTGACCTACTTTTTAACCTATTGTTTATAGAAAATATCTGAAGTTGTGCATATATTATTTAGTAAATTTATTATAGCTGGATACTCTCTCTCTCTCTCTCTCTCTCTCTGTGTGTGTGTGTGTGTGTGTTTGCCTTTAGGATGATCTGAACCTAATCCAATTTTGTAAATTAAAAACAGGTGTCCAGATGTTGGGAAATTACCAAATGAAATAGATCAGTGTACATTCTCTTTTTCCTTCAGCATTAACTTGCCTTGCCAAAAAAAGGTTCATAACATGAAAGATTTAGTGTCAAAAATTCGCCCCACCTCAAATTACATTGCAATTAAGACTAGGTTTGTCATTGCATATATTTCATTGGTTAAAACTGAAACAGACTTCTAGCTATTAATAAATCACCTATTTTGGATGTTTCCTCATATAATAATAATAGTGCATTTATTGGAGGAACTGCTTGTTCTAAAGTAGCATTTGAATAACACATAGTATTATAAATAAAAAAGGATCTTATGCCACCTTAAAGACCAACTGATAATGGTCTGTATCCAACATTCTATGTCTGCCAGAACAAAAGCCCTTGTGCTAGTGGATGCCAGTGTTTAAAGGTTGTGCAACAGAGGAATTGAATGCAATTGTTGCACTAGCCGACAGGGACGGAGGAAGGGGGGCGGTGGGGGGCGGGCTGCCGCAGGTGTCACCACTGAAGGGGGTGACAAAATGCCATGCGGCACTCACTGCGGAGCCTGCAGCGCACCCGAGCCAGGTTTCTCTCCTGGGATTGATGCGGTGGCTTGGGTGCCCGCAAGCTCCACACTGCCCCAAATAGTCTGCCCGCCGCCTCCTCCTCAACTGTAGGGCAGCTGAGTGGGAGAAGGCAGGCAGATTCCTCAGAGGCCCTGTGGAGTGTCCTACCCTGGCTGGGGGGGAGTGGCTGGGGGGGCCCTGCCAGATAGGCGGGGTATAAATAATAAATTCTATTCTATTCTGGCCCCACCCCTGGGCACAGGGCACATGTGCAGCCCCAGGCGCCCGATCAGCTTGTTCCACCGCTGCTAGCAAAAGCTTGTTGTGAAACTGTTGGTTTTATTGTGCAATCCATTGCACAACAATCTTCTGTAACAGACAACAATGTTCCACCAACACAACAAGTACACTGATTTTAACCCATAGCTGTCAACGTTTCCCATTTTTTAAGGGAAATTCCCTTATTCCGACTCCTTGCAAGAAAAGGGAAAAGTTGACAGCTATGTTTTAACCTAGTGCTGCATTGGATATAACCCTTAGTACACAATCGTTTACTACAGTGGCACCAACTGAGGGTCTATAGGATTCAATTCACTGCAAACACTGCTGGGTAGAGATCTTTAAAAATGTAGACTACTCTGGACAAAAGGCTGCGAAATGGAGTAAAGGCAATTCTGAATTAATTTAGCCTTCTGAGGCAAGAGCTGAGCACTCTTAATTCCTCGCCGCCGAAGTTCAAAGTTATACAAGATAAGTAAAGTAACCACTCACAATAGCAGCAATAACACAGTCTTCTAAGCTTTGCTGCAGTATTATTCTAAACATAGCTGAAGGCTCAGTGTGAGATTTCGAGTGACATTACTCCCTTATCTTTCAAAACGTTGAAGAGGAAGTCTGAAATGTGTTTGAAAATGTTCTTAAGCCATTTATGGGACAGGCTCTCTGCTATGCCTTGGAATGGGTAAGGTTACCGCATTGCAGTCAATGGAAATTTGGATCTCTGCCAAGGTAATAAAATTCAAACAGCCCACCCCACTGAGCATATGCTGTCGCTTGTTCGCTCAACCTCTTCAATATTCACTTTTAGGCAGAGAGGGTGTTGTTGCCATCAAGGTTACTCCAACTTAAAACAGTCATATACTTCTCCAGAAGAAAGAGAAAGGGTGGGATTTAGAGTAGAGGCTCCTATGTATTTTCCTCTGAACAGTAACCCTAAGTACTGAATCAACAAGGAGGTTGCCTGGTTCAGCCGTGCTTGTTGATATACCATATTTACATGAATTTAAGGTGCCATTGAATCTAACGTGCACCTCAATTTTCAAAGCCTTGAAACCAGAAAAGTATTTGCTGGTGAATGTAAATGCGCTATTGAATTTAATCTGCGCCCTAATTTTTGCCATGTAATTTGGCCAAAAAAGGTGTGCATTACATTTGAGAAAATATGGTAATTGTACTAGTAACAACTATCATTGCCCAGTATGGCACAGCAGTTGCTCTGTACATGGCATTGTAAGGATTGCCTTTTGACTCTGGCCAACCAAAGGTGCATCTAAGCTAGCACTCTATTTCAAAGAGGCCACAGAGCCCAATGCTCCTTGGAAACCTACAAGAAAGAGTCATCCTCAATAGGTTGCTCCTGGCACCTGGTAATGAAAGATGAGGCACCTCTGAATATTGTAATACCTAAGCGTTCAACAAGAATATAGGTAGGGGTGATCTGGAAAACATAAGCATACTAGAACTTAAAGTCCCTCGCCAATCCCATTCCAGCTGAGTTTGTCTGGTTTCCTCCTTTCCCTGCTAGTCAATCAGATGTCTCCTTTGTGATACATCTCCTTTCCTAGTTCTTACCAGCAAAACTGTGGGTGGATCTACACAAAGGGAAAAAATGCTATGAATAAGTCAGAAACTAGAAGAAAACCCTATGGAAAATATGTATAAATGTTTCCTGCTCTCTGGTGCCATCTGGTGTTTCTTGTTTATAATGCATTCAAATCACTTTTTCTACTAATGTAGCTGAGTCCATAGAGAGCTAATCTACATGATATATTTGCCATTGGAATCATGGTGAGTCCAGGCGCACACACACACACACAGCCATATTTTTCTTAAAACTTACCATGTGAACTGGCCTTATCACTTGCTGTGCTTTCCTGCCCATGATTCACATCTCTGATCAGCTATGTAAGCTGGAAAAAAGTGCCTGTGACTTATGAAGAGGGATCTAGTTCTGGGATTCCCAAACTATGAAATCACTAGTGGTCTGCAAACTTTATTTAGGTGGTCTGCATTATGTTCATATTAAATATTCATATTGATTTTTAAATGTATTTTCACTGCTTCCTTTATTTCTTATATTGTACTCCAATTTGAATTCTGTGGAATGCAAATTGTAATACAATGCAAGGAATTGCCTTTATTACAGTGCAAGAAATTTACTCACACAGGACTTAAGTTTTGATTCTTTGCATCATTATTAATTTATTATTGTGGTTATTGAAACATATTTCTAAATTGTAGGTTATATGTGATTGCCTGTAATTTAAATCAACGGCTATTTCTAGATTCAGTAGCGAATTAATTTTAATCTTCTTTACACACCATAAAAGTGTTTCCATTTGCTCCCTCTTAGCAGCTCAGCCTTTTGTGCTTGCACTATTTTTATTACCAGTTTTAAAAATAATTGGTTTTTAATTATCATTTTAAAAAATTTCTCCATTCTGTGCTTTTATGAATATCAGATGGCTAATTTTACACAAAGGGTTTCCTGGGGATCAGCGTTACCCAAAAATATTATATTACAGTGGCCAAGCCTTCAAACATAGCCATGTGCTAGCATTCAAAGACATTTATAGCTGAAACAACAGATTGTGCTCTCCATTCTGAGCCATATGGTCTCCTCCTGAGTTCTGCCTCCCTGCTCAACAACTAATAGTTCCATAGTGATGGCTACAAGCCTGTCATTAACATGCTTTGTTTTTGTTTTGATTCTTGGTCTTTTAAAATATATTTCTTCCACTCCCTAATGCAGGATCTCTGCTGCTGACTGTGGATCACACAGGACATTTTGTGGAGAGGTCTCCTATTGTTTATACCTTGCTGATCCAGTGAAGAAGGTAGTACTGCATTTGTTTGCATGGCTGGCAGGCAGATTCACAGAGTACAGTATATAATTTATGCCATAATGAGAATCACATCTGTTGCTCCACCCACCTTTTCTCTCTCGCCCCACCAACCACCGGCATGTGCCGCCTGCAGGATGCTCATGAGGGAATATGACCTTGAGCTGAAAGAAGTTCTGCATCTCTGATCTGTATTATTGTGATTACTATACTATTAATCTAACTCTGGCTTAAACTTACATGCCTTCTGATCCTTGAAATATGTGTATGTCTCCTTCAGCATAGTACTTCAGTATTTTTCCTATTAGCTTTCAATTCTTAGCTGCCACCAGCCTTTGAGATGAAGATGCATATTTTTTTAAAAAAATTATGTGGCAAAATGTTTTTGCTTCAGCCATCCTGGGGAAGAGGAATCAACTATTCAACTACTCTGAGAATCCTAACTCTGTGAGGAGAATAGTGGTCTCCTAACAACTTTCAGCACCCTTAACAAACTTTATTTCCTGGGATTCTTTGGGGCAACCTTTGGCTGTTTAAAATAATAATAATAATAAATATTTTTATTATTTATATCCCACCCATCTGGCTGGGTTGCCCCCGCAACTCCAACACAGCTTCCAATGCATATAAAAACATAACAAAGCATCAAACATTAAAAACTTCCCAATGCAGGGAAGTGGTAGAATACTACTTTAAACAATAATAAACTAGGGTGTAAGCCCTATTTGACACTACTGAATTTACTTCAGAGAAAAAATGCATAGATCCTCACCCAAAAAATGCTAAATTACAGCAAAAAAAAAAAAGTCTTATCTTTTCCAGAAGATATTCATAGTTAGGGCCAAACAGATGAGCGCGCAGCCCCAGAGTCGTCCGCAACTGGACCTAACGGTTAGGGGTACCTTTACCTTTACCTTTTTACACAAACAAAAAATACAATATTTCAGTAAAAACAATTACAAATGTCAAAAGAATCGGTTGCATAAAGTTACATGAAATTAACAGTCTAGGTTGGCTACCTGCTCTACTTTACAGAGGACATTCCTCTATTTGAAGGGTTGTCTGGTCCAAGTCTGGATTACAGTTCCTTGAAACATAAGGAGGAAGAAAAGGAGAGAAGAACCATTAGCACCTGATAGTAGTGTAAGCAGGCACACAGGTCTCCTAGTCATGTTGTTGTTGTTTAGTCGTTTAGTCGTGTCCGTCTCTTTGTGACCCCATGGACCAGAGCACACCAGGCACTCCTGTCTTCCACTGCCTCCTGCAGTTTAGTCAAACTCATGCTGGTAGCTTCGAGAACACTGTCCAACCATCTCGTCCTCTGTCGTCCCCTTCTCCTTGTGCCCTCCATCTTTCCCAACATCAGGGTCTTTTCCAGGGAGTCTTCTCTTCTCATGAGGTGGCCAAAGTATTGGAGTCTCAGCTTCAGGATAAGTCCTTCCAGTGAGCACTCAGGGCTGATTTCCCTAAGAATGGAGAGGTTTGATCTTCTTGCAGTCCATGGGACTCTCAGGAGTCTCCTCCAACACCATAATGCAAAAGCATTAATTCTTCGGTGATCAGCCTTCTTTATGGTCCAGCTCTCACTTCCATACATCACTAAGTCATAGTCTGGTCTTTCTATATAAATTTCAGTCATGATTTCTAAATTTTGTGGCTATACATATGAAGATGGAAATTTTATGCAAATCTATACCCTCTTTTATCCTCTTTCTGGGCTACGTGTATGTTATTTAATGTTGGCACTTATTTCTCTTCACCTCTCTCCCTTTATCATATTTGAATTGTTGCAAACATTGCACCCTGGCTCAGAGGCATTTGGGGACAAGCCAAAATGCTATCAAATGTATGACTTAACTTTTAAACACTGGCAGTCACTGCATAAAAATCTCACATGTCGATTTGCCTGTGATAACTCTGCAAGGCAACTTCTGTGGATTTCTTTTTTAAAAAAGGGAAAATTAGTACAGTTTCTGTTTGTTCCTGTGGGTTCAAATGACTTCGTTCAGTGAATGAAGATTAATAGCCATCATTACACAACTTAGCTTTTGACAGCAGAATATCTGCACACCGAAAAGGCTGTTTCGTTTATCAGTTTTATGTAAATGCTTGATTGTTTTCATCTAAGACACTAATGGTATTGTAAGATTGTTTATTAGACTCCATCCCAGCAAACTCAGCTTAATTTTCTGCAATCCTACACAGACCTCTAGTGGACAAAAGCTAGGCAGCAGCATTTGGAGATTTCGTTCTCACATCAGCTATGTAGGGTTAGCACTGCAAGAACATTAGTAGAATTTGCAAGAGAAAAATAACGCTGTGAGTTGGTTTTCCCCCACTGTGTTGCAGATTTTGGAATTTTGGAATAAAGATACAAATACATTATTTTTGAGGGCTCAGGAGCTTTCCCTGCTCCTGCAAAACATTTCCCTTTTCTAAGTAGCTAGGCAGGAGAACTGAAGTAAATACATAATTAAAATCTCTAAAATAACCCATGAGTGCTTTTCTGTAGTTGGGACAAAATCATGCATATATTTCAAATTATAGTTTTGCAGTTTAATACTGTGTGTGTGTGCACCACTGTTGCCAGCATTCTTATCCTATAACCTTATGGTCCCTGAGAGGGTAATGCAGGGGCCACAGGAAACCTGAGATCTCCATCCCTGAGAGTGGAGAGATAGGTCTGACCTCTGAGAGGAAGATCTGCTTCCTCCCCACTGTCATGGAAAGCTCTGCAGCAGAGACCTCTCACATTGCTAGGGCAGAAAGCTGGGCATGCAGTGGAGCAGAAAGGTCAGCTCAAGGCAATGGATTTGAAGGACCCATAGCTTTCCCAGTCCTTCTACAGCCCACCAAACATGGAAGGAATTTATGCCTGGAGTGAATTTCTGACCCATTCTTTCCAACGGGAGAGAAATTGCTAACTAAAAAAAGCAGGGGGAGGGATATGAAAGGACTGAGCACCTCCTGACCCTTATTTTCACCCTGTTGCCATAAACCTGATTGTGGTGATTCATCCACCTTTGGGTCTTTCTTCCTCCATTCTCTCTTTAGGATTGCAGTGTTAGTGTAGAATTCAGAGGTAGAATTCGCAAGTTGACTGAGGGGACCCAACGCAACTTCCTGACATCGTGAAGAGCCAGGGAGTGCTGCTGAATGCCCTCTGAACATTGGGTGGGGCTGGCCCCCTTAAAAAAATAATTGGGGGGGGCCCCTAAACTGCCTTGGCCCCTAAGAGCTGGCACATATGGTAGAACTGATATCATCCCCAACAATACACTGTAGCAAACAGTTGCGGGCAAGATTGGACATTTTTAATTGGTTATGCAATTCCCTTTCATCATCATCATCATTATTATTATTAATAATAATAATAATAATAATAATAATATATCACCCTATACCTGGAGGTCTCAGGGTGATTCACAGAATAACATCAAAATATAAAACCACAAAATACATAATCAAAATAAAAACAACAACCCAATAACCCCCCCCAAAAGAACCCATATTTTAAAAGGGCATAGGTTGTCAATCAAATCAACCAAAGACCTGGTTAAAAAGGAACGTTTTTGCCTAGTGCCTAAGGGTATGTAATGAAGGCCCCAGGCGAACTTCCCTGGGGAGAGCATTCCACAGACAGGGAGCCACTGCAGAGAAGGCCCGTTCTCATGTTGCCACCCTCCAGACCTCTCGAGGAGGAGGCACACAAAGAAGGGCCTCAGAAGATGATCTCAGGGTCTGGGTAGGTTCATATGGAAAGAGGCGGTCCTTGAGGTATTGCGGTCCTGAGCCTTTTAAGGCTTTATAGGTCAAAACCAGCACTTTGAATTGGGCCTGGAAACTAATTGGGAGCCAGTGCAGTTGGACCAGGATCGGTGTAATATGCTCAAACCATCTTGCTCTGGTGAGCAACCTGGCCACTGAATTCTGCACTAGCTGAATTTTCCAAACCGTCTTCAGAGGCAGCCCTTCGTTAGATTACAGCCATTGCAGTAATCTAACCTTTAGGTTATCAGAGCATAGACAACAGTAGTTAGGCTATCCCTGTCTGGATAGGGGCGTAGCTGGTCCACCAGCCGAAGCTGATGGAAGGCACTTCAGGCCACTGCCATCTGAGCCTCAAGTGACAGCAAAGAATCCCGGAGTACCCCCAAGCAATGAACCTGCTCCTTCATAAGAAGTGTAACCCCATCAATAGCCGGCAATCTCCCACCCATCTGGTCCAGAGAACCACCTACTAACAGTGCCTTAGCCTTATCTGGATTGAGTTTCAGTCTTACATAGGAGGAAAGAACTGAGGATGCAAAACATAAGATCATTACTGGAGAGAACTAAAGTTCCATCTAGGCATGTCTTGTGCTCCAGCAGTAGACCCTCCTAGGATATCTTTTCCTAGGCTGGTGCTGCCCAGATATTGTTGGACAACAGCTGCCACCAGCCCCAGCCAGCATGGCTATGCCGTGATAGATCCCAAGTTGTAGACTGGGCCATCTCCTTGTGTAATTATTACTGACAGCCGATTTGAGTGGGGAAATTATGAAATTTACATGCCACCCAGTCTCTGGATGGCTTGCAATAGAATGTTCACACACTATCTAAGCAGTAAGACTTTTACTATTTGATTTTTGACAGCTGTACTGGTAACTATGCATTGTCAACGTACGAAGCTTCCTTCCTATGGTCTGATTCAATATATCTCAGTATTGTCTATATTGAATGGCGGCAGCAGCAGTTTCTTGAAGGCAGTGGAGTTGTCACACAATAATCAAAATATGCTTCCTGTGAGGGCCTTGGACAGCAAATGAGCATTCTAGATTGGCTGAAGTTTCCAGACTGCCTTCAAGGGCAACCTCACACAGGCTATGTTTGGATCATCATATCGTGACCTAATTTGCTGAGATATGCACCTTGTGCCCACACCTGCAGCCCCTTCCATGCTCTCGGTGTGCCACAATTAACCCTAAGAAGATTTCTATTAGCCTTAGTTTTCCATGACTTCCTAACTGGGAAACTATGGTTACAAGATTTGCAATAAGCCAAGAGGCAGAGATGAACCAGGCTGGTGATGAGTCATGAGTATCTTCCCCACTTCCTGTGACAAGTCTCCCAGAATCTGAAAACACATAAAGGGGTGGAGGAGAGTTTAGCTGCACACAGGCACAGTCTCTGATTGCTTGGGGAAACCCCTGGAGACAAGGGAACTTAGACGGGCTTAGAAGCAGGGACTTACAGTCTCGGCAACTGATTTTCATGGAGGAATGGGTTGCTCTGTTCATTAGGCCTGGCATTCAACCAAGTCTGTAGAGACTGTGATTTTGCTAACTCTGTCTTTGAACTGTGTGATTACTGACCAGCATGTTTCAGTGACAAAACCCTTGTTTTGAGCTATACCTTCTCCTCCTTCCTCGGAGGTTTCTAAGCAGAGGTTGGATGGCCATCTGTCCTGGATGCTTCAGCTGAGATTCCTACATTGCAGGTTGTTGGACTAGATGACCCTATGGGTCCCTTCCATGATTCTAGAGTGGGGCTGGAGAACCTTCAGCCTGGGGGTCAAAAACAGCTTCTCAAGCCTCTGAGTACAGCCCTTGAGACTATTCACAAGCTAAGATGTTTCCCCAGGCCACACCCCTCACCTGCCCTGCTCTGTGTCTTCCTTCAGAAGGTTGCCTATGAAGGAACGTGCCCCTCAGGCTGAAGAAATTTCCTGACTCCTTTGTCTGAATTCCAAGGCAATACAGTGGTACCTCTGGTTGCAAACAGGATCCGTTCTGGAGGCCCGTTCGCAACATGAAAAGCCTGCAACCTGAAGTGCCGTATCTGCGCAGGTGTGTGGTGCAATTTGGTGCTTGTGCGAGCAGTGAAACCCGGAAGTAACCCATTCCAGTACTTCTGGGTCGCCGCGGGACGCAACCTGAAAAAACGTAACATGAGGTATAACTGTACTGTAATGCTGGAACAGAGCCAAACTGTTGTTAATGTATATAAAAACGATTATGCCAGAAAAAGAGAAAGAAAGACACAAACAAAAAGCACAGTTGGTGCAAAATAATTTCCATATGTCATTTTTTAAATACAGAAAGGAGAATAAGCCTTTCATTTACTGTATAATAATCTAGTGACTAAATTTAAACCTTTATTGTTCTGGTGACATCTTGCCCTTGCAACTTTAAAGTAACAGATGCTCTGGTTGACTGTGATCTGTATAGAGGTGCAAGATTAGTGATACTATAGCCCTTTAAAAAAGAAACCCAGGAGGTGGGGGGAGAGAGGAAGGAAGGGGGAGCCAAAGCCTTTGCTGCATTGATCTACTTTAGATAGGCTAAAGCAGCAGCCGCCTTCACGCATGGCTCTGGGAAAACAGCTGATTTCACAAACGGCATCCTTTCTTCTCAAGTTGCAGTTGCAGTCAAATGCAAACCGTCCGTGGAAGAAATGATATAACCCTCTGGTCGGTATGTGGATGGCGTTTATAGAGAAGCAGTAAAACATTGTAGCCGGCTAGTGCTGATGCTGCCTGTTCCACTGCTGATGTAAGTACTGACTTGGTAGGAAACTGCTCAGTCACTGCAGTTGCTTGGGTAAGATTTTATAGGATGCACCACCAGGCTGCTTGTATTGTCCTTATTGCAAAGGGAATTGCTTATTACTTCAAGCAAGGGATCCACTGTTTTGCCTGTAAATCCAGGAAGGTTTATCTCTCTCTCTTTCTTTTCATGACTTGTAAGGTGCAGGGTGTTCAAGGGTGGGTGGAATATGGGGATTTATTGACTTGCTTTTGTCTTTATTGAACTCCGAATCAGGAAAATGTTAAGATTGTCATAGACTTGTAAATAGATTTTGGTGAAAATATGAGGCAGACACAGCCCATCAGGCAATACTCCAGTGCAACCCCTATTAACTTTAGTGGGGCTTATAGGGGACACATAGCAGTAGTGTTTCGTGGATTGGGGCCATGGGCAGCAGCTCAGAGGCTGATGGTTCATCATGAAGCCTTTGTTTGAAATGACAATGGGTACCTTCCTAGAGTCTTGATATAGCCCTTACACAACTGACTGTAACAATGAACATTTCTCTCTCTCCTCCTCTCCATGGTTTTAATAACAAGTCATTTTTCTTAGCAGTGACATTGTGAATGTTTTTACCTTCCCCCCTATCTTGGCAGATTTTCTTCATAAATCTTTCCAAAACAGATGTCAGGCATGACTGATGTGACTAGAGTTTTTTGTTTCAATTTTTAAAATTGTTTTGAAAAAGCTAGCAATTGTATTTTGGAGATTAACCTTTTCTCGTATGGAAACCTCGCAGTATGCCATGTGTTTTGGCAGCTGTCTTTCAGCTATGGATTTTCTTTTGTCTACAGGCATGAAATTATGTATTCTTAGTAACAGGTGAAAAAAGGATAGGCTTTCTGCTGCATATGGAGACAATTGTTCGGTAATGAGTATTCTAACTGCAGCTGACCATTCTTTCCCCATAGTATGTCGAATGGATTCCCGTTGGCCCAGCTGTATCCTTAGTCACTTAGTAAGGAAAGAAACAAAGGATGGTATCCTATCTTTCCTGTCTTTCTTTCCTCTATAAGATTTTATTTTTAAAGGCTTACTAAGTACTAAGTGTAAACCCCACTGAAAATGGTTATTAATTTGGGACAGAGTAGGATGAGGCTGTTCCCTTCAGCATTGTCCTAAATAGGTCTAATAGGTCTTTATGCAGATTCCTGGGGGATCAGGTGTCTCAGAGGGTGATGGAAGGTGGCCCTATTCCAATGCATTCACCTTGTTCCACAACACATAGCCCCAAACAATTTCCCTTAACATACTGCATGTCATAAACTGGCTGGATGCGGAGGAGTGGTAGAAGACACCAGCTGGGGAACCCCCAGAGGAGGAAGGCTCAGAGCCAGGGCGGTGGGATGATGATGAGTGGTCAGAGCAAGAAGAGAGAGCAGAGTGGGAGGAGGAGGTGTCGGAAGCTGAAGAGGTAACAGAGTTTAGTGAGCAGGAAGAGGCTGAGCAGAGAGCAGTTCAGAATCAGAGGCAGTAGCAGAGAGGGGTCAAGAGGCAGAATGGAGGCAGGCTGCTGCAGAGGTGTAGCATTTGGGTGTCTGTGGCCCTGGGCACAATTTTGTGAGGGGGCACAAACAGGTGCCCCCACAGCAGGCTCCTTCTTCAGAGCCTGGCTGCAAGCGAGAAGGAGCTAAGCCTTGACTGGGCGTTTGTGCCTTGGCTGCAGCTCCACCCCTGGGTCAGGCCTGACCCAGGGGAGGAGAGCAGGACAATGGGCGGCAATGCTGCCACCCACCCAACTTGGCCGTGGCATGCCTTGCACCCAGCCGCAGCAGCTCCGCCACGAGGGCAGGCCTGACCCGGTCGTGGAGAGCAGGAGGAGAGTGAACGGCAGTTTCCCTGCCCCTCTCCTCCCCTGGACTGTGGTGCCCAGAAAGGCGCCCCCGCCTCACCTGTGGGAGCCCTCCGCACACCTGCCCCAGGTAGTGTGGGCATATGCTCTGCCGCTGGGCTGCTGAAGAAGCCAAGGAATCTCCCCTCCCCCCGCTGCACTCAGCTCCCCTCCCCCCCCGGTATCCCATAACACAGAGAGGAATGAAAAGGGCGGAGCAAAGAGAGAAGACAAAGGAGCCTTAGGCTGCTTAGAGAGCAGTGGGAAGGCAGGGACCTTCGGTCCTCACAACTGGTTCATTGGGGCAAGACCTACCAGGAAGAGTTGCTGTGATCATTAGGCCTGCACTGTTTTGTTTTCTTTGAATAAAGAGTTAACTTCACTGACACCAGGTGTTTATTGCTGACTTGCACCAGCCTCCGGTTATAGCTCTAGGGAACTCAGCAGAACATCAGTCTTCAGCTATTTTATTTATTTATTTATCATAAGGATATTGGGCACTATTCTATAATGCATGCTTCTACAATTATATTGAGCGAACAACAGGGGAAACCTGTGAGTCTAGTATGATGATGAGGCCGACAAAATTAATTAGTCACACCACGGGTTGCAAACGTAATCCGTGTGGGAGGCACATTCGCAACCCGCAGCGTTTGCAACCCACAGCGCCCCGTCTGCGCATGCGCACAATGTGATTCGGCACTTTTGCGCATGACGTCATTTTGCGCTTCTACGCATGCACGAGCGCCGAAACTCGGAAGTAACCCGTTCCAGTACTTCTGGGTTTGGTGCAGTCCTCAACCCAAAAACGCGCAACCTTCAGCTTTCGTAACCCGAGGTATGATTGTAATTAATTAGTAGCCCACTCGACTGGCTTGTCCCAGCCACTCTGGGAAGCTTCCAACAAATATAAAAAACCACAGCAACACACCACACATTAAAATCTTTCCTATACAGGGAAGTGTTCACCTACTGGTAATGCACATTTTTCAAGCTTTCTGATGCGTGTAGATTCTGCTACTAGCAGTTGCCTAACTTAAGCCTCATCCCAGGCAGCCTATGAGGAAAGGTAATAGCCCATCCCTGATGTGAGAGATCCAGTATGCCATTATAGTGCAGGGGTCACTCATGTGGTGCCCTCTGGGTGTTGCTGGACTTCTGCTCCCATCAACCCATTCAGCATAGCCATTGGTGAGGGATGATGGGAGTGGTGGCTCAACATCTGGAAAGCACTATGATGAATACTAGCAACAAGGCTGGCCTTTGGTCAGGGAGTTCCTAGTTCAAATCTGCCCAGCCACAAAATTTGCTGGCTGAACTTAGACCTGTCACTAACCCACCTCACAGCATTTCTGTGAGGATTAATTGTGATTTATTCTCTTGCTTTTTGATCCTAGGATTTACAGCAGGCATAGGCAAACCTTGGCCCTCCAGATGTTTGGGACTACAATTCCCATCATCCCTGACCACTGGTCCTGTTAGCTAGGAATGGTGGGAATTGTAGTCCCAAACATCTGGAGGGCCGGAGTTTGCCTATGCCTGATTTACAGAGTGTTGTACAGATTAAAAACATAAATACCTTTAAACATTATCTTGCTCGCCACCCCAATATCTGAGTGGTGTGAGATTCCATGGATATACAACCTGAACCTATGATGGAGGGGTTTGCAGCATTAACACCCTAAGAGGGTCTTCTTTCTTTCATAGCCACAACCTTGGATTCAAACAGAAACCAAACATTGTACTCTCTCTGCCTTTTCCATCCCACAACCAATTTTCCCCAAGGTCACATCACGACCAACTCTCAACTCCAAACTCAGGGTTTTGTCCTCTTTCTAGAAGCTCAAGGTGGGGTCCCACCCATTTGCCGTCTGGCATAGAACCCCTTCTCCTTAGCTTTCTTAATGGATGATCACATTTCCTTTGTTTCTTTAATGGCTCTTCACCCCATGTGATTACCTCATCAGGAAAGTATCCTGGCTTCTATTTTAACACTTCCTGAATGCAGGGGTTCAGTGTCTGTCACCAAGTTTAACACTCCAGGCCTTGAGTAAAATTCTAACACTTACTAGATGTAGGAATTATGGGTGCCTGGCAACCCCAAACTTATAGCAATAATGTAAGTAGGACATAAAACATAAAGATCTCCAACATAAGACAGAACCAGAAACAGTCAGTGAAAAGCTTGGGTGAATAGTGTGGTTGTTCTTTTTGCTCTTCTGAAAAATGGCTGAAAAGTCCCTTTGGGGGGCAGGGGAGGATGCAACTTCTGTAGAAGTATGACAGGTATGTTTTAAATTGGAAACCTCTAGCCTGCCAGACATCATTGGGCCCCAATTCCCATCAACCCCAGCTAGTGTGACCAATGCTCAGGAATGATAGGAACTGCATCCATTGGGGCAAATGGGGTACTGTCCCACCATCTTCAATCTGCTCTCAGCTAGCCTCCACCTGCCTGCATTCTCACAGCTGTCAACATCCTCTTCCTTAGTCTCTGTCGCCCTTGCAGAATTCAGGAGGGAGGAGGATGGGGACAGAACTAGAGTTTGGTGGCTCTGCCTGCCATTGGCTCTGGCTCCCCCTACTGTTGGTCTCCCAACCTTCTGTCCTACTAGTCTCAATGGACACCAGAACTACATGACCTGAAGAGCCGGATGATCCTCTGCACAGTGCACTGGAGAGAAGTATTTTCTACCCACAGGCTGCAGTTTCCTCGTTCTAGGTTTCTGCATAAACACCCCATACCAGGCCTGTTGGCTGGGAAGTGCACAGGAAAGTCCTGTTCCCACCACCCTGCTAAATAAAATATGGTCCTGGTCAGCTTCTCCATTTCCTAATTTGAGCTTTTAGTGGCTATTTGCAAAATATGTCTATATCAAAAACCTTAACCGCGCTTCTCTCTCCCCGTCCCCCTGGATATATACTGTATGATTCTTGCTTTTATGATTCTTGCTGTATGATTCTTGCTTTTAAAGAGTACGTTTTCAAAAACCAGAGTTATCTACTGCTCCTGTCCTGCTACTCATTCTTCCTCTATTCCCTCCTTTGGAAGTGCTGAGGTCTTTGCTGTGGTTTTGCCCTGAGATATTTAGCTCCCACCTCAGTTTATAAGTGAAAAGTGTCCTGTGTGATATTGTAATAGGTCAGGACATTCATTGGGGACTATGCCACAGCAAATCTGTTACATCTTTAATATTTCATGGGAGCCTTCTTTGTGTTTGCTGTGGCAGACTAATGTGGCAACGCATCTGGAACCATTCCAATGTTTAGCAGAAAGTAAGCTCAGACAAGTTATGCAGTGCCAGAAAGTTGTGCAAGGCATGGCAAAGAAGACATTTTATTTTTAATGAGTGGAAGTGTCGGGAAATAATATCTATCTGTGTGTTTCACTGGGCTGGGACACTGAATGTCCCAGGAACCATTCAACAAGGGGAGCATCCCCTCATCTCACTCTCTCTGAATCCCCATTCATCACTCTTAGTACTTAAACTTTGCATACGTAAATTTTAAATGTAAATTTGTAATTTTATATGCAAATTTTAAGGTGAACTTAGCTATTTCACACTTTCTGAAACTACTGAAATTCACAATTTCTGAATTTTGCAGTGTAGTTCTCCAGGCAAGGAATGTGTACAAAAATACCTGTACTAGGATAAGGTGTGCATAGATTAGTGAAAATTACATGTAAAAATGCATTGTACAGTCAAACCTCGGGTTGCGAATGTGATCTGTGTGGGAGGCACGTTCGTAAGCTGCAGCGTTCGCAGCCCACAGCACCGCTTCTGCGCATGTGCGTGACGCGATCCGGCGCTTCTACACATGCGCGTGACGTCATTTTGTGATTCTGCGCATGCGCGAGCGCCAAAACCCAGAAGTAACCCATTCTGGTACTTCTGGGTTCAGCGCAGTCCACAACCCGGAAACGCGCAACCCGCAGCGTTTGTAACCCGAGGTATGACTGTATTGAGGAATGTTGCTTTGCAAAAATGCATACACTAGGGAAAATTGCATTGAAAACATGTATATTAGGTAGTTAATATTAGGCACCTCCTGGTAGGGCTGGGAATGTCCCCTTTATGAAAACCTGGAGAGATGCTGCCAGCCAGTGTCAACAATACTGAGCTGGATGGTGCATTTTTGAAAAATGATGATTAAAGGACCCTCTCTTTTTGCACCTGTATATTGAGGAGTGATTTCAATTCAGCCCTATGTGCAAAGTTCTGAATTTGTTTTCCTCACTCTCTCCTATGACAAAAGCAAACACTTGGTACATCTAGCATGTGACACCCAAAGCCACTTGGAGTGTTTCTGTCTCAAGAGAATGTGAAATGCCTGCCTGCCAAGGGCTCCAGATTGCTGCCAATCTGTTTAAGAATCAAATTAATAGATGCAGAACTGCCCTCTTTGTGATTGCATATTTAGGTTACTGGCTTAGCTGCACACACTCTTTCTCTGTACACCCCCCCCCACACACACAAAAAGAAAGAGAGAGAGATTTCAGAGAGGAAAATGATTCCCCAAATATAGAAATAAGGGTCAAATTCTTAACTCTTTTAAAGCAGACCTTTTTGGATAACAAGTTTACAGAACTTGATGGACACACAAACAATTATCAATCAATTATTTATTCAGTTGCTGAGAAACACAAGGAGATATGCACTGTAATTTGTTGAATGGGCTTTCTCTGCTGGAGATTTGTCTTCAGATTGTTCCCAGGAGTTTATTTTTAATGCTCTAATAATGCTGCTGCCCAACAGACGTTCCCAAAAGGAGGTGAATGGAGTTCGGTTCGGTTCAGCCAGTGTGGTGTAGTAGTTAAGAGGGGTAGACTCATAATCTGGTGAACCAGGTTCGCATCCCCACTCCTCCACATGCAGCTGCTGGGTGACCTTGGGCTAGTCACACTTCTCTGAAGTCTCTCAGCCTCACTCACCTCCCAGAGTGTTTGTTGTGGGGGAGGAAGGGAAAGGAGAATGTTAGCCACTTTGAGACTCCTTTGGGTAGTGATAAAGCGGGATATCAAATCCAAACTCCTCCTCCTCCTCCTCCTCCTCCTCCTCCTCCTCCTCCTCCTCTTCTTTTGCTTTAAACCAAGAAGGCAAGCATTAATCCTTTAAAGTCCAGAAAACCAGAGTTCTACCATAATACATTAAAAATCACATAGCAGCCGTGGGGCTCCTGATTTTGATCAGGTTCACTGTGTGGGAAGAAGGGGGAGATTCCTCATGAAATATAAGATGCCCATAAGAATTTTCCTTCCAGACCAAATAGCAGCTGAGGAAGACTGTTTTTCTAAAAAAAAATAAAAAATGCTTATGGGTTAAAGGCCATCCACTGAGGTTTGGGTTTTATGACAAAAACTAGAATACTATATCAGTAAGCATATAAACTGTTGTCATTACAGTTTTCTTAATAAAACTCATATTACTATACAACATTTATATTGCCTGGATTTCTTCTGTGGCCCTTTTTCTCTGGAACTGTCACTAATGTCTTGTGGAGAATAAATCTAATGGTGCTCTTCCATACTTTTAAATACTTGGCTTGTGGTGATTTTTTGTTTCTTGAAATGAAAGCTGCAGCCTCTATGATATGAGCAGAAAAAGTATTTTGGGACTCTGGTGCTTTTAATAACACTTTCTTGGTTTTTCAGTTTCTGTTAAAAGTGTTTTTTATCGCTTACTGTTGGCTTATTGGAGAATGGCCAGACTCTTAACTGCCCCCCTATCCATTGTCAGTTTCTGTTCCTCCAGATTATTGGCTGTAGTGAAAGCTTTAACAGCTTATTTCCTCGTGTTTTCCCCCCCAATTTTTCTTTTAAAATGAAATAAAACTACTTCACTATAAAACTGCAAAGCAAAAACTGCAAAGAAATCAATAATTACAGTCTTACCCTCCACCTCCACCAATGGGAACAGAAACTGACAATGAAGTCATTTTACAGAGAAGGGGCGGAATTTAATGGTATTCACCAGTAATCTCCCAGCCATGATTCATAGGAAGCACTAGAATGTGCAGAACCCGGAAACAGGATTTTTTTAGTTAATATTGAAAAGGATCTTTGCTAAATGCAATATACTTTATGAGTAAACATTATAGAAGGAAGCTGGCTGTAGGAAGGACTGAATAATATAGCTTGATATTAATGGTTTTTTGGGGGGTGGATCTACACACAAGAGAAAACCGCTATAAAATCATAAATTAAATTGTTTTAACAAAAGGGAAAAAAAACCCATGTAAGATCACATAGAAAAGTTTTCTGCTCTACAACACCATCTGGTGTGGCATGTTTATAAGACATTTAAAACTAATTTTTTTGACTAATGTAGCTGAGTCCTGGGACCATTGTTTTAATTCAGCTTCTAGCTACCGTAATTACAGAAAAGCAATGGCTCAGTAATGCTGCATGGCTGTCCTGGGGAAGCAACCCAGAAAGCTGGTATCTCTTCTTTATAGCCAGCCATAGCTTGTATATCATTTTAGTTGCTGCCACAAAAATCCAGATTCTTCCACATTGAACTGTAGGCAAAATGAACGAACTTGCTTGATGTTTCAAACTTTATCTTTTCATGTTAAATGTATGCTTGCACATTCAGGTACGGATGCATAGAGTGGCTCAAAATGAACCGCAAATACACACAAGAAAATAAATATATTCCTTCATGTGTTCCGAAAGCTATTGGGTGATTTCCCAAGTAGTTAATAATGACAAGTTAGCCCTTTTCTAATTATTTTGTCGGTTGCAGCTTTCACCATCCCAAAACATCTAGTGCGTCCAATAAAAAAACAACAGGCAAACTTGTTTCAACGTCCTAATTGAGTTGGAAAGGTAAGCTTGAGTTGCCCATGGATGAGTAGTAGCAGCTCATTGGAACTGATGGTTCGGAGTTCACTGAAAGGTGAGCAAGAGAGCTATGAACTGGTAACCTTAGGAGGGAGCAGCTGGCTAGTGCATCTGTGAGAATGAGGAGGAGGCCCCGACACAACAGGCCCACAAAATGTTGTCTGTTGCCGGTTCTGGTATTTCTAGGATCTGGAGCTGGTGCAGGAAGCAGGGCCGGATTGTATCCAGTTTGTCTTAAATGACTAGGCTTTAAGGGGGACCATGCGTTCATTATTTGCATAGTCTTAGGATGAGATGAGGATATTCCAGAGTGGTAGAAGCTCCTATTTTGGATTTAAATTGCCCATTTCTTGCTTGCATCAATGTGTACACACCATAACATCCAAGATCACAGTATCTTGAGGCAACATTTAAAAATACAATGCTATTGGTATTGCTGTTGGTGATGAACCAATTTGATTTTGTATACTATGCTACTTGGACTAGGATCCCCAAACTGGTTATTTTTTAAAAAGGCAAATGGATGGTTGGTTTATTTTTTATTTATCTTTGGGGGGGGGTTGAGGGAGTTGTCTTGTTTTATATGTTTTGGGGTGTGTAGGGTCTCC
Organism: Podarcis pityusensis; assembly: GCF_964106645.2. NCBI lineage: Eukaryota > Metazoa > Chordata > Lepidosauria > Squamata > Lacertidae > Podarcis > Podarcis pityusensis. The sequence goes on along the minus strand of NC_138027.1, from coordinate 24,590,278 downwards.
CTGTTTTTTGGGGTGGGGGGGGTCTGAGCAGTTTTTCCTCTGGAAAGTGGGTATGCTGTAGTGGCCACAACAGTATCTTAGATTTCTAAAAAAAATACCCACAAGCCTGAAAATGTTGGGGACCCCTGTTGTAACCTGTATTCATGAATGCATAAATTCTGGATGGTGTCAAAAACACTGGGTATCTCACCCTTGGCCAAAGCTGAAACAAAATAAGGATATGAGGGATGTTAGCTGCACCAAGTTATTAACTGTGTTGATTGATCATCTAAATCTACAAGTAAATGCAACAAAGGAATTGTAGATGGCGGTGATGTAATTATGAACAGTACTTAGTGCTAGAAAGTATAATCTGGTTGAATTCTGCATTTCTGCTGTGTCCAAACCATAAAATGCAAGAAAATACTCTGTATATCTGAAATACTGCTGTATATTTCCCCCTTCCTTCCTTACCCATGAAAAAATATAAATGTACAAGACATTCCTTTCTAGCACAAACTAATGGTACGTGGGTGGCGCTGTGGCCTAACCATCAAACCTCTTGGGCTTTCCGATTCTAAGTTTGGCAATTTGAATCCGTGTGATGAGGTGAGCTCCCGTTGCTTTGTCCCAGCTCCTGCCAACCTAGCAGTTCGAAAGCATACCAGCGCGAATAGATAAATAGGTATCACTGTGGCGGGAAGGTAAACGGCATTTCTGTGTGCTCTGGCACTTGTCACAGTGTTTCATGTGCCAGAAGCGGTTTAGTCATGCTGGCCACATGACCCAGAAAAGCTGTCTGGGGACAAATACCCCAGTTCTGCACCCCATAGTTGAATTTGACTGGACTTAATCGTCCAGGGGTCCTTTACCTTTTTTACCTTTTCTAATTAAAACACTGTCTAGACTGTCTAGCTCTACATTTGCCCTGTGTCTGCCTACTGTTTTAATTCAACACCCATAACAGTTATATGTACACACCCCTTGGCCCAAAGGGTAAAGTGTGTCCAGATGTTTGCTTTTATTATTATTTCCACATTTAAAAGGTCTAATGAAACAGTTGTACAAAGCTATCTATAGACCTGTTCAGAGGTTACGATCCCTTAATACAAATTATTCTAAATTGTTGATTAAAAGGTTGGAACTAGTCCCTGGAACACTTTGTCTGAAGATGTGCAGCTTTGCTGAATGGGGTGGATAGCTGCAGTAAAAATGAGGATCTTACTGAAAACTGTAGTTGTGTTTTGGATTCTATTAATTTCTATCTTTCTATGACTTGACAATGTCAAAGCTGAACTAGATTCAATAGCATATTGAGGAATTGATTTGGAATACTGAAATTCCTGGGGTTAAAATTCTGTAGTGCAAGAAAATACTTTTGAAAAAAGAAGAAGGGATCCATACTTAATCAAATATTATCACAAGATTTAACTTCAGGATCGCAATGGATGGAACCTAGCATAGTTTTGCAGTATTCTGTGTATGAAATATCAAGTCACCGCCCATGAAAAAATGTTGTTGTATATTTAAAGAAAATTCTGAGAAGTGGCCTTTTTAGGGTAACGGAGAGAAAAATCAAAGACAATTTATTATTTAAAATGTCTTCTGAGAAATTTCAGCTCTGCTCAAATATCAACAGCACACAATGCAGAACTAAAAATATTTTTCTGGGGAAAAGAAAACCTTCAAAAATATGGCCCAATTGTACACCCAGAGTTCCTTTTAAGACTTTTCTTTAAAAATCCCACAAAGATTCAGTTGCTGTCATTAATATCGGCTTTCAGCACATGCGACCTGCCATTCTTGGAATGGTGTTTAATCGCACAAGACAAGCAATTGAACATTCTAATCTTTGAGGGGTGGTCGTGTCTCTTTTAAATAAGCGTCTGTGGCATGCAGCAAAGTTGTGGCCTTAATCTCCAATATTGTTAGAGACACATTTTCAGCATAGTACAAGTTTCAGATGCCATGAGGAATTCATACATCAAAAGGCAAGAGTCACTCAGCTAAATTTCCTGGCTAAATATGTACACCATGTAGCTACATGTGGTCGTGTTTTTTGGGGGAGTGGGCTTTCATGCCATTCTTCTTATGTCAGCAAATGGTATACAGCTGGGAATTTTCAGGGCCCCGTTTGGCTGAAAAGACCTGTGGTTTATTAATAATGAATTCTTTCCTGAGTTCTACTTAGTTTTTTGATTACAAGCCTATGGTAATGCTTACAAAATATTTGTAGCTTGCAACCGGGCATCTTGAACTGTGGTGTGACTCTGTTTCTTCATGGCAGTTTGAATATTTTAGGACCACATCTTGCAATATATTTCATCTGGCAACTGAGCAAGCCCCCCAAAGTGGAAATAGTGTAGGTGCACACATGCAATTTCCCATGTGACCCACTACAGAAAATTACAATATAAAAGTAATGAATCTTCCCATTTCTAGTTTCTGACAGTTAAGAAAAGCGAGCCTCACTAATGATGGGTGCATCTTTCTACAACTGGTCTAGACGGATGACTCATGTGGTCCACCATCCTGGCTATTGTCTCATTTCTCCTTCACAGTATAATGGTATAGTTAGGTAATTTTACACTCTGGACTTAGTAGCATTTTAGGTGATCCCCTCTTCAGATGATAATCTGCATTACTTTTCCTTTACATACTTTGAAATGTGGCAGACCAGCACTCCTATGCTTGAGGGCTGCTCTGTTCATTCTGCTGAGTGAGGCTCTGGACTTCTGCTCCAAAGCCCTGCCCTGATGACACCATTACCAGCAAAGCCTTTTAAAAATAGTTTTAATAGTGAAAATGTGCCATTACATTCATGAACCACCAACTCCGCCTGCTACTTTGTTTTCGCAGAAATGAAAGCCAGCTGCTTCATGTTCTGAGGACTTGGCTGCAATACCTTCTCAGAGTTCCCTTTTATTCTACCATGCTGAAGCAAAACAATGGAGGTGTGCATAAATGCAAACGTATATTTGGATGTATGCTATCAAGCTCATTGTGCTTTTGTAGGAGGGAGGAACTCACCAACAGAGTGAGTGCTGACGGACAGGATCCTGCCATCAGGAGGAAAGGCAATTTTTGCTAATTCTTCCTGCCCCCTAAGTCCCTAGCCACATTTGTCATGCTGATCCTCACAGTAATTCACAGCAGATTATCAGAGGGTAAAAGGGACTGAGTGGGGAATTCAGTGAAAGTTACCTCCCCTTTCTGCTGCCCTATAAGTGGAACTCAGTTCAGAGGATGCTCAGAAGCTTACTTGGATTCAAGCCTAATACAGACCTAGTACCGAACTCAAACACGAAGAACAGATTCCATATTTTTGTCTTCTATGGATGGGAAGGCAATTTGATTCCATGGCAAAACCTCTCATGTTTTATTGGTTCCTCCTGTCATCTGAACAATTCTTCCTTGATCATTTTTCTTTGTTTTAAACAGATTCATCTAGAGAAAAATTGCTGTAAGCAATTATGTTTCATATTCTATATTTCATTTCATTATAACCTCTTTCCTTCCTTCTTTTCTTTTTTTGGCTTCTCATTATTGGGTCAGCTGTCTTGGATGCAAGAATAGGGTTTCAGTGGGGCTAAAGGCTGGTTGGCTGGCAGCCAGATCATTATGAGGGAGAGACAGTGAGATGCGATTCCCCGCCCATGAATGAATGGAATACTCATTACGGTTGGCAGCTCCATGTGTCTGAAGTTTCTTTGGTCTGACCCAGGGGTGCTGGCACATGTTTTAATGAGCAATGTAGTTTCATCCAAAGTTTCTGAAAATGAGTGATTTCTGCTTAGAATAATAGCAGTCAAGGCAATTATCTTTAAATAAAGAGCATTGATGTTTCGGCAGCACCATTTTCCCCTTTTCAGACCAATCCAGTGGGGTTTTTCTTTATCCCAAGAGTCTTTTGAAGGTAGTGTGTATATATCAAACCTTTGGGCAAAATTGTCTCCAGGCAACAAGTCCCTTAAATAGGCCTGGTCTGCTCAGGCTGGGGAAAGTGCATGTTAGAAAACTGTCAGCCCAATCAGTTTGCTATACCGTCCCCTCTTTTAATTCAGCATATATGTTTTTAATTCCACCATTCCTCCAAGGAACTGAGGTAGCACACATGGTCTCCTTTCTTACTGCCCATTTCAATCTCATGTGATAAACTCCCTTTCTGATGAGACCACTGGGAGCATACTTTTTATCTCTACAATCCCTGAGGGAGCTACATGTCTCCCAGCCGCAACCTTGGCTTACATCATGATCATGATCATTTATTAGTTATATGCTGCCCATTTGACTGGGTTGCCCCAGCCACCATGGACCTGATTAGATTATTGGGCTTACATGCTCCCTCTTCTCCTCCCAGCCCCTTCAGATGGAACAATCCTTCTCATTTTAAAGCCAATCACAATTTGCTCTTTCATCTGAACCAGCAAACAATGTTTAGCACTAAAAACCAGGATAAAAACTAGGGGAAGTGTGGTTTGCTTCAAAAGGGTACGGTATGGAAGCTGTGCAATACTATACGCAAGGGCTTATTTGGAAGGAAGGGTGGGATATAAATTTAATAAATAAAATAAATAAGGGTAAGAGGGAAGGACGTTTCCAGGCCTGGTGGTCTAGCCTTATATCTATATCAACTCTGGGTGAACTGGCTGCATTGAGTGTATTGAACTACTTGCAACTGATGGCACTGAATAATGGAACTGAGATGCTTTGATTGTGGAAGAGAGATCACTCAACAGTGGGCTGAATAGTATATAGTTTGATTACACTGCTTAGTAAATATCACACTTGCTTCATGTCATTTCTGACACCTGTTATCTAATCCTCTTATCTAATTCTTGCTGACTCTAATAAGATTGCTACGGCTGAATTTGAGCCAACCCTGCATTTCTCTGGCACTGGGTTATTCTGTGCAAAAGTTTCTGTGTGTGCACGAAAACAAAAATAAACATAGGGCGAACAATAAAATGTGTGTGTGCATGTGGCATATTGAGGAGAATTACACACAAATTTATTTTATCAGGTATGGTTGTCCAAAAATTAGCTTAAGAAAAATGTCCTGAATTAATGTTTGGCTAATGCTTGTAATGTGAAATCTTTATATTTCAATGGAAAGGTTTTGAACATATTGCACTTTCCCAAGTAAAGCTATATTCCTAAACATGCTGACGTTAATGTAATTTCCACTTAAATCAATTGGACCGAACAACGTATGAATGGCCCTCTTGGATGAGACTAAAGGCATCCCTGCCCCTATAACTAAATACCTATAAGAAGCTCACTTAGCCCCCTTTAAAGCTCCCATTTGAGTGCTTCACAATCCCTTTTTGTTTTTACCACCCTGAATAGATAGAGTGAGCAACTTGGCCTTCCTGTTGCTCACTCCTAAGTGAGTAAGTTACAAAGCACCAATCCCAGTATACATCTTTGGAAGACCCCATTTTTTACATTCTTCTGTGATCAGATCAGACCATATACCCGCAAGCAGTTTTTCTCCCTGTAAGTAAAAAATATTCCTTCTCTGATATGCTCAAATGATCTTTCCCCCATGCAACAGAATGTTAGCAAGGGTTAAATAAATCACCTGGGACAAGAAGAAAGTAGATCTCTAGCTTTTAACTAAAACATAATGTCTTCTACAGAAAGTGGATACTTGCATTTTTCCTGCGATTGCACCGTAAAAGGTAAGGAAAAGTCCTTAACTTTTTTTCTTGCTCTCCCTCTGCTTACAAGCACAATACTGCGCGGAGGAATTTATAATTAGAAGCATGACTCATAATAGCCAGAAACTGCAGTGATGTCTTCAGAGGAAATGACATTTCCATACCCTTCAGAGGTAGTTTCAATATGCATTTCATGCCAGTCTTCTGACATACTCGTTTTCTTTTTTATCCATCAGGAGCACAGATCTAATGTTAAGACATGGCCATTAGCGAATCCAGAGGAGGAAACAGGGCATACTTGGGTGCAAACATTTGGATCCCAGAAAATAAGAAAGTAACAGCTTCCACATTCTCACTTACTTTCAGCAAGAGATAAAGTTCACCTACTGTAAGAGAGAGAATGATGTGACGTTCCTTCAAGCTGTGGAACAAATCCATATAATGCTCCTGGCACAGCACCACTCTGCTTAATCTGTAGATGAATGCGAGAAAGCCAAGCCCTCCGAAGAGTTACTCACAGAGAAAGATTTGAAGGAAGCTGAAGAAGGAGCGACAAGGGGAAACCACAGCACGATTTTGGGTCGAAAGGCTTAAGAAATTAGTGAAATGTTCCACATGATCAGTCAGAGCTCTCTTTTTTTTGAGATGGGAGACTGATGTACAGTCACAGAAGGAAAAAAGGAAACAGCTGCATCTATGTCTGCTTTGTATTCCTAGTGGGAAGATATCATGGCCACAGAAAGCATGAAGAACAGTGACAGCCTCAGGTAAATAACTAATGTAAAACTTCCCGATAAAAGTAGACTTGTGAGCATTATCGGATCTTCCTCCTTGTTTTCCATAGGAAGAAAATGGGGCAGATGTGAACACACACACACACACACACACACACGATTGGTTTGCATGTAATGTCAAACTATGGTTTGGTACCATGGAGACAAACCCTGGGCCTATGCTTCTGCACTGGCACTTTCCCCTTTTATCCATCTTCCCGACCTTTTGCACTTTGCTTAGTTAGTTAGTTACTTCCTTATTTGTGAGAAATTACAATTTCCCATTAACTCAAAACACCAAACTATGGTTTTGCACTTGCCCTGCAACCCAGGATTGTAAACCAGGGCAAATCCGTGGTTTGGGAGTATATGTGAGTGAGTAAATGTATGCACCCTCTGCTCTCAAGGTACAGCTGCAATATGAGTAGGGCTGGGCAATATCTGATTTTCAACATTGTGATATATCATCACCTAAACATTGCAATATACTGATATATCACGATGTCTGAAATAAGGAATTGAGCTATGTAGAGGCATTGGCTGGTATCATGGCTTTTCCTGCTCCGTGATTTTTGCTGGTGCCTGCTCTTGTGATTCGCTGCCTGCTGCATGAGGCAGGGAAGAGATGAGCCTGCAGAGATAACAGGGGCTGCAGGAATCGAGAGAAGCATTGGCTGGCTTCACGGTTTTTCGCACGTTGTTATTTTTGCATAGCACACGCACACACATCATGGTTCACGATATATTGCCAGGTCAAAAATTATGAACCAAGATCATGATATGGACTTCAAACTGGTTTCAGACAATATATTGATATATTGTGGAGCCCTAAATAAGTGCTTCCAAACAGGCTGCTTCTTGGCTATTTGACTGCTATCCCACACTTTCCAGTGTGATTATACTATCACTTTTCTAGCTGCAAAAATTGCAATAAGAAAAGTGACAAAAATGGCAATGGAAAGTGTACCATTAGCTGTCAATTTCATCCAACCTCTGTTGGATGAACATCCTGACATATCAGGATGAATGCTCAGTAAACAGTAGGTCTGGAAGCTCCCCTAGATTGGGTTAAGAGAAATAGGAACATAGGAAGTTACCTGAGTCAGACCAAGTGGCTCCTCTGGGTTTTAGACAGGAGATACTTCAAGCCCTACTTGGAGACACCTGGGACAGAATCTGGGCCTTCTGTATGCAAAGCAGATGCTCTACCACTGGGCTATGGCCCTTCCTGGTCATCTCCCTGCCCCCTTCCCCAAATCCTAGGAACTGTAGTTTTTTGAGAACTTATAAGCTTCAACAGCACCTTCTCCAGACTACATTTCCCACAATTCTTTAAGGTTCTTGTGTAGCTTGCAAGTAATCAATCTTCAGTGGAATCATAGAATCATAGAACTGTAGTGTTGGAAGGGACACTGAGGATCATCTAGTCCAACCCCCTGCAATGCAGGAATATGCAGCTGTCCCATACGGGGATTGAACCTGCAACCTTGGTGTTATCAGCACCATGCTCAAGCCAACTGAGCTATCCAGTGGGTTTTAGCTTCCATATCTTGCTTGAGTATTGATCAGAATGTATGCCTCCCTAAAAAGACAATGAATCTACATCACGATCCTAAACATTGCACGTTAGCCTAAAAAACTAGGGTAAATGTCGCATTTTTGACATATTGATGCATAGTTGGTATAACTGTTCTAAGCACTCACAGCTGGGCTATTAGTTCTAAGCATGCAGGGTTGAATCCATTAATAATTTCTCATTGGTTTCAACAGGTCTAATCATGAGTCAGTTCTAATCTTACTCTCTTGACAGTAAATTGTTTAAACAGGTTTTAATATGGTATTTTTATATTTATATAACCTGCTCTGGGACTATTATTATTATTATTATTATTATTATATCCTGCCCGAAGGATATGCCAAAGAAGCCCAAGGTGACAAACACACAAGTGATAAAGCAATTAAAGCATCTAAAAACTGTTGCAATACAGATGCAGGCTGGGATAGATCTCAGTGATGAAGGGCAGGTAAGAAATCAAGTGATTGTTGGTATGGAGACTGCAGAACTACAGGCAATTCAGCCTCCCAGGGTTTCCTAGTTGGCCCCCACAGGGTTGTTTCGAAAGTTTGTGTAATCTGGGATACCAACTCTTCACAAAAGGGGTGCTTTCTTGTCAAATGTTTTCAAGTCAAATGGCCATTTTGGAAGAACTGCTTCGATTTCTACAAGATTCATTTCAGTCCCAATTGTGGTGCTCAAATTAGGCCCTGCCTACTTGTTGCAGCAAAAAGGGACACGGGTGGCACTGTGGGTTAAACCACAGAGCCTAGGACTTGCCGATCAGAAGGCTGGTGGTTCGAATCCCCACGACGGGGTGAGCTCCCGTTGCTCGGTCCCTGCTCCTGCCAACCTAGCAGTTCGAAAGCACCTCAAAGTGCAAGTAGATAAATAGGTACTGCTCCGGCGGGAAGGTAAACGGCATTTCTGTGTGCTGCTCTGGTTCGCCAGAAGCGGCTTAGTCATGCTGGCCACATGACCCGGAAGCTGTACGCCGGCTCCCTCGGCCAATAAAGCGAGATGAGCGCCGCAACCCCAGAGTCGGTCACGACTGGACCTAATGGTCAGGGGTCCCTTTACCTTTTTACTTGTTGCAGCCTGACAAACAGAGATGGCCTTCCTTGACTTCACTCTAGGGTTGTGCTATTATTTCTCCCAATGCTTATTACGTTTACACCAGCATTGCTGGCGTAGTGTGCGCACTGCTCCTTGACCAGTGTTGCTGCACAGCATTTTTTTTAACTTAATCAAAAAGGCCCGTGTGCTGCCTGTGCAAATATTTCAACTTGAGGTTGGCTATCAGAAAGAGGGCAGTAAAAGAACCTGCAAACATTTCCAGGCAACCACTTCTGTGATGACATTAATCCAATTTAAAACACCATTGATTTCAAGCCCCTATCTCTAGTCTGTTTTGCTGTGATTGGCCCAATTCTACTGCACAACCCACCCACCCCCGCCACTGCCAGCAAGGATTTAATTGCCTTGCCCAAGAGCTTAATACATTATAAATATCCCCCCCGATTCAGGGTCTTTAAGGATTCTCAAATTTGAGGAGACAGCTGAATGTTAATCCATGGTTTCTGTTTCACTCCAAATATTCAATTGTTTTCATACCACTGATGGGATGACACATTTCGTTTTCACATAACTTGCATCAGAAATGATATCATTCCTGCTGCTGTTATTTTTGCATCATAAATAGCTCCATCCCTTTCACATTGCTGATCGCAGTAAACTCCCCCCCTGAATTTAATGCATGTAATGAAAATGGATAAATCAATATGTGGGTGGGGGGCAGTGGGGGGAAATAGCTGACCTTGGGTGAGCACAACCTTTGGAAAGCATTAGCTAGCTCCTTAGTTTTATAAAAGATTGATATAACATTAAAGTGCTTGTTTTATCTTATTTAAATATTTAGTGGGGGACTACTTAACTAGTTTTATGGTTTTATTTGGAAGGCTTTCAATGATAAAAGCTTTAGATCCATGTGCTGCTAACCCACCTTCTAAACTGACAACCAGAAAACAGGGTATACAGTGGTACCTTGTGTTAAGTACTTAATTTGTTCCAGAGGTCCCTTCTTAACCTCAAACTGTTCTTAACCTGAAGCACCACTTTAGCTAATGGGGCCCCCTGCTGCCACCGCGCCGCCGGAGCACGATTTCTGTTCTCATCCTGAAGCAAAGTTCTTAACCCAAGGTAATATTTCTGGGTTAGCGGAGTCTGTAACCTGAAGCGTATGTAACCTGAAGTGTATGTAACCCGAGGTACCACTGTATCTGGAATTCAGAATGAATAGTAGAAATTGCAATACATAAAACAATGTGAGTGTTTTGTTACTGTCACAAGGTCAGAGAAAGGATATGTTTACCTTGGATGTTTTGTTCTTGGGACCAAACTGCATATTGCACCGGATTTCTGTGGGCATATCTCCCAGCATTTTCTTTGTTACTAAAACAGAGGTATAGTAGTCTGCCACTTTGAAAAGAATTGTTGTGCTTAACCTACTTTTCTCCTCCTGGAGCAAAGAGTAGCAGGCACGAGGGGGTGTTCATTCAGAAAATATGGCCTGGGGAAAAGGGTCAAACATCTCCCCCAGCACAGCTTCTCTGATCAAACTGACATGGTTGCCTGTCATTTAAAAACAACAACAAATAGTCTAATTGAGGATCTCCCCCATAGCATGGTTTAGTCCTTGGTCACAGACTGAAATAGAAGCTGGCCACAGAGGTTGGAATTCATGGGACACAGATGTTGGAGCAAGGGGGAGGAATTGGGATCTGTGGAAAGATCTTTTCTCCCAGCCAATGGAAGGCCTTCCTCCTGCTTCAGGCCCACAAGCTGTTTTCTAAATCTTCAGAGGCTCAGTCCTGGAATTGATGCATTGCATTTTTGTGATTCAACAGATCTATTGATAGTTCTATTAGATCACAGGCATGTCCATGACACCCGTCCGTGAAGAATCTGCACAGGGGTAGTAAGTTTTGGCAGCTGCGAAAATGCTAGCTGCAATAATAAATTAATAGCTGCTGTGAGATATTAAACCAGATATTGGCTCAAGCCCCAAGACAACATTTTTTTTAAAAAACACACGAATGAATACCTGACTAGGGAAACCGTGAATTCTTATACTAATCCCACGTCAAACATGTAAAAGCGTTTCAGTTCTGAATGAGACTTCAGCTGTCATTTCTGCACTCGGGTTTGATTTCAGTGTCAATTTATTTATATATCACATTTTCCACAAATACATCTGTGCTAAAAGCAGTTCACATTTTATAAAAATAAAAAATAGTCTGGTACAGTATAAGAATGCAATGTAATAAAAAGTATACTATCACTGTAACATCACAACAAAAGAATGATCAACAATTAAGAGTTTATTAACATACATCAAATTTTAAGTAAGCATAAAGTCAAATAAAAATATCCAGTGGCTTCACATACAAGAGTAGCCCCAAAGCTGATGACATTGGCTCTTTCAAAAAAGCTGATTTCAAAAGCTGTTGGAAGACCCCCAAACTGTAGGTACTGTAGCTCAGTGGTAGAGCACATATACAGTATTGCATGCAGGCAGTTTCAAAGTTCAATGCCCGGGCAGCACCTCCAGTTAAATGACTTAGCAGGTAATGTGAGAAACCTGTGTCTGAGAGCCTGGAGAGTTGTTGCCAGTCAGAGCAGCTTAGGTGGATAACCTCCTATGCAAAGGAAAAGTCTTCTATTAATACTTCACATTCGGAAGACCTTCATGCCACTTGATCTCAGAGACAAAACCATGGGGGTGTTTTATAAATTAAGCATTCTAATGTAAGCTGTTGTTGAGATATATTATATTTACCCAGAACAAAATGCAAGCCAATCTGTTAACCTCTAAAATTGTTTTGGGAGGTAGTGCAGTAGTTGTTTTGATGTTTTTCATAATTTTGTTTGTATTCTAGTAGCTCGTTGCTGTGTGTGCTTAAGTGTAGGCTATTTTCTGCAACTTGACATTTTATTGTGGTATGACAATTGCTTTGTAAGAGTTACACTGGTAAACAAGCTTCAACTACAAGTCTAAATAAATAAATAAATAAATAAATAAATAAATAAAATTATAGTGTCCTGTGAATGTACTAGAAATGAAGGGCACCAGATTTCTTCTGCCTTCCCTGGAATGTAGGGCAGAGATGAGGAACCTGTGGTCCTCTCTGTATGTTATTGGACTCCAAATGCTGTCAGCCCCAGCCAGCATGGCCAATGGTCAGCAATGAGAGAGTGTAGTCTGACATATATACAATCATACCTCTGGTTGCGAATGTGATCTGTGCGGGAGGCACGTTCGCAACCTGCAGCGTTCGCGGCCTGAAGTGCTGCATCTGCGCACGCGTGTGACGCAATTCGGCGCTTCTGCGCATGACATCATTTTGCGCTTCTGCGCATGCGTGAGTGCCAAAACCCGGAAGTAACCCGTTCTGGTACCTTCTGGGTTCGGTGTGGTCCGCAACCCGAAAACGCGCAACCTACAGCGTTCGTAACCTGAGGTGTGACTCTAATGCTTTAGCTGGGATTCCTGTATTGCAGGGGGTTGGACTAGATGATCCTTGGGATCCTTTCCAACTCTACAATTCTATGATTCTATGATCTGGAGGCCAAAGGGTCTCCATGAACCCCCCCCCCCGGATTTCTGATCCAAATTGTGGATAACCAAATCCTGTCTTCTCCAGGGCAATTCTATTTTTCAAACAATGTTCTGAGGAGTAGAAGTTTATATTGCTGTTTTATTGTTGATGATGAATGTGCATGCTGACCTACATATGCCGGGTAGGGTTGACATGCTATGTGAGTTAAGCATGCACCTAGGGACTACCAAGATTGCTTGCATTGACAGCAAATGTTCTGAGTGATTATTTATTTAAAGTATTTTTATCATGCTCTTCAGCTGAAAAGGCTCCCAGAGTGGCTTACATGAGGTCAATAAGAAATACAGCAGCCCCACAAACAAGATATACAGTGGTACCTCGGGTTACATACGCTTCAGGTTACAGACTGTGCTAACCCAGAAATAGTACCTTGGGTTAAGAACTTTGCTTCAGGATGAGAACAGAAATCGTGTTCCAGCGGCGCGGCGGCAGCAGGAGGCCCCATTAGCTAAAGTGGTGCTTCAGGTTAAGAACAGTTTCAGGTTAAGAACGGACCTCCGGAATGAATTAAGTACTTAACCGGAGGTACCACTGTATAGGCAAGAGCATGGGAAGGCTAGAAACTGCCTTACACTGTGTTAAACCACTGGCTCATGCAGCTCAGTACTGTCTCCACTGGCTTCCAGTAGCTTTCCAGAGTTTGAATTTGGGGCTTTGAGCATGCCAGGCAGATGCTCTCTACTGAGCTATGGTCCTTCCCCTCTCCTGCTACCAATGGCTATTGGCATTTGGTGCCTCTGAATCTAGAGGATGCATGTAGCCACTTTATCACATATTGACCAAACTGTAGGTACTTTGTGATTCAAATAGTAACTTAAATCATCATGAAAGTCTTCTGCTGCTATGAGTATGAAATTTAAAAATAGTGGCATTAAAAGCCATTAGAGAACTAGGTTTGGATATAAATGACTGAAATGTATGCACTGTTTATTGTAGTACAAAAAAGTTCCATAATAGCAGGACATTGTTTCACATCTAAATGTGGTTGCTGAGTCATTGGCATTTTCCTGCCAGCACTGCAGAAGCAGCTGCAGTTGTAGGTCTCTTACTGCAGTAGATGTTTTGTTGCATTAGTAACCCCCAATTTATTTCCTAATGCTCACATTTATTCAGCCCCCGGATCTTTCCAATATGCTTATTTGCAGACATGTCCAGTAATACTTAAGATACAGTTGCGGATTATTGCAGTACATGGTTGATCTAAATAAGTACAAAACCCCCTAGTCATTAAGAATTTGCTAATGCCAACAAAAGGTCATTGGGCTCTTGGTTTTATGATAAAGCCCACAAAATTGCAGATGACTCCACTCCCACAGTTCTGGGTCGTGATTCAAGTTAGTGATTCAAGATGTTTAATTTCCACAACAGTGGCCAGCACACTTTAAGTCTTAAAGGAGCAGGTCATTAAATGAATATCTATAAATTAGGGTACCTTTGCATTTGAAATAGTTTTTGGGAGGGGTGGGAGAATTCTTTCATCCATCCCTGTTGCATTTATGTATATTACTTCAGCCCTGGGTATGTGTACTTCTTGTACTTGGCATTTTCTCAACAGCAAGAACACACATACTTTGTTTCATATTCTGTTCTTTATAAACTCTTCTAAGTACTCCAAAATGTCTGAATACAAGCAATAATTCCTATGATGGGCTATCAAGTATCTTACTTTTGAACGAAAATATTGATCTGTTTACAAATTTTCCGAATTGCTGAGACTTTAAATAGTTGCCAGCAAGAGGGATCTATGGCTGGCTCTTCTGGACCTACTCTGTTAACACTGCAAAATAGTGCAACAGGGAGAAAAATCTTTGTATCCACCACTTGAAGGACATGTGTGGTACTGTACTCCTGCATTGTGTAAAGAAAATCTGAGCTGTCAGCTCTAAAATCTGCCAGATAGGGAGGTGGGAACAGAAGCCCCCATCAGTTCAAGTACTCCCTTTCCCCCACCTATCCTCTCAATTCCATCTCAACCTTATTACAGCTAATAGGTGAGAGGAGAAAGGGGGATTCACAAGACACTGTGCACATGATTCCTCCTTTAATCAAGGACTTTGCACAGAAAATCATGGCATTCTTAGTATGGCACAGGAAATCAGTGGGTGTGCTAAGAAAAGAACCCGTGGTTACTTACTCATTTTCCTCTGATTGGGTAGGTTGGTAGTTGGAGAGATTTGCTGTTCTTTGCTGAACATGGATCCAAGTGTGGAATGCTGTCCATTACAAACATGATACTAAACATATACAATGCAGTGTAGAGGTGATTGATCTATTCAGCAGTTTGTTTGTTTTTTTAACCCATTTTTTTATTAATTTGCATCTTTAAACTGTTTAACATTGTTGCATTGAGTTATCTTTGTTTACATTAGAGCATATGACATGCAACAATTGCATAAAACAAAAACCAAAAAGCACTTGGAAAAACGTTTCTGAATACTTTAACAAAGTTGTGGCAGTTGTGTTGAAGTGTACACAGGTGGTAAGCACTTTGCACGTGTCCTGTTGACATGACTGCCGATTCATGGCTCCTTTTGAACCCAGACGAGAGGAGAACGGAAGCGGAATGATGGTTGCCGCCTGTATACCAAAAATATTACAATTTTTACAGATATTATGTATAGTAAGGTGTATTGCTTAGGTGACCATAAGTAAAAGGTATTTTGGATAAGGTTTCCTTGGATAAGGTTTCCTTGTGGGGGAGTATGGAAGAATGTTACTTTTGATTTTTGAAAATTTACCTTAAGTCCAGAGACATTAGAAAGGGTCTCCAATTCATACTCAATAACCTTTCAGCATTAACTGGGTCTGATGTGCATAAAACAGTATCATCAGTATAGTATCCCAGAATGTATTTCCTTGCATTGTATTCAGCAGTTTTCTTAGTCCATTTTACACCCTTATAAAGACTGCCTATTAATTGATCTGACTGATAACCACTTTATAAAGCTTTCTATAAAGCATGAGCTTTACAACTGCTTTTATTCAAGACAACACTCAGATGCTTGGTCACTTGTGTTCATGTTAAATCCCATGGCAATTCATATGAATTAGTTTCTTTGTTCCATTCAGTGACTTGGACAAATTCCAGCTCAGGAAATCACATTCTACTTACTTTAATTCCCTTGGGGTTTCACTTAGATTTAAAAAAAATAGGCTTAAACTATTATTTGTGAGAAGGTAAAAACATCCGCAACTTGTTTTTAATATTACAATCTATTTTTTGGGGTGGGGATACACTAGAAAGATTGGCCATTGAAATTAAGGTACTCTTTCTTTTTTTTTTTTTTAAATGATATTTATTCCAAGTTTAAAGTTACAAAAAAGAAAGAAAGAAAAAAAACCATACAAAATACAAAGAAAAATTTAGCCATAACAAAGCGAGAAATAACAAGAAAAAAGTGAACAATAAAATAGAATAAAAAAGAAGACGAAACAAAAAATATAAAAATGCATTAAGTTAGAATAAAACAAAAACAGATTAAACCTTTACATAACCTTTTCCCTTTACTTATTTCCATGACCTCCTCTCACCTCCCAATTTTGTATTCTAGTTCAGATCGTATTTCCAGCAAATCCTTCTACCCTTATTTTCATTTACGTATTTTAATTTAAAATAATGTAATTAAACATCCTCTGTTTCGTCAATTTCATCAGCTCATTTTTGCTTAATCCTTTATATCATATCTACCAAAACGACCTAATTTTCTTTTTCCAACATCTTTCTAACAGTCTTTTATATTACAATATTTTTGAAGGTATATTTTGAATTTTTTCCAATCTTCTTCCATCGACCCTTCTCCCTGGTCTCGAATTCTGCCAGTCATCTCAGCCAGTTCCATGTAGTTCATCACTTTCATCTGCCATTCTTCTCGGGTGGGCAATTCTTGTGTCTTCCAGTACTTTCCAATGAGTATTCTTGCTGCTGTTGTAGCATACATTAAAAAAGTTCTATCCTCCCTTCGCACCAATTGGCCGACCATGCCCAGAAGAAAGGCCTCTGGTTTCTTCAGAAAGGTATATTTAAATACCTTTTTCAATTCATTATATATCATTTCCCAGAAAGCTTTAATCCTTGGGCATGTCCACCAAAGGTGAAAAAATGTGCCTTCAGTCTCTTTACATTTCCAACATTTACTATCTGACAAATGATAGATTTTTGCTAGCTTGGCTGGGGTTAAGTACCACCTGTAAATCATTTTCATTATATTTTCTCTTAAGGCATTACAAGCCGTAAATTTCATGCCTGTGGTCCATAACTGTTCCCAGTCAGCAAACATAATGTTATGTCCAAAATCTTTAAGGTACTCTTTCTTAGGTCAAAAAGGGAATGTTAGTATTAAAAAAAAGTGTTTTTAAGTTTGCAAACATAGAAATGATGTATCAGTATTTCAAATTTTAAATGTCTTTTTGAAAGACCTAATTGTATTTTCAAAATAAGATCCTGTATTTTGGATTAAGAATGCCTAACATTTTTCAAAAGCACGATTGAAAGGATTATGTATTTCTTTTGTAGTTATATGAATGGAATAAAATTGTGCATGCTTGCTCAGAAAGAGTGGTTTTAAGTATGGAATCAAGTGGTGGGAATTAATTAATGTGATGTGAACTTTGGCATGATATGCTCCAGTCAAGGGCCTGACCAAGGGTGTGATTTTTGAAGAGAGTGAAAATTAATGTACTGTACGTACCATTTGCTCCAGTAAGGATCAGTGCCCCTACCCTTTGGCATGTTTTTAGTTTCAAAAGTGGTATTGACAGTTCATAATTCATGATAATGTGTTTCTATAAGGGGGTGTATGCACAAGAGTGCAAAAAAGCACATTAAAGTTAACTTAAAATGGCTCATAAAGTATGTACAAAGATATTGCTGCCCTTTGTCTGAATTGTTTCAGAATTGTGCTCTTTCTAGGGCAGCACTTGCTAAGGATACAGGTTGATACTGGGGCTTACTCACGAACATAGGAAACTGCCTTTGAGCCCTCATACCGAGTCAAAAGACTGGGCCATCTAGCTTAGTATTGTCCACACTGACAGGCAGCACCTCTCCAGGATTTAAGACTATCCCAGCCCTATTTGGAGATGGCCAGGATTGAACCTGGGCTCTTCTGCACTCAGACAGATGCTCTGCCCCTGAGTTATGGCCCTTTCTCATATTTACTTCTGAGTAAACGTGCTCAAGGTTTTGAAACTTGCACACTACTCCCACCACCAAATTATATCTGCAAAGATGTCTAGATACTGAACTGAAAAAAGAAATACTGTCCTTTTGTCAGTGGTAGTCCTGGGTAGAGTTGCTAGCAGGGCAATTTCCATGTACACCCTCATGAAAAGAAGGCTTTTAAAAAATGTTCCTGCTGCAATTAAGGAGCTCCCTGTGGTGACAGGAGCATTTGTCAGAGCAGAGGCGGAAGCCACTTTCTGAGAAGAAAGTGGGGTGCCTGCAGTAAGGAGGGTTCTGGAGGGGTAAAGCATCACCTTTGCATCCAGGTCTCTGGCTCAACCCTCGCTTGGCATCTCCCTAGTGGGGTTGAGAGAGACCCCCTGCCTCAAAACGCTGGAGTGCTACTGCCAGCCAGGATGGACAACACGGGGCTACACGGACCAAAGGCCTGTGCTCTGTATGCGGCAGCCCCCTACGTTCCTAGCAGCATCTGCGCGCGCATTTCCCGCCTTTGTTCAGGGGGGACGCGGGCGTGGGTCCTCTGCGCACGCCGCGCCGCAGGGCGAGCGCTTCGTGAGGAGATTTCTCGCCACGATTACTATTGTTTTTAGTGAAGCGTCTGCGGCTCAGTCTGCAGGGACGGGGCCCTCGCTCTCATCCTGCGTTTGCCGGCCCTCCCCGCCCCTTCCTTCCACGCCGGCTTGCCCCTCGACCCTCCTCGGCGGCGGCAGCGCCCGCCAGCTTTTCCCTCCTCCCTTCTTCGTCCCTCCCCTGCGGCGGAGAGTAGCCTCGCGCCTCCCTCTGCCGACGGTTGCTGCCCGTCCTCCTCAGGGCAAGTCCCCACCCCTTCCCCATGTGCGGAACCGGCGTCGCCAGGAGGAGGAGGAGGCGGGCTGAGACACAGAGGCCTGGCAGGCGTCGCGGCTAACGGTCTTTTTCTAATCTGGCGGGCGCGAGCGGCGCCGCTTCGAGCTGCCTGTCACGGACGGAGCGGGCCTGGCTGGCGCGGAGGAGGAGGCGGCCGGGCGGCGGGGCATGTGAGTGAGGCCGGGCGGCGCGCGGGCTGTGCGCCTCGGGGCGAGGGAGAAAGGGGTGGGTCGGGGGTCGGCTGGCTCCTCTCTGCCCCCTCGAGGCGCTCCCTGACCCTCTTTTTGCTCAGGATGGAGTGGGACCTAGGATTGGTCTACACGTGTCGTGCTAGGGGGGCGGAAAGCACACACCACACACACGGGTCCCGCGTGGTGCCTTGCAGTCTTGCAGCTTGGTTGTGTCGTGAGCTTTCACGGGCCGCAGACGCGATGGATAGTGAATGTCGATCGTGTGCCTGCCTGCCTCCCTTTCTGCCTTGTTTATCCCGTGCAGAGGTGTGAGCATCCACACACACCTTACAATCCTCACTTTCCATGTCTGCTTCGTGCAGGTGACGTTATTGGCAGTGGACCAAGAATGCTTCTGCTGCTATAAGTGTGTCAAACTTCTAGCTTGACACAGGACTTGCTGAGTATCCCATTCTTGGTTGGGCAGCAGGACAGGGTGCTGAGCATAAGGGGCATCACAGGGCATCACAACTATAAGGTAGTGAATACAGCGGTACCTCGGGTTAAGTACTTAATTCGTTCCAGAGGTCCGTTCTTAACCTGAAACTGTTCTTAACCTGAAGCACCACTTTAGCTAATGGGGCCTTCTGCTGCCGCTGCGCTGCCGGAGCACGATTTCTGTTCTTATCCTGAAGCAAAGTTCTTAACCCGAGGTACTATTTCTGGGTTAGCAGAGTCTGTAACCTGAAGCGTCTGTAACCTGAAGCAGATGTAACCCAAGGTACCACTGTAGAGCACAACGGAAGCTGAGAAGTAGGGTGGTGCCAAATTTTGGCCTCGCACAGGGCACTGCTGAAATTTAAAAGACCAGATTTTGCCCATGGTGTATTAGGGTAGTGTAAGGGCCAGTTAAAGTAATTCTTAAGAAGGAAACTTAAAGAAGACAGTTATCATAATGATATAGGTTTTCATCAACTGACTTTTACTTAGAGTAGTCCCATTGAAATTAATATAGCTAAGTTAATCATGGCTATTAATTTCTACTCTACTCGTAGCAAAAGTTAGTTGAAGGCAATCTGTAACATATAACCATGATTGGAATAACACATAACATAACATATAACCACTGTTGGAATACAGCCTTTGTGCTCTGTTTCAAAAGGGTTTTCATAAAACTGAAGAAGGTACAAAAATAGCTGCTAAAGTGATCAAGGGTTAGGGCATCTTTCCTGCAAAGAAAAACAAACACTTTTGGTGCTTTGGTAAACACCTGTGGAGTTCAGTGGCTGTAGGCTTCTGAACATTCATAATTTAAGGAGCAGAATTTGTAACCCCTTTTTGATAATATTAGAGTCATTCAGTGAAATTGATTGAAAATAGGTTTATGACAGGTAGAAAGAGATACTTATTCACACAGTGCATAGAATACTTTAATTACTACAGCATGTGATGAGGGCCGCTACCTTGGATGGTTTTAGTAGTTCATAGGTGATACACCTATGAACATAAGAGGCTCTAATAAGGTTCTAATAAGAAAGGATGTCTAGCTCTGCTTGGCTTTGTATTGCTGTTTCCTTTCTCCATTCATTCAAATAAGATGCCCTCTCCTTTATTTTTGGTGTAGGACAGCCACAGTGACTGTGCTTCATGACTATGTGGGCTGCAGGACGTTTGAGGTGCCTTCTTCAGTGTCTGTGGCATCCATAAAAGAGTTAATTTATCCAGAGACGGGTTTTCCTGTAGCTGAGCAGTGTCTCTACCACAAGGGAAGAGAGGTAAGCTTCCTTAGTCTTCTGGAAAGCTTCCAGATACCCTTTTTGAAGTAGTCTTGAAATGGTTACTTTCCTTCTGAGAAATACAGGAAAGCATTAATTGACAGATTAGCTAAATTATAAATTGTTGTATTAGTAAGGAGTATATTTCAGTTATGGTTGATTCTGATTTCAGCATATAATTCCCTAAAAACTTGAGCCCAACCTTCCTCCTTGTTTTTCATATTAACATATCATATTGGCTAGGAACATAGGAAAAGCTGTTTAGTACTGAATCAGACCACTGCTCAGTGTTGCTCAATATTGTCCACACTGACTAGCAGCAACGCCCCAGGATTTCAGATAGGGGACATTCCCAGCCCTACTTGGCCATGCTGAGAATTAAACATTTGCATACATAGCAGATGCTGTGCCATTGAGCTATGAACCTTCCTCACATAGTCTTAAGA
Source organism: Podarcis pityusensis (assembly GCF_964106645.2). Classification (NCBI taxonomy): domain Eukaryota; kingdom Metazoa; phylum Chordata; class Lepidosauria; order Squamata; family Lacertidae; genus Podarcis; species Podarcis pityusensis. The sequence goes on along the minus strand of NC_138027.1, from coordinate 24,569,210 downwards.
GACCTGGACATCAAGTCATTTGTTAGGGTAGTTTGTGATGTGCTGGTGGGTCTGGTCTCCTGCTCTTCCAGTGCAATAAGTAGGTCTTTACAATGAGCAGGGAAATGAGTGGATGGTGTCCAGTGATGCTGCTTCATGTGTGCAGTAGATTTCTGTGTGCCCAATGGAACCGATCTCCTGTGCAGCCCTCTGTGCACCCTCAAAATCTGCTCCAGAAGGCTGGGGTATCTTCTGGAGCAGACTTGGGTGGGGGTGGGCATGGGGAGAGAAGAGGAAGAAGACGTCTTCTTGTGTGAGTGTAATGCTGCTTGCATAGTGTTAGATATAGCCAGAAAACTTGTGATGGCTGGGGGAGAGTTATTCAAATCTTAAGGTGTATTGATTGAGGGCCCAGATTTTTAGAACTGATGCTTTGGAGCTGGTGCTTCATATTTCAAGAAAGCATGTCTTTGAATTTCTTTAAAAGTGTAGATGATGTTTACAATGATGAGGATCTGCTCTGATTCAAATTATATGCAACTGTATTTCATATAAATAGATACAATTATATATTTTATTGAAGCAACTTACACTGATGAAGAAGGAAGCTTTTCTTTTTTTATGTAATATGTGGGAAGACAGCCCCATAGGCCAAATTAGGACCCTTACTGGGCCCAATTTGATCCAGAGGCCAGAAATTCCCTATGCCTGATAAATATATCCTGATAAATATTTATGGCAGCACATGTGGTCATTTGTTGACTGGTTGTCTTCACAGGTTGAAGCAGTTTATATACTTTTGATACATTGCATACTCAAGAATGCACAACATTAAAAAAAACCTTTCCCTTTCAGTTATCAGACTGTGTTGAGGTTGGGGACCTTCAGACTTCTCAGAATCATGTATTTCTAAATCTTTTGTCAAAGGGCCTAAAAGGAGGAGGTATAGTAAATTACAATAAATCTTCCCTTTACCCTTGCATCTCTCATTTCTCCTCTTTTTTACTATTTTCCATCTCTGCATATATTCATTTTCAAAACAAATTACAAAAACAGATTTCTATCTAAAGGAAAAAATTGCAGTGTACATTCCTGTATGACTCAATTTATCTTATAGTGCGAATGATTTAAGACATACGTTTTTCTTTCAAATATTTTCAGCAATTTTATCCTTTTCATCAGTTTATAGTGTTACATTCCTAGCCTGTAATCTATGAATTAACAATCTGCAATACAAACCTGAAACTAATAATTGCAGTAGTGTCCTGAAGAGTAACAATTATGTGTCTTTTCTCCCTAAAACAAGTACATGACATTTTGCTTCTTCTGCATTTCTAGGTCGTTTTGGACAAACAACTCCACCGCTTGTTGATTTCCTTAAAGATATTTTAAGAAGATATCCAGAAGGAGGACAGATTCTTAAGGTACAGTGTAACAACATATTTTAAAATAAGGAATTCAAGGAAATTAAAGTAAGGAAAACATTTTAAAGTAAGAAAAACAATACCTTGCTATAAATATGTTAACGAACAGTGCTTTGCACATTTTTAAATATGGAACTGGGGTACTGAATAACATTATTGGTTCTGTTTTTCCTCCTGGTTTAATGACAGAAGGAAATTAGAAACTTCCGTTTGTTATTTTACAGTACACCATGATTCAACTGTTCATGGGAAACTATGGTTTGTCCAAACCATGGGGTTAGTTTTGTGTATGTGTGCCAACCAAGATATTAGACCATGACTTATTGACAGAAGCTGGAGCTTGTAATGTCTTCCCCTCTTAAGTGAAGAACAGGGTAAGAAGAGTGGGATACTTGGAAGCCTGAGGCTTGCTTTTGCTTAGGTTCTTATTGAAAAACCATTGCTTTTTGTTGTATTTGAACTGTGCTTATAGTTTTGTTGACAAGTTTTATATTTGTATATACAGTGGTACCTCGGGTTACAGACGCTTCAGGTTACAGACTCTGCTAACCCAGAAACAGTACCTCAGGTTAAGAACTTTGCTTCAGGATGAGAACAGAAATCATGCGGCAGCAGCAGCGGGAGGCCCCATTAGCTAAAGTGGTACCTCAGGTTAAGAACAGTTTCAGGTTAAGAACGGACCTCCGGAATGAATTAAGTTCTTCACCCGAGATACCACTGAATATGGTAGTTTAAGGAGGTGTCACTATATAGGTTCCACATAAGATAAGAATCTCAGAATTTGAAATGCTGATAATTTACACAAAAAATATATGTTAACTATATATTGCCTTTAAGTATGCTTGACCAGCATGGGAATAATGCCTTTAACAAAAAGTAATTGAAACATTCGGAACTTGAATGAGATATTAACGCCACCATCTTCCGCTATGTTGTATCTTAGTCTATATTGCATCTAATCACTCCATCACAAGCAGAGGTGAATACAGTAGTCGAGTAGGATATCTGCTGATGTTATTTAATCCCATTTGTTAATTATTGCATGTTATTACATAGCTCTCGATATTTGTTTTGTTTTCAGGAATTGATTCAAAATGCAGAAGATGCTGGTGCCACAGAAGTTAAGTTTCTATATGATGAGACTCAGTATGGGACAGAGTCTCTGTGGTCTAAAGACATGGCACAATATCAGGGTAAGTTATCTTTTCCTTATCTAATTTTCTTCCTGAATTATTAGTTTTCTTGTGGTGTAGTGATATACTGAGGAGCATAGCTAACTCTAAAACATTGCAGCTAGGCTTACATTTAACATTTGGCTTTCAAAAAGAGCTATTTGGTTAGTAATCCAGTTGTATCAGTTTGTGGCTCAAGATAATTGACTCTAGGCTTAAACTACCATTTAATCGATCTGTGCTGTTGCTAGTTAGGTTTATCATGAAAATGAGTTAGAAACAAGTGTTTGGATCTTTAAAATATGTAAGACTAGTCCAGAATTATAGAATCAGTTGGGGTTAAAGTCAGTTTCCGTTTGTATCCGTATTCTTTATAGTACTCAGTAATTTAATTATAAATATCTAAATATCTATGCTGTTTCCAAATCAGCCTATATTTTTACATTTACCATGTCTCCCCCACCCCCTTTAGGTCCTGCACTTTATGTATTCAACAATGCAGTTTTTACCCCCGAAGACTGGCATGGAATTCAGGAGATAGCAAGAAGCAGAAAGAAAGATGATCCTCTTAAAGTTGGAAGATTTGGAATTGGTTTTAATTCAGTTTATCACATTACAGGTAGTTACAATGCATTTTTTATGCTGCAGAATTAATGTTGCATGGGGGGGGGGGTGAACACCATCTGTGCATTCACTTAAGGCTTGCTCCAAGTTTAAAATTTGTTTATTCTAAGACTGAGCTTGTATAAAGGGAAGAAAAGACTGCCGAAAGTAGTTTCATTTAAAACATTTATTGGGTGCTTTGTAGAATTTTTGTCTCCTGAGCATTGGAGGAAGACTGGGGGTTCTGTGGTGTTTAATTTTCCTCTTTTTAGTAGTGGTTTCTTCTTTTCCTGCTTAATTTAATGTATGTGTTAGGTTGTTGTATATGTAATAATTGAAGGGATTTTAAGGTTTTTGTTGTTGTAGACTTGTAAACAAGCTGTTCATACTTTTTTGCTTCTATTTTGTAGATGTTCCTAGTATATTCAGTGGTGACCAAATTGGAATGCTGGACCCTCATCAAACACTTTTTGGACCCCATGAATCAGGTCAATGTTGGAATCTAAAGGATGACATCAAAGAAATTAATGAGTTGACAGACCAGTTTAAGCCTTTCATTGGTGTGTTTGGAAGCACTAAGGAAACCTTCAATACTGGTCATTTCCCTGGTACATTCTTTCGTTTCCCTCTTCGCCAGCAGCCTTCCCAGTTAAGTAGCAATCTGTACAACAAGGAAAAGGTTCTTGAATTATTTGAATCCTTCAGAGCGGATGCAGATACAGTACTCCTCTTCCTTAAAAGTGTGCAAGATGTCTCATTACACGTTAGGGAAGCTGATGGGACCGAGCGACTAATTTTTAGAGTCACTGCCAGTGAGAATAAAGCTCTGAAGCACGAAAGACCCAACTCTATCAAGATTCTGGGAAATGCAATAAGCCAATATTGTAAAGGTGTTCCGAGTAATAGTATAACATGTGTGACATACCACATAAACATAGTTTTAGAAGATGAGTGTGTTAAAGATGCACAGAAGACATCGTGGTTGGTATGTAACAGTGTTGGAGGACGAGGAATATGCAATGAATTGGACTCTTTGGCTGATGACTTGAAGTATATTCCGACTATTGGCATAGCAATGTCTTTATCAAGTGATGGAGAGGGAAAAGGAGCTGCAGCGCAGTTTTCAGGAAGAGCGTTTTGTTTTCTTCCATTACCTCCTGGCGAGGAAAGTAAGACAGGACTTCCAGTCCACGTGAGTGGGTTTTTTGGCCTTACAGATAACAGAAGAAGTATCAAATGGCGAGAGCTTGATCAATGGCGAGATCCAGCAGCCCTGTGGAATGAGCTGCTTGTGGCCAATGTGGTCCCCAAAGCCTATGCAACCCTCGTATTGGAAGCAATTAAACGAATGGAAACAGAAAAGAATTCAGATTTCCCACTGTCAGCTGAGAGAATTTATAGATTATGGCCACAAAAAAACAAAACAAAAGTTCACTGGCAGCCAATTATAGAACCTCTTTTGAATGAATTGTTCCAGAATGAAGTTATTTACTCCATCACTGATAACTGGATAAAGGTTGAGGAGGTATATTTTTCAGAAATGGATGAGAGTTTGGAATACACCCAAGCTGTGCTAAACTACCTCCAGGGCTCGGGGAAAGAGGTTGCTAAGGTACCAGACAATATTGCTAATGCAGTTGACCTGATTGTTTCTAGTACAAAACCTGTGAAAAAAGTGACTCCTGGTACAGTGCGGCAAGTATTAAGGCAATCTGGACACAAGGGACCAGCTGATGAAAAGCTTCATGTCTTAGATTTTGTGCTTAGTGATGGAAACTACAGTGAGCTTATTGGACTGGAGCTTTTACCATTACAAAATGGGAATTTTATTTCATTCTCTTCATCTACATCAGATCAGGATGCAATTTACATAACTTCAGAAAGTTTCCCAAGGTATAACATGCATTTTATAGCGTATTTTATAATGGTGTAAGTTTTTTATTTAAATGTTACTCTTTATAGTTCACAGAGTATAACATATACAGTTCTGTACAATGGAGTCACAGAACTGTGCATGTCTTCCTTTTGTGAGCTGGGAATGGAGGCTGTGGTTTGGCATTTGGCCACATACTCAGATGCAGCACATCTTTATGACCATATTCCCATGCATGCTTAGTAAGCATCTTGTAATGTACTTGCCTACCCACTAGACAATACTAGAAAATCATGAATGCATTCCACTTGCCTATGGCTGGTGGCCAGGGATTGACTGTGGTATATGAGGGAAGAGTTTTTAATTGTCTCCCCCCACCCCATCCCCATGCTGCAGTCTCAATAGTAATTGCTTCCCCTCTCCAAGAGTTGCTATTCCTCCTAGGAGAGGTGTGACACAATGGTGTTTTTTGTGAGGTGTGTGGCCACAGTGGGGCTGTCTTGCAGCACAATCTTGGCTGAGGTATACCGTAATCATTTGCTTGGGATGGAACATGGAGAGGATAAGAACTTATTATTCACTAAAAATTTAATGAATAATATTACTACATTTACAGTATTTGTGCCTTTGAAAAATGACACAAGTTATATGGATGATCAACACTCTCTTTTTAATGACATACTAGGTCCCTCTTCCCAGGTCTTGAAGGAAGATTACTTGCTGATGATCTGAAGCCACAAGTTCTGGCTGCTTTGAAAGATGCTGCCAAAAGCAGAGGTAAAATATGTTTATAGAGCTTATCATGTCACAAGTACAGTCCACTAAAATGCATACACTGTAAGCTAATCAGGACACAAAACACTTAAGAATGGACATAAGTAAAGACAAAAGGAATGAAATACAGTGGAAGCACAGGTTACAGTGGGGATCCTTTCCGGAGGCCCCGCTGCAACCCGAAAACGGCGCAACCCAAAGCGTCGCCTCTGCGCACACATGCGGCACGATATAGCACTTCTGAGCGTGTGCGAACGGCGCAAACCCGGAAGTAACCTGTTCCGGTACTTCCGGGTTTGTTCTGGTCACAAGCCGAGGGTGACGTAAGTTGGAGGCAACGTAACCCGAAGCTCCACTGTAATTCAAAAGAAATTTTGAATGATCCATAATCATTTTATGTATTCATGAGAGTCAGGTTTATTACTGAATCAGAAAAAATGAAAATTTAGAAGCAAATATCCTTGTTGGAAAAATGTATCCATTGTGTACTACAGTTAGTATGTGCTGTTGTTCATGTTGCTCAACATAGAAAAAAAAATCATGTGTGAACCATTCTTCAGATTTAAAACTTGCTGGGAAGAACTGGCTCACTTTATGTCAACTTGTACGGATCTTCAGTATGCAATATTGAGATTACAATATTGAAAAATAGCCACATCCTAGTGAGTGCTACCCTTATTTTTCTTGTGTTCTGTGTAGAAGTTAGCAAACTCTGACAAGAACTGTCTTTATTTATGCCTAGCTTTGCACAAAAAACTTTCAAAAGAAATAACAGATGCATTGATAAAATAATAATGCAACATGCTGAATAAAAGTAGAACTGCAACAGAGATTTCGACAGTTGTTGCTATATACAAAAGGTCACTCATTCCTTTAGTATAACAGGAAAATTTTCATTCTGGTTATTTGAAAGAAAATGGTTAATGTGCGTATGGAAGAATCCCTTTTATCCAATCAAAGCAGCCATTTCCTTATATAAAAGAATGGACAAATCACTGCAGTTACAGTTTGCTCTGGCACACATCATAGTTGTCATGTGTCATTATTATTATCATCTTCATTTCCTCCTTAAAGTGCATTTCATTATATTTTAGCCCAACAGCTTCTCTGGGGATTTTCAGGTAGGACTGTTGTCTGAGTAACTGCTGAACAAAAGTCTAGCATTTGTGTGCGTTTGATTACTGGTTGTTCTGCTTGACTCATGTTCCAGAATGGTAATGGTTACAGCCCTGGTTCACTTGTGTTTTTCCCGATTTTAATTACTTACACTAATACTGCTTAAAGACATATTTGAAAAATAATTTCTGTAAGGTTATAAGAAGAATATTTCTCAGGAAGCTGAAGAAACTTGTGAATGCTATACAATATGTGGTTCATACTTAGTTTTACACACAACAGTTTTCATTATGAGCAAATTTGAATTAGTAAAGTCTTCTGCTAGGAACTGCACATAAATTTATAAAAGCTTTGTAAAGATTGTGTGTATAAGTTGAGCTGATGCAATAGGACATGTATCTTAATTAAAAATTATATTGCAATTTATTCATAAAAGAGAAAGACAACAATAAACAGGACACCCAGATAAAAAGCAAAAAAGTTCCTGTCTCACTTCCTGTGCCCTTCAAGTTCCCTAGAGAATTATTTCATAAAATTTATATGCCACACCTCTAATTTACAAAAAGACTAAAACTTAAAATTGTTTTAAAATACAATTTGAAACATGTATTTAAAATGTTCAAAAGATAATTAAAAATTACAATAAGCTAAAGAGATTGAAATACATGGATGTGTTCTATTTGTCTGGATAGGCTTGCCTGAACAAAAATGTTTTAAGCAGTTATGAAAAGAGTACAATGAAGATTTCTGTCTGATCCCAGTACACAGGGAGTTCCAAAATGTAGGTGCTGCCACACTAAAATATTAATTTATTTTTTAAACAATTTTTATTGTTTTCAGAATGAACAAACAACATCTTCCTGCCTTCAAGAGTGCTACATCTTGCCAAACAAATACAATACAAATAATAAATAAAAACATATTCCCATAAGTCCCTGTGAGAAGTTGGTGGTCTGTATCCATGTTTTTTTTGAAGTTCATATTAAATAAAATTGAACCAAGTTACAGAAAATCTGACTTTTTGTTGGTTCTTTGCTCACGTTAGTTGTCTATCAGGTTTTTTCATGAGAATTAGCTTCCAGAACAAATATATCAATATTCGATTAAGTTAGGATCTACAGTTTTATGATTTAAAGATCTCCAAACTTTAGCAATGGTATAAAATATAAATTTCTTATGTGTGCAGAATGAATATAATGTGGCACATGTGACAGTGCAAGTTTATGCTAGTTTAACACTTCAAGAGGAATCATGGTATTAATAATAAGAATAATAGAATTTATATGCCTCCAATAACCGGAGGTCTCAGGGCAGTTCACAAAACAAAATCAAAATATAAAAGCACAAAAGCACAAAATATATAATCAAAGTAAAAACAACCCAATAACCCCCCCGCCCCCCAAAACCCCCCCACCACATTTTAAAAGGGCATAGGATGTGCCAGTTTATCATGGCTGAATCATGTTATAATCCTAAGAGGTGGTAGCAGGAGATTCCATTCAACCCCTCAGGTGGTCTTAGTAGTGTAAGAAATAAAATTATAAAATCTAGGGTTACCTTTATTACAAACTCTTAAGCGCAGGGGAGAGCAGAAGAGTAACCATTCTCCCCCATAACCGGAGGGCGCCCTTTGCATGCCCACGTCCAGCATCTCCAATCCTCAGAGACTCCCGGCAGAGCGCTCCTGGTCCACCTCCGCTCGTCACAGCCCTTTGAGGTTCCTGCCAAACCTCAGTTCAAAATGATCCAGTTGCGAAGGGCGGAGGCAGAGCCAAGAGAGAGCAAACCAAGAAGGAGTAGTCTTCACTCCAGTCCGCTTTTTGTGTACGTAAGTGGGCAAAGCTTATTTGGGAGCTCTCAGTCGGCTCAAGAGCTTCACCCGCCCTACCCTTCCTTTGTTTATACTCTTTATTGCAGGTTCACTTCTTTACAGGTATGCAGGCGCTGCTATGGTCTTACGATGGTGGCTGTTAAAGGACCCGGAAGGCATTTTCCCTGCATTGGCAGGTTTCGCTTTCCCCGTAGCAAAACGCCTCCCCCCCCCAATTCCCAGAGTTCCCCGTTAAAGGGGTTGTGTTGTGGGGAGTCACTGGCCATACACTGACAAGTTGTCAGTGCACTCCCCCCGTGTTGTGGTGAAATAGGGGGCGGCCTCTCTGTGTAAACATACGTCTTCCAGAGCCAGCCCACTCACCAGACAGATATGATAACCCTGATGTGCCTCAGATCCCCTCCTGGGGACTAGGAGGGATAAACACCCAATGCCTAAGCCAAAGTCTTCCTACATCTGAAAGTTTAAATAAAGTTGTAGCCAATTTTAATCCCATAACATGTTGTTACAAGTCATTCATTCCACCCAGGTGGCTCCTGGGGTCGGGGAGGGGGTTCTGCCTGGGCACGCAGTGGGATCTGCCCACATATTTCTGAGTGATTTGCAGTGGATCAACAAGGATTCTGACTTGCAGTTGTTTAAAATGGCAATAAGGCTACCCCCCTTTCTAAATTAGGCTGTTGAGATAAAGAAATGTTGGGGGGGGGGATACTTTGTGTGTGACAGGATTGTGAGCTCAGTTCTGGTAATGCGTACAGATTCCTGAGTTTAGTGTGTTCCTTAATTCTGAGTATGCTGCTCCACCTCCACGACTAATTTGCACCTTCCTCTGGTTGGTGGATCTTGGGGTTCTAGTAAAACAGATCTCATAAGCCTGAAGTCTGTTTGCCCCTGCCATAATTTATCTTATGGCAACTTCCAATATTTTTACAACATTTAAAGCTCACCCATAAGTAGAGTTGTAGATAGTAAATATGTAGATATTTTACAATTTCCATTTTGTTCTCCTTGCACTGTTTTTCCATGCATCTATGCAAAGACACTAAAATAGTGGTTAGGACAAAAGGTAGTGGTGGAAAAGTGCTTTGAAAGGGTGGTTCACTTCTACAGTTAAAATATAGAAGAAACAAATCTTCTGTAGAAAAGTCATTTCCTCTCTTCAGATCTTCCTTTTAGATTGCATAAGGAATGCAAAATAGCATGCAGGTGTGTAGTGATAAAATGAGTCAAATGATTTTCTGGAAAGATGAGTTGTTTGCATATCTGTCTTTGCATGATTGGAATGGTAGTTGCATGGTGGATATTGAAAATGAAAACAATTATACTTCTGTGAATTTTTTTGTAAAAACAGGAGAAGAAATTCCTCTGATCCATTAGGTGGAAAAGTAGTATTATTCTGGTGTACATTGAGAGACCTTTTCAAATTGCAACCTGTAATACAGTATTAATTTCAGTCTTGATTTAAGAGGTAGAAATGTTGGATTTGTCTAGTATTGTCTGCATTTTGTGTGTGTTTCTTGTGCTGATCTGGACCAACCGTCAGTCTATACTTTAGGTGCTTGTTAACAGAGTGCAATATTATACATGATAATAGTTCTGTGATTGAACTACCTTTTTAGGTTTTTCAAATAGCAGGGGATCTAATATGGATTGGTACCACTGTGTTGGGAAGCGTTTTAAAAAATCATTTTCCCTTGTAGCATTTTCCCAATGAAAAGTGCCCCACCCCAGCTGTTTTTTGCCCCATTAAGGACAACCTTTTGTGTACAGTCTGTGTACAAGTAAGGTTTTCCTAACAGAGCAAATAGCACTGGTGTCTTTTTTCTTTTTAATTTTCACCAGGAAATCAGCATGGATTGGAATAAATTTGAAACAATGCTAAAATCAAATAAATCAGGGTGTTTCTCAAAGATCTATTGAATGATTGTTAAAAAAATAAGAACACAGTTAACAATTGTATGCTGAAATAAAATAAATATATAAATAGTGACATCCAAGAGAGCTGTGGCAATTTCTGTTCCAAAAGGGCTCCAATTTCTCAGTTGCTGTGATCTATAAAGAAAACTATTTTAAAATGGCAACTCAATGGTACTAGACTTTATCAAAAAGTAAAATGACCAGTAAATCAAGAGAGGGAAAATGCTGGATTTGTCTGGAATTAATTTGATTTCTACCATATGTGCTGCCAGTGTAAAAAAGCAAAGTCATATTGGTAAATGGTGATGGGAATTCTTAGAGAAGTATTTCAGAGACAAATAGAAGCAGATCCACTGCTATACACAAGAACACAGAGTGTTGTGGAATATTAAATACAAGTTTTACTTATAGTGATCATTGAAAGGACAGTATACTTATACCAGATCCCAACTATAGTAGTGGGGTTTCTGCTGGCTGAGCCAACCTGAGCCTGGTAGATGGGAAACAAGCCTTTAAAATATGGTTCAAGTAACACCACCCTTTTTTCTGGCTTAACACACTGGGTTAAATGGCTGCTCTGTACAGATTTAGGAGTGCAGCAGCCGTAATCCTTACTTCAGAAGTCCATGCTTGCTCATTCCTGCTAAGCCATGGTTTGGCTTAACATTAGATGTGAACTGCGCCAGTGTGCAGGACTAATGTAGAACAGTACCACACATGCTGTGTGCTAAGAAAGGAAACAATGATGAAGTGGTAGACTACTTGTCCTATTGTCTGCCATCCGAAGATAATGTAATTAGTCGGTAGGGTGTCAGGGTAAGTACCAGCAGCTGCCTCTTTCCATGGCTGTAGTAAAGGTGTGCCTCAAAAGGGCAAGTAACCTTTTTGATCAGAAGAAGTCATGGCTTGTTGTTAAAATACTTTGCACACTATCCCATGGCCCTTTGTGGATCATAGCAAGCCTTCAGCAAGGCCAAGTGTGACGGTTTCCTAGCAAGCAGAAGATCTATTAGAGAACAACTCTAAAATAACTGGTGCCCTTTTCTTTTTTACTGGCAATTTATGGTTTTAACAAAAATCTTACTAAATGTCACTCAGTTTAATACCTTTTATTTTTTATTTCAGGAAGAGCATGCACTCAGCTGCAGCTTCTCAACCCTGAACGATTTGCACGGCTCATCAAAGAAGTTACGAATTCTTTATGGCCTGGTAAAGACATTGTGGTACAATGGTTTCCACTTTCTGAAGATAAAAAGCACCCATCAGTTTTGTGGCTTAAAATGGTATGGAAGAACCTGTATATACATTTCTCTGAAGATTTGTCAATGTTTGATGACATGCCACTTATCCCAAAAACAGTACTAGATGGGGATGAAGAAGTCATGGAACTTATTAGATTAAGGACTCCATCACCAATTATTCTAGAAGATGGATCTGAAACTCAGCTTCCAGAATTTTTACCCGACATCATTGAACAACTTGGTGGGATTGTGCTTAAGAAACTAGACTCATCTATACAACATCCACTTTTAAAAAAATATATACATGCCCCATTGCCAAGTGTAGTTTTGCAAATAGTGGAAAAACTTTCCATACAGAAATTGACCAATAAGGTTGCATCATTCCCTGTATCATACAAAAATGCCCTTAGAAACTTCCTTGCTAGTTTAACTGATACTACGGAAAAAGAAAAATTAATAATTAATGAGCTAATCATATTTAGGAGAATTAAACAATCACTTGATGAAGAAATTACTTTTACTGCATTGAAAGGCTGTAAGGTACTGCATCACACTGCCAAACTTCCACCTGATATAAAACTCTCTGTTTCACTAGTTGACAGCAGTGACGAAGCTACCATTCGTTTAGTAAACATACTAAAAGCAGACCAGCTAAAGAGCACAGATTGCATGAAGTTTATTTTAAAAGATATTCAGAGTGACTTTTATTGTAACGATGAAGCAACAAAAGTTATGCTATGGATTCTGGAAAATCTAACTTTCCTAAAAAATGAAAATGCAGAAGTGCTGGATTGGCTGATGCCACTAAAATTCATTCAAATTTCTGAAGGAAAAATGGTGTCAGCTAGTGAACTTTTTGATCCCGAAGTAGAAGTACTACAAAATATGTTCTATGGGGAGGAGGAACATTGCTTTCCCCCTAATGTTTTTAAAACATCTGCTGATACTCTTCATTCTTTGAGATTAATAGGCCTAAAAAGTGAAAGCAACTTGGAAGAGAAAGACATTTTGAGCATAGCTCAAAAAATTGAAAGCTTGAAGGACTGTGCTAGTACAAATCAAGATGCACTTAGAAGGAAAGCCAGAACTTTGTTAACGATTTTGAACAAAAATTATCCATTACTTCATACACCTGAAACAAAAGCAATGTTGAAAAAAATCAAATGGATTCCAGCATGCAAGGAAAGACCTCCAAATTACCCAAGTTCCTTAATTTGGAAAGGTGATCATTGCAATTTGTGCTCGCCACCTGAAATGTGTGACTTATCTCAGGCCACCTTAGTAGGTTCCTCTGTTCCTCTTGTGGAAGGTGTCCGACCAAATGTTGAAAAAGCACTGGGGATCTCAATCAAACCTAACATAAAATCAGTGTTAAAACATTTCAAAGTAGTTGTAGACTGGCACAGTTCTAAAAAATTTAGTGATGAAGATTATTATCAATTTCAGCACATTTTGCTTGAGATTTATGGCTTCATGAATGATCACTTAGATGAAGGAAAAGAATCATTTAAAGCCTTGAAATTTCCCTGGGTCTGGACTGGTAAAACCTTTTGTTCGTTTTCTCAAGCAGTGATAAAGTCAGCACATGATCTTGATCTTCAGCCGTATCTACATAATGTGCCAAAAACAATGGCTAAATTCCACCAGTTGTTCAAATGCTGTGGGTCAATTGAGCAGCTGACACCAGACCATGTTTCCATGGTCATTCAGAAAATATACCTCAAAAGTGAACAATCTCTTACAGAAGAAGAGAGCAAGCAAAATCTTTCTATTATGTTGAATATTATAAGGTGGCTGTACAGCTGTCAAATTCCAGCTAGTTTAAATACACCTGTTCCTGTATATTGTAGCAAAAAACCTTACAGGCTTACAATGAAACCAATCCATGAATGCTGCTACTGTGATATCAAGGTTGAAGACTTAAATGATTTGCTAGATGATGCTGTTGAGCCAATAATTTTGGTTCATGAAGATATACCCATGAAAACTGCAGAATGGTTGAATGTGCCATGTCTTAGTACCAGGTTGATAAATCCAGAAAACATGGGATTTGAGCAGTCGGGTCAAAGGGAACCTCTCACTGTAAGAATTAAAAACATTTTGGAAGAATACCCTTCTGTATCCGATATCTTCAAAGAGCTGCTCCAAAATGCAGATGATGCTAATGCAACGGAGTGCAATTTTTTGATTGACATGAGGAGAAATAATGACATAAGAGAAAATCTTTTGGATCCAGGAATGGCAGCTTGTCATGGGCCAGCTCTCTGGTCTTTCAACAATTCTGAATTTTCTGACTCTGACTTTCTAAATATAACTCGATTGGGTGAGTCTCTTAAAAGAGCAGAAGTTGACAAAGTTGGAAAATTTGGCTTGGGGTTTAATTCTGTGTACCATATCACGGATATTCCGATCATCATGAGCAGAGAGTTTATGATTATGTTTGATCCCAACATTAATCATCTCAGTAAACATATAAGGGACAAGTCTAATCCTGGGATCAAGATTAATTGGAGTAAGCAACAGAAAAGACTTAGAAAGTTTCCTAATCAGTTCAAGCCATTTATTGGTGTGTTTGGTTGTCAGCTCCCGTTGACGGTGGAGGCTCCTTACAGTTACAAAGGGACACTCTTCAGGCTTTCTTTTAGAACACAACAGGAGGCTAAAGTGAGTGAAGTCAGCAGTACTTGCTACAATACTGCAGACATCTATTCTCTCGTGGATGAGTTTAGCATTTGTGGACATAGACTGATAATTTTTACTCAGTGTGTAAACTCCATGGTTTTGAAGTATTTGAAGTCCGAGGAAACCAACCCTGGTGTAGCTCAAGAGACTGTGACTATTAAAAAAAATCTGTGTTTGTCCAAAGCAATAACTTCCCCTGTTACAAGTGTTCTCAAGGAAGCTGCCAAACTCATGAAAACTTGCAACAGTAGCACAAAAAAGCTTCCTACTGAATCACCCAAGTCATCGTGCATATTACAGATAACAGTGGAAGAATTTCATCATGTGTTCAGGCGGATTGCTGACTTGCATTCTCCAGTTTTTAGAGGCCCAGAAGATGACACAGTTTCTTTCTTTGAAATGGCTAAATCTGGACAGACAAAAAGGCCTGCTGATGAACTGCCACAAAAAACAGTAGACTCTACAACATGGCTTATATGTTCTTGCATGGATACTGGGGAGGCCTTAAAATTCTCATTACAGGAAAGTGGAAGAAGGCTAGGACTTGTCCCATGTGGATCAGTTGGGGTTATGCTATCTGAAGCACAGGATCACAAATGGACTGTGAAACCCAATTGTAGCAACTTAGGAGAAGTGTTCTGCTATTTACCTCTTCGAATCAAAACAGGTCTGCCTGTTCACATTAATGGCTCTTTTGCTGTTACATCAAACAGAAAAGAGATATGGAAAACTGACACAAAAGGAAGGTGGAACACAGTATTTATGCGGCATGTTATAGTAAAAGCTTACTTAGAAGCTCTTGTGGTTCTACGCAACATGGTAGTTTGTGGGGAGCTAAATGACTACAATTACTATGCAGTATGGCCTGATCCTGACTTAGTGCATGATGATTTTTCGGTCATATGTCAGGGGTTTTATGAAGAAATAGCTCACACAAAAGGCAAAGAAGGGATCAGAGTGTTCTCTGATGGTTCATCTTGGGTGTCTATGAAGAATGTGAGATTCTTAGATGATTCACTCTTGAAACGTCCAGACATAGGACCTGCAGCTTTTAATATTTTTCTAAAGTACCTTAAAAAAACTGGCTCAAAAAATCTCTGTGCTGTAGACCTTCCATCTTGGGTCAAAGCAGGCTTTGAAGAAGCAGGGTGTAAACAGGTGTTACTAGATAATACTTTTTCAGAGAGGCAATTCTTTTCTGAAGTCTTTTTCCCAAATATCCAAGAGATTGAGGCAGAGCTTCGTGATCCTTTAATGCACTATGTTCTGAGTGAAAAGGTTAGCGAGTTCTCAGAAATTCTCTGTGTTACACCGTGTATTCCCTGTTCTTTGACTGAGCACCCTCTGGTGGAACCTTCAAGACTGATCCATCCTGAAGGTCGGGTTGCAAAGTTGTACGATAAAGAAGATGGAAGATTTCCCTATGGCACCAGTCAAGATTACCTTAATCCCGTGATTTTGGTCAAATTAGTTCAGCTAGGTATGGCTAAAGACGATATTTGTTGGGAAGACTTGGTTGAACGTGCCGAATCTGTAGCAGAAATCAACAAGACTGATCATGCTTCAGCTTGTCTCAGAAGCAGTATTCTGTTAAGTCTCATAGATGAAAAAATTAAATGCAGAGATCCTAGAGCTAAAGAATTTGCTGCAAAGTTCCAAACAATACCATTTCTGCCATTTCTCACAAAACCAGCAGGCTTCTCTTTGCACTGGAAGGGTACTGATTTTGGCCCTGAGACAATGTTTTCAGCGATGGACCTTTTCACTGCTGATTATCAAGATATAGTTTGTCTGTTAAAACCAATCCTGAATGAAAATTCCCATTCCTTTAAAGGTTGTGGGAACATTTCTCTGGCAGTCAAAGATTTTTTAGGCTTGCTTAAGAAACCAACTGTTACTATGGTTATAAACCAGCTGAAAGAAGTTGCAAAGTCCTTTGATGGAATTACCTTGTACCAAGAAAACATCACCAATGCTTGCTATAAATATCTCCATGATGCCCTGCTACAAAATGGAGCAACAAAAGCAACCATAATTGAAGAGCTGAAAAACTGCAGTTTCATTCTTGTTGAAAATGGCTATGTTGACCCCACAAAGGTGTCTTTTCATCTTAACTTTGAGGCAGCGCCATATCTCCATCAACTGGCTAATAAATACAGAAACAGCTTTCGTGAGCTATTTGAAAGCGTAGGCGTGCGTCATGCTTTTACAGTAGAAGATTTTGCTCTGGTTCTTGAGTTAATCAATGAGGAAAGAGGAACTAAACCACTGACTGAAGAAAATTTCCAGCTTTCTAGGAGAATCATCAGTGAAGGAATATGGGGCCTCATTAGAGAAAAGAAGCAAGAATTTTGTGAAAAACAGTATGGCGAGATATTGTTACCGGATACTCACCTTGCCCTTCTACATGCTAATACTTTATGTTACAATGACTGCCCTTGGATCAAAGTGAAAGATACAACTGTAAAGTACTGTCATGCCGACATCCCTAGAGAAGTAGCAGTAAAGCTTGGAGCAGTACCCAAGCGACATAAAGCCTTAGAAAGGTATGCATCAAACATTTGTTTTACTACCCTTGGGACTGAATTTGGGCAGAAAGAAAAACTGACAAGCAGAATTAAAAGTATTCTTAATGCATATCCATCAGAAAAAGAAATGCTGAAAGAGCTCCTTCAGAATGCAGATGATGCAAAAGCTACAGAAGTTTGCTTTGTGTTTGATCCTAGACAACATCCAGTTGATAGAATATTTGATGAAAAATGGTCTCCACTTCAAGGGCCTGCACTGTGCGTCTTCAACAATCAGCCTTTTACTGAAGATGACATTAGAGGAATTCAGAATCTTGGAAAAGGCACTAAAGAAGGCAATCCATGTAAAACTGGCCAGTATGGTATAGGCTTCAATTCCGTGTATCACATAACTGACTGTCCTTCTTTCATTTCTGGTAATGATATTCTTTGTATCTTTGATCCTCATGCCAGATATGCACCAGGTGCAACATCAATTAGTCCAGGACGCATGTTTAGGGACCTGGATGCTGATTTCAGAACACAGTTCTCAGATGTCTTGGATCTCTATTTAGGAGATCACTTTAAACTAGAAAACTGCACAATGTTTAGATTTCCACTTCGCAATACAGAAATGGCAAAAACGTCCGAAATCTCCCCAGTGCCATGCTCAGACAGAATGGTGCAAAATCTTCTAGATAAGCTGCGTACAGATGGAGCAGAACTCTTGATGTTTTTGAACCACATGGAAAAAATTTCTATTTGTGAAATAGAGAAAACAACAGGAGCACTTAATGTGTTATATTCTGTAACAGGAAAAGTAACTGATGGCGATAGACTGAAACGAAAGCAATTCCATGCTTCTGTAATTGACAGTGTCACTAAGAAGAAAGAGCTTAGCAAGATACCTGTGCAACAAATCACTTACACTATGGATACTGAAGACTCTGAAGGTAACCTCACAGCCTGGTTAATTTGCAACAGGTCAGGTTTTTCCAACATTGAAAAGGTATCCAAGAGTGTTGTATCAGCTCATAAGAATGAGGACATTACTCTCTTCCCCCGAGGGGGAGTTGCTGCATGTATTACTCACAACTACAAAAAACCTCATAGGGCATTTTGTTTCTTACCCCTGTCCTTAGAAACTGGGTTACCATTTCATGTGAATGGACACTTTGCCCTGGATTCTGCCAGGCGAAATCTGTGGCGTGATGATAACGGAGTTGGAGTACGAAGTGACTGGAATAATAGTTTAATGACAGCATTGATTGCACCGGCCTATGTAGAACTTTTGATTCAGCTGAAGAAACGTTACTTTCAAGGTACCGATCCAACAGTGTCTGTGCTACACAACACATCTATGCATACAGTGAAAGACACTTTGAAAAAGTTTCTGTCCTTCTTCCCCGTTAACAGACTTGACCTGCAGCCTGATTGGTATTGCTTAGTGAAAGCAGTTTACAGCTGCATTCATGAGGAATCCAAACGTCTCCTACCTGTTGTGCGAGCTCCAAATGTCGATGGCTCTGATTTGCATTCTGCAATTATCATTACATGGGTTAATATGTCTACCTCAAACAAAGCTAGGCCATTCTTTGACAATTTGTTACAAGATGAGTTGCAACACCTCAAAAATGTAGAGTACAACATTACAACACGCAAAACAGTAGCAGAAAATGTGTATAGACTCAAACATCTCCTCTTAGAAATTGGCTTCAACTTGATCTATAGCTGTGATGAAACTGCAAATCTTTATCACTGTCTTGTGGATGCAGATATTCCAGTGAGCTATGTGACTTCAGCTGATGTCCGATCATTTTTGATGACATTTTCCTCTCCGGATTCTAATTGCCACATTGGAAAGCTGCCTTGTCGACTTCAGCAGACAAATTTAAAGCTTTTCCACAGTTTAAAACTTCTTGTTGACTACTGTTTTAAAGACACAGAAGAAAATGAAATCCTCATTGAAGGATTGCCTCTGCTCATTACACTTGATAGTGTACTGCAAATTTTTGATTCAAAGCGTCCAAAATTCTTAACTACCTATCATGAACTGATTCCGTCTCGTAAAGATCTGTTTATGAACACACTGTACTTGCGGTACAGCAATATTTTACTGAAATGCAATGTAGCAAAAGTCTTTGATATTACCAGCTTTGCTGATTTGTTGCCTTCTGTCTTGCCAAGAGAATACAAAACCAGAGGTTGTGTGAGATGGAAGGAGAATTTTGCAAGTGAATCATGGCTGAAGAACACGTGGCATTTTATTGGTGAATCTGTAAATGTGAAAGATGACCAGGAAGATGCAAAACCAACATTTGATGCTGTTGTTGATACTTTGAAGGACTGGGCATTGCTTCCAGGGACAAAATTTACCGTATCCTCTAATCAGCTTGTTGTACCAGATTGCGATGTCCTGCTTCCGCTCAGTCTTATGCATATAGCTCTGTTCCCAAATTCTCAGACTGATAAAGTTTTTCATGCTTTGATGAAAACTGGTTGTATTCAACTTGCTTTGAACAAAATTTGCTCCAAGGACAATGCTCTAGTGCCCCTTTTGTCAGGACACACAGCAAATATAGACAACCCTTCAAGCATTTTAAAAGCCATACATTACATGGTTCAGACATCAACATTTAAGACTGAAAAATTAGCCGAGAATGATTTTGAGGCCCTCCTGATGTACTTCAACTGCAACCTAAGTCATTTGACATCTGAGGACGACATTAAAATTTTGAGGTCGCTTCCGTGCTACAAATCTATCAGTGGACGATACATCAGCATTTCAAAATGTGGAGCATGTTATGTACTCACAAGAACTATCCCCTCTGTTGAAGTGGATAGATGGACACAGTCATCTTCAGCTGCCTTTCTGGAAGAGAAAATCCATTTAAAAGACCTGTACACTGTACTTGGGTGTGTTCCAGTAGATGACCTTGAAGTTTATTTGAAGCATCTTTTACCAAAGATTGAAAGTCTGTCTTATGATGCAAAACTAGAACATCTGATTTACTTAAAGAACAGGCTCTCTAGCATTGAAGAATCTTTAGAAATAAAGGAACAGCTGTTTGAGAAGCTAGAGAGCTTTTTGATAATTCATGATGCGTGCAATAGATTAAAACCTGCAAAACATTTTTATGATAGGACCGTAAGAGTTTTTGAAGTTATGCTTCCCGAAAAGCTGTTTATACCCCAAGACTTCTTCAAGAAACTGGAGCAGCTCACAAAACCGAAAAACCGTGCTGCATTCCTTGCATCATGGGTAGCATTTCTCCGAAATATGGGACTAAAATATGTAATTTCCCAGCAGCAGTTACTGCAGTTTGCTAAAGAGATCAGTATGAGAGCCAACACTGAAAACTGGACTAAGGATACACTGCAGAATACAGTGGATGTCCTCCTTCATCACATATTTCAAGAAAGAACTGATTTGCTATCTGGAAACTTCCTTAAAGAATTGTCTTTAATAGCATTCTTGTGTCCAGAACGTGCTCCGGCAGAAATTGTAAGATTCCATCCACAGTATCAAGAGGTTAATGGAACACTCCCTCTTATAAAGTTCAGTGGAGCCCAAGTAAACCCAAAATTCAAACAGAGTGATGTTTTGCAGCTCCTTTGGACTTCGTGTCCTATCCTTCCAGAAAAAGCTACGCCTTTAAGTATCAAAGAACAAGAAGGAAGCAGTCTTGGTCCACAGGAACAACTTGAGCAGGTTTTGACTATGCTTAATGTGAACTTGGACCCACCTCTAGACAAAGTTATAAATAACTGCAGAAATATATGTAATATAACAACTTTGGATGAAGATATGGTAAAAACAAGGGTTAAAGTCCTAAGGAGCATCTATGAATTTCTTAGTACAGACAAAAGAGAATTCCGGTTTCAGCTTCGAGGGGTTGCTTTTGTGATGGTTGAAGAAGGTTGGAAGCTGCTGAAGCCTGAGGAAGTCGTAATAAATCTTGAGTATGAATCTGACTTCAAACCTTACTTGTACAAACTTCCATTAGAACTTGGCACCTTCCACCAACTATTTAAACACTTAGGCACTGAAGATGTTATTTCAACAAAGCAGTATGTTGAGGTTCTGAGTCGCATATTCAAGAACTCTGAAGGAAAACAGCTTGATCCTAATGAAATGCGTACTGTTAAACGAGTTGTTTCTGGCCTGTTTAAAAGCCTTCAAAATGATTCTGTGAAGGTTAGAAATGACCTTGAAAATGTGCGAGATCTGGCTCTTTATCTTCCAAGCCAAGATGGTAGATTGGTAAAATCAAGCATCTTAGTTTTTGATGATGCACCACATTACAAAAGTAGAATACAAGGAAACATTGGTGTTCAAATGCTTGTTGATCTTAGCCAGTGTTACTTAGGAAAAGACCATGGTTTTCACACCAAACTGATAATGCTGTTTCCTCAGAAGCTGCGACCCCGTCTCCTCAGCAGTATCCTTGAGGAGCAGTTGGATGAAGAGTCACCAAAAATTTGTCAGTTTGGAGCACTTTGTTCTCTCCAAGGCAGGCTCCAGTTACTGCTGTCTTCTGAACAGTTCATCACGGGACTAATTAGAATTATGAAACACGAAAATGACAATGCATTCTTAGCCAATGAAGAGAAAGCCATAAAACTTTGCAAAACCTTGAGAGAAGGCTTGAAAGTTTCTTGTTTTGAGAAGTTGCAAACAACACTGAGAGTTAAAGGTTTTGCTCCTATTCCTCACAGCAGAAGTGAAACATTCGCCTTTTTAAAGAGATATGGAAATGCAGTAATATTGCTCTATATACAGCACTCAGATAGCAAAGACATCAATTTCCTTCTAGCATTAGCAATGACCCTGAAATCTGCAACGGATAATCTGATTTCTGATACATCCTATTTGATTGCTATGTTGGGTTGCAATGATATTTATAGAATTAGTGAGAAGCTTGACAGTTTAGGTGTGAAGTATGACTCTTCAGAACCATCAAAGCTTGAACTACCTATGCCTGGCACTCCTATACCAACTGAAATCCACTATACTCTTCTTATGGATCCAATGAATGTTTTCTATCCTGGTGAATACGTTGGCTATCTTGTTGATGCTGAAGGTGGTGATATCTATGGGTCGTACCATCCAACCTATACATATGCTATCATTGTGCAAGAAGTAGAAAGGGAAGATGATGAAAATTCCAGTTTCCTGGGCAAGATTTATCAGATTGACATTGGATACAGCGAGTACAAGATTGTGAGCTCTCTTGATTTGTACAAATTCTCAAGGCCTGATGAAAGTTCTCAGAGCAGGGGCAGTGCACCATCTACTCCAACAAGTCCCACAGAATTTCTACCGCATGGACCAAGAACAATTCCTCCTCATTTTCCTGGAAGAGAGAGTCACAAATCCTCCTCCTCCTCCTCCTCTTCATCTAAACATCATTCTCCCAAAAAGGCTAAAGCAAATTCTTTATCAGAGATTTTGAGGGAAGTTACATCTGTGATGGAACAAGCTTGGAAGCTTCCAGAATCTGAAAGGAAAAAGATCATAAGAAGGCTGTATCTTAAGTGGCATCCAGACAAAAATGCAGAGAACCTTGATATTGCCAATGAAGTTTTCAAGCATTTACAAAATGAGATCAACAGATTAGAAAAGCAGGCTTTTATTGACCAAAATGCAGATAGGGCATCCAGAAGAACATTTTCATCATCAGCTTCTCGATTTCAATCAGACAAATTTTCATTTCAAAGGTTTTATACTTCATGGAACCAGGAAGCAACGAGTCACAAATCTGAAAGACAACAGTCTAAAGAGAAATGTCCATCTTCTACAGGTCCTTCATATTCCCAGCGGTTTTTTATGCCACCTACATTCAAGTCAGTTGGAAATCCCGTTGAGGCTCGTAGGTGGTTACGGCAAGCTAGAGCAAACTTTTCAGCAGCAAGAAATGACCTTCATAAAAATGCCAACGAATGGGTTTGCTTTAAATGTTACTTGTCTACCAAGCTTGCTTTGATTGCTGCCGATTATGCCGTAAGGGGCAAGTCTGATAAAGATGTGAAACCCACTGCACTGGCACAAAAGATTGAGGAATATAGCCAACAGCTTGAAGGCCTTACAAACGATGTCCACACACTGGAAGCATATGGAGTCGATAGCTTAAAAACTCGCTATCCAGACCTCCTTCCTTTTCCGCAGATTCCAAATGACAGGTTCACTTCTGAAGTTGCTATGAGAGTGATGGAGTGCACAGCATGCATTATAATAAAACTTGAAAATTTTATACAGCAAAAGGTATGAGGGTAAAGACATGGTGGTTTCATATAGACATGCCATGTTTCCAGCCAGTTTTCTCCAAGCTATTGTTTTTGGGTGGCATGCTACTGTTTGATGTGTCATGCAACCAACCATACAGCTTTGTGTGACAGGGGTGGGAGTCATCCTCTTACGCAGTGGGGGTGGGGGGAGGAAATCACGGTCACAGATGCGATAAGATCTGAATTCACTTTTGCTAGCAAAAGCTATATACTAATGTGATGGAATAAAATGTGACTTACTCATGCAGTTACTGTACTTTGGAAGCTATGCAGTTCCTAGCAGCTTATAAATAAAATGCATATATTTCTGTGGCAATGAGGGCCAAATTAGATGTTCCATGGCAGACCTGGATTTGGGAAACTCGACTATCACTGAACATGCTTTGCTGCAAAAGCAGCCAGGGAAGGACACGATTTACAGTAGAAAAGTGTTTGATGGGAGTTTTTAATCCTTCCTTGGCCCAACACTTCTTTCTTGTGACCTCCCATTTTCTCCTGTAACAAAGCAAATGAGCGCCTGGGACCTGACTGGGGAACATGAGGGCATGTTGCAAAGGGAAAGTGATAGGCAGAAGGATTAATTGGCTCTATGCTCTCAGACATTTCTCCATTGTAAACTGTGCTTTCCCACTGCTGCTTTGCAACAGTTTGATGGCATCCCCGGATCTGGTAGTGAACATCTTGTTCAGCCCAAGGTACACAGGATTTAAATGTTACATAATCTTGTTTTAAGCAACAGCTTCTTATTAGCAAAACTGTAGAACATGTATTTAAAGATTTGCAGGGAGACTGAGCTGTAAAATATAGTTATGTACACAGTACAACGGTAAAATTCACAGGGCTGAACTGCACTTTATGTAACCAAAGCCTAGGACTATGTCGGTAAAATCTGTTTGTATGTGCAGAGATATATATGTATGTATCCCCAGATTGCATCCATTCAGTTTTATGGTATGAGGTGGTGTCATTTTTCAGTGTACTAATGTAAGACTGAGTATGTTACTCTCTTTTAAGGAATTGAAAAGTTTGGAGAAAAGTCACTTTGAAGCATTCTGTGTATTCATTTGTTTGCTATGGACATTCATTTCACTCACAGTAATACGATCTGCAGGATCTGATTTATAGATTTGCTGCAGTTTTACATCAAACATTACATCAGAGGTTGCCAAGGGACCTTTGACACAGCACAGTATTTTATTCCTTAATGTTTGATGACTTAAACACAAGACTTATTTTCTTATAACATACCTTATGTGTTTTTGACATTGTTACATCTTTTGTTGAATGAGAATTGCATGTGCATTACCTAGTAAAATACTTGATTTTCTTTAGGGTTTTTGAAACGGAAACTGCACACCAAAACTCTTTTTTTTTTTTTAAGTAGTCTTACTTCAGCTTTTTGTTTTGTTTATATATTTTTCTCATGAGCCATCCTTGGAAATAGTATAATGTCATAAAATATTTTGGTATACAGTGGGATAATTTTTTATTACATATTAAATGGTGCTGCAATGTTATGCTTTTTGATTTTGTCTCACACTGTGGCACATGAGATGTCTGATTTTTAGTTCATAATTTTTCTTTTATAAATTGTAATACTTTTGATAATGCCATGTAAATTATTCAATATTTGTAAAGAAAATCATGACAACATGTAAAATAAAGCTGCTGTGGATAGTATTTATGTTCCATTATTACCTAACTGTCACAATTATTTACTTGATTAGTACACTGAAACTATAATTTTATGTAAAGAATGTAAAATAAAATAGGGGTAAGATGAGGTTAGATAAATTACAACCAAAATATTGCAATACAGAAGGACAAAATAGTTGACAAAAGCTCTTTAAGAAAATGTGTAAATAATAAAAGGGCTTTCAGTGTAGAAAATATCTCAAGAAAATCTAGGCTTTGAACCTTCTGGTTGCAAAGCCGTATGATTATTTCTGTTGTTAAGTGCCATAAAATGATTTTAATAATAAACTTGAAGATTCTTCAAATTGGTGTGTTGAATATTTATGTATATTTATATGAGACTTCTTTCACCAGGACCTTTAGTAGAGGGGGAGAACTCACTTTGGTGAATCAACCAGGCCCTCTTTCCCATCCCTGCTGCTCTTTTTGTGATGATAAAATGTGTATTCATTGATTTACTACCCCAATTGCTTTTGGCGAACCATTGCAGATTTACTTTTTCATGCAGAGGCTATTTCATTCTAATACCATCATGATCTCAAACTAACTATTCCAGTATATTCATATTTTTCTGCCCACGTCTTTTTAAAAAAAACACCAAATAATTTCATCATAGGACGTTCATAGTAAATTTACTTTGTGTTTTTTTAATATAAAAAACCCAGCAACATTAAAAATGCATATTTATTAACCTCTAAAGTTCACAAATCCAGGGTCGATGACAAATCTGAATTGTGAAAGAAGCCTATTCCATGTGTATTGTGATAAATCAATTTTAACCTGTATTTGCTACTGTGTTTCATTTTATATGCTGCGGAGAGCACTGCCTCACGAGGATGAGTAGAAGTTATTTCTGGGGACTAACGGATAGAAAGAGTACTCAGGGCTAACCTTCTCTTCCTTTGTGGTCCATGAAGCAAGCCAGAGCAGGGGACCTCAGATGGCCATACCATATGGAGTAACAGAGAAGGGGAATTGTGCATGGAAGAATTGCCCAGTTCATCTACCTTTCCCTTTCTGCATTTACAACAGGGTTAGAGAACCTTTTTCAATCTGAGAGCCGTATTGCTTTGTGGGCAGTCTTCCAGGGGTTGCATGCCAGTGGTGGATGGGGTCAGAGGCAAAACGGGGCAGAGCAATGGGCCTGACTCTCATCCTTTGCATAGTAAGCTACAGTACATTCCACTATGCATGTGACAGTGGTCTCTGCATCCACCCACCCACTCCTCTCCATCCAGGCCTTTGTATCAGACAGACAAGCAAAAGGCGTGATCACAGTTCAAGGACACATTTCAGCCAGGCAAAAGATCTCAAGAACATGGAGTGGGGCCAGCAAAAGGCCTGGGGCACTGTATTTGTTTCCTGGGCCTGGGGTTCTCCATTTCTGCTGTAGAGCTCCCCCCCCTGCCCCCCTGCACTTTTGGTAGACCGGCTTCCATATATTTTGGGTGGTGTTCAGCTAAACATTTGCATTGAATTAACGCTATTCCAATGGGACTTTGTCCCTCTCTCCTGTGTGACCTGCACTGCCCCACATCTGCTCTGGAAGGTTGGAGGAATGTTCTCCTTAGTTCTATGCTGAATACAATTCAATTTGATGCATTTCGATTTTAAATGTAAATGTTGCATTTCTGTGCTGTGTAGTAGCATCAGTGACTCTAGACGCTACTACAAAACCTGACTAAAAACAGCCAAAGAAAGTAGTTCAGACAAGCTGTTTATTGACATTCATTCTGATTTGTTTGCGGGGATATTATACGAAGATACGGCAAGCGTTATCTCACATTTTCCAATGCATTTTCCCATGTCACAAGAAGTCTGATAGTTTTGGGGAAATGGGTACGTGTGGAAGGGCACCAACTTCAACTGCAAAACCTGAGCTTGCCTGTATGTGACCGAATCCCACATGAAAATAGCAGCAGGCTGGAAGCACGCAGCGTGGGGTGTTAGCTGCTCATCTCGCAAGCCTGACTATAATACAGGCAAGTGGAAACGACATCAGCCACTGCCAAGTACAACTTTCCATCTGTGCAAACACAGACTTCATAGAGCCCAAAGGATATCTCAGAATCTCCGCTTGTTCCTTGAGGCAATTTGGGCAGCCGCAGTCCAGCATTAAGCATAAGCTGCATGGAAGAAAGACAGACACGAATGGATTTGTTTGTGTAGCAGTAACTTCGGAACAAAAAGTGTGGTGGCATCTTAAAGGTTAATTTATTACGGTGCAAGTTTTGTAGACCTGAGAACCCACTGGAGCCAGCCCTACATAGAACTGTTGGCATGTGCTGGGCCCAATAAATTAAACGTTGACTCAATTGTGGTGATTAAATGTACATCAGAGGTTCCCTTTTAAAACTAATTTCTACTGTAGCCACATTGCAAATTTAAACAAAACCTTTGACGATTCCCCAAGTTGGGGAAACTCTTAATTTTTTTGTGGTTGCTGACACCTTAACAAACATAGCCCAGACGTGAAACATGGCTGAGACCTCAATGCAAAAGACAAATTTCAATAGGGCTTTGTGTCAGTAGACTTTATTCCCACAGCACCAAGCTCCTTCATGGAGGGCAAGATAACTGAGTGCAAAATGCTCTATAAT
The DNA here is from genome assembly GCF_964106645.2 of Podarcis pityusensis. Taxonomy (NCBI): domain Eukaryota; kingdom Metazoa; phylum Chordata; class Lepidosauria; order Squamata; family Lacertidae; genus Podarcis; species Podarcis pityusensis. Next base: position 24,541,508 of record NC_138027.1, on the reverse strand, counting down.
TGCCGGGAAATGAAGCAAATGAAAATGTTCGTATTTTAGAATGGGAACTTGATAACAGCTGAATGGAATATTAGATAGTTCTGAGTTCTGAATATGTTGATTGGTAATTTCACCATCAAGATAGCGTGACTATACATTTAGATAAAATGGAGTAACAGGCACTGCAAGGGATTAGTTGGCTCTTCGTGAAAATCACCAACTACTTAGGGCCAGCATAGTTCTCATATTTTGCTGAAACTAAAACCAGCAGGAAACTGGTAGGAAGACAGCCCAGTGTCTGAAATGTCAATGCTGTTGTTCTGAATACCAATTGTAAATGGATCGTTTGTTGATGGTAGATTAAGAAATAATTAAAATCTCACCATGCTATCGCTGCTCTGTAACTTGATATCCAGATGAGAAAGAGCCGTAATAGTCCCACTTTCGGCTTTAATATGAATCCCTCGTGGAGCATCCATGGTGAGAGACCGAGTTGGCGATTCAAGCCTGAAAGAAACCAGAAGGAAGATCTCAGCATCTGAATAAATTGTGGTTTTATTTATTGCATTTATTTATAATTTATAAGCCTGTCCATCATAATACAACAACAACAACAACATGATGCAAAGCAGGTCAACACCCTATTGTAAAATCAATTACCGTAAGGCAATTTTAAATATAAACTTTAAAAAAACATTTCAAACAGAATGCAGCAGATGAAACAACCAGCAACAGGCCACAATAGCTTCACATTATCCAAAAGCCTAAGTAAAAAAGAGGTGTTGATGATGGCTATTTTAGTGCAAGTGATACCGATTTAATGGGGTATTGACTTCCAAGTGAGAGTTTAGAATTCTAGCCTGGCAGCTGATTCTTCCTAGAAGTTACTGTTAGCCAGCAAGACAATGTTCCATGATGTGGTGGTGGCCTGTGCCAGATTCCTGGTGTAGTTGTGGCAGCTGAATCATCTCTACTGCCTGAATAGTCCTAGGACTGTAGCAGTGTGTGTGTGTGACATGCCTTTTTTAAGAAGCTAAACTTGAGTAGCATAACTCAACGACCTGGGTCACAGGCTCTGTAGAGTAGCTAGCTACCTGGATATATTTAGAAAGTTGTTCCTCTGTGAGCAGATTGCCCCACTATGTTCACAAGGTAAAAAAGGTTTTGACAATAAGGAACAGAGCTTAGGGGAGTGAAAATACAACCATCTTTAAAAGATAGTTATTGAAGTTGCAGACAAAAGCCTATTTCCCACGCCACATAAACCCAATACATTATCTTTGACAATGCAAGGATAGAAAAGTGGAAAGTCAATGAGTGGGTGGGATTCCCCTGAGGTTTTGCAGTATTGCAGCAAAAGTGTGGGCTTGCTGCAATGAGTTGGTTCCATTAAGGCCAAGGCAGCTAACCCTGGAGAAGCTGAGAGAGATGGAGGCACACAATGTCTTTCAGGGAGCTCCCTTACAGACAGGTCCTGCTAAAGACGCTACTCCCTCAAATCAGGGCTAGCAAACCTCAGGCCTAGGGACCAAAACTGGTGCTCAAGGTTTGGTTGCCAGTGGATGACTCATGTCAGGAATTGGATAGGGGGAGAGTTGGTTCTGCTGTAAAACATGTTGTACAGATTGAATAAGCTTTGAGAATTAAAACCTCTGTAAAGAGAAGCCACAAAATTAATTCTCACTTTGTAAACCTTAAACTCAAGTGAAGCCAGGAAACAAATTATGATACTCAAGAGCCTTGAAAACCAGTAGTGCCACAAGGTGGCAGCAAAGGACAGCAGTCAGTTTGACATCAACTTGGAATCATAGAATTGTGGAGCTGGAAGGGACACAGAGGGTCATCTAGCCCAACTTTCTGCAGTGGAGGAATCAATAGGAAGTGCATCACTTCTGAATGCAAACAAGTATTCACAATCCAGCCAAATGTAGGCACCACTAGTACTGGAATGTAGCCCGAAAGCAAAGGAAGCACCAAAACTAAAAATGCATGTGTGTGGTCAGTACCACGATGGGAGAGTGTTTGGAAGACTGTTGCGTATGTCACACTGAGCCCCATACCGGAAGAAAGGCAGGGAATAAACTTATTTTGTTTGGCACTCTGCTTCTGGTTTTTAAGGGCAAAAGCTATGCCTGTAGGCAAAATTGTTCTGTGATTCATCTAGTCCATGGGTACGCAAACTAAGGCCTGGGGGCCGGATCCAGCCCAATTGCCTTCTAAATCCGGCCCGCAGACAGTCCGGGAATCAGCCTGTTTTTACGTGAGTAGAATGTGCCCTTTTATTTAAAATGCATCTCTGGGTTAATTGTAGGGCATAGGAATTCATTCATTTTTTTTCTTTTCCAAAATATAGTCCGGCCCCCACAAGGTCCGAGGGACAGTGGACTGGCCCCCTGCTGAAAAAGTTTGCTGACCCCTTATCTAGGTCAAAACATTTGACATCCTTTCCTCAAATTTTTGTCTCTTTCATTATAACCAGAGTATTTGTTTTGTTTCGCACTATTTTTTCATCATTGTACCTGTGCACCCATTCACCTTGTTCATTTCTTTGAGAGCCTTTCAGCACAGTCTTAGCACAGCTACTACTTCATGGCCCTGGAACCTAGTTTACAAGGCAAACAGCTTGAGGTGGCTCGTGCAAGTGAGCCAAGCCACATCTGGAAAGAGAAAGGGGGGGGAGGGAAACCCCAGAATCTCTGCTGCTTTAAACATGAGAAAAATCCTTTTCTAGATGTGGTGAGCAGTCGGATTCTGGCAGCTACTGAAAGCCATTCGCCTAAACATGTGGGGGAATGTAACCGGGTGCATTTCCTCACCAGCAAACAAAACTGCAGGGCAGACACGGCAATTGAGAAGGACAGAAGCAAACTTGCTTCTTCATGCTGCTGCTTCTTGCCATAGGGAATTTATGTAACAGCCCAGCCTAGTTCAGATCTGGATCTGGACATTGTGTGGGCAGCCTGCAGCTCTGAGACACACATTCCATTGTGTTTCTGGCTAGCATGACCAGCCTGTGGGTGGGTGTCTAAGCAGTTGGTTTGCATTTCAGGCCTCTTCAAACTGGGCAGCTCTTACATGAGCTTATTTTCCATGCTTGGAAATTGTTTTACAGCTTCTACTTTTTGAGACAACATGTTTTTGCTGAACAAGTGCATTATGCACCTTTAAACAGGCATCTCAGCTCCAGGGGTTTCTGGAGGAGATGTATTATCTAGATCAGGCATAGGCAAACTCGGCCCTACAGATGTTTGGGGACTACAACTCCCATCATCCCTAGCTAACAGGACCAATGGTCAGGGATGATGGGAATTGTAGTCTCAAAACATCTGGAGGGCTGAATTTGCCTATGCCTGACCTAGATCCATTTCAAGCTGCCTTCAGGCCTGGTTGTGGAACAAAGATGGCTTTGGTTTGCCTTGGTGGATGACTTACACCAGGATTTGGATTGTGTGTCCTTGTTGGTGCTGCTGGACTTCTCTGTGGCTTTTGATGCAATCAACCATAGTATCCTTCTAGGCCACCTTGCTAAGACAGGACTTGGAGGCACTGTTTTACAGAGTGGGTCTGATCCTTCCTGGAAGGATGAACCCAGAAAGTGGTGCTGGAGGTGGGGAACGACCCCTGTTTGACACTTGGGCAATTGGCCTGCAGGGTCCCTCGGGGTTCTGTTCTGTCTCCCGTGCTAATGAACATTTACATGAAACCACTGGGAGAGGTTGTCCAGAGTTTCTGGGTTTGGATGCTGATGACATCCAGCACTATTTCTCTTTCCCACCTAAATCCAAAGCAGCTGTCTCAATTCTAAACCAGTGTCTGTGTCACAGTCTGGTTCACGGGCGATCGAAGTCCCAGCTGAGGACGTCGGGACCGGGGACAAGATGGCGGGGTGGGAGCAGGAATCAGGAGTCAGGAAGCCAAGAGTCCGAGGGCCAGAGAGCTGGGAGTCAAGAAGCCAAGGGTCCGAGGGTCAGGAAGCAAGGAGTCACAAAGTCAGGGCTCCATGGATCAAGAAGCAGGGAGTCAAGAAGCCAAGGTTCAAGGATCAAGAAGCCAAACACGGCAAGGCAGGAAGCGTGTTGCTGTGGCAAAGAGCCAAAGGGAAATGCTGACCTTATATCCCTTCCCAGCTTTTACCACCAGGTGCTGTGAGTTACCAATTGGCCTCACCTGTGAGGCTGCGCCTTGCCTCTTCAGAACAAACTTAGGAAGGCCCCAGTCCTGCAAAGTCCTATTGGTCACAGGGCCTGGCTCCTGCATGCACACCTGACTGTCATCACCCATGGATAGGAAACAACCACTGAAAAGGCCTTGTTGGGACAACGCTAACTGGGGAGAACCCACAGTTGACTCCAAGAAGAATGTAGGGCCAGAGATGGCTGATATTCAAGGAATTGCTCCTTTAGGTACTTGGGTTACTAGCTTCAGAGAAAACCCGATTTTAACTCTGGAAGAGCAGCTTAATATGGTCATGTTTGTGACTTTCACGTAAAACTAATTCCATTCCATGGACAGAGCTATCACATCAGATTCCTCCTCTGTTACATGAAGCTGTAGTTAATACACCTATACAGATCAATTCTTTTTATTTGTCATTTTGACATACTGTGTATATGGCCATGCAGGGCCTGATTATGCATAAGAGGTTATTTGCTTTTGAGACAAATACTTACCTCAGCTCTTTAGCGTTGTCAAGACCTCTAACACCTTTAATGAGTGGTGTTTCTATAGAATGTTCACAAAGAGCTCCTTCTGGCCCTGGAAGAGAGGAAACAAACCAGTTGTGGCTGTTAGGTGTCAGAGGGAAGAGACAGCTCCCCTTTCCCCTTACAAGGGGAAAAACAAAGTACGGTAGGAGATCCTCATAAAGGTCTCACAAAACATCAGGTTCACTGACCTTCGTGGAATGTGTGTACAAATTCAATCCTTAAGGGAAGGCATTTTCAGACTGCATATGGTCTTGGAAACCTCTGATACTTGCTTCACATGTCATAAGGCGTTTCTGTTCAAAGTGTTTACAGGTTGTAAAATGTGATGATCCTATGATCCTTTGTCCTACGTAGATTTGATATACAGGTAAATAGCGTTTCTGTGCGCTCTGGCTTCAGACACGGTCCTCTGCGTGCCAGAAGCGGTTTAGTTATGCTGGCCACATGACACAAAAAACTGTCTGTGGACAAATGACAGCTCCCTCGGCTTGAAGCAAGATGAGCGCTGCACCCCATAGTCGCCTTTGACTGGACTTAACCATCCAGGGATCCTTTTCCTTTACCTACCTAAACATGTGTTGGAAGCTTCTACCTACTGGTGCTTTGACCGTATAGGGAGCTTCTGAGTATATGAGCAACAGAGGAAGTTGTCTTATACCAATTTTTTCACAGCCCTACTTAGAAGAGAAGAAGAAGAGTTTGGATTTGATATCCCACCTTTCACTCCCTTTAAGGAGTCTCAAAGTGGCTAACATTCTCCTTTCCCTTCCTCCCCCACAACAAACACTCTGTGAGGTGAGTGGGGCTGAGAGACTTCAAAGAAGTGTGACTGGCCCAAGGTCACCCAGCAGCTGCATGTGGAGGAGCGGAGACGCGAACCTGGTTCACCAGATTATGAGACTACCGCTCTTAACCACTACACCACACTGGCTTACAGACTCCAGTGACTGAACTTGAGACTTTTTGCATGCAAAGCTATGGCCCATCTGCTAAAAGTGCAAGGGAGACAACTCCCTCTTTATTTGCAACCCCGCAAGATAACCCATAAACAATTCCCAAGGGCCCTCCAACCCCCAAGTAGTTTTTCTTGGGGGGGGGGGGCTGCAGAGATAAGGAGGAGGATGGGGAAATCCCATTCTGTGTTGCATTGAGGGAAGGTTCCAAGCAATCAAAAACTCATTTGTAGGATTGTGAGATATTAGGATGAAGCCGATGTGGCCTGAGGGTGGGTTATTAACATAAGATGATGTGGTGTTTATATCATAAGGATATATGCTAATACAATCATTTTGCTTATTTCACGTAGATTCTACCTCTATTTAAATGGTCACTGTTTACATTTTTTTGCATTTCATTTTCCTCTGACCTCAGTACTCACCCGTTCCTCCTGCCTCCCCTCCCTTTTGTATATATACCTGAAACTACATGCATCTGATGGACTCTCATCCAGAAAAGCTTGTGCTATTTGTTAGCTGCCACAATACTCTTTCTTGTTTTTGCTAGAACAGGATTGTTAGTCAACTTGCATCATTTTCCTATGAGCGTCAGCTTATTGAAATTTAATTAAGAGACTGTCATCTTTATTCTACCAACAAATTAATAAAACTGAAATAAGTGCTTTCATTTAACAGTGTGAGTGAAATTTTGAAGATGATATTTTGTCTCCATCAACTAAAGTTGGGGCCAGCAGTAAACAAAATACCATAGAAAGTGAAACCTATGGTTAATGAATGACTGTTTTCTGCAGCAGTGAGTTTGTTTTGCTTTTAGAATAAACATCTTAAAGGATGTTTTTGAGCTGTTTCTTACACTTGCATGCAAACCTGTGACTCGAAGTCTGTCTGTACCAATTGCAACTTCATCTTCATCCACTGTAAACAGAGGCTTTCCATCCAGATTCATGGACTTGATCTGAAATTCCTGACCATCAAATTGTACCATGTCCGGACCTAAGAAGCACACAAGAATTACTAGTATTTTAACAGAACCATTATCATTTGCTTTTTCTTAAGTTGCATTTATGAGCTGCCAATGATACAATATATTGTGACACACCACCCCTATCTCTGAGCAGGTGTTATAGATTCCAGGGGTACCAGGAGCACTTTAACCGAGGATCTGTTTCCTGTGGGACAATAAGGCACAGCAGAGACTGTGGTGTCTTTAGGATATATGGTTCATTTACACACATATATAACTTGAATCCTACAATGCAGGGGTCCACAGCATTCCTACCCCAAGAACACTGGTATTGTCTTTTAAATGAAATCCTGTGTTCAGGGAGGGAGGAAGCCCACCCATTCGCAAATGGGATTTGCACTCTCATCCTCTGACTTGCTAACAGCTCATTACCCCAAAGGAAATTAAGTTCAATAAACACCTGATTCATGTTGATTCCCCAAGATTAAGGAAGGGTCACAATTTAAGATATCTGCCTGACTTAATTAGTTTTCATATATGCTAATAACAGAGGCTTATAAGTGGGTCCACCACATTTCCCTGTTCTAACGTACCAATTCTAATTAAATTCTAACATTTATTAAACCTAAACATTGAACACCCATAGATCTATAACAATATGTTTATAAAGTTTAGGGCATTGGGACTGCAATCCTATTCCTTCTTACCTGGGTATAAGCCCTACTAAACACAGTGGGACTCATGTCTGAATAGAGATGTATAAGATTGCACTGTAGATTATGGTCCCAGTTTCCAGCTTTCATTAGGAGAAAAAGTAGAATTTTCCTAATCAAATAAAAGGGAAAAATACTTTGGGGTTGAGCTAGGTGGAACACACTATGCAAAAATGTGCACATGTGACTCTGCTGTGAAAAGTGGAGAAGAATGGATATAGTGTAGAACTGAATCACCCCTTAGAATTACAGGTTGCATATGATTGATCTATCTATCTATCTATCTATCTATCTTATGGAACAATCCTATGCATCTTTTCTCAGAAGAAAATCCCACTGTGTTCAATTTTTCCTACTCCCTGTGTATAAAACTGCATGCTTAATTTCTAACTAGTCCATATCTAATCCACATCAGTGTAGCATGCTTATCACATAAATTGTTGTACAAATTGGACACTGGTATCCTCTCTAGGGCTTAAACAGCTTGGAGAAGATCTGCAAAGGAGGAGACAACGATTAAAGCAATTAGCTCAGGTTTTCTTTTCCAGTAAAGGGATAAAAGAATTGCTTTGCAGGTCCTGCAGTTTTGTGTTCCCTGATAGGAAACGTCAGATCTCCTTCCAAGGGGGAAGACAGAGGCCTGATATTGGATGCCAACACACCCCAACCAGGAAAGAATTTATGTCAGTTCATGAATCCCCCCTCCCATTTTGTAAGGGGTGTGGGAAACCTAATGCTCTACCCCTTATATCTGGATGTGGCTATTCAATTGCATTTGGCGCTCTCTCACTCCTGCTCCTTTTGGACAGCAGCCCTACTTGAGTTGACTATCCAAGACCATTTGTATGGCCTCTGGATAGAAATGGGATCACCACAATGAATGTGCATATTCAAAACCTTCAAAATGCAAACTGAAGAAACGTAGCTTAAACCTACCCACACTTAATCTGCCTGTGACGTTCCCATCAGGATTGCGTGCATTTAGAGTCACGTTATGAGTGGATTGCAAAAGCAGAGATGAGTCCTAGTTTAAGGGATGAGGAGAAAGAGATGCAAATTTAGAAAACTTTCAGATATTCACCACAGGAAAAGCTAAACATCTTAGTGCCTTCAATGCTCTCAAGTAGCCTATGATAGCCTTGGTAAATGAGTAACATTTTACTCACGGGTAACTAAGCAGGCCCTGCTTGCCTCAGCCCTGTTCAAAAGCATTCAAACCACTCCTTGAATATACCTGTCAGGGGTGCCAACTTGGATAAAATACTGTGGGGGCCCAGGTAAGCCCCGCCCCACATAATCAATCACATGACACAGTGCACACACATACCATTTGAATGGGAATGCCCATCAACTTTGCAGGGGCCCAGCCTCCTCAAATATTTTATTGTGGGGGGTCAAAGCTCCCACAGACCCTAGGAGTTGGCTCCTATGATACCTGTGTCTTTTTATTTTCCTCCATTTCCCCAGTCCTTCACTTCTGACACCCCCCACCAAGAATCATAGGAAGTGTAGTTTACTTCTCACAGAACAACAATTCCTAGCGCCCTTAACAAACTACAGATCCCAGGATTCTTTGAGGGGGTGCACTTTAAATGTACACAGCCTCTTAGACAAGCTAAATACAATAATGAGCTATCAGTTCCTTCATCCTAAGGTCCAAGACAGGGTCACTCTTGACCTTGTCTCTGGTTTCAGCACCTTCTGATGTGACTGGGTGTATTGAAAAATGAATCCAGACTGACAACAGCTCCCTCTCTAGACCCACAATGCATTGCTGACTTTAGCCTACATAAGTCTTGTAGATGATAATTTATGACATGTACCCATTGCGAATTTTCAGACGACCTGTTGATGACCTGACTTACAGCCCAAATCTAAGCGTATTTGCTTAGAAAGCCTCGCTCAACTTAGTGGGATTTAAGCCTGAATGTGTGTGCGAGCAGAATATTGCAGACTTGCTTACCTTTCTAGAGTGAACTTCTTTGGCATATAAAGGATATAAAAATTCTGACTCCCGTTCTAGCCGAAGTCCTTCGCTTTGAACATAAAGGTATCCCATTCCAATCTGTAATGACAAAAGACTCCAAGCTTTTAGATTCACTGCATTTCTTACTCAAGTGTTTTTAAAATTCTCACCAGAGTATCATGCCCATCTTCTTCAAACAGTGGATAAAAATGCACAAGAGGAACCCTGACCAGATGAGAAAAGAGGGGAAAGATTATGACAACATTACAACAAGACAGCATCGGGGGTGTGGGAAGAACCACAATAGGCACTTCCTTATAGTGGTGTTCCGTAGAGATGTAAACTTTCCAGAAATTCTGAAGCCATGAAAAATAAGTCCAACCCCCTAATTTCTTTTTTTGTGGGGAGGAAACAGGCATTTCTGTGGAAATGAGAAAATCTGCAATACCTCTTTTCTTAGCACCCTTTACGGATCAGAAGTTGATTTATTACCTTAGGGACATCAAATGCATTATTTACAATTTGGTTTGCCATGAAATTATCAGGTTAAAAGTGCAGTTTATTCAGACAATAGTTACACATGCAAAAAAAAAAGATGATGAAGGACTCTTACTGGAGAAAACCACATCACTTTAAGAATCCAAATGGTCAGAGCAAGATCCACAACTAGGATGATGATTAGGAGGAGGACGAAGAGATAAAGGCAACGCTTCCTCCAACCGTAGATGCCAACGTTGTAGACATATTGCGTTTCTGGTCTCTGTAGATTAGTACCTGGTGTTGTTGTAGTATACTGTTCGCGTACCATCTGCTAGAGGAGAAAAATAATCATTAGAAAATCATTAAAATGTTTTGGACTGCAATGCATAACCAGTTACTTAGCTACGTTAATTGATTTTAAAAATTGCCCCTAATGAACTGGAAAGCAATTAAGAAGGAAAAACCCACAACATTATTTGCAGATGGCAAGCATCTTTTAAAAGAAGCACTCTGCCTTTTAGGAGAGAATACCTCTTCTGAGATGATGTCTGCTGTGACAATGCGTGCATCATTAAAAATACAAAAAGTTAATTGATGGAATAATCTAGAATGATATGATTAAGGTTTCCTTTAATCAGGTAGCAGCTCTAAAATTATGCTTGCTTTGTGCTGTCCCGTCCGCCCCCCCCCCCCCGGTAAAATGCAAGTTGCTTTAACTGCTGGCTGTAAATTTTAGAAATGACGGCCTTTGGTCTTTTTTCTAGATTATGAGACATTGCCTATGGATTGAATAAGAGAGTCTAGGTCTAAATTGCGCATATTCTCAACTATGTACTGTTCAAACTTGGGGCTGATCCAATAAATTTTGTGACCTGAGGCAAAGGACAAGATGACAGAGCCCTATACTGTGTACAGAAGCTGACCAGGCTGACAGCTGAACCTTAATTCAGCAATGGCAATGGGACAACATTCTCCACCACACCTGAGGGAAGCAGGTTAGCTTTTAGGGGTACCTAGCAGGTTGTATGGGGGCACACAGCTCTGTCCTCTAGTCTCTCCCTGCTGCTTACTCAATCTGCCTAATGGGTGGGCTGGCCCTGCCTGAAATGTTGACAGCTGAAGGCAGGGGTGGGAACCTCTGACCCAGGGGCCAATACTGGCCCACCAGGAGGTCAAATTTGGGCTGGGACGCCAAACCACATGGGTGATTTCAGCTGATGGATAGCGGAGTGGTGGTCAATCCTGTTGGGTGCTGATTTGCCAGCACGTTCCCACCCCTCAGGTCAATGTTTACATGAAGGAGGGAACACCCAACTTTCAGTCTCCTGATATCATGATGTCAGATGACTGACAGGTGGGTGACCTCATTCCCTGTCAAAAGCTGATCTGTGGGGTAGGGAGAGACACATATCTGGCTCACTAGGAGACCAATTGAAATTAATGAATTATGACTCATTTGGACCCACTAATATCAATTTGCCTACTCTTAGTTTCCGTGCGCCGCTCTGGTTTGCCAGAAGTGGCTTAGTCATGCTGGCCACATGACCCGGAAGCTGTACGCTGGCTCCCTTGGCCAGTAAAGCGAGATGAGCGCCGCAACTCCAGAGTCATCTGCAACTGGACCTAACGGTCAGGGGTCCCTTTACCTTTATCTTTACTCTTAGTAGAACTTAGATGGATGCAACCCATAAATCAGATGAATTCCTTCTGATGTAATATGTAATTTATAGGGTTTTGTTTTATTTATGGATATATTGATGCTATCATGCACGTCCTATTTAAAGTGAATAGGAATGGTAGAGGAATATGGAGACACTCTACCCCACGACTGGAGTAAGGAATCTGCAAAACCAATGTAACATGGTGTGTAACATTGAGCTGCAACAACTATTGTTAGCTCAAAGATTTAACGACTCCTATGGCTGAACCTTTATTTTACAACCATGCCGCTATAAAAAACTGGGCTGAAAATTAATGGCAGTCTAGAGACATGTAGAACTCCTATCTTTAGACATTTACATTCCAGCATGAATTTTGCTTAACATACATGCTTTGAAAGCATGGGCTTTCTTGGATTATATTCAAAATGAACGAGACTCATAGAATTGTAGAGTTGGAAGGGACCCTTTGAGGGTCATCAAGTCCAACCCCCTGCAATGCAGGAATCTCAGCTAGGTCATGCATGGCAGATGGCCATCCAACCTCTACTTAAAACTCCCCAAGGAAGCTAAGTTTGTGTAGTTTAAAACTTGGAAATTGAACAACTAATGATTAAAAGTAAATTTCTAGAGTCTGCGAAGTCAGTAGACTTGACAACGTGTTTATTTAATGACACACTGAGAAAATAGCCAGGGACATTGCTGGTTAATAATAGCCACAGCAGCTGCTACACAGTTTGAATTAACAACAGTAGAACTTCACTACTTACAGTGTGTCCAGAGAGCAAGGAAATAGGCTTTTTAAAGCAAATGTTCAAAAGTTTTGGGGGCAGGGGGAGGAAGAGGTAATTCAATTTGGTGGCTAATAAAGAAAACCACTACTTCCAGCTTCTTTTCATTGCTCATTAAGAAGATTCTCCCTTTCGTTTTCCATTCATTAACCTGTAGATTACTGTTCATTCATTAACCTGTAGCCATTCAGCCATCACAACCGGCATGGAAAGCATAAAAGGACCCAGCAGTCAGGAAGCTAGGCAAGAACTTCACTCTCTCTCTTTAAAAGGAAAAGAGCAACAAGAAGTACTCCTCTCAGATGCAACCAAGTCCAGTGCCAAGCAGTGACTAAACCATAAGATGAGACTTCCCACCCAACAAGATCTAGTGCTGACTTATCTCAGCCCATGTTCCTCCCCCTTCTTCTCTCACTTAAATGAAAACTCCATTTGAATGTACATTTGACAGCACTTCACAACTGAATAAGGAGAGCTTGCATTTTTTCCCTTTTTTAAAAAACACAAATAGGATGCTGGAGAGAAGGAAAGATGAGCAAGTCAGCAAAGTGATTCCATCACATTTACTTTATTTACAAGGTGTGACCGGAAAGTTCGGTGAATGGTCGCAGAAATCGGACAGTGAGAAATATGTGAGCATACAATCAGCATTGGAAACCCACGAAATGCTCACAATTGTGTATGAAGCTGTAACTTGTAAGACAGTGTATGAGTGGTTTAAGCATTTCCGTGAAGGGCGGCAAACCATCAAAAATGACCCTTGGTCTGGCAGACCGTCAACGAGCAGAATGGCAGCAAATGTCAACAGATTCAGGTAGGTAGCCGTGTTGGTCTGACGCAGTCGAAATATATAAAAAAATTGCTACTGGACATTTTTAAAAAATATTTCAAATGTCGACAGAGTTCATGAGTTACCGTATTGATGCAGGATTGGCGTTTGTCCGTCCGAATGATGGCGGAAGAATTGCATATTCTGTGTGCAATTGTTATTGAGTTGTCCCGCCCTCCATAGTCTCCCGAACTGGCCCCACCGGATTTCTTTCTTTTTCCAAAACTGAAATCTGCACTGAAAAGGCAAAGATTTTCCAACATTTCACATGTCCAAGCTGCTGTGATGAGGGAACTGAAAGCAGTATGAAAAGAGGACTTCTTCAGAAGTTTCCAACAGTTCTACGAACATTGTCAACAGTGCGTTGTATCAGAGGGGGCCTACTTTGAAGGCCTGTAAGGTATGTATGTTCAAATATTTCTCGCTGTCCGATTTCCGTGACCGTTCACTGAATTTTCTGGTCACACCTTGTATTTTTTTAGAAAATGTATATACCACTGGATTGTAAGAGAACCTTTGAACAGTTTACAAAAAAACCACCCATATAGAAGGTACAGAAATCTCAGCTTTCCCCATGCTCTCAGTCTCATGCCCAACTATTCAAATAAAAATCACCAACCAATTTTACAACATAAAGATGATTCCTACTGTGCACTACCTGCTGTTAAAAGTTAGCACTGTATGTTTGCACTGCCTCTGCTGCTAGCACAACAATAAAGGAGGAAGAATACTTGCTTTCAGAATACTGCCAAGTTAATGTGAAATATTTACGCACAACCACACTGTTTCATAGTACTCTTTGAGGTGCTACTCTTTTCAGTCATCTAAAAGAAAGCCAGGCTTTTGAGCCCTAGCCACTTTGATTATGGCCCACCTTTTGGAGGGGATCAAGTGCCCACAGCTGTTTCTGATCCCTCTGGTGCACCATCTCCATCTGTACTTGTGGCATCAGTCCAGGTTCTAGCTATGCACGTACAAAGTGCATGGATTGTGGGGATGTCCCTCCCCCCCCCCCCCCGTGTATGTATAGATGGAAGCAGGGCAATCCGTCCAAGTGTGCATAAGAAGGGAACAACACGCTAGGTGGGTGGGTGGGGCGATGTGTCTGCTCACTCCCATCCATGCATCAGGGCTGTCAGGCAGGCAGGCACATATCATGCAAACTAGCCTATTGTCATCTACAGTAGGAGCCTTGAGAAGCCCTAAATACAGATGAGCAACTCCTTGTGTTAATATACGTAAGTTGAAAACAGCTGCAGACTGCTCACCGCAGGGATCGCGCGAGACATGAAAGGGTTTTCCAAGGCTCCTGAGCTAAGGATTTAGCGCAAGGAGTGTTGCAATCAGTTAACATCACCACCACAATGCTATTTGTGGTGTCACTCAGAAGAAGAAGAAACAACTTTTCACCACTACAGAACTCAATCAATATGGACCGGATGTAATCCTTGTGAGAATTTCCCCTGAGAGAAACTCATCAGCAAACAAGCGCTGAGTCTTCCAAACCCATATTTGAATTTCTAGTAAATATTTATGAGGCTCAACAACAAAGTGAGTATGAGTGCATTCCTAAGTGGGATGTGGAGGGGTACGAAGCGGTAAATAGCAGCTTTCAAAGCCCTGCTGGCTCCTGGCAAGTCAGAGTAGGAGGCTGGCATAGCAGGGGTTTCCGCGTTGCCGTGTATCTCTTTTTCCTTTCCTTTTCTTCTCTTCCATTCCAATAACGCGGAGAACTGTTATACTAGCTTCAGGCTGCCACAGAGGGAAGGTCTGATCCTGAGACCTCTTCTTCAAGGAATAAAGGGGTCATGGATTGTCGGAGCCAGCCGTTACAAATGGCGCAGTTTAGCATAAAATAAAGACACAGAGAGCCAGCAATATTTTCAGGATGGTATGAGCAGCTCCTTTCGAACTTCTCTCGCCTCCCGTAGCTTTTTTATTATCCCTTGTCTCTCTCCAGCCGCATGGCCGTTTGCCAATGTCTCATGTTACCTCATCCGGTCAAGGCTTTTATTACACCCATCACCATATAGGGTCATCACTGCCCAGAGGAAACACAACTCCGTTTAAGGTCAATACATTCCAATACATTGTAAAGCTCAGAGTGCTGGTCAGCCGAGGTCAGGGGGCACCCTGCAATATTACAAGCCTTTGCCGTGGCTTTATGACTCCCACATGCCCTCTTTCTTTATTTTATTAATCAGAGTCATATATGTCAGTACCAATACGGTTATATCGAGCGCGATAAGTGACTCTTGTGACACCAGAAGCGGGCCGCGGACTGGAGAACCATGCAGTACATATAGAAATTAAAGAAGGAATACATTGTATACAGCAACACAAAATAATGCAAATAACTACTATAATGATCACTAAAATCAATAAATGTCGAAGCCAACTTCCATCTGGAAGCCAAGAATATAAGAATTCTGATTCCAAGCTGCATGGTAGGCTTCCTTTCTAGTTTATTAGCCATGCACTGGTGTCACTCCTATAGCACTGAGATTGGTCACTGTATGTTCCTGTAAGAGAACAAGAGCTATTAAAAGTGAAATTCAATGTATATTGACAGTTTGGATATATGCCCCATGATTCTTTCCCCTCTTTAATTTGAAAACAAATGGGGGCAGGCTCATGGAGGGTCAATTGTACTAGAGGCCAAAAAGTTTGCTTAGGGGATATAATATTAGTAAATTGAAAAGATCCATTGACAGGCACACCATGAAGCATTATGCCTGAATGACTGGCATACACACCCAACATTTAGAAGCATGCAATAAACTGGCAAACATAATCATATCTTGTACAAAAATATTATCCCTCCATATCTTATGATAATTTTCTCCCCTAAAGTCTTATTCAATAACGCTGTTCTTCTAGTTCGAAAGTGGCTGAGCCGTGGATACTGCCAGCCAGAGTAGGATTCTGGCGACAGCTGCTTGCCAGCCGATGAGGTGAAATATGGTGGCTTCAACTAGACTGGGTCGTCGGCTTCTCTTCCTTGTATAACGGTGCAGCAAAGGATGGCAAGGCAAATGGTTAGGAAGGCAAACACTGCCAGATGCAGCTCGTGTGCAGCACCTCTAGGTGGCGCATGCGGAAAGGTTTCAATGCTTCATCCACAAAATGTTGACAAAGTGTAGGGGAGTTCCGCATGCCTTGAGGCAGGACAACCCACTGATATCGCTGGGTGGGCTGCGAATTGTTATATGCTGGCAATGTAAAAGCAAACCGTTCCCTGTCTGCTGGAGCCAGTGGGATGAAGATGGTTCAATGTGGCCGAAAGTCAATTGTTCAGAAATAAGCTGGTCAGAGATAGCTGGTGCCGCTGCTGCGGATTTTTCTTTTGGTAGAGGCCACTGTTCTACCCCCACTGGGGTATCGGTGATCCTGGTTTGCCACACTGGAAACAAGTTGTATCGGTGGCTACAGGCTGGTTTTCATTTAGCGCTGCTGCCAGCAGATGAGCCTTGTGGGTGGCTGTACCTACAGACTGACAAATGCGAAGCATGGCTGCTGTGTCTGTGGCAGAATTGTGTATTATCGGTCGTAACGCAACCTTACAATCCTCATTGGCATTTTCAAAGGCCAATTGTTTGATAATTATTTGTTTGGCTTCAGGATTTTCAATTTGGCGACTCACTGCTGTAAGCAGCCTGTCCATAAAGGAAGAATATGATTCTCTTGCCTCTTGCCTGATTGAACCCCACCTTGATTGAATACTGGTGGGTTCTGGGATTTTTCTCATTGCTTGTTTAGCAGCAAGAGCAGTGTCCCTCAATAAGATTTGCAGCAGTGTGGCTTGCACTGAAGCTTGAGCGAAGGGACCACGCCCCATCATGGCATCTATGACGTCTGCGAGGGTAACATTTGGATTATTTCCTCTGACTTGTTGTAACAAGGCAGGAGCATAAGCACGGCAGGCAGTTTCCCATTCGTGGGCAAACAAAACACCAGTCGATGGGGGTAACACTGTATGGGCCAAAAGCTTGATGTCCTCTGGAACCAAGAGCTGGGCTAATGTGGCTTCTAAAAGCGCCTGCGTATATGGGGCTTGGAGTCCATTGGCCTTTACTGACTGTTGCAGCTCTTTCAAAATCTTAAAGTAAAAAGGTTGGTGTTGGGCTTGGGTGCCTGCCGGGGCACCAGCAGGGGGCACAATAACAGGGAATGCCATAGTATCCTGAATTAAGGAACAGGCAAGGACTGCATGTTGAAAAGGGGTATCTGGTTCTGCCGCTGAAAGATTAGGATCATTGCCAGCCAGACCACGGTATTTTTGCAGGATTGGGTCCTCTGGTGAGGAACTGTAGTCCGGAGGTTTGGGGTCTGGGGCTGCTGGCAAGGCGAGTGCTGGAACAGATGGCAGCACAGCAGGCTGAATTAAAGAAGCTGAAGGTTGTGTTGGCAATGCAGCCATGGAGATATTTTTTGGTGATAAAGAGCCCATGGCGTAACGAACCTTGCACCATGCATTTAGAATCCGAAGACCAATGCTGGGGTGCCCATGAAAATGTGCCCCAATCTTGTCCCAAAGTTTTAATTCCCAAGTCCCATCTGCAGGAAACCAGGGGGAATGCTCTTCGATGGCCAGAATGAGCTGTATCAAATCACCCTCCGGAACTTCCAATTTGTTGGAGGAGAGGAGAAATTTTAAGTCTTTTAAAAATTTCTGTTGGGGAGTAGACAAAGAGCTGCCCATTTTTCTAAAATCAAGATAGAAAAAAGAGATCAAACTCACCGGGATCTTTTTAAGATGATTAGCGCTTTGCAACCCTTGCATAGTGAGTCGATGATTGCCGTTGTGTGAATTGAAGAACCTCACACGGTTTTCTTTTAAAATCCTCTTAGTCTGCCTCAGACTGTTTTCTTTAAGTTGCCTCACACGGTTTTCTTTTAAAAGCCTCAGACGTATTCTTTTATTCAGCCTCACACGGAGCACCACTTGTTGGAGCCAGCCGTTACAAATGGCGCAGTTTAGCATAAAATAAAGACACAGAGAGCCAGCAATATTTTCAGGATGGTATGAGCAGCTCCTTTCGAACTTCTCTCTCCTCCCGTAGCTTTTTTATTATCCCTTGTCTCTTTCCAGCCGCATGGCCGTTTGCCAATGTCTCACGTTACCTCATCCGGTCAAGGCTTTTATTACACCCATCACCATATAGGGTCATCACTGCCCAGAGGAAACACAACTCCATTTAAGGTCAATACATTCCAATACATTGTAAAGCTCAGAGTGCTGGTCAGCCGAGGTCAGGGGGCACCCTGCAATATTACAAGCCTTTGCCGTGGCTTTATGACTCCCACAATGGATCCAGCAAGTCCTCTGTCCCAACCCTGCTCCACCTACAGAATGCCCAATTTTGGGGCCTACCCCCAGCCATAACTGTGGAGATATTCACAAGCACTTGGGACATGCCCCTTCTCTGAAAAAAGCTCTTATATCCTGGCAGAGGCATGCTTTTGCAAAGGGTTTCATTGTGCCACTGCCCCAATCTTCTACCTGTGGCTCCTTTTAGCAAAGGGGGAGGGGGAGAGACAACAGGGGATGTACATCAGATCTTGTTTGGTCTTGGTGAGCAATCTAGCTGCTGAATTCTCCACCAGCTGAAGCTTCCAAACTGTCTTCAGAGGCAGCCCTATGTACAACACACTGCAGTAATCTAACTTACAGGTTACCAGAGCATAGATGAACAATACTTACACTATCCATGGCCAAATGGGGCACAGCTGGGCCACCAGCTGAAGCTGATGGAAGGAACTCCGTGCTACTGAGCGCACCTGAGTTTGCAATCCTATACTTGTTTATCTGCAAGTAGGCCCCATTGAACTCAATGGGACTTAATTCTGAGTAGGCATCCTTAGGAATAGGCATTATATGATTGTGCTGTTACCGACTAAGCAACAATAAATTCCAGTTAAGCATATGGGGGTTCTAAATATCAGTTTTGCAGTGACACTGCATTAATAATGTCTCATGGTGTTTCACTACATTGGAAATGCATTTCCACCTTTATCAGTGTTCCACAAAAGAGTGGGATGTGATTATTAAATGCCTCTCACAGGCTACTTTGAAATAAGAGGCTACAAACTACAATATATTACTCGAGCATGCTGTTCTCTGTTTAAGCAAGATAGGGCTATTTTAATTATTTAAAAGCCGGGAAGACAAACATTACCAAAAGTAAAGAATTGCTCCCTAAGTAAAAATTAAGTACTTTAACTTGTCAGGATTTTTTCTTTTTCTAGAGCACAATTCTAGGACTTCGCTTACTATTACAGTGGTGCAAAACTTTTCCTTGTGCAAGGGAACTTCCTCCTCCTCCTCTTCTCCAGGTCCTCCTCAAAATCTGCTCCACAGGGTTGGGGAGCCCTCTGGCGCGGATTTGGGGGAAGCAAATGGAGAGAGACATTCCACTGTCCAACTGCTGGACATAATGTTTAATAAGCTTAACCCTACCAAAGAACCAGGGTCTGTGCTCACCTGATCTCCTGCAAATAGCTCAATGCACAAAAGCTAGCATGCAGAGAAGTAAACTGAAGCTGAATCTTGACCATACTATTCAGGAATTACCATGGTACCTCGGGTTAAGTACTTAATTCGATCCGGAGGTCCGTTCTTAACCCAAAACTGCTCTTAACCTGAAGCACCACTTTAGCTAATGGGGCCTCCTGCTGCTGCTGTGCCGCCAGAGCACGATTTCTGTTCTCATCCTGAAGCAAAGTTCTTAACCCGAGGTACTATTTCTGGGTTAGTGGAGTCTGTAATCTGAAGCGTATGTAACCCGAGGTACCACTGTACTGAACTAAAGGAGAACATGATCCTGTCTGGCTGCAGAAGCATGTTTAGCCCCACCTCCAGAGTCACAAAAATCCTGCATGAATACAAAAGGCTACTTGCTTAAATGCCTGGGAGAATTTGTATGTCATTTGTGGAAACAGTTTAGGTCAGCGGAGCTCAACTGTGGCTGATGCATCACATACAACAGAATGAACCTTACTGATACATATGTGTATATAATACCACTGGATTAAAAGAGCATATAACTGAAGATTTTATATTCACATCCATATGTGACAAGAACAAGTGAAATTCTGTTATTAAATAAAAATGATAATATTTTTCTTAGTAAGAAAATTATCCATGTAAAATTATCCATGTAGTTGTAGCCATTTGTTTTAGGGGTGGGGAGGAGGTGGGCAGGGGAGACAGGAAAACTATCAGGCAAAATAAGCCAGAGTTTTCTTGGAGAGTGCAGAGACCATTCATCCTGTGTAAATCAGACTGTCCCCAAAAGAAAAGAGTAACATTTTAAAAAAATAAAATAACATATTGCTAATCTATTATGCAATTGAATGCAATGAAGAAAACTTGCTTTGCTAAGCTGAAGCTCTACCAATGTTTAAATCAGTAATGATATACAAAACATTAAATGTAAAGTTTGGTGCTTGAAGTTAAGATAACAGGCCCAAAGGGAAGATTAACAGAACTGCAAGCAGTGTAACAAGAAAAGGACATGTACAATTTAGTTACGGCTCATAACATATATACATCCAAGCATATGTAAAAGACTTACCTTAGAAGATTTTAAAGCAGTACGATTTGCTGAACTAACTAGGATCAGACTCTCTCTGCCTTATAGAATGATTTTCTCCACTTGAATCTAGAGTGGAAGATATTCGAGGCGTGGCTGGGCTTGTTTACATGGTTGGCCACATCTCACATTCCACTGCCTTTCACTGGCAAAACAGGCAGGGCTAATTTTAATCTATGACGAACTAGCTAGTGCTGCACTAATGCTTCAACGAGGGGCGAAAAACTTAAAATAATTATTATTTGCAGGGGAATTTACACGGGTTTCTTTGACTTCTGTTCATCCCACTGTTCCTGAGAAGCTCAGATCAGCTGGAACCCTGCAGGTACCCTGAAATTGTGTGTCTATTCTGGCTTGGCAAGAGCAGTGAGTGCAGTGCAATTGCAAAGTAACAAAGCCATATTGGTGTGATCACAACTCAGAGCAGCAAGCGGTGCATGGGAGCGAGCAGCCACATGGACAACATAGTTGCAAGCATTATTATTATTATTATTCAGAAGAACAGGGCAAGTCCAGGTGTCAAATGCTAGGTTAAAATAGGTGTGTCATCAAGCATATGGTGGCTAGACGCAACTCCAGATTTTTTTCTATATCTAATGCAAGTATACACTCTTATTTGGCCATTAAAGGTAATGGTAAAGGGGCCCCTGACTGTTAGGTCCAGTCCCGGACGACTCTGGGGTTGCGGTGCTCATCTCATTTTACTGGCCGAGGGAGCCGGCGTACAGCCACTTCTGATGAACCAGAGCAGCACACGGAAACACCGTTTACCTACCCACTGGAGCGGTACCTATTTATCTACTTGCACTTTGACATGCTTTCGAACTGCTAGGTTGGCAGGAGCAGGGACCGAGCAACGGGAGCTCACCCCGTCGCAGGGATTCAAACCGCCGACCTTCTGATAGGCAAGCCCTAGGCCCTGTGGTTTAGACCACAGCACCACCTGCATCCCTTAGTTTTCTCTAATTGTTTCCTCCAGCCCGACAGGAAGTCCCTTGCCTATAACTGGGAATTCCTCAAATCCCCAACCTCTTTGGTTTCATGGGTACAATGCTTGCTAGGCTTCTCCATGCTTCTCTTTTCCCCAAGGATGGCTGCAGGAGCTGAGCTTCTTCAGCTTTAGCTAGATCCTTTCTCCATCTTTCCCATCTCCTTCTCTTAAGTCATGTTTGCTGCTTTCTTTGGGTTTATTCAGGATCCTTGTGAGACGCATAAGCCAGAGTTTATTCCATTTTTGGAGCAATGTTAGAAAGATTTATAGAAAGCAGGGTGAATTCCTCCAGTGGATAAAAGAAAATAGCTATGTCCCTGTCCAGAAACACTGGGGGACAGATCCAGCTAAAGGCCGCCTTTATTGGCCACCCCATCCACAACTGAACCAAAAGTTTCAGAAAACAGAGGCAGCTGGCTGACTCTTTGAGAGACTCAAATCACCAGATAAATTTTTATCAAGACTCAAGTCATGACTGTGCACCTGCAAGCTGAAACTCAGGAAATAACTTATCTCTTCCTTCAGGTAAGTTATTATTACCATCTCTTTCTGACCTCTATCTCTCATTTCCCCAGTCTCACTGTTTTTCAACCATTGTGTTATCCCAACTCCAGTTATTTGCACTGGGGCATGTTCCTCTTATGCATTTAAGCCTCCACTGAAGCCCTTTTGGTTCCCTAGTGCCCTCCCAGCCCCTTAAAGGCAAATCTCTCCTCTCCATCTATTTGTATCTCTACATCAGTAACTAAGCTTAAGGTCCAGGCAATGTGGATTTTGGGTAAAAACTAATCATCTTGCTATTTTGCATTTTTGTCTTGGCACTTTAAGCCGCAAAGCCATTTTCCTTATGGCCCGAAATTTGATGTAAATACAGTATTCAAGTAGAATAATGTGCGTGGCTCTTGCTATTTTCCCCATATCAACAAGACTTGTGTTGGCAATATTAAATTAGGAGCAGCATAACACAAGAGCTTCTGTGTCCAGATTAAAGACTCCCAAAGTGGTACTGTACTTCCATAAACATACATGTGGACATGTAGATAGAACATGAGCACATCCATTAGCACTACACTGAAGGGAATCTAGCAGTTAACTACTGTACCAGGAACCTCTAAGAATCCCTTGCCTATCTCTTGCTTGCTTCCATAAAAATATGCATGCTTTTTTTCTATCCTTGGGAGAAGAGAGTTTCAAAGTCTGGGAATCCGCAAAGGCAGAAAGAACTATGCATTATATACAACATATGGCTGCAACCTAAAATGGGACCCCCCATGTTCATTTCTTGCCTCTCCCCTGGTAATATGCAGGATGAGTAATCCCATGTGATGACATCATAATACTAGGCATTCCCTTGCACCACATCATTGGCTGCTGTTTGTGGAGCCTATGGGATTATATAAAAAAATGTAGCAAGGGAGCTTACATATTGAAATTTATCTAGATTTCCAAGCTTTTATATGATTCCAGTTACAGATAGGTAGCCGTGTTGGTCTGCCATAGTCAAAATAAAAAAAAATCCTTCCAGTAGCACCTTTAAGACCAACTAAGTTAGTTCTTGGTATGAGCTTTCGTGTGCAAAAAAAAAAAGCACACTTCTTGGTATCTGAAGAAGTGTGCTTGCACACGAAAGCTCATACCAAGAACTAACTTTTATATGATGTAATCCATATGGAAATGCCCACCCAGGATTGGCAATGCTGAAGAGTATTACAGAAAATCTCTCAAATAAATATAGAAGAAAAGGACAACTCAGTGCAGATATGCCATTATTTTTAGCAGCAGCCTTATGTCAAGCATAACATTCCTCTTTGAGAATGTCTGTGCACATGGTTTCATTATACAGACTTGGAAGTAGGAGGGACGCTGTGTGACAGCCATAATAAGCTACTTGCAGAAATTAAGATTTGGTGCAGAGAAAGAGGCAAATTTGAAGGTGGGTGTGTTGTTAAATATATTGCACATTGTGTATTAGGGCTGGAGCTTCAGATTCTATGCTAAATTCCGAACTATACAAATATTTATTTGTTGATAAATAAAAGAAGCTTTTAGGAGGCAAAACAGGCCATCTTCTCACCTCCTGAATGTCAGAACTCTGAACACATGACACCGTTGTCTTTTCACAATTGTTTTCAAGATTCAAGATTTGTTTGCTGGGGCACATCCAGTCCTTCACTGTCAGGGAACTGCCATCAGTTCAGGAGGGAGAGAGGAAAAGCCGAATGGATTATAGAGAACCCCCAGGGATCGTGGGGAGCAGTTCCTCTTCTGCGGAGGAGAGTAAACACGCCTCCAGTGGAGAGGAGCTGCAGGAGTCGGAAGCGGCGAGGCGGTCCCAGGACTCCGTGCCTGGGAGAAGCGGGGAGAGGGGTCCTCCGCAACCCACACCCTCCTTGCGCAGAAAGCATTCGCGCAGAGAGGAGAGGCGCAGAATTGGCATCAAGGAGTTGCTTTGCTGGGGAAAGTTTAAGAACCGCCCACTCATGGATTCTGCCAGCGATTGAGTCAGCCATGGGAGAGTGGGGCTCTGGACAGATAAGGTTTAGTTTGGCAGCAAAAGCAAGGCTTCGCAGCCAAGCAGGGAAATATTTGCTTGCTTACTCTCGAGCAACCCCTTGGAAACATTACATTCACTGTCTACAAACACCTGTCTAGAACCTGGGCTGCCTCTCCTGATTCAGATAGAACAAATACACAAGCTGTGTGTCTTCCACATATTGGTGACACTTCACTCCATTATTCCTGGTGACGGCTTCCAGTGGCTTTATATACAAAGCACTAAAATGGACTGCCTCTCTTGGAGATCAGCAGTATCTATTGTCAGGTATGGGGTTCGCCAGCATCACTCCGAGTATAATTTGCTCAGAGTATAGCATTGCCCAGAACACACGCAGCACAACAGAGAGCCAAGTGCTGCTTCCAACCAGGCTGGAACTATTAATGCTCTGCACATAGTGGACACTAGCCATGCGCTCCCCATCCTGCACACCGTACACTCATCCATACACTGAACAGCTCGGGAGCACATTATCTCACTCCACAGTAGCCCTAAATTTTGTTTTTCATTAACGTTACACATTTGATGATGAAAACTGCTAATGTTTAAATGTGTGTGTGTGTAAGTGGGGAACGACAACATAAACTTGGCGTGGGAACACTACCAAGCATAGCTCACTTCTCCCTAATAATCCCCCCTCCCCTATAATAATTCTGTGCTTCTTTTGCTGAAGCCTGGAACTACAAGACTAGTAGGATGAGATGAGGCTTCTTGCTAACAGTTCTAGATCATAAATTGAGGACTGGCACATTTCCAATTAAATATGAAAATCTGAGATACTTCTTTGCTTTCACTGCCACTGATCCTTTATCCACTTTAACATATAGGGTATATATGAATTTTTTTTTTTTTTTTACAACCCAGTAAATAATCAGGGAGACAGGATTAAGTGGTTAAACTTAACATATATACGGTACTTAAAATATTATTGGAAGTGAGAGCTGGACCATAAAGAAGGCTGATCGCCGAAGAATTGATGCTTTTGAATTAAGGTGTTGGAGGAGACTCTTGAGAGTCCCATGGACTGCAAGAAGATCAAACCTATCCATTCTTAAGGAAATTAGCCCTGAGTACTCACTGGAAGGACAGATCGTGAAGCTGAGGCGCCAATACTTTGGCCGCCTCATGAGAAGAGAAGACTCCCTGGAAAAGACCCTGATGTTGGGAAAGATGGAGGGCACAAGGAGAAGGGGATGGCAGAGGACGAGATGGTTGGACAGTGTTCTCGAAGCTACCAGCATGAGTTTGACCAAACTGCGGGAGGCAGTGGAAGACAGGAGTGCCTGGCGTGCTCTGGTCCATGGGGTCACGAAGAGTCGGACACGACTAAACGACTAAACAACAACAAAATATTATTGCATTTTACAGAAGTGGTGTACCATGTAGGGGATTCATAAATAGTCCCCGCTACACACCAGCTGGGGTGAAGTCCTCTGGCACATTATAGAAAGCTGTGCCCACCTGCAATTGGCCCCTTAGCATCCAGATTTCCTTAGCAGAAGCAGCACTGGCAGCCTAACCTAGAGAGAGAGTGAAATGACAGGGAGGTGCGGCTCTGAAGCAGACACATCCCACCCACCCCCACACCCGTGTAGTTTAAATAATCTGATTAAAATAAAAGGTGGCAGAAGTGAAATATTAGGTTAATATAAGTACAACAGATATAAAGTCTGAGGTTGGTTGGTTTTTTTAATTAGCTGAATGTTTTGCCCCTTGAGCTACAGTGACCTCTACTGGATTAAAACTTTGAATCACATGGAATGATTCTATTGTCACTGGGCATAGTTCTAAATCCAACTGTTCTATGATAACGTTCAATGAAACCACCATTAAGAGCATTGGAAGCTGCAGTCCTATACCTACTTACCTGGGAGTAAGCACCACTGAACTCAATAAGGCTAACTTCTGAATAGGCACACTGTGAATCCCATTGATTTGAACAGAAGACTTAATTTTACAACCATATTTCCTTAGATGATTTCATCAAGTGCTCACAAAAAATGGATATGAAAGATAAATTAATAAGAATGCACCAGTTTGCTGTTGCTGATTAAAACTGCCTTTCATTGAGTGTTTCAGGCCTTTAATATGACAATGCAGATACGTGCTGTAGAATAGCCAGCTTTTTCTGATACAATTAAATGTTTCATTATAGATTGCTAAAAATATGAGGATAATTGCTCCCCTGCAATTCAGGTAACAATGGGGTGATTATACATTGTTACGAAGCATTGAAAAATGCAACAGTAAGTTTAGGAAAAAAGGAATTTCTGGGTAATTCCTGTTTTTGTTTTGAATGGCCTGAGGTTATATTCTGGCTAAATATCACCTACGAATAGAAACCATGCCAGTTTGTGCCACCTACCTAAGGTAGATAATCTTTAAATTACTATTTGAAGCGTGTTCAGTAGAAGACTTTGTGGCAAAAATAAATTAAGTTTAGGACACATGCTAATTCCATGATTGTCTGAATGCAGATGTGAGTTCAATAGGACCCCACATTATTTTCTGGCATGGCTTGACTATTTTAGGCTAGTTTTACCAAGGCAATTCTATCTCCCTACCATGATCTCTTTGCTCATGGTATGCGACCTGATATTCAGCCCTACGCATAAGGCATAGGCAACGTGAGTTTGAAAACATGATTTAGAAAGAAGTGATGGATATGAGACAAGGCATTTTTGAATGCAAGATATTTGCAGCTGAATATACCTAGCCTGTCCAAGAAAACGCTAGAGCTGGAATTAAATCGTAATCTGTGAGCATTGTGGATGGGTGAACAGTTCACATCTTGAACCAGGCAAACAAATATTTGATTGAAGACTCAGCCCTAAAAAGATGAAAGAGATGCTTATTAGGATATGTAAAGTAGTTCACTCAAAGCAACACCACAGAAATATATCCAGATCACCTGATAGGATCAAATCTTTATGACATGCTTGCATAGCAATAAATCTTAACATTCTAATATATGAGAGCTGTGAGAATATGAAAATGGAATGTTCAGATGCTTATAAAAGTAGTGCTTAAAAACAGCATCCCCTAAATTCAAAAATTCTGCAAGAGCTCTTTGCCACTGCCTCAGAACAGACATACCAGTGCTGATTTCAGCTACTGCCCCAACGACATTTGATTCCGTCTTGCTCTGGCAGTATGGGTGAGTTCCCACATGTCATTACTCAAAGGCTGCAACGTCCAGTGATTACTTCTAACCATTACATTCATGATTCAAATACCATGGGCACAAATTTCATTTTACCCAACTCTGTTGGGCAAAATGGACGACACTTAAAAAAACAACAGCAGCAAAGAAAATTACTAAATTCACTAAAATGCATGTTATAGAACACCCAAATCATATTCAGTTGATGAGTCAAGGGAAACAAGGTGCATGCATGTAACAAATGGCAGAATGTGTGTTGTGGGAATCAGCTTGTGTTTTTGTTGCTGGGTGCAACAAATACGAGGATGGGGGCCACACAATACTTGCGCCAAGTGATCTGCTAAACTCAAGAAGCTCATCTGTCAAATTATTTCAATCAACGGAATCAGGCATTCAGATTCTGTGTCTCCTCATATTCCGGACATGGTGTAGAAACACTGCACACTTCAGGCATGATTGCTTCCAAAGGAAAGATGAATGTTTAGATTCTAAGCCAGGGGGGGGGGAATGATAATTCTGTAGTGATTAGTGTGAATGGTCAAGGGATATTGGGAAGTGGAGTGGGGAGAACTCGACGTACAGTGGTACCTTGGGTTGCATACGCTTCAGGTTACATACGCTTCAGGTTACAGACTCCGCTAACCTAGAAATAGTGCTTCAGGTTAAGAACTTTGCTTCAGGATGAGAACAGAAATCGTGCAGCGGCGGCGCAGTGGCAGCAGGAGGCCCCATTAGCTAAAGTGGTGCTTCAGGTTAAGAACAGTTTCAAGTTAAGAACGGACCTCCAGAATGAATTAAGTACTTAACCCGAGGTACCACTGTATAGTATGCCCAAGGAGCATCATCTGAATGTTTAGAAATAGTCCATATACCTCAACATGAAGGATAAAATAGGAAGGTGGGGAAAGTAAAATATAATAAGCTCCCCAGAAGAAGGGTGGGATAATATATATATATATATATATATAATAAACAGGGGCAAAACTAGGCTTTATTTCACTCAGGTCAAAGAGCCAGTTTGACATTTGTGCACACACGCAAACAGAGGTTGGAAGCCTCAATGGCGCCCCCTCTGGAAGCTTCACATGGGGCATAAAACACAGCTAGCCCCCCACCCGCGTAGCTATGGCTCTGTAATATAAAACAAGCCATCTGTGGGACTGCTGAATAACGAGGGACAGCTGTGTATGCAGCTGAGATGCGTGCGTGTGTGTGAAGGGTTGAAAGAGAGGGAGGGTGCAGAAAAGGCAAGGCACCGTCAGGATGCATGCAACACGCGTGCGGTGCAACCCTATAAACACGTTTACTCAGAAGTAGGCGTCCTCTTAACCCAGGGGGGCTTACTCTCTCGTATTCCGTGCTTCGGACTGCCCTGTTATAAGGAGAGCGAAATGTGCCTCGGGGTCACAAGAAGTGGAGGGTGTTGTTACCTGCCGCTCCTCCTGAAGCCGTCCTGCGAAGAGTCCCTTCATTCCTTCTCTGCGAGGCTGGCACGAGGGCGACCCGGGGACACCAGCCTCCTTCTTTTATTTATCCCGTCTCCCCGTCGGAAGCGGCGCCTTCCCAAAACGCGCGCCAAAAAACAACAACACGGCAACCCCACAGGCAGCGTCTCTTCCGCCAGCCGCGGCGCCTTCCCGCCACTTCGGAGCAGGGCCAGGCGACCGGGCAGACACGCAGCGTCCCTCGCGCGGCGGCTGGGAGACCGAGCTGGCGGCTGCTCGCCTCCCGGCTGCGCCCCGGCGCGCGCGCCTCTGCTTTTCAGGAGAGCGAACCCCGCGCAGCCTCCGCCGGCCTGTGGGGGCGCCGAGGAGGAGCGCGCGCATTTGCTCGCTCCCTCACCGCCGGTTCCATAAGCCGAAGGGGAGTTGGGGGTGGGGTGGGAGGAGAAGGGTCCTATTCTTTGGTCGCAGAGCTGTAAAACCCAAGTTTCAATAAACTTAACCTGTGTTGATAACGAGGGTGGGCTTTTAACCAGGAGGGGTGTGTTTGTGGGTGTGTGTAATGGATATTACAATACACGGTGATAAGTCAACTAAGCCCTAATGGGCACAGACACATTAAAATTAATCGATGCAAGTTTGTTTTATTATTAAAAAAGAGGTTTATATACTGCAGCACTATCAGAGTGGTTCAGAGCAATTGTACAGTTAAAACACACACACACACACACACACACACACACACACACAGAGAGACACTTAAAAGCGTTTAAATCAGAACTAATCAGCTAACTATTAGGGAACGAAATAAACAACAAAGACCAGCTAACTGTTATGGAAAGATGGACTGCATAAGCCTGATGAAATACAGTGGTACCTCGGGTTACATACGCTTCAGGTTACAGACGCTTCAGGTTACAGACCCCGCTAACCCAGAAATAGTGCTTCAGGTTAAGAACTTTGCTTCAGGATGAGAACAGAAATCGTGCTCCGGCGGCGCAGCGGCAGCAGGAGGCCCCATTCGCTAAAGTGGTCTTCAGGTTAAGAACAGTTTCAGGTTAAGAACGGACCTCCGGAACGAATTAAGTACTTAACACGAGGTACCACTGTAGAAACCTTTTCAGCAGGTGTTTTAAAACTTGAAACTTCATCCATTGATTTCAGTTGGTCCACCTGAGGATGATTAACAATGGACACACAATAGGTATATTAACGTGCTAAGAGGAAGGCACGCTTGGCAAATCCACACTGTGATCAACTCCCACCAGGAAACCAATGTCCCCACTGTGGAAGGACGCGTGGATCCAGAATTGGCCTCCACAGTTACTTATGGCCTCATTGTTAAAACCTTGTTTATGGAAGACAATCTTACTTGGCTACGAGTGATCGCCAAAGAAGAAGAAGAAAGAAAGTTTAATATATACATATATGTAATAAGCAATGCTTCACGTTTGTAAAATGCATACACCTATGACACATATTATAACAAATATATGATAAGAAACACTTTGCATATGTGAAATACATACAAAACCTGCAGGGCTACAAGAGGGTACGTCTGTTGTTGCCATACCAGGATTTCCAGAAGAATGCAACTGAAAATTGCACTCAAAGTGTTCATGATATTTTAAAAATCTCCAATAGACCTTTGTGGGAGACCATCATCCGAGGTAAAGAGTAAACAGAAAATATTTGGATAACCTGCTCTTTGTTTATCGTCTACTGTTGATATAAACTGTATAACCCATGAAACCAATAAGATTTGGGTTCCAAGTTGTCTGAGTACCAAGGCATTTGAGAACCAAGGTACCACTGTATTGGGAGTTTGAACCCACTGTTTTCTAAACAGAATCTGTGACCTGATATGTAGCTTTGCATGATTTAGATATGGACAAGAGTAAGTATTAGAAATGTTTCAATCAGCGCTTTCCCCTTATTCCTATTACGTATGTAATTGAAATCAATAGGATGCATGAATCTGCACTGCTGATTATATACAGTGGTACCTCGGGTTACATGTGCTTCAGGTTACATACGCTTCAGGTTACAGACCCCGCTAACCCAGAAATAGTGCTTCAGGTTAAGAACTTTGCTTCAGGATGAGAACAGAAATCGTGCTCCGGCGGCGCGGCTGCAGCAGGAGGCCCCATTAACTAAAGTGGTGCTTCAGGTTAAGAACAGTTTCAGGTTAAGAACGGACCTCCGGAATGAATTAAGTACTTAACCCGAGGTACCACTGTACATCATAGTGTTATAAGTTTGGGTGGGGGTTAGGCTGAATGATGCCTGAGCATGGGCGTAGCCAAGGGAGGGGCAGCTGCCTTCCCCTAAATAAAATTCAATAAAAATACATAGCAAACTGAGGTTCTTCCCCTCCCCCCAACAAAAATCCTGGCTATGTCCATGTGCCTGAGTCCTTTCTAATTCCTGGATCCAGCAAAGGTTAAAATCTAATGGAGGATCCCATTGAGTTTGGATGGGGGTTAGGCTGAATGATGCCCAAGTCCTTTCTAATTCTTGGATCCAGCAAGAGCTAAAACCAAATGGATCATTCCACTGTTTAATGGCCCCTGATTATGGGTCCTTAGTGTAAGAAAGGAAGTGGCACTGTGCTCCCTCTCTCACCTGGATGGTAGTGAGAAGGACAATAGCCACAGAGTGTGTGTTTGGGCTGGGCTAGAAGCAAGAAGCAGCCAGCAACCTGAGCGTAAGTGGCATGCTTGATTTCTGCTTGAATCCAAAGCTGGGTCTATGGGAGAAGCAATACCTTCTGGGGTGTTAATGCTGCGAGCCCCTCCATCTTAGGCTCAGGTTGTATGTTGTTGTTTAGTCGTTTAGTCGTGTCCGACTCTTCGTGACCCCATGGACCAGAGCACGCCAGGCCCTCCTGTCTTCCACTGCCTCCCGCAGTTTGGTCAGACTCGTGTTTGTAGCTTCAAGAACAGTGTCCAACCATCTCGTCCTCTGTCGTCCCCTTCTTCTTGTGCCCTTCATCTTTCCCAACATCAGGGTCTTTTCCAGGGAGTCTTCTCTTCTCATGAGGTGGCCAAAGTATTGGAGCTGTCCTTCCAGTGAGCACTCAGGGCTGATTTCCTTAAGAATGGATACGTTTGATCTTCTTGCAGTCCATGGGACTCTCAAGAGTCTCCTCCAGCACCATAATTCAAAAGCATCAATTCTTTGGCAATCAGCCTTCTTTATAGTCCAGCTCTCACTTCCATACATCACTACTGGGAAAACCATGGCTTTATGTCTGTAAATAAACCATATATCCTAAAGACACCACAGTCACCACTGTCTCTCATTCTGAGGAAACTGAACCCTGGGTAACCCCCGGAACCTTGCGCTGCTCAGGGGATTGGGGTGGCATGCAACCATATTGTCCCAGATTTAAGCTTCAGTTCAGCTTGTTGCATGTACTTTCAGACCATGCCCAGGGGCTAGTCATCAATACACTTTTAAGATATAAATCCTGGAGAAAGATCAATGTGTAAATGAGTAGTCAATGCTTTCTGCCCTGATCTCCTAACTGTATTTCAAACCTCCCTGAGTTTCTAGTGATTGCCTGTTTTTCTTCTAGATGCTATTATATATATTTTTTCTTTTTAAAAATCAAATTACTTTCTAAATGAGTTGTGGGCATTGATTTGTAAATCCTCACATCTTTTTTTCTTGAAAAAAGAAGAAGTTCATTATTTCACCTTCACTGGAGATTTTTATACAGTACTGTTTTGCACAGATTTCCAAATGCTAATGGATATTTTCACTGCTGGTTTCTTCAGCACCCTGAGGTGTAAGTCAGCAACTTTTGCTGTCTAAAAATCATTGCAGTTGGTCAAATAGTTTCAATCTGCGTTTTTCCTGTCAAAACTTGACTCCTTTCTCTCCAGTTGTCCTGGCTAGTATTTTCATGAAGCTTAGATGCAAGTCCCTTCTCTA
Organism: Podarcis pityusensis; assembly: GCF_964106645.2. Taxonomy (NCBI): domain Eukaryota; kingdom Metazoa; phylum Chordata; class Lepidosauria; order Squamata; family Lacertidae; genus Podarcis; species Podarcis pityusensis. Next base: position 24,508,782 of record NC_138027.1, on the reverse strand, counting down.
ATGCCTGAATATATCACCGTATATGCTATTCAGCTGAAGAACTGTGAGCTAAATTCTGTTATCTGCAAAATAAATTAGTATTTCACAGGGGAAACCAGCAGAAAGGAACAGGAATACAAAAAATGCAGATTTTTTTGCCTTGATATAAATGATCCATGATTGGGCACAATAGCTTCAATTTTGATTTCAGGCAATATTAAAGTTTCTCTTGAGTGCTCCCTTGCAGGGCTTCTGCTTCACTCGATTATGATTCATGGACGCTAATGGATTTGCCTATCATCTCTCCTCAAATATCTAGCCAATATGAACACAGAATTCAGTATTAGCCAAATAGTTGCATTCCTCTGTTTTGCAGACTGCGTTTCTCAATATAGAGGTCCTTCAGACATCCTTTTTTATTGTGCATGCATGATAATTTGTGCTCATGATGCTATTGGGGTGGTCATAAGCAAACCCCACTTTTAATACTGTTTGCACCCGCAAAGGTTTTGGGGCAGCCCTACTGCTTCATGTCCAATCAGTGCACATCCCATAACTTCCTGATGGAATCCCACGACTTTCTACACCACAACTGTTCTGGTCTTTTTTTCTTTCTTTTGTCTCACTTTTCTTGTGCTATACCCCTCCAGATGGCAATAACTTGGGGAAGCATTGGAGAATAAAGCAGAATAAATCCACCACTAATCCACCATTACTGTGCATTCTACTAGGTCTTGACAATAATGTAGCCCAGGGGTCAACAAACGTTTTCAGCAGGGGGCCGGTCCACTGTCCCTCAGACCTTGTGGGGGGCCGGACTATATTTTTTTTTGGGGGGGGGGATGAATGAATTCCTATGCCCCACAAATAATCCAGAGATGCATTTTAAACAAAGGCACACATTCTACTCATGTAAAAACACGCTGATTCCTGGACCGGATTTAGAAGGCGATTGGGCCAGATGCGTCCCCCGGGCCTTAGTTTGCCTACCCATGAGCTAGAGGCAGCTTCTCCATCCCTTGTAGCATGTGGAAGGATTTAGGTTGGGGCAGAGGAGCCATGTCCATTGTAGAAGCCCTGACCATGCCTGTGGGTGGGGCTGTGGGTGCAGTTCAACTTCTGGTGGGGGTTAGGCAATTGGTAACCAGTGTGAAGCCCCAAATGGGGCATTTTTAAAAATTGTGTTTTTTAAAATATTTTTTTAATTAGGAATTTCAACAAAACATTTTATCAAAATACATATCATCCTTAATTCCCCCCTATTTCCCCCCTCCCCAAAATGTAACCCCCTCCCCCCCCTCAGACTTCCCTCAGCTCCTCTCTCTGGTTTATCAACAAATGTTATTCTCTGCATGTTACAAAATTGTACAGATCCTTAATTTATCTAACTAGCTGTTATCAATAAAAAGTTTATTCAAAACCTGCCAAGAAGTCCAGTTCATTTTGTCCAAATGGGGCATTTTGGGGACAGGGCAGACACAGCCTTGGATCCACCAGATTAAAAACCACTCCATTTCCCTTAGAGGCATTTTACCCTGGAGCACTGGTTACAAAAAGAAATAAACGCTCCTCCCCTATCATGGCTGGTGCAAGACATCAGGGCTTTGGAAGTAGTCGCTCATCCATCGCTTCCCTACCCATCCTGCTTTGCAGGGGTGCCAACCTGAATAAAATACCACGAGGCCCAGATAAGCCTTGCCCTGCCTAATTGATCACATGACGTGGTACACGCACACCATTTGAATGGCAAAGCCCATCAAATTTAGGGGATGTGTGTTGAAGATTCCTTGGCCCCTAGGAGCTGGCTCCTCTGCTGCTTTGGGTTGCTCTGTATAAACCAGGAAGTACTAGAGTAGCTCTACTGTACTCAAAATGCAAGTCTTGCATTCCACACCAGAGCACCTGGGTGGCTGTGTTAAGATGAGCTTGAGACGCAGATGGGTTTGCCCTCTGCAAAGTGCCTCTTTGAACCATATTTGCATTAGACACTTGCATTACATATGGATTTGGCTAAACCGGTGCCTTGATTGCTGCTGCTACAGACACGGGAAGGTTGCTCAGAAAATTCAACAAGTAGCCTATAAAATCCCAGTATTTAAATAATTTAGTTCAATCAACGTTTATAGGTATTTCAGAAGCTCAATTTCCTCTTACTGTGATAATAGCTAAGCGAGTGAGGAATGGAAGGATTTGCATACTCTTGTTAGCACCTGTCAGACAGCAACCTGCTAAGCTATTAGCCCCAAACTGGCAAATCTAACTGAATCATAGCAATATTCTGACTTGCCATGTCATTACTATTGTCTTCAAAGGAATCTAGAGGGCATGTTTTCCGAAAGTTTGGGAGGCACTGTGGAATAGGCATGTCTTCTCTGTAGGGCATTCCTTGCAATATTCAATAGTTCATAGCACACACTGGAAAAAAACAACCTTATATCTTCACACAGCTGTAACTTCATATTGTTCCACTGGCCAAGACTGGCAGTGGAGTCTTATTACCTTAGTTTCCCTGTGGTGGCTCGTTAGCAATTAGATAGAGCCCAGAAGGCAGCCAGCACTTCTAAGGGGGAATTACCCAGGTCATAACTCCACTGCTCTCTTTCAATGCTAAGCCAAAAAGCCACTGAAAAAAGAAGCTATGGTTTGAGTGTTAGGGTACAGATGGTACCTCTGGTGGCGGACATGTCGGGCTTCTTCTGGGGTAGTTTGTCCACCTTTATCCCCACCTGCACTCAGCTCTCATCTGTGGCTCCTAGAAGCTGTCTGCATGCGACAGCAACCACACCCCAGGAAGCGGCTTTTGCTGGCTGGATAAACCAGCTGAGGGTAGCCGATGGGTCACAAACCCTCAGTGAGGCTCTGGTGACACCAACAGTGAGTTCAATGGCAGTTTCTTCACGTGCTGTAGAGGAAAGTGGGGTGCAGATGGGAAGGTAGCCCATCCAGGAGAAGGAAATACCCGATCCCAAACCTCTGCTGTCTTGTGGGACATCTTCGGGAGAAGAAACGGCTAAGGAGTAAATCCAGAGTGGCGTCCCTAAGACTATTATGGCACCTTGTCTGCCTTCTTTCAGCAACTCCTGAAGCCAGGCTGGTGCCAAACATATTGCTCTCCTTTCCTTTGGACCACCATCAGTGAGGCCAGGAGGGGCATATTGTCATCTGGGCAGCCCAGGACCTCCATACACACTACCGAGGTTTTGTCCCGGGAGAGGTCACTTTGGTGCTGCTAATGCAGCAAAAACAACAGAGTTTGACCCCCGAGGTGCACTTCATTGTCTCTCGAGGCAGACGGATGCCAACAAGCTCATCATAGCTGCAGAGTCAGTGCAGGCAGAACATGGTTAGGAAACAGGGATTTCCCCCCAGTGTTCTAGTACACATCCCCGCCCCTCCATCCTCCCTCGCCCAGGACATTTCGTATCTCCATTTGTTTGCTTCAACCAACCATGGTGTAGTGCAAGGGTGACTAATCTCTGGGTTCAAGGGTCTCATTCCCTATTAGCCAACCCTCTGGGAGCCACATACCAGCAGTGGTTGTGTTCAGCCACTCACAGGAATACAGCCCATACTCCCCCCCAACATTTCTCAGATGGATCTCACTCCCCTCCCCAACTAACCCCCCATTTTTGCCATCTCCCCCGCAAAACATTTCCTATCAGAAGAAAGGTGAGTGTCACCACCACTTAACCGAGGGTCCAAAGAACACACACCCTCCACCGTCCTGAGAAAACCCATTAATCCCAATTTTATTTTATTATTTGGTATATTTACAAAAAGGAAAACACACACCAATAACTAACTATCTATCATCTACCTACCTACCTACCGCCAACCTTCTGATTGGCAAGTCCAAGAGACCCACGTCCAAAGATGTATACACACCTAAGAAGTGTAATAGGTTTGAATCAAGGCTACTGCTAGCCCAGCTCTGCGGATCCTCCTGCTATTGAATTATACTCTGCAACTATTATGCCATGAAAGCTATGGAACCAATTTTAGGGCTGGAAAAATGTGGTGGCGACGATTATGCGGTGAAATGCGGCAACTGGTTTCTTTAAACACATTCACTATAAAACCAAAAATACAGTGCAGAAGATTACCTACACTTTCCCTCTTAGCTTCAACTCTCATCTGTCTTTGATGCTAGGATTGACACAGTATTGTGTCCAGTCATGCAGTCATTCGCTTAATAGCTTTCTCAGGAAAATACTTCATTAGTTGATTGACTGTGTAGCACAGTTGCTAGTAGATATCTCTCATAGATGCACTCCATTTCCTCCCCCCCCCACCAGAAGAACAAGGAAGCTGATACACATCATCTTACAGATTTATGACTCAAATTTGCACTGCATTGGGAAACAATCCATTATAATATAAAACAGCCAGCCCAGAATTTACAAAAAGAATGAACAGCCCTTTGCAAAGCTAAACGCATCCACGCAATCTTATGCATGCTGATGTCCAAGGAGACAAAAGTAAAATAAAACCCAGTTTTTAAGTGACAAAAATGTAGGTGACCCCAGTAGTAGAAGCAGGATTCTGCAGAACTAAACACAATTTAAGGAAAAGGCTCTTTCACAGTTTGACATCAGTTTCCTTATGATTGTAGGAGAGGGAGCAAGAGCAGAACAAGGTTGTGAGATAAATGACATTTCTTCCTTGACCTGAAATGTTGGTTCTTTTGAAAGTGAACAAAGATTTGTCAATAGGGAGAAAAAGAAAAGGAAACAGAACTGGTTAACAGGAATGCCACGGTGAGCAATGCAATCATTCTGAGCCAGGATTAGATGTTACGTTGGACACAGGTCTGCTATTGAAAACAGCAGCTGTGTGTCTCTTCTGCTTCCTTTAAGAGCGCTCAATGTGTCATCACATTCCCTGCTCCTGCCCCATTTCATTAGCCGCACTTGAGCAGCGGGCAGAGAAACCGACCCATGGGAGGAGGAGACCTGGGCTGCTGCTTTCAGAGGCAGCCAGGCATCAAATGCAGCATGCTGATCTGAGAATTTGGTGTGATATATTTGGAATCGTGGCTGGCTCCAGAGGGGGGCTAGGATGAACCTCTGCAGGAGTTCCACAGGCTCATCACCAATATTCTCTTTTGCACGGGGCACCTGTGAAGGTTGGAGACAAGTGTGAGAAGACAATCCTTGATCTGTGTGCTCTGTTTCCTCACCGACCAGCCCTGTTTATTAACTCCGTTTTCCTCCTCCTGGTAAACTGCAGTGGTGCCAGTGACAGGAGGTCAGGGAAGTGCCATTGCCCTGCCCAGCCAACAACTTCTGAATACATATTGAACAAGATCTTCCACCTCTCCTTGGCCACTTAAACGACCGTTTCTACAGATAAAGGTAAAGGGGCCCCTGACCATTAGGTCCAGTCGTGACCGACTCTGGGGTTGCGGCGCTCATCTCGCTTTATTGGCCGAGGGAGCCGGCGTACAGCTTCTGGGTCATGTGGCCAGCATGACTAAGCCGCTTCTGGTGAACCAGAGCAACGCACGGAAACACCGTTTACCTTACCTATTTATCTACTTGCACTTTGAAGTGCTTTCGAACTGCTAGGTTGGCAGGAGCAGGGACCGAGCAATGGGAGCTCACCCCGTCACGGGGATTCGAACCGCCGACCTTCTGATCGGCAAGTCCTAGGCTCTGTGGTTTAACCCACAGCGCCACCCGCATCCCTGTTTCTACAAATACTCTACCACATCTCCCATCTCAGTATTCTCTGGGCAGCCAAGCTCTCTGACCTTTCCACCACCTTGGCTTCCTGTGTGGATAGCTTCCTGGAGCCTGGAGAGCGAGAGGTGTCGGTGTGCACCGACGCCTCTCGCTCTCCAGGCTTCAGCGAAAGCCTGCATACGCCCCATAGGATGCACACACATTTCCCCTTCATTTTTGGAGGGCTAAAAGTGTGTCCTATACGGCGAAAAATACGGTATATATATATATATATCCCTACCCTGTTCACATTAACAATTTTATGTTACCCTTTCATAGTTAATGCAATAATCCTGCATCTGTTAATGGAGTTGTTCTTTAACTACCTTTGTAGCTTTCAGAGCTCTTTTGAAAATTAACTGAGACATATATAGTATAGCAACTGATGTAAAATGAATATGCAGAGGCATAAAAAAAGAGCTGTGGACCATTAAGTAGAGGGGGGGAAATCTGTATCCTTATGTGTGCATAAAGTAAAATAATAGAAGCCTATCTGCAGGCAAACGATAAAATAGAGATGCCTGGTTTGGATAGAACATTGTGTGTTTATATGGTTTATAACCATATAAAACAAGCAGAGAGTGAGTGAGTAAAATAAACTGTTTCACATAGCAAAGTGGAAAACAAGAGAATAATCACAGATTGTTAGGATACAAAATTGGGGGGATAAATTATATTAAATACACAGAGAGGCACATAAAGTCCCTCTTAAAAGCATTGTTCGAAATGACAGCATAGAGATTTCAGTGTACTGGAATGGGGAAATATTAGGGGGAAGGAAAACAATGGAACTCTCTGATGATTTTTGTGTGTGTTAAAATAAAGCAAGGAAACCCCCCATGCCCCCTGGGATTTGAGTGAGGAGAATGGAACTATATTAAAAGGCACTTTCTGTCTGCAGAAATTGGATCAATCACTGGAAAATATCTGGGTTCCAGTTTGTGCCTAGCCAGCCACAACATCTCACTGGGTGACCCTGGACCAGTCTCCATGTCTCTGTCTAAACATCAAGCTGCAAACATCAACTTGCTTTGAGGGTAAATGGTGGGATGCATAAATGTGATAAATAAAATGGTTTTGGATAGAAAGCCCAAGATGAAATGTTGAAATGACAACAATTTAAAACTAAATTTTACCTAATCATAGATGAACATGTGTCATTAGAGCATGTGACAGTGACCACCTGGCCTAAAGAAGTGTGGGAATTAGCATTGATAGAGAAATTAACTACTAAAAACTAAAAATAGCAAGGGAGGTGAAACAAAAAGACACATTTTCTGTGGATTAGCATAGTGCAAAGGAGGAGGCTTCTTCTTCTTCTTCTTCTTCTTCTTCTTATTTGCTATGATTGCACGTGGTTAACAGGAACTGCCACACAACTGGAACGTGACAATTTAAGGGATGTGAACTCTGATGGAAACTGACCTCACCTCTTCAGAAAGCTGGGAAGATGGGTTTTGTTGTAGTAATAATAAGAAAAAACTGTAACTGCAACTTAATATTTATTTATTTATGGCAGGGATGGGGAAGCTGTGGCTGTGCAGATGCTGCTGGACGACAACTCCCATAATCCTTATTCCCATCATAATCGTAATTTTAATGGAAATACGATACCACAGTGGGACAGGCAGTAACCAAGCAACCTGTGTGTCTGCTTGGTCTGATGTCTAGGTGCTAACTGTTGATGGGCAACTTCAAGACCCCCTCCGACTCTCCCTTCTTATGGGTCTTTATCTTTACAATGACTACCAGATTGTTGCACACATCTCTGGGAACTCACCTGTATGTGCACTTCACACGTTTACACTCACATGCTGGATACCTGCCGACTTCAGCACTCAGAATTCAGCACTCAGCCCCAGACCACTCAATTCAGCAGTCCCCTTCCTCATAAACCACCCACTCTTTTGCATGCTCAGTTGCCGAAGATCATTTGGGTGAACTTGAGTTGAACAGGAAATGAACTAGTTTATTTTGGAAATGGATAGGTGTGAACTGAAGTTCATTCCATTTTGGACATGTTGAATTGTTTGCTGTAAGTACACAGAAGTAAGATCTGTTTGTTTGTTTGTTTGTTTGTTTAAAGTTGCAATGTGCCCATGTTCACCAGCCCTGCCAGCCAACACGCCCTCTGTCAGGATACTCCATTGTACTGCTTCTCTCATCTGGTTCAAAATTCTGAAAATGTCCTTTTCATTTCAGGATTTGCACCATCCAGCCCACCTTAAAACCTAAGGACTAAACTTAGCCATGTGGGATTATTCTGAAGATAGCAATTCACCTCAAGACATGCTACGATGGGCAATATGGAACCAAACAACCCTTTAGGAATGCTGATTGACAGCACTAGCAATCTATGGCTGCCCAAGCTAAGCTACAGTGACGGGTTGCAATTTGTGGGATTGTTGCCTTCTAATTGGTTCTTTTGAGCGACATTGCGATTTAAGAATGCATCAGCCAAAGGACAGGAAAGCAAATCAGCGCAATGATTCTCAAATATTATAAACAAATGATTCATTCTGCTATTGCTGTTGGGACGAGATAAGAAAGAGGAGCCGTAGCATTGCAAATGTTTTCAGTTACGGATGTTCAAATAAAAAAGAGCGGGAATACAGTGTTATATCCAGATTCTTTTTGGTATACATATATTTGTAGTGAAATGGAATAGTTCAGCATTGGTTATTTCCATTTTGGCAATGCCTTCTTCATTGGCATATGGTTGCACAGGAGCAAACTCCAAGGGGATGTGGGTGCTTGGGCACCCCCGATAATATAATAGTGGGGGACAAGTACCCACAAAGACAATGAGAAAAGGCATCCTTCTCCGGGGGGGGGGGGGAGAAGAGGCTCGGACTCTGTCAGAATCCCATACCCACCAAGCATGTTCCATCCCCATTGGCCTTACCCACAGATAAATTAAAAGTCGCCTGCTTCTTGGGAGAAAAGCAATGACAAACCTAGACAACATCTTAAAAAGCAGAGACACCACCTTGCCGACAAAGGTCCGTATAGTTAAAGCTATGGTTTCCCAAGTATTGATGTATGGAAGTGAGAGCTGTACCATAAAGAAGGCTGATCGCCGAAGAATTGATGCTTTTGAATTATGGTGCTGGAGGAGACTCTTGAGAGTCCCATGGACTGCAAGAAGATCAAACCTCTCCATTCTTAAGGAAATCAGCCCTGAGTGCTCACTGGAAGGACAGATCCTGAAGCTGAGGCTCCAATACTTTGGCCACCTCATGAGAAGAGAAGACTCCCTGGAAAAGACCCTGATGTTGGGAGAGATGGAGGGCACAAGGAGAAGGGAACGACAGAGGACGAGATGGTTGGACAGTGTTCTTGAAGCTACAAACATGAGTCTGACCAAACTGCGGGAGGCAGTGGAAAACAGGAGTGCCTGGTGTGCTCTGGTCCATGGGGTCACGAAGAGTCAGACACGACTAAACGACTAAAGAACATAGATAATACATAAAACATTACAATGCAATGGGCTGACAATGCTGTTGTCTGGATGCTTCATTGAAAGAAAAGAGTTAAAAACAGATGGCAATTCCAAAGAAAAGTCTGGAAGTTAATCCTCCCCCTTTTGCTGTATATGTCAGAACATTTTTAAATTTAATTTCAAAGGAGACACATTCATAGGTGTCTTTATGTGTGCGTGAAGTTCCCCCCACCTATGCAATACAGAAGCAGTTGCCTCATTTGCTGCCTAGCATCTGAACTACGCAAGCAAAAAGTAGGTTTTTCTTTTCTTTTTTCCAAATAACATTTGCTTCTACACAAAATTCATGGAGGAGGAAGAAGAATGAACCTGCTGGTCCCACTCTGGAGTTCAGGCTGGGAATCTGAGGGATTAATGCTTTAATTATTTTCACTAAGAAACAAACGACAATATGACATTCTCTAATGAATTTGTCTGTGACCTTTTTGAATACTGGCCTCTCAGTGGCAAATAATTCCATGTGCAGTGGCCCTTAATTGATTTATTCTGGGTTTGCACAGCTGTAATTGCCTTCAAAGCGTTGGGTTGTCATCTCCCAGTTTTTTAAGCTGCTCAGTTTTGGGCAATAAACATATGTTATGATGAAGGCAGTCTTTTTGCTCCACTTTATCTTAGGAAATTGACTGGGCATTGGTCCCAGTCTTAGTTCAATTTCTGTTTGAATGTTAGCCTGCTGTGGCAGACAGTGTACAGAGATTATACGTTTGCATAAATCATAATATTTCTGTGAATTAATGAAATAGATAATTGGGATGCAGGGATGGCGATTAGATTGTCATGTTTGTGTTTTGAAGTATGAGTTTTTCCAGTGTTTCGTGCTGAAAAATATTTCAGTAAAGGATCCAATATATTGAAATGAAATTCCATTAGTATCCTGTTCCCCAATAAAGTATCCTAATGGGTTCCTGAACACTGTGGTAATTTGAATCCATTAGTCTAATAGTCGGGGGTTAAAACAGCAAACAAAGCCACAATTAACCATGAAAGATAAACACATCTGTTCATTTTCACTCATTAGAAGAGAAAATATTCTATCAGTGAAACACAGTGGATCTCAGTACAGGAAAATGTTGTGTTGTAAGTGTCCTCCTTCACTGATTATATCAAAAGTCATGGTAGAATGGTCTGGTTGCTCCAGTACTAGAAATCATTAGGGCACCTAAGGACTTCCCACCTTGTCTTAATGCTTTTATCCACAATATCCATGCAATTTTTGTCTTTATAATATTTATTTAGGGTGAGATCCAACATCACATCATCAGATGTAATGCTACTTCCCATCCTCACCTCCCCCTTGTATTGTCCATGCCTCCAATCTCCTCTGGTGGCTCCCCAAACCCTCCGGAGTATATTTTGGGGGCTGTCAGGGCTTAAGAAGCTGCAGTAAGCTCTGCCATAGAAGCTCCCACCACCACTATAGGATTGCTCTGTCACCCATCCCCAGCCACTCTGGGCGGGATGATATACAGGACTTGGTGTGAAATGGTTAATATCTTGCAGTGATGTGCATGCCTTGATGTGAAAAGGATAAGCTATTGTGAGAATACACGTGTCACAAGAATGCATAATGTCATCAGTGTAAATGGTGAACGGCAATGAAGCTTCCTGGTCTAGTGTAAATCCATGGATAATTTGCTAAAAACATGGCGGATGGTCTCTAGAATTTCCAGCTCAGCCTTTGGATTTACTAGAATGCTCCTTAGCCAGGTGCATCAACTCTATCGGGCTGAGGTGTCTTTGGCCCCCTCAAGATTTGTTGGAAGGGGGCCAGGCCCCCTCAATTTTGGGACCAACCTGACACCTCTGTCATTGCCTGAATTTTCGTGGCAAGTCTAAGTTTTAAAGATTAAAAGTTTTGAAACTTAGTTAAGTGGGAAAGCTTTAAACACACACATACACATACCAGTTGGATATTGCTAGGACACTGTTGACCATGTACATTCTAAAATCTTGTAGGCAGGGGGCCATTTCCTTGCCAGAAGCATGGAGTAATATTTACCTCAGCAGTTCAAAGCCTGCTGTGAACACTGACTAGAGCAATATCCAAACCTGGTTGGACTCTGAAATAATCACTAGAAATGAGGGAGCCTGCGTTGTTTCTCTATTACTTGATATCAAAAAATATAGACCGTTTTCTGAACAAAGGCCACCATGCAGTTTTAAAAAGGTAGCTGGCAAAGGAAGGATCAAATGGATGTTTATTTTCGACAGAGGTGTTGGATGTAATTGGCTGCTACTAATTAAAAACAACAATGCCTTTCAGCTTCAGCGGTTTTGTTCACAGCCGTGATTTCTGGAGCCGATAATGCCTTGGCAAATGACACAACAGCAGATGTAAATAGGCAAGCGTCTTTCTTTTCAGTCCCTTGCGACAAGGTCTTTCACAAGCAAGTTAAAGAGGAGGTATCAAGCATCCTTAACCAGTCTTCTGATGTTCAACAAACCAGCCATGGATGGTGCTAAAAAGACTTATTTTTGCTGTTGGTGTGGGAACAGAAAAAGTAAGTGGGTTATTGCTATGAGACTCCTGTTTTTCTCACAGAGCTACAGTCCCTTGTTTGGTGTAACAGTCAAATCCTCTTCTCAGGGAACTCTGGGAATGGGCCTCCTAATAACTCTCAGATCCCTTAACAAACGACAGTTTGCATAGCTGTTAAAAGCGATACTATTGCTTTTAACGTATAGTGAAGATGAGGCCTAATGCTGCCCTTTTGAGTTTAATGGCACGCTGTTTAAGGTTAACATAATGTGGTATTCTTACAAATGAAAACGGAAGGAAAGAAAATGTGCCTCTCTTTTTAATATCTAAAATGGAAAGAAAGAATGCCAATTTCTGCTCAACTCTGTTGTAACCTATTAGTTGCTTCACAGCCATGGGTTACCCTGACATTTACAGAAATATGCAGTGATCACTATCCCTTCTATTTTGAACATTTTCTGGCCTTTAGTTAATTCAGCAGTCCACCATTACCTATATGAACCCATTCCCACTATCTTTCATTATGATTGCTGTCAGAAGTAATTTAGCAGTTGCATTCAGATCTGGAGAATAGTCTGGTATGTGCACAACGCCTCCCCCAGAAAACCTTCCTTATTTTAAACATGCCAATTCTCCATTAGTTACGTAGATAGACTGGTAGTCTCTTGTAGAACAACAACAACTGAAATAACAAAAACAACTGAAAGGGAGATCCTACAAGAAGTGACATCAGAAATAGGTTTTGCCTCCTCACAGAATTGTTAAGCTGCAATGCAAGAATCACAGCCATGATTTGTAGATTTACTGCAGCATGCAATTTACAGCTAAAAGCCGGTGCACCCATCCTTGGATTTAAGCCTTATTACTGCTATCGTTTTATTATTCCCTATTACGCTGTAGCAGAAAACAACAATGAAAAAAAAAACCCCACGACACATCAAACACTTAATAAGTTTATTATAGTTATCATAGTATTTATTGATAAAATTTCTAATCATTAATGGGAGGGAATCAATTCATGTATTTTAGGGATACTATTCCATCCTTACTCAGGAGCAAGTTCCATTAAACTCAGTGGGATTTACTTCAAAGTAAGAGCTGTTTCCTCTGTCTCCACGGAATCCTAAAAGTGCTTACCTAGCAGTAAATGTCACTGAACCCAGTGAGATTTGCTTCAAAGTTAGGTTTGCACTGTGAGCTTTTAAACTCTGCCATGCGCAAACCCTCCCCACCCTCAACTCCTTCTGCCATTCCCTCACCAGATCAGTGAGGTTTACTTCTGACTGGCTTCAACAGGCTGGTTGAACCAGGTGAAGGTAGCCAATGGGTCTTAAACCCTCAGTGAGTGGCTCACATGGTCAAGAACAGGCATAGGCAAACTCTGCCCTCCAGATGTTTTGGGACTACAACTCCCATCATCCCTGACAACCGGTCCTGTTAGCTAGGGATGATGGGAGTTGTAGTTCCAAAACATCTGGAGGGCAGAGTTTGCCTATGCCTGGTCAAGAAGGTGGTTACTGCACGGTTGCTGTAGAGGGAGATGAGGGGTGGATGGGGCTTGCCCACCTGGGAATTTAGCCCACCTAGGAGAAGGAAAACTCTGATCCTGAATCTCCACTGCCTCACAGCTATACTCATTCGTGAGAAAGGCTTTGGAAGCTGGAAACAGTCATTAAAAACTTAAAAGGTAATTAACATTAATAGTATAGACTAAAAAGAGATTAAGATATGTCAACATCCACCTGTCTAGATAGATTTGCCTAAACCAAAATCTTTTAAGCAGGAGCCTAGAAGAGTATGACGAAGGCGCTGATAAAATCATTCTCTGTTGAAAGCATTCAGTGGCGGATGAAGTTTGCTTTTAATAAGTCGTCCGTCCCCCCCGATTCTGTATTCATTTCTCTTGAAAAAAAGAGCACACACAGCTGTTGGGCTGAATGTCATTATCACCAGTCTTTTGAAGTATCTTCCACCCAGGAACGATACAGTATAGGAGGAATAGTTTTAGATGTTTTAAATATGCTGAAAATATTTGGATGTTGAAATAGAACACTGGTGCTCTCTGGTGGTGATGAAGTCAAATTTTGTTTCTTCAGTACAGAAGAAACCACAGGGGGGCTGCATAACCACACTAATTTGTATTTGAGCCTCATTCCGTAATCTCATCCATCCACTTGTGCATTTATTATTCCTTTGCATCCAAAACTCATCATCTCAATAGTGAAAGCCATGCACAAACGTACAATTATTATTATTTTTTAAAAGCTACAATTGCATCTAGATAAATATGGACATTTGAGAAGCAAACAATATTAAGCTGTGTTCCACTCCATCTTAAAATAAAGATGCTTTAAACAGAGTTCAAAATAGCACAGTCTCTAGCTCACAAGATCAAAACGGAACACACCCGACTCAGTGTTCAACACTAAACATTTACAGAAATCATATTTCTTGTTCTGGATCTCCAGTAACTTATTTTTCCCCAGTTACACTGGGTTTGTGTGAAAGGATATATCCCAAATGTCAATAGCTCTCCTAAAAGATTTGTGAAAATGAAGTAAATCTCTTTTCTAATATTACTGTGAAGGGGGGGGGGAATGTGAGATGGGAGCTGAAGCCTTGTGCCGTTGTAGATGCCTTGCACACACCCCATGTGCTCAAGTTTTTATTATGAATTCGAGCCCTAAGTTGGGCAAAAAAATCCTACCTTGCAGAGGGTTGGCCTAAATGACCTTCATGGTCCCTTCCAACTCCACAGTTCTAGGATTGTAAGCCAGCAAAGACTGGGAAGCGGGATGAGAAGAGAATTTGGAAGCATTAAAATTGACTTATACCTGACTTTCCAATCCAGCCTCCCCCAAGCTGGTGCCCTCCAGATGTTCTGAACTACAACAACTCATATCAGCCCCAGGCAACATGGCCAAGAGTCAGGGATTATGGGAGCTGAAGGGTGCCTGAGTGGGCAACTTTGGTCTAATGCATGGATCGCCTTTTCAAAGGACACACAAGGTGACACATTGGTAAATTGCATGGATTGTACCCAGCAAAGGCATACTCAGAGTCAACCCACGGAAAGCAATGGGCTTAAGTAAATTGCATTACTTAAGTCAATAACAAATAAGTTAAATTCACTGGGTTGTATCCAAACCTGAGTGGTGTAAATACTCTAGGTCCAATGCATAAAATGGATGTACACCGGTTGGGGATTTTCAATTCCCTCTGCATTTTCAAAAATGCGAATTGAAATGAAGAAACGTGTATAATCAAGGGTGGCGTACGAAATTCTCAAGGGACATGTTAAACACATTTAGGTTCATATTGCCAGTTCCTTCTGAGTACAGTGGGAATGTGGTGTACATGTGTTGTCTATTCCTATGAACTGTCCTAAGACCCACGGATAAACAAGAACAATGCAGTCTGCATGAAAGCAGAATGGACTGCTGCTTGCACAATGGGGCTTTACCTTCCTCTCCCCACCTCCCTTGGGCCCTCAATACACCATCAAATCTGCCCCAGAGGGTTTGGTGACCCCCTAGAGTAGATTTCAGGGGTGTAGAGGCGAAGTCCCACTGTGCGAGTGGACGTCTGCTCAAGCGACATTGGATTACACCCAGTGATTTCAAAGGAGCTACTCTGAGCTTGACTTGCTCTGCGATTACCCTGCGTATAGGAGTGGACAAGTGTTTGTGTACGCCAGTTCTGCATTAGGAACACACTTCTTTTTATGAGCAAAAGCACCATTTAAGGGGGTGAACACTGCTGCTCACCCCCATTGTACATTATTCAAGCCTTCAAAGAGGATGTTGACACGCTGTCACCCAGACTAAAGGGGATACTTCTCCCATGACAACTAGAGGCCACATATGTGTTTGTGTGGTCTGAGAGAAGGCAGCTTTCAGACATACTGTGGGAGGCCGCAAGCATTGTAACGCTACAAAATTTACTGCGAGGGTCTACAGGGCTTTCTTTGTAGCAAGGAGGGGATATATCTACAGATCTAATCTATGTTTTGTCCGCACACATTCTTTTTAGCTTTTAGTTGACACTGAGAGTCGAGGAGCTTCGTAAAGCGAGGCCCCAGAAGGAAGATGGAACGCTGAGAGTTGCAATTCTCACATACACACAGCAAATCTAATGACTATGGAGGGTTGTTGACTAAGCTTTAATCAGAGTAGACCCATATACAAAAATAGCTAACCATTTGCTGCCCTTTCGTGACATCCAACATCAGTTGCCTGAGGCAGCTACATCCCTTTGCCTAAGGAGAGGGTTGGCCCCGTGTGGCTGCCAGGCCAATGAAATCGATGCAAAGGTGTGCATCTCTGAGAATAGGATAGAGGTGAAGCAGTGCTGTATAAGGAACATTACCCAATATAATTAAGATAATTATAATATAATATAATTAGGGAGGAAGAAAGCACAGGCTATGGTTAAAATTCATAACTTAAGTGCTCTTAGTCCAAAAAGTGTGATTTAAAAAGGCGTTTTCTTTTAAAAAAACAAAACCCCATATTTTTGCAGAAGTTATTTCTGATGTTTCATTAAAGGGGATTGCTTTATCAAAATTATGTGTTTTTGGTATTTTGCAAACTACAAGGCGATATTATATAAAATAGCATTTTGTCACTGAATTTCAGCTTTTGGAAGATACCTTAGTCTGATTTACTTTAGATATTTTTGATACCACCCACTGCCCCAATAGTTAGGAAGGAGGTGAACAGCCTTAAGTCCCATTAAAAATTTCTTCTGCATGCAAATATGGAACTAAATCAAGTAAACATGGCTAAATGAAGCAGCCTTCCTGAAACAGAAACCAAATTGTTTTCAACCTGAAAGATTTATTACTATTACTATTACTATTACTATTACTATTACTATTACTATTACTATTACTAGCTGCCTCACTAGACCAAATGTATGGAAATCAACTGCGATCCCATCAGAGATCATGTGAGTGGGTAATGCACTTGATTTGCCAAACAGGTAATCCAGAGGGCTATTCTTCGGACAGTTTAAGTGGCTTTAACGTAAACTCCTCTTGCAAGAAACTTGGAGGAAGATAAAAAGCACCATTTGTCTTTTGGAACACTTGCTGAAAATTTGCCTCATTACGCAGAGCAGACCTGTATGATGATGCCTTGCTGGTGCCTTTTTGATGTGGGAGAATGCTTGTCTTTCTGTGAAGAGTCAATGACCCAGCTTTTCTTCTTCGCGGGCAGAATGTGGGGGCATTCACTCAGGGAACATTCCAGCTCTTTCTGATAGATGGCTTGGCTGAACTTGGTTGCCACTGAGCTACGTAGCTGTAGTAGGATCAAAACTCGGAGCAAGTCTTTGTTCAGTCACAGGATGTTAGCAAGTGGTGGTAGCTAGTCAGTTGACCCAGAATAATTTTCAATGCGAGGACAGATCTTTTAGTTCATATATGTGTAAACAAAGGTTTCAATTATGACTGAGTTTCTTCCCATGGATGTGTGTTTTTGCATGCCAGGATATTTATCATTTACTTGGTGGTGGGAGTGCTGGGGGAGGGGGCGAGTTCCTAGCCTGGCTCTTACATGGAATCGCTTTGCTTTTTATCTGCAAATGTCGACCTTACTTTGAAGCAGAATAAAGAGAATTAAAAAGCAAAGAATTCTAATTCCCACAAGATTAGCCATAGGAGAATTGGACTGACTTTGTGAGCATAAAGGGCAGAGGAAACCCACACACAAATATTTTGCAAGCTTTACTTACAAAGCAATGACATACAGCCTTTAGAAGACATCTGAAGGCAGCCCTGTATAGGGAAGTTTTTAATGTTTAATGTTTTATTACTATTATTTATACGCTGGAAGCTGCCCAGAGTAGCTGGGGCAACCCAGTCAGATCGGCCAGGGTACAAATAAAATAATTATAAGCAGTTCTATGATTCTATGAATTTTTGCAGTTTGGAAAGAGATGGGGGGGAAGTTTAGGAAAGGTAAATGACCAGCAGGAAAACATGTAAATAACTCCACAAGCCAATCAGAATGAATGCAGGTTGAATGCTCATTGTCTTATAAAGAAAAGGACCCCTGACCATTAGGTCCAGTCGTGACCGACTCTGGGGTTGCATGCTCATCTCGCTCTATAGGCCGAGGGAGCTAGCGTTTGTCCACAGACAGCTTCCGGGTCATGTGGCCAGCATGACTAAGCCACTTCTGGCGAACGACAGCAGCACATGGAAACGCCGTTTACCTTCCTGCTGGAGCGGTACCTATTTATCTACTTGCACTTTGACGTGCTTTCGAACTGCTAGGTTGGCAGGAGCAGGGACCGAACAATGGGAGCTCACCCTGTCGCAGGGATTCGAACCACTGACCTTCTGATCGGCAAGTCCTAGGCTCTGTGGTTTAACCCACAGCGCCACCCACATCCCTCATTGTCTTATAACTGCCCCGTAAATCAATCAAAACAAATGCTTGAAAAAGACTGGACATAGTCTAACCACTGCATAAGCTTTGCACAAGGAAATCAGGATGAATGCTGAATAAACAGGTTGTCCCTGCTGGAGGTCAGTCTTGTGCCACAAAGCAGGATTGCTCCAACAGACCTTCAGATGGTGTGTCAACTTGTCAAGGGGATAGTAGCTGGTTGTTTGGACTTTGAGAAATTGTCAGTGGGCAGCATGAGTGCCAGTTTGTCTTCATGAAACTGCAGCAGCAGAAGCAACAACAACAGAGGGTCAGTCTACAGATCATCAGCACAATAGTATCTACTCATATCATTACTGGTGGACCCCAGCCAGGCACCATGTATCTCAGGTTTCATTCCAGCTCATCTGCTTGCACCACCCAGTGTAACGTGTTGCAAGGCTGGAGTGATAACATGGCCCATACTGGGCATTCATTGACTGGTGAAATAAGCCTCTGTTTCAAATGTCCACATTGGTAAATAACCAATGCACAACAGGATGTGGGTACAGACAGCTTAAATTAGAAGATGCTGTCATTTATGTAATTATGGGTTTGCATTCCCAAGGAAAACAAGCAATAAATTGACATGCGTGAGCTCCTGAACCTCAGCAAAAGTACAGAGTGATGATGTTGAGCCAAAAAAATGTTAGCTGCTCCAGGTCATTGTCAGGAGAGGGTTACTAACCAGATGTCTGTCTGGGGCAGTGAAAGTGCAGCAGATACATATTTTTATATAGAAGCCATCACAAGGAAGTTCAAATTGTCAGTGGCTGCATCTCTCTTGTAAGTCAATGTGCAATTTGATTTCACTTTGGATGCAAACGTTCAAAAGGCAAGAAAAAGCCTTTTCAACATGCCATGAACTTAAAACCAAAAACAGTGAAATGGGCACAGGCAGTTTCTGAAAATCATAAGATGCTCAGAGAAACAAAGGTATTGTGTTTTTTTTAAGTAGATTTTTTTCTGCTGTTTGTGCATCAGTAAGCACTGTCTTGTGTATAACCAGTTGCAGCAAATCAAATCACAATTCCAAATGCTTTAAATGAAGTGTTAGCAGATTATATGAAACATGATTATGAAATGACATATATGAAATTTGTAGAACTACTTCCTGTCTGAGCTCTGATATGTGCCAGCACTGACATTTTGGTGATTCAATAAAAATGATTTTTTTTGTACTCAGGCTTTTTCTAGTATTTGGTCAGGTGGGTTTGTTAACTGGGCTCTATTTGTGCCACCAGCTGCATTTTAGTTCTCATATTATGATTTTATTGTTTTTTATGTATACTGCTTTGAGATGTATTGTAGAAGGTGGCATAGAAATAATTTTATAAAACACACTTTTACAGCCGGTTGAAGCCATCAGCCAACTTGTGGTGTGATGCAACAGGTGTGTGGCCACCATCCTGCCCAGCCTCCTTCCTCCCTCTTCCCTAGGCAAATTTTTCCAGCCTTCCCTCCCTTGGATTTCTCAACCTTGGGTCCCCAGATGTTGTTGGACTACAACTCCCATCATTCCTAGCCAGCAGGGCTGGTGGTGAAGGATGATCAGAGTTGTAGTTCAAGAACATATGGGGACCCAAGTTTGGGAAAGGCTGGTTAGAGACTCCGACTGAGGCGTTTAGTGGCTGGCTTACAGGGCTGAAAAGGAATTGTACTCCCAACCACAACTGGCCCTTGGTTGGTGGGTAGCAAGCAACTGTTAGGTGTCTTATTGTCATTGTTACAACTTGCTGGAAATGACTAGCGTGGGTAGGCTGGATAGGTCAATAGCTACCTCAAGTTACCAGTGGTCCCACTTGCAAGGTTTTGCTCCATGCTGCATGCTGGATAACTCCCAGCAGGTGCGGGAGGTTGAGGGCACATTTTAGATCGGAAGCCCTTTGGTCAACAGATCCTCACCCAGTGTCTTGCCAACCCCACCTGGTTCTGCTAGCCAGTAAAGTTGTGACTGGTTTTTCACACATGTCTGTTTCCTGGTCCATGATTGGTTTGCACCCTCACCTAGACCTGATGGGGCCTTCCAGGGCAGCGGCCTCACAACGAACAGAAAATCAGGGCCCAAACATGGGGCAAGAGAAGGGATGAGGACATTTTATCCCAACCCAGAGGACTAGGAGGCTCGGCCTAGATGACAAGGCCATTATGTATGTCTGAATTGTGGTTAAGCTACTTACTCATCGCAACTCATTAGCGGAGGCAGAATCAGGGTGGGGAGGGGAAGCTGCCCCCAGTTTAAAAAAGGAAGAGGACTAGGACTTAAATACAAGGAAAAGGTGTGCTTACGTGGAACTTAAGTTGTAAGTGACCACAGTATGTGAAATGTACAATACCGTTATTGTAGATATTAAAGTGGGAATCCTTAACTCAAAACTTACTCATTTATTTTAAACACTTCTATGCAATTCTCCAGGGACACGGGTGGCACTGTGGGTTAAACCACAGAGCCTAGGGCTTGCTGATCAAAGGTCGGCGGTTCGAATCCCCGTGACGGGGTGAGCTCCTGTTGCTCGGACCCTGCTCCTGCCAACCTAGCAGTTTGAAAGCACAAAGTGCAAGTAGATAAATAGGTACCGCTCTGGCGGGAAGGTAAACGGTGTTTCCTTCACAGGCTGCTCTGGTTCGCCAGAAGCGGCTTAGTCATGCTGGCCACATGACCCGGAAGCTGTACGCCGGCTCCCTCGTACAGTAAAGTGAGATGAGCGCCACAACCCCAGAGTCGGTCACGTCTGGACCTAATGGTCAGGGGTCCCTTTACCCCTTTACCTTTACCTATGCAATTCTTCATTGCAAAAAAGCAATTCTGGAGTGGGTCACAATTCAGTGTGAAACTCATATGCATTTTTAAAAAAACAAAAAACATACACAGCAGAATTGTATTTCAGGGATTCCAAGATGACACACTGGGATTGAAACACAATCATTATAATACTATAATGTACCTTTCACTCTGCTTGGGAGATCCCACACTATTAAACAGGGCACTGACTGGAAAGGTTTTTCTTTCTTTTTTTAATAGCATTGTTGTAATATAGTGTTACAGCACTCTAGCACAGTGTTTTTGCACTATACCTCTCTGGCACATGACCATGAGCGTTGGACTGAAGTCAAGCAGGTGCTTCTGGGCATGTTACTTCCATCAATGAATGTGTGACTCTGCGCTTCACAGGGTAGCAGCTGTTTGTCTTTGCATCTTTTGTGCAAAGATCACGCTGATAGGGCTGGGGCTACAGACTTACTTCTCTCAAAGAAAACGCCATGCTGATTCTCATTTTGCTTCTCTTTGTATACACTTGGTGCAATATTGTGACTAGGAAGGTATATGGCTCGCTCTTTAAAGAGCTGGAAAAGAAAGGCTGAAGTTATTTGAGCTTAGCCTACAGGAGAACTCCTGTTACATAGTTTGAGGGAACAATAGAGGTCTGCACCTGAATAGGTTTCTGCCAAAGGTGATCTCACTCAACTGCAGATCTTGATTAAATCCATTAAGGAGAGAGAGAGAGAGAGAGAGAGAGATGGATTTCTCTACATCTCATTACGATTGCTTTATAGGCAATGCTCTTGGGTGAAATAAGACAGATTTTCATGCAAGAGACAGTAGGAAAATCACACTGAGTCCCAGACTTGCTTTAGGATCCAGCCAATTCAGCAGGAAAACTTTGGCCAGGACGTCGGTAAAACTCTCATTATTGGAGTTTCCGTATATTTAAAGGAACTGTCTGAGAATTTGTGTATACTGTAAATCCCATTTTGCCTGCAGTGGTGAAGCACCAGCACAAGAAAAAAAGCAATTCTAGCTGAAGTCATAAAGCTCTGTCCTGAAGCAGTGAAATCAGAAAATACAGTGGTACCTCGGGTTAAGTACTTAATTCGTTCCGGAGGTCCGTTCTTAACCTGAAACTGTTCTTAACCTGAAGCATCACTTTAGCTAATGGGGCCTCCTGCTGCCACCGCGCCACCAGAGCACAATTTCTGTTCTCATCCTGAAGCACTATTTCTAGGTTAGCGGAGTCTGTAACCTGAAGCGTATGTAACCCGAGGTACCACTGTAAAAATAAAAATCTACAAATGTAGAACATGACCCACAACTTTTCAGGCATACTAGCATTAATTTTCCTTCCTCTTCTCTTTTCAGGTTAGAAAGAGAAAGCCTCCCTCCCTGTTCACAGCTGCAAAGCACATATTGGTTATATTTATTATATTTGGAAAATAGCTCACAGGTTTGATCTCAGATTTTGAAACAGCAGGGAAATGAAAGGGTCCAGGTTATCGTGCAAAGCCTGACATGCTGCCCACAAACATCGCGAAAGGGACTATCAGAGAGACCTAAATATTTTAAACACAGTCAAATCCCATCAATTGCATTAATCAATCTTATATAATCATTGAGGTCAGGATACACCTAATAAACCCCACGAAGCCCTGTGTAAGGGCTTCCACTTGTGGCAACAGAACTTTCCCCTCTCTCCTCCCCCTGTGTGCCCCCACCCCCTGAAATTGTTGGCAGGTGTCAGGCATTGAGAGAACCCCCAGAATGGCGGACCGGGAAGGAGAAGTGGGATGATTCCGTGTGGCAAGCTAAAATGACATAGCCTGCGGTTGAATTCCACCTTGAATTTCTAAGAATTTAATCATAAACTACATACACTTCCCCACTTATGCAGGGTTTACACTCTTGGGTACCGCGCCTCTAGTGAAATTGCATATAAAGGGACACACCATCTTAAAAGCCTGCAAACCACCCTCTAAACCAGGCGTCCTCAACCTCGGCCCTCCAGATGTTTTTGGCCTACAACTCCCATGATCCCTAGCTAGCAGGACCAGTGGTCAGGGATGATGGGAATTGTAATCTCAAAACATCTGGAGGGCCGAGGCTGAGGAAGCCTGCTGAAACCTCTGGAAACCCTCGAAAAACCCTTAAAAACCCAGCAACACTTACCAGACCGGCATGAGTGGTGGCAGTGGTGGCTCTGGGTCTTCTTCATCACTGGAGGGCAATGTGGAAATGGCGACAGGAGGGGTGGAACAGCACCCTGAAGGGCCTGGCTGTGATTTTGCACCACACTTGCAGTTTCCCCACTGTTTTGGGGCCCTGTTTGCCCTTTTGTAATGTAAATCAATTTATTTATTTCCCGACACCATGTGTATAATGGCAGTACAGTGAACAGCAATAAAAATAAAACTAGGTTCTAATAAAAGCATTCTGGGAAATGATATATAATGAACTGAAAAAAATGTTTAAAATAACTTTTATAAATAAAAAACCCAGAAGCCTTTTTATTATTATTGTAGGTACTGATATTCCAAAGGAGCAGAAAAGACTTTTTATGTATGTGACGACAGCCACACGGATGCTACTAGCCCAGAGGTGGAAAGAAGACAAAGTCCCTGCCAGAGAAGAATGGCAAACTAAGCTGTTGGAGTATACTGAAATGGCAAAACTGACCAGAAAGCTCAGGAACCAAGAAGGCCAAAACTTTAATAAAGAATGAGGAAAATTTATAATTTACCTGGGAGGCCACTGTAAGCAGATGAAAACATTAGCAGGATTGCAATAACACTTGTGATGTAGCAAATACTATGGACAAAATGGAGAGACATAAAATATGGATTATTAAATAATATGCAGTTGAAAAGGTTGACAACAGGACCCTGTGAGGGGAAGGTGGGGAGTCCAGAGATTCAGAGAAATCTCTAAATAGGGATATGTATTTTGTATTGTTATAATACTGTATTTGTAAAATCAAATAAAAATTATTCCAAAAAATAAAAAATAAAAATAGGTTCAACTTTATATGCAAACTGAATTGAATCTCATCCCTGCTTACACTCCTAGCTAGTTTGATTTCTTCCATTTCTAATGCCACCACTTATACGGGATAAATCAGTTCCCTTACTAAAAGCTTCCATATCTGGTCTTAGTGCTGAAAATGTTCCTTATTCTCATTTTATCCTTTTGCAAATATTTTTTTTTGGGGGGGGAGGGCTAATTTGTAAGAGTTTTCCTTAATTCAAGAATGCAGAAAGTTTAGGATTATTACTACATTTTCAGCAATGAGCAAGTGAACTGTAGATTTTAGCAGTGCCGTGTGGTGGAGCTGGAGTACAACACTTTCTTCTGTCTTTTTAGGGATTTCGCCAAGCACTCTTTGGAGCGTTTAAGTTGCCACAGTTGACCCCCTAATCTATATGCAGATCACTAGCAGCAATGCAACTTCCTTTGTGAAAAGATTTCAAGGACTGCTGCTGGGCAGTAAGCAGTCCTTTTTGTATGGGAGATAATAAAAAACTGACCAATCTATAAGAAACAACTGCATCAGTGAATTTTGTTTGCTTGCTTGTTTGCTAGTTTGTTATTTTATTTTATTCAGTTTGTATATTGATTTTGTAATGATGATGATGTTGATGATCTAGTCCAGGTATCCCCAAACTCGGCCCTCCAGGTGTTTTGGGACTACAACTCCCATGATCCCTAGCTAACAGGACCAGTGGTCAGGGATGATGGGAGTTGTAGTCCCGAAATGTCTGGAGGGCCAAGTTTGGGGATGCCTGATCTAGTCTCTAGCTTTCCGCACAACCTCCCATGCTATTCTAGAGTTCTTCAACCCAATGGATCATTGGGGGGGGCTTTACAATGGGGAGGTTAAAATAACTGAAAACTGCCTCCTCTCCTTCAGTGAGCAGGAGATTTAATGAGTGGACTTCTTCTCATACGATCTCTGGAGTCAATCCTTTTGGGTTACCAGGAAGGGGGTTGCTACAGCCCTCAAGCTGCAGTAGTCTTTCAGTCCTGAAATAATGTACACAAGTTGTTTTCCCCCATTCCATTCAAGATAAGGAATCCATCGCAGTTGTTCCATCCACTGGCTTTTCCACAGATACTGCCTGGTGAAGGGTAGAGCGTTTGCTTTGCATGAAAAGCCCTCGATTCAGTCTTCAGCATCACCAGGAAGTGCTGAGACAGACCTCTGTCTGCAGGGCCAATGTGTCCTGTTTCCCGGCCTGAGGTGAAACAGGAAAGGTTGCCCTGTCCTGCCCCACTGCCTCCACAACCGGTGGAGAAGCAGCACAGGCATCAGAAATCTCATGAGATCTCACCAAACGCTCACAAGATCTCTCTTGCCCCATGATAGCTCAACAGGTTTTCAACGAGATATCATGCGATCTCACTGGCTGCTATGCCAGTGGAAGGGCACCCATGGGACACTGCCTCAGGGGCTTCTGCCGCCTGAGGTGGCTGCTTTACCTCGCCTCATGGTTGGGCCAGGCCTGCCTGCCTGCCCGAAATCTTGGAGAGCATCTACCAGCCCATAAGGGAATGAGATGAGCCAGTGATCTGAAGGCAGCATCTCCTGACCTGCTCCTGGGATGGTTGTATACTTGGATTTTGAAATCACCACCAAGTGTTGTAGAATAAACACCACAAGCACAGTAATAATGGAGAAGCAATGCTGGTAAAGGGAATCAACCCAGGCAAAAACAGATGTTAGAGTTCCTTGAACACTGTAGAGTTTTTGGCTTTAAATATATAAGGTGGTTTTGACTGAAACACGAAGTACCGAAAAAAATAACTGAGGCCTCAGGTTCAATCTGGGAATTTCTATTGCATGGTAGGAAACCACAAGGCAGATTCCTGTCACAGAAAAATAGTCACAAGTGGCTGATTTCTCTCACTCGCCTCAAAGGCTTGCATCCAAAATGACCCAGAAAGGTATGAGGGTGTCATTTTTTTTGGGTTTTTCTTTGTATTTACTTTGCAACATATCTTTGACTAGGACAAGTTTCTCGCTTGATCTGAAATGTCTTTTTACAAGGATGATTTGCAATGTGTCAGAATAAAAGCCAGCAGTTACAATTCCCTGGGAAAAATAGTAGTTGGATATCTATGAATGGTGACAGCAAGACGAAACAGAGTCCCAAAGCTTTCGATGCAAAAAACCCACAAAGAGCTGCTATATTTGGACTTGTTAACAGTTCTGGATATTTTCTCCACTTGTGTTTCTTTTTTCTTTCTTTTTAAAGGCTGGTCTCAGTATTCAATAAAATGTCCTTGTCTCCCCCCGCCGCCTGGATCATGAGAGGTGATTTAAAATGAACTTGCCCTTAATCTGTCCTATATTATTTATTACATCCAGTTAATCTATGGAATTCACTCCAACACAAGGCAGTGAAGGCAGGCAGTGAAGGCCGGCTCACCCATGAGGCGGGATGAAGCAGCTGCCTCAGGTGGTGTCCCCACAGGAACCTCACCTGCCCTGCTTCCTCTCCCTCTGGGAATAAGTATCTCTAGCATTGGTGCTGATTTTTGGTGAGACTTCTCACTGGAAATTGGCGCGAATGACAGAGCTGCTTCTCTGCCAGGGGTGGAGGTGGGACTGGGCAGTGGCAGTGTTGGTAGTGGCAGGAGACCTGGTGAAGAGAGGGACAGCAAGCTGAGTAGGGCAGCATTTCCACCTCCAATGTTTTGGGGAATCACAGGGGAGAAAGTGAAATAGTGCTTTGCTCTCGCTTGAGGGACCTGGGCATCTAGTTGGCCACTGGGAAAACAGGATGCTAGACTTGATGGGCCTTTGACATGATCCACCTAGACTCTTCTTCTGTTGTTTCCTATAGTATAAGCTAAACGACACAGAGACGGCCAGCTGGGAGCCTGGCAACTGGATATAGTTTCTGCAAAAGCAGAAATTTGCTTCCAAACATTCCTGAGCAGGACCCAAAATTACATCAAGTCAATACCACAGAGCCTAGGACTTGCTGATCAGAAGGTCGGTGGTTCGAATCCCCACGACGGGGTGAGCTCCCGTTGCTCAGTTCTTGCTCCTGCCAACCTAGCAGTTTGAAAGCACGTCAAAGTGCAAGTAGATAAATAGGTACCATTCCGGTGGGAAGGTAAACGGTGTTTCCGTGCGCTGCTTTGGTTCGCCAGAAGCGGCTCAGTCATGCTGGCCACATGACCCGGAAGCTGTACGCTGGATCTCTTGGCCAATAAAGCGAGATGAGCGCCGCAACCCCAGAGTCAGCCACGACTGGACCTAATGGTCAGGGGTCCCTTTACCCTTTACCTTTAACCAGAACTGTACAGATTTGAATAATGGCATTACAATATCGGGAGTTTTTCAGCCTCTTTCCTAACAATCTCTAGCATCTGGAGGTATAGCTTAGCCACTAGAGCATGAGACTCTTAATCTAAGGGTGGTGAGTTCGAACGACCAACAGGGTGAAAGATTCCTTCATTGCAGGGGGTTGGACTACATGATCCTCATGGTCTCTTCCAGCTCTACCTATCTATAGAATTTGCCTTTTTCAGAGCTGCGGGCCAGCACCTCCATCCCACTGTCCACTACAACCCCAAGGTCACTGCCAGTTCAGGAGCATTTATGTAAAACTAGGAATTTTTGTCCCATTGAATTCCATTTGCTGTTTCACTGCCCTTTCACACAGATCCTTAGGGAGCTCCTTGCAATCCATCTTTCTTTTAACCACCTTGGACAACTTTGTGTGATATCTATCAGATCACCCCCAGTTCAGCCAGGTATTAAACAGAGAAGCCTCCCCCCCACTCTTCAGAGTACTTTTGAGTACTGTGCTGCGTTGCTGAAAGTGCATTGATCTGAAAGACTGCAATGGGAACACTTTAGAAGTGGAAACTTTCAGCTGAGGATTAGTACTGTGGCTTTGGTTCGACAATGGTATTCTGAACCCCGAGAGATAATGTCCTTGTCTTGAAGTACTGCTTCATGTCAGTTAATAAACATCAAAACATAGGTTTTCATTTGCAGCGACTGCATCTGCACTGGAATATGGATTGAAATGCAGCGAAGCAGGCAGGTCGATACTAGCCCTTTGTTGCTGTCTGCATAGCCAGGTATTAGTGAAAGAAGCCAAAAAAAAAAAAAAAAAATAATCCCAAAAGCGGATACTGGTTTCTTTAAAGTCTTTTGTTCATTAGTGAGAGACAGCGATGTTCTGACCACACACAGTTCCCTTCTTGGCAATCACCATGGGAAGAGCCTTATATTGGGTCAGACCATTGTTTCATCTGCCCCAGTAATTGTCTGCTCAGAATTCATAGAATCATAGAATCGTAGAGATGGAAGGGACCCCAAGGGTCATCTAGTCCAACCCCCCGTAATGCAGGAATATCAGCTAAAGCATCCATGACAGATAGCCATCCATGACAAATTGCCAGGAACTTTTCTGACCTTACTGCTGGGGGTCTTTCCATGAGTTAAAGGCTATAGATCTGTAACACTTATCAGGAAGTAAGTCCCACCGAAGTCCATGGGGTTACTTCTACGTAGACATGAATTGCATACCCTACAACTGTTCCGTTTTAAATGGGGCTTCCCAGATCACAGAAGTCAGTCCCAGCTTCCAGACCGGCACCCTGGCACGAGTCAGCAGGGTCACACCAAATGGGTGTGAGGGAGTCAATATCTTTTGCAAAAATGCACTGAGTCTTGTGCAGTTATACTAATTGTATCGTTAGTTCACAGAATTGAACTACAAGCTTTTCTTTTGTTTCTCTTTTATTCCTGAAGTCTTCAGACTCTGGAGCAGATGGGAAGAGAGTGAATAAGGCATATATGTATGCAGGCTTAATGGACATGGCTCTCACAATCATCACCTTCCCCCCCCCCCCCCCTTGTCTAGGGAGAAGTTATGTAGGTCTGTGGAAATTTGTGGCTCAATGACAGCTAGGCCACTTGGATTGAACACACTGGTCTTATTCCAATTTCCAAAATCCAAATTTGTAAGAGCAGCTTACAAACATTTTTGCAAGCAAATTTCCATAATATAATGTATTTTTAAATATTGTTTTCATGGGCATGTGCATTTGTATGTACAATTTCCCTTGATATATGCATTATTGCACGCCATTTTTGCAGTGCACAATTTGGAGAAACTGCAAATTTTATTTATTCTTTATTTTATTTATTTATTCTTTATCTTTCCCTTCCTCCCAATGGAGTCCAGGGCAGGAAGCAATGGACAATAAAACATATTTAAAACAATTACATTACAGATGCAAACTTGAATATTAATTGTTTTAATTTGAACATGTTGCAGTAGAAGCAAATTCAAATTTTCCAAGCATATCTGAGATGAGAGATGCAGTCTATTTCTCCTAGGTTATAAAGACAGATAAATTTTTCAGCTCAGTGTGATGGAGAAGCCCCTTTGGCTATGATTTTGTTAACCTAATGCTCTTTAAATTTAAGGCTGACCCCAAGATTGCCATGGCAGCAAGCTAACATAATCTCATGTCTGGAAATGGTAAATGGTATCCTACAGAGATGTCTCACAACTATTGCCTCTGACATGCCCAATAAACTTTTTTTCTCAAGCGACTGACACTTTCTAAACACTTAGGTCTATGATTAAGTACCACAACTTCTGGATAGCTATAACATCCATTTCTAAATCACATCTCTCCTCAGCCATTAACTCCACCATGGAAGGCACTTCTCAGAACATTGTTAAGGTCATTTGAATACCTTCCCAGTAGTTTGGTATCATCTGCAAATTTGATGCTTATCCCCTCAGTACCTTTAGCCAAGTTGTTTATAAAGATGTTGAACAACAATGGGACCAGGAGAAAACCCTAAGGCACCCCACTTGTCACTCCCCCCCCCCCCAGGATGATGACGAGCCATTAATGCACCTAACAGTTACATTGTCCAGCCCACATTCTACCAGCTTCTCTGCAAGAATATCCTGGGTGACTTTGTCAAAAGCCTTACTGAAATCACATGATACATATAATGTACACCCTCTGTTATGTACTGAGTTGAATAGGATCCAAAAGGCAGCAGTCCGATTGGTCCTAGAACAATAGGATTCAGAATGCAGCAGTCTGATTGGTCCTAGAACAATAGGGTCCAGAATGCAGCAGTCTGATTGGTCCACAGGAGCCACCCAATCCAGCTCCCAGGTGGAAGTGAATCCACAACCTGATTGGCCTACAGGTGAATCCCGGAATTAGCCAATCACGTGGGGCCCACTGTGTAAATAATGTATATAAAGCAGACATTCTGGGGGAACTTCCATTCCTCCTCACCACTATGAGCTGAATAAAGAGCATGAAATCCACTCTCGACTCCGAGTATATTTCACCCTCCAACATCCTGCTGATCAAAATCAGGACGCTTGTTTTTTGGTCCCAAGTTCCTGTGGGAGCCAGCTGATTCATGTGAGAGTGCAAGACCAAAAAATGAGTGTATTTTGGTCTGGAGCTCTGGAGGCTCCGGCAGAAGCAGGGGCATCTGTAAAGCTGTAGATTTCTGGTGTAAAAGCAGCCCAGGAGTTCCTGATACCAATTAAAGGAAATCACTTTAGCTGGAGGTGTCAGGACTGAATCTGGGACATTCTGCTTGCGATGCCTGGGCTTTACCACAGAGATATGTTCTTCCCCCGATTAAGTCTTAGCTGTGATCTTGTGATTGCACTGGTGTGAAGAACATAATTTCTTTTTCAAGAAAGCAGAGAAGCATCTGCATAATCTTGAGCAAGGAAGACCGCTGTAAAATAAAGCAAGCGACATAATCCAAATCAATTTGTGGGAAGGTATTAAATCATTTTAATAATGCGTTCAGTGTGTATTTAGTGATGCAGGCTGCTGCATGTCTTTCAAAAAGAACAACAGGAGAAAAGTAATTGGGATGTGCTTGTTTCCTTAAGAGACTGTTTACCCAGCGTGCTCTAATGCTGCTGTACCTAATGCTGGTTTGCTTTTGTCTTTCAAGGTGTTTCACCCTCAAGGCAGCTGTGAAGGAAGTCTTTTGAGCAAGACCAAAGCGCGTGACGTCAACAGGACTGAAAGCCTGGTAAAGCATAGAAGCACTGCACTATGAGAGTCACTAACCTTTTAAAAATAAAAACCAACTTTTTTGGGTGTGTGCATGGGAGGAGTGGTTTTGGTGGGAAAGTCTGCTTCTTGGAATGAGCCTCCTGAGGTTGACTGCTAGCCATGAAACTATGGCTGAGCCTTAGCTTGATGGCTGGCCTAAGAAGCTCAACGCTCAGCTTAATTGTTCAGCAACTTCATGATGGGATTTCCTTCTCTGGACAGAGAATGGACAAGCTCCCAGTAAGAAAGATGGTGGATCACTGCTATGAGCGAATATTAGTAATTTGGAGAGGCTTACATGCCTGCAGATCCAATTTGTGTAATGGAGGAAAACTGCCCATCTCTTGCTGTCACCACACATCTGAGATTATGATTGATATGGGCACAGACAGCTTTTTTCCAGCAAGAACTCCCTGGAACTTAGTTCCGGCAATCTCTCAAGTGGCCACCATTGCCAATGTAAAAGAACAAGGGAAGCATTCATGGTGAGTTCTGGCACCCCTTTTCTCAGAAAAATAGCATTGGACACAGAGGATGTAGGAGCACCTGAACTGCAGGATGTTCCATGTCTTAAAATGTGGGGGAAATCATGCAAATTTAGCCACAATTTGTGTCTCCAGAGCATCCATCTACTCCTGCATTATGGGAATTGCATTGCCAGCCCTCTAAGTGGATGAACAAGGGTGCTGATAGGAACATAGAGAGCTGTCTTAGAGTGACTCAGACCACTGGTCCATCTCACTAGCATTGTCTACACCGACTGGCAGCAGCTCTCCAGGGTTTCAGATGAGGGTCTTTCTCAGTCCTATCTGGGACTTTCTGCATGCAAAGCAGATGTTCTCCCACTGAGGGAGGGCCCTTCCCCTCTGACTTTCTATAGCATGGCCAGCAAATGTTTAAAAGTGTGGATGCTAATCTCAAATAATCCTGCATCCAGGATTTTAAACATTGCCTGCTCTGAATCAAGGAACCTTCTCACTTTCTCTGTGACTCATGTTCTGTCACATATTTGTTTATGGTTTACTTTATTATTGTTATTATTATAGTTGTACCTTGGAAGTTGAACGGAATCTGTTACGGAAGTCTGTTCGACTTCCAAAATGTTCGGAAACCAAAGCGTGGCTTCTGATTGGCTGCAGGAAGCTCCTGCAGCCAATCAGAAGCTACGGAAGCCCTGTCAGATGTTCGGCTTCCAAAAATAGTTTGCAAACTGGAAGTTACCTCCAGGTTTGCGATGTTCGGGAGCCAAAACGTTCGAGAACTAAGCTGTTTGAAAACCAAGGGACGACTGTATTATTATTTATTAAATTTGTATATTGCCCTATACTTGTAGATCTCAGGGTGGTTCACAACATAATATCACAATATATATAAAAAAGCAGAAAACACATAATAAAAAAACAACCCCAAACCTTATATTGCTTATGGTTTACTTTATATTGAGTGGGAAGTAGTTGGACCAAAGCAAGGCAACATCTTGTTAGCTTTTGGGGCATGCACTTATTCTTTTCTGGAATGCAGATATTTTAAAGCCTTGTTAAGCTCAAAGAGGAGTTCCCCTGGCTATCTATGTGCTAATTTATAACAGCTCAGAGGAGCTTCCAACTGCTTTCCCGACCAAAATAATAAAAAAATCTGCCAGCCTCCTATAAATTGGAGTAGAAAGGCTCTTCTCAAAAGGTAAACTGGTGATGAAATACTTCATTAGTACCTCATTTGTAATTTATGTCCGCTGAAGTAGCTCACAAAGCATCAGAATGCAAGTCACCGATTATTTCTGAGAAGAACAGCCTTTGAGGTCACTGAACTGCATTAATTATAACCTTGTGTAAAGTGTAGCCTGTCTCTGTGTCAATTACCAGCATTTGATAGCTAAAATTATGTCAAGCTCTGTTCATCTTCAAAACGCGGCTGTACATTCTATATATAAAAAAATTCGAATAGACTCACAAAAGAATACACACATAGCTAATTAGCGGGGATCATTTATTAAACTTCAATTTGACATAACAGATAGAAACTCAGAGAATGTGGGAAGAGGAACCCAGCTCTGCAAAAATAAACCTCTGCACTTATCCCTTCATCTCCCCCTCTCTTAATCATTTGGAAGGTGAAAATATCTAGCTTGCTCACTGAGAAATTATTTAAGTGTACTGTGATTATGTGTTAGCCCATTGCTATTAAATGTGACCTGGTTCAAATGGATGTGAAAGCTGCTAATTGTTCGCTAAAGCCATGGGACTTAGTAGATGAACCTGCTGTTCACATTAATCAAACCTTATCTAAGAGCACTGTCCTTCGATCTCAGGGATTTCACAGCTTGATATTTTAAACACTTTCACAATCTTGCAAGAACTATGAAGTAAGTTTCATAAGGCATTGATGCAAAGTGTTTCTGGGAGCATACTGGTTAATTTGCACCCAGGCGGTATTTCCATAAGGGCACGGCACCCTGTGGAAATTGTCTGCAGGGATGGGATGGCAATCCTCTGTCACCCAGCTGCCCATCGAGAGCAGGAACATTGCAAAAACTCTCTGCCATATCCAAACCCACATTAATATTACATCAATGACATGCTGGCAAAAAACCCAACACCATTCTGGTGGGCCCTTAGAACAGGCACAGGAAACATTCGGCCCTCCAGATGTTTTGGCCTACAACTCCCATGGTCCCTAGCTAACAGGGCCAGTGGTCAGGGATGATGGGAATTGTAGTCCAAAACATCTGGTGGGCCGAAGGATGCTGTCAGGTGTTGTTGTGGTTGCTTGAGAGTAACCAGGAAGGACTCCAACCTATGTTTTACAGGCTTTATTTTGGTGCAAACTATTTACAGTGAAGAGCCCCAAAGCTCATGTCTGGCTCAATCGCTAGCAGAATCTGGGAGTGGTCTTTTTTTGTACCTCCCCCAACATAAAAGTTTCATTACCCCCAACCGTTTCCATCCCTCCCTGTGCCTCAGACTACTGTGCAGGATGGGTGATGGCAAGGGCGTGCTTCCCTCCTCTCCGGCTTGCTCAGGTGCGGTGTTAAGGCTCTTACTAGCATCCTCTGGTCCTTGCACCTCTTCTCCACTGGAGGTGGGGCTTTCCTCCTCCCCGGAAGAGGAACTGCTTTGCAAGATTTTCGGAGGCTCCCTGTAACACAACTGCCCTTCTGTTTCTCGCCTCTGAGCCGATGGCAGTTCCCTGACAGATGCCTATGCCTGCCTTAGAACAACCAAAGTAATAACTACTAACAGATCCAGAACACTGAGATAAAACAGAAACAACCAGTGCTACCCACATACAAAGATTTGTGTAGCAGCCACATTCTGCTGCTATTCTGTTCATCTTAATCTGGACAAAAAAGGTGAGGCAAAACGACACGTTCTCCCTCCTCAAATATTGTCATATGTGACAACACTGAAGGAAGTGAGACAAACTCACAGCAGGAAGTGGCAGGGCTCTTTTAAAAACAACATTTTGAAAACAACAACCCAGGCAGTGCGCAAGGTAAGGTGATGCAACAAAGGAATTTCCACACTTGGAAACTCATCCAAAGACTGAATGTGGTCATGTTGCACAAGAGTTGGCTTTTGGGAACCGTGCCTAAATTGGAAGAGAGTTGGTTTAAACTTTTGTAATGCTTTTAGCAGCCTGACTGGCTGGATTATAACTGAAATTTTTGGGGAATGTTTGTCCTAGTGCAATCAAGAGTTTGGATTAGTTGCTTAGTCATCTGCTCCTTTAACCAATAAACCTCCTGAAAATTTAAGGACACACACTTGTTTGTTTTCAGAGGTTACTTTTTGACTCTGGTGTGATATTGTAACAGGGAATAAAAGGAATATTCAAGGTAGCCCATATGTATGTATGTTTAGTAATACACACAGATTTACTTACATGCAATCAATTGTGTGAACAGTTGAAAGACAGAGGAAGTACCTGTCAGGGAACTGCCATTGGAGCTAGAGGCGGATGGAAGGCTCCAAAGGGATGCAGGAGAGGGTCCCAGTAGGGAGAGAGGCAGCCCATCTGCTGGGGAAGGAAATCAGCGTAACACCAGTGGAGAAGGGGGGCAGGTGGGGGAATCGGGGAGGAGGCTCCAAGACTCTTCGCTGGAGACCAGCGGAGAGAGTACAGGTACTCCGCTGCCCACACCCTCCCTGCGCAGAAGACTTCCGCGCAGGGAGAGTAGGAGGAGACTTGGCGTCAAACAACTTTTATGCTGGAAAAGGTTTAAGAAACTCTCACTGACGGATTCTGCCAGCGACTGAGACAGTCACGATGCTGGAGGCTGCTCAGTCAGAAAGGGTTAACCAGGTAACCTAGCCAGGAGTGGCGGCAACTTACGCATGAGCAACCCCTAAACCCATTACAGTACCAAATGAAAATTCTGAGAAGAAGAGTTTGGATTTGATATCCCACTTTATCACTACCCGAAGGAGTCTCAAAGCGGCTAACATTCTCCTTTCCCTTCCTCCCCCACAACAAACACTCTGTGAGGTGAGTGGGGCTGAGAGACTTCAGAGAAGTGTGACTAGCCCAAGGTCACCCAGCAGCTGCAGGTGGAAGAGCGGAGACGCGAACCCGGTTCCCCAGATTACGAGTCTATCACTCTTAACCACTACACCAGACTGACTGTTCATTCTGAGAATGTTCAGCATTCTCAGAATGAAAATTCTGAGAATGCTGAACATGGCTGCATTTTGTCTTCGTATGCTTGCTACACTTCAATAGTCCTGGCTAGAGTGATACCTCCCAGTAATCTGTGGCTATGGAATATGATCATTCCTCATTGGGTCATTGCAGGTTTCTGCCCCTCCTTAGAGTCTCCCCCACAAAAAAAAAAAAAGATGTACTAAAGGTGTGCATATACAAAACCAGGAGTTTTCCCAAGTCAACTGATGCCTTCTTTTTATGTTTGGAAAAAGAGGGAATGAAGAATTTGCAATGGAGGAAATGAACGTAGAAGTCTAATTTCCATTACCTGTAGGCAAACCGATTTCAGGTTGTTTTCTCACATTTCATGCAGAGGCAACAATTTTCCTGCGTCACACAGCAAGCTGTTGTGATATTTATAATGCCACTGTCCCCCCCCCCCCATGTTGCATCCTTTACCTTAATCTCTTTTTCCACCTGCTTCAATGAATGGACTATTGAAAGTGCGCCATCTGTGGCAAAGATAAGAGATGCAAAGAATTTGTAGCAGGTGGTAATTACAAGGCTCTGTGATAATCATGGCACCGTCTGTCTTGTTGAAGCCAAGACAATCTCCTGCCTACACTTGGAGATAACAGATCCAGCTTGGGCACTGAGGCTGTCAATAAAGCAAAGAATTCATAATTGTGTTGTGGGTTGATAATCAAAGGTGACATAGAAGAAAGCTATGATGGGGTGAATTCTCATTTTGTTGGAGGCAGGAATGGCTCTCAAAACTCATTACCAGTTCAGATTCACACACGGATTTGAGCGGTTGGAAAATTTAAAAACTGCTCACATAGAATGGATTTTGTGAATGCCAGTGATATGATATTATAATTGCTATATTAATTACTTTTCTCCTGAAAATATTCAAAGTGATGTACAATAAAAAAAATGAAAGAGGTTCAAATGAGAAAGATGCAGGTGGTTTGGAAAGGATCAAAGGGAAACCAGCACAGCAAAGTAAAATTAAACCTCTGTATAAAACCAGAGTGTAGACAGGTGCAAAGCCCAGCTCTCTGCTGCAAGGAGCTTAGAATGTAAATAAAGGTGGGAGCAGGGGTGTAGAAAACATTAAAATCTCCTAAACTGACATCACAGCCACACTATACATTTAAAGCACTATTATACTGCTTTAGCTCTTGTTGAGCATGCTGGGAACTGTAGTTTGCTACGGGCGCTGGGGACTTCAGCTCTGTAGGGTTAGCACCCTGAGCAAACTACAGTTCCCAGCATTCTCCATGGCTGTTAAAGCGGAATGATAGTGCTTTAAATGTATGGTGTGAACATGATTTATGTTCCAAAAACAGCTTGGGAATTTAACTCAGAGACATGCCACTTAAAGGCATGATCGATTGATAGTTGTGTTAAACCACCAATTTTATTTTATTTTAAAAACAAGACTAGAGATTTTGAATTACGCCCATCCAATATCATGCTTTTAAAGAAGTGCCAGTTGGGAAGGCTATGTGTGCAAGATTCCTGGGCCAGGACACAATGTTTTTCATATTCCCCTTAGAAGCCCTGACAACTTCCCTCCTATTTTGTATCTGCAAGAATCTCTGTAAGAGATTACAAAGGAAGGAAGGAAGGAAGGAAGGAAAGGAAAGGAGGAGGGGGAGGCTCAGAACACTATGTGAAAGTTAAGAAGGAGAGAACGTCTTGAGGTAAGAGGTGAACCTGCTTGAACCTTCTGTCTCCCAAAGGACCAACACCTTAGATAGGGTCATCCCAGCACAGCACAGCTTACAAAAATGTGTCTTCCTTTGGTTCAGCCAGGTAAAAAGAGCCACACTTTGTCTGGTATTTCAATGCTTGGCTACCTCAAATCAAACGTCATTCCAGAGGTATGACTATGACTTGCTAGTATTTGGAATAATGGCTCTAGCCGGTCCATCAATTTGCATATCAGGATGATCTTACAGGTACTCCTAAAATGTGCTTGGCCAGAGTACAGCATTTTCCTCCTGTCAGGAGGGGGGAGACCACCACCCTTACTGACATCCCATGCCAACATTCTTTACATGGTGAGAATGTTCACAGTATCACTGAAGTAAAGTATAAATTCATGAATCCGCTAGCTTGGAAAGATTTGTTAAAGGATAATGCAAATTAATGGAGGATAGGTCTAGCTAGGGATGACAGTTCTCTGTTTCTCATGACAATCTGTGACATTTCAGTGCAAATATCTCCCTTTATAATGTTGCTGTTGTTTAGTCGTTTAGTCGTGTCTGACTCTTCGTGACCCCATGGACCAGAGCACGCCAGGCACTCCTGTCTTCCACTGCCTCCCGCAGCTTGGTCAAACTCATATTCGTAGCTTTGAGAACACTGTCCAACCATCTCGTCCTCTGTCGTCTCCTTCTCCTTGTGCCCTCCATCTTTCCCAACATCAGGGTCTTTTCCAGGGAGTCTCTCTTCTCATGAGGTGGCCAAAGTATTGGAGCCTCAGCTTCACGATCTGTCCTTCCAGTGAGCACTCAGGGCTGATTTCCTTAAGAATGGATAGGTTTGATCTTCTTACAGTCCATGGGACTCTCAAGAATCTCCTCCAGCACCATAATTCAGAAGCATCAATTCTTTGGCAATCAGCCTTCTTTATGGTCCAGCTCACAATAAGTAGGTTCAAGTGATTTGAATTTGTCCCCTATCCCTAGATAAGGGTTTCCCAAACTTGGGTCTTCAGCTGTTTTTGGACCACAACTCCCATCATCGCTAGCTAGCAGGACCAGTGGATGGTGGGAATTATCGTCCAAAAACAGGTGGAGACACAAGTTTGGAAAATTTTGACCTAGATGTAGCTGCAGCACATTTCCTTTATAAAATAGCTGAAACATACAAAGGTGTTTTTTTTAAAACAACAACAACTCAGAACCTGAGATGTCACCTAAAACATGTATTTTAGAGAAATAAGAAGTTCAATTTCACAGCCTCCCAACATTCTCAGATTTCACTGTTTCGATTTTCATTTGAGAATAATTACCCCACTTTTCCTCAAAAAGACTTCCAGGTAGCTAAACAATGAGAACTGAAAACCACAAAATATAGACATGAAGCTCAGGGAGCCGTTCTATGGGCAGCACAATCACCACACTCATAAAGTACGTAACACTCGAGCATTCAAAGCATTTGGCAAAGATTATTTCAGCAGTCCTTACAACAGGTCTGTAATGGTAATAGTCAACATGGTTACCCCCATTTTGCAGGTGTGGCATCGAGGTTGGGAGAGAGCAGTTTCATGACAGAGAAATAATTTGAACCAGGAACTTCCTGTTTCACAGCCCCTATGTTTAATCACTAAGTGAGGCTTTAGGGATGGGCAAATCTGTTGTGTTCGGTTTCTCCCAGTTTCTAATTTTTCCAGTCTTATATTCACTTCTCCATATTTCCACATCAAAGTTCATCAGCAGCTTATTGCCTTCTTCTCTCTCTTCCTGTCTGAATTTCCCCCAAATATAATGCAATTCGGAAAGCTAGTTTTATGAATATTTGCATTTTTATACATGTTTCACCATGGTATATGTATTTTTGGTACACGTTACTTGGTTGAAGAGCTGCACTGCAAAATTCAGAGAAGTGTGAATTTTGAATGGCAGCTTATGTATTTTTTCAGAAAGTGTGAAAGAAGCAGGTTCACCTCCAGATGAGAACCAAATTGAATTTCTCCTCCATCCTTAGTAAGGGATCAAAGCCATTTTGAACTAAAAATAAACCAAGGCACCAGAACGAGCTCATTTCAAAGCCTGTTGATTCAATTGCTGCCTTAAACCTGAAATTTGATTAGGCACTTGTCTAAAATGCAACCTCCCTCTCCAGAAAAGAAAAGAAAGGAAAGGAAAGGAAAGGAAAGGAAAGGAAAGGAAAAGAAAGGAAAAAGAAAAGAAGCTCCCTCTGATTTTTTCTGTGGGTTGGTGCCTTAGTCCTTCCCCTATATCAATTTTCAGTAAATAAAATAAAATAATAAAAATCTCCAAATTGCGTCACACTACCATGTGGTTGAGGGAGTTCCCCCTTTTTTAATATGGAACTTGGCCGCCTCCATTTTTATAGAATAAATCAATTGATTGTTTTTCTGTGTGTGCTTTACCAGAACAAGTTATGACGGATGCAGCCCAGAGTAACCTCCTCCACCAACATACCAAACTTTAAAAAATAAAAAAATCTTAACCTATCAGGTGTCTTGACAATTAGTCCTTTGTTTGAACTGGAAAATACTTTCATAACAGAATCTGGAGAAGGAATTTGGGAGGCTTTCAGCTCACAGTGTTTGCGAACTCAAAAGTTGTTGATCTTGTTGCTTTTGTTTCTAAGATTAATATACCTAAATTGTTACAGAGATCATATACTCTGTTTCCCCCCCTCTGCACCCCCATTTCCAGTTCTTGCATGTGGTTGCCATTAACACATTTATAAATGCCTTTGCGGTGCTGTTGCATTTTCACATAATATTAAAATCCTCACAAAAGCGCTTTGCAAGATCATGTAGAATTTGATCTACAATCTAATTAAGCTAAATCCTATGTTTCCTCAATATTACAGCTAGCATTCAAGCTGAAGTGCACCTAGAGCCTAGACACGCTTACTTGGAAGCAAATCTCGTTGAATTTGGTGGGATTTATCTTCAGTGAGTATGCTTAGGGTGGAATTATTAGGCTGGATCTACATAGCCGGTGGCAGATCTTTGTGAAAGGACACAGCTCAGTGGCAGAGCGCATATTTTTGCATGCAAGAGGTGCTAGGTTCAGCATCTCCAGGTAGGGATGGAAAGGATTGCTGCCTGAAATCCCAGAAAGCTGCTGTCAATCAGTTAGAGTCAACAGCCAGAAGGTGGGAGTGGAATGTCCTGCTTGCTGCTTTTATTCCAAGTTTTGGTCATGTGTGTGCTGCGCCATGTGGGCAAACAGCTGTGGGGAAGAGGTTTGAGGCGTTGAGGTGGGGAAGGTTTCAGCAGGGCAAGCCGAAGTGGTACAGTCCACTCAGTTACCTCCGGATTCTACCGCCTACTGCAGGAGCTGGCAAACCTTTTGGGCTGGCAGGACCATTTTGAGAAAGTGCCACCTATTTTGAGAAAGTGTACAAAAGGGGGCATTAGCCCCACCCCCACCCCAAATTGATTTGAGTCTGGATTAGAGTTGTATGTTTCTCAAGTCAACCTGGATTGTGTAGGGGTAAACCTGGGGCCGTGGATCAGATTGGTGGGGGGCGGGGAGCTGCGATTTCTTCTTCTTCTTCTTCTTCTTCTTCTTCTTCTTCTTCTTCTTCTTCTTCTTCTTCTTCTTCCCTCTCTCTTTTGGGGTGCTTATTCAAAGATGGGATCATGCCATCTCTGTACTATCTGAAATGGTACAGTCTAAGAACAACACTTGACTTTGCTGATAGTTGATTTTACTTCAAAATACGTGGGTTTAGGATTGTCCTCAATGGAGTTAGCAGATTGCTGTATAAATGAATAGAAAACCTCTCACACATCTGGACTATATCTATGAGAACTATTACCATAAATCTACACTGGACCACCTTCTGTGCTTGCTACTCCCTGCTTAAATTGCAGCAACTAAAACTAACCTGTTTACCAAAGAGCATTTCTTAAATTACACATTAAAAAAATTATAATAAGGAAATTGGTAGCTGAGCTTTCTTTTCTCTTCCGCTTGCAGCTTTTATATTGTTGTATATACAATCCTACACACGTCTACACAAAATGCAAGCCCCGCCGAGATCAGCGGGACTTACTCCCAAGTAAGTCTGCGTAGGACGAGGTCTTAAATTGTTCAGCAAAGGTCGAAAAAGACACCTCTTTTGCATTTCAAGGGTCCATGTGCCCTGAATTGGATGCCCTGCAATATGCATGTTGGGTGCGCGTAACACATTAGCGAGCAATAAATCTTCCCTCTCTAATTCATTTCTGCCATGCAGATCAGATTATGAAAGGTTAAACCATTAGACAAATGCTAATGCACCCTGATGCCTGGAGCTTGTCCAAAAGGACCTGCAGCAGCTGTCAGCCTAATTAAGCCAGATGTGTGTTAAGTATAAATGGACCTCCCAGGAGGAACAATAACAGACTTCAGGTCCTTAGAGAATTTAAAGTACCAGGCGGTATAATGTTTCTGAAGGGAACATCATTCCAGCCTCTCAATTTTTTCTCCTCATTAGCACCATCTTGATTCTATTCTATCGATACTCAATTGGGGAGGCGGGGAGAAAGGAGAGGGGTGTGTCTCACGTCAGACCAGGAAAGGGCGGTACAAGCACCCATTCTCAGCTTATCCACTCGATTGTGACGTTTACTCTCATCACCACTCCCTCGATTCGTTTAACGCCTCTGCTTTCACTGTGTAGCTTGTTAAAGAAAAAAAGCAAGACCTTTAAGCGATGCCAACTCTGCCACCCCCAAACCCTGTAAGAGTCTGTGTAAACCATAAAGCAGTAAAGAGAATGTTAATAAGCCCTTTTTTATGATTAACAGCCGCAGAACAGGGAAATATTCAATAATTATGGGCATGGAATGTGCAATAAGATGAAATGAGAGAGAGAGAGAGAGAGAGAGAGAGAGAGAGAGAGCGCCATTACAGAAAATGCTTTACTAGCTGTAAATTAATTCAAATTGTAAGGATTTTTGGAACTTGGGTGCTGTTGTTTTGTTTTTTAAAGGAAAAAACCAAAAACAGTGTGCCAATTCTTAGAATGAGAAGAAGCTCCCATTACTGCCAATGGAAGCTTTTTAAAAGCCTGATTAATGCAGGCATGTGATATTTTCAGGGGAGGGGTGTAACTGGGGAGGCAACTGCTAACCCTTCCCTCCCTATGCGTTGCAACCTCTCTGCTGTAAATTACCCCCCTCCTGTGCAACAATTGGGCTTGAAAAAGCCTAACATATCCAATATGCGGTTGAGCACCTGCTCTCATCATTCCAGTTACATCACGGCCACAGGAACCAGGGTTGCCAACTGACCATGGGGAAAGCAGCCCAGTTTGCCCGTCTGCCTTTAGCGGCGGCTTTGATGAGCAGAAATCGGGGGGTGAAGGTTTCCTGAGCATGTAGAGATAAACACAATCAGCCACAGATGTCTGCATAGCAAGCTGGGCCTTAGGGGCCTGTTCAACTGTTGATGGCCCTAAAAGAAATTCATTGAAAGGGGAAATGTGTTATGCATCATAGAGGAATAACCGGACTCAGAGAGCAATCCAGGACAGCGCAAGCGCCACATTCTCTTATGGGGGCTGAATACCAGTGGTGAACATGGCTAGGGGCAAAAAGTGCAATGTATGTGACTCTTCCCTTTGGAGAGGAAGAAGAAGAAAAGTTTGGATTTGATATCCCGCCTTTCACTCCCCTTAAGGAGTCTCAAAGCGGCTAACAATCTCCTTTCCCTTCCTCCCCCACAACAAACACTCTGTGAGGTGAGTGGGGCTGAGAGACTTCAAGAAGTGTG
The DNA here is from genome assembly GCF_964106645.2 of Podarcis pityusensis. NCBI lineage: Eukaryota > Metazoa > Chordata > Lepidosauria > Squamata > Lacertidae > Podarcis > Podarcis pityusensis. The sequence goes on along the minus strand of NC_138027.1, from coordinate 24,465,693 downwards.
ACTGGCCCAAGGTCACCCAGCCGCTGCATGTGGAGGAGCGGAGACGCGAACCCGGTTCTCCAGATTACGAGACTACCGCTCTTAACCACTACACCACACTGGCTCTACAGGAGGCTACATACACCATACAGAGGTTTCTTAAAAACACCTCTCTTCATCCAGGCGAGCAAGAAGCATTATAACAGTTCAGGCCAAGCAAAACCACACAAGGAGAGAGTGGAATGGGATTGGTGAGAGGTGTGGCCTGGTGAGAGTCCTGAGGGCCGGAAAGGGAAGCCTAGAGGGCCACATTTGGCCTACGGGTCTGATGGTCCCCACTCCTGCCACAAGTAAGCCCCATTGCATTCCAGAGGGATTATTATTACTAAGCAAGTGCAACCTGAACCATCTAATGTAAATCTGCTCTGGAGATTTGGGAGAAGCCCAGGAACAGATTTTGGGGTCACAGAGGTTTAGGGAAGTACCAGTGCATAGCTAAAACTCCTTGTACCGGTGGAACTGTTTAGTTGGCTATGTCCCTATATTTTTATAACAAGATTGAAGTTTTTAGTTCTGTCAGTTCTGTGAAGGCACTTGCATTCCAAACCTTCATTTCAAAGTCAAGCTAATTCTTCTAGACAGATTGCCTTCTGGAAATGGAGCAATAGAATCTAGGATTCTCTCTCTCTCTCTCTCTCTCTCTCTCTCTCTCTCTCTCACACACACACACACACACACAATGCCAGGGCCTCTGTGACTTTAACAGAAATTCAACAGGTGCCAACTTTTCCTGGCACTGAGATACAGAGATGGGTAAAGTTGCAGCTGTTGAAACTTTTTTTTTCTGCTGCAAAGCCGTTAAAATGTTTTTCATTTATACATTCCTCATGTCTTACATTAATGGCAACTCTATCCACACACTCAACATTTGGAGAATGCAAAATCTTGTCAGAGATTTTGGCTGAGTGGTGTGAAACCTGTCCAAAGCAAATTTTGAGAAGAAATGCATGGAAAACAACTATTCCACCCCCAAATTGGAGAATGCCTTCTATTTCTGAGCAAACCCCAAATCTTCCAGTTTTATAACCACAGAACTTCAGAGTAAACCTATGTGGACAACAGTGACATTCTGAAATTTGTCAGAACTGTCTGCCACTCTCCAAATTAAATCTCGGGGGTCCGATTCCTTTTTCTGTTGGTACGTGCATTTGGGGAATGAGTCACTTAGGGCTTTACAAACTATTGTGAGCCGCATCCTCAGTGTGTCAGGTGAGCCGTTCTGCTGTGCTCGTCACCATTGTCACAGTGTGCTCCGCTTACCTGAACACTACTAGCTCCTGAAGTCAATACATACTGAACATTTGTTTCTATATGTGTATAAGTTTATGGATTGATTAATTGTGCAGCTGACAGTTTTGTGAGATGTGTAGCCCAGCTTTCCATCAGCATGCACAAGGCAGCTAACAAAAGTACGACTGAGCAAAACAAAAATTCAGCACAAATTTATAGCAAACATAAGACTTGTTTTGGTCAAGTGCAGAGTATGGGTTTTTGATAAAATCTGTGGATTTTTGTATTTTATTGCACCCTGGAAACTGAGCATAGGAATTAATGATTTAATGTATTAGTTTCCAAACACATATTTTTCCAGTGAGGCCCTGGTTTAACTGAAGAAGGGCTGGGCATTTGAAGAACTTTTAAAAGGAAATATGTGGACTATATATATCCACAGAATCTAAAATTTTAGATTAGGATTTTCTCCTGCCCCCAGAAGTATCCATAAAATTGCTGTCTTTCTTCATAATAAGAAGTATGTCTCTAAATGCTGGTTTTAAACTCCTGTACTCTTCAGAAATTTTAGTGTGCGAAAGTTTAACCGTGTTTGTTTACTTTCACTTACCAGCTGTATGAACTCTGCGTGTCTGGAGGTCTAAGGGGCTGTTCTGGAAGAGAGACATTTTCATTTGCTAGTGCATTAAGTAAAACATTATGATATCAAATATAATAATAAGAATTTCTTTGAATAAATAGCCCGTAAGTAAAGGAAGCAAGTCAAGAAGTCATGTTGGAATAATAATTTTATTGCTTCGCCGATTGCACAAATGCAATGCCGATCGTATTTCTGAATCACAAATGTATAAACAGTGTTTTTCCCTACTAAATGTCAAGTGCAAAGTGTTGGGTTACAACCTAAGCAATGTAATTGCTTTATGACACACAGCTGTTTCTGCAGTTTGAGGGCAACAGCTCACCACAGGAGGGTTTTTGAGCAGACACTACTGGTGACAACAAAGGATGGACCTTGACATGTGGGTTTCAATACACTGATGAATTGATGTGAAGCTGCCTTATCTTGATCGATCCTTGAAGCCTAGCTGCATAGTGGGAGATTTCAGGACAGACAAAAAGAAGTAACTGCTTCCCCCAGAGCTCTTGTTCAGTGGTAGAGCACCTGCTTTGCATGTAGAAGACCCCAAGTTCCTCCAAATAGGGTTGGGAGAGTCCTTAGTCTGAAATCCTGGAGAGCAGGATGGAGCAATGGTGTTAGTTCAGATGTTGGTCAGCACACAAGAAGCAGAGATGGTCAGTGTACAACTCCGCAACCCTCCTGGCAGGACTTGCCCTGGAAGAACAGTTGCCAGGATTGACGGTCTCCACCTTCCACCCCTTTTAAGGCTCCTCCTCTGCCAGATGTTTTGCAAGCAGCCTCAAACTTCACTTGGGCACCTGTAATCTCTGTTCCGCTCTATGGACCCTTTGTGTCCTTGGAGACAAGGGGAAAGGGAGATTGTCGCAGAAGGAGAGGCAGGTTCCCGGGGTCCTTCTGCAGCCTCTGCCCCCTTCTCTGCCTCAGCCTCTGAGTCTGAATGGCTCCCTGTCACCAGCTTACCTTGCTCACAAAAGCCTGTTGCCCCTTCAGCATCCAGCCCTTTCTCCCACCCTTCTCCCTGTGACCTCTCCTCGGTGTCCCACCACCATATGGGGCCTCACAAAACCCAACAGTAATAAATTAAAAAGCCACCCATTTGACTGTTCATGATGCCTCGAATCAGCTGCTTCACTCTAATGATAGAGCCAGATCTGCCTAGAATCTTTCACTTAATGTCTGTCACATCTTTTCCCTTCTGTTTCCTTCAGTTCTTCACAACCACCCGTCTTTATTCACCTGTTGCTGATTTTCCTAACATGCGACATGATTTCATCTATTAATCATATGCATTTAAACAGCCCCAAACTCCACATGTAAAGAACTCTACTTGCCTGTTTTTTTGTTTTTGTTTTTTAAGGGATGAAAAATAAACCCGCATTCTCCGCTGTAGCCACAGAACTCCTGTTGAAGCTGCTTGAGTAATTGATGGCATAAGTAGGTCTGCTGAGTTGATATTAGAATAATGCTTGGATAAATAAACGGAACGTTTTGGTGCTTTGTAATCAAAACTAAACCCTGCACTACAGGAAAATAGAGAGTCAAAAGGTTCTTGAAGGCCGAAGACAGACAAGTTTTGCTTTCATGGTATGTAATCTAATATCCTTCCCCAAAGCTCAACAATAACTATATGTTTGCTTAACCATTTCACCAGGGCCTCTGTTTCCTCTGTGACAGGGATGTCCTGGTCATGGCAACCTGGAGGAATTTTGAGGAAACAAGGTGCTTGCTCCTAACACCCCGCCCCCCCCATCCAAAGTGGGATGGAGGATTAGCCTTTGTTCAAATAAGAAAGAGAATTTATTTGCACAAGCAAGCCTCTCAAGAGCACTTTACTTTGAGGAATGTCATTCACTGTAGCCTCAAAGTGATCTCTCCTTTACATGAGTCCCCACCCCTCCTTTGCGTTCTGCGAGGGGATTTCTGTGTCACCAGGAACAAAGACTTGTGCAAGTAGGGATAGGGAGGGGCCAGACATTCATGGGTGTTCATCGCTCAGCGAGCGCAACATCATATGAAACAGCAATTACAAGTCACGCAGCATGGCTGGATTTTCTGATCCACCGACCAATCGCTTTCAACAGCATTCAGCTGGGAGGGAGAGAGGTTTGAGGAATTCAGACTTCGTAAATTATGGTACAAGCTGACTAAATCTGGATGTCCTGATCAGGCCTTGTTCGTCTGTTGGTTTTCAGGGTTCCCCAATATTCTGATGCAGCTCGCAGCTTGAAAGATGTATCAAAATACATTTTTAAATGCATATTTCGAGAGAAAACACATTTAAAAATATGTATTTAAATATGTTTGTGTGTTTCTATGTAGTTTTTTTTTAAAAAAAGAAATGTTTGTTTGCTCTTACCACCCTCAAAGTAGTGTTTCTTTCTGAAAGACAGTGGGAGACCACCCCAGGGGTTACACTTGTGTGTAGCGTATACGTATTGCCTTAGCTGCAATATGTGCGTAATAATATTGATGTATCTTTCAGGGCTGCTGTGCAGATTACAGAAAGAAAGTGCACACGAAATGCTTTGACCACCTTATTGCTATATAAAAATGCTAATGTTGATACTAATTGTTATTAGGAAAGTCATTCCAAAAGTTGCAACTGCTCGGATACCTCCAGACAGACAGTACTCATGAGAGGGATTCTAGCGCATACCGTCACGTCAGGTTTGTGCAATGAAAGCAGATTCAAGCACTCTGTCCCTCTAAGTGCAACAAGTCCACTTTTTAAAAAAAAGATCAACAGGAATATGCATTGAAAAGTGTGGGATGAATGGATGAATAACTGGAAAGTGTATAAACACCCCATGAACAAATCAGGATGAATGATCATGGTCATAGAACCACCCTGCAAAAAAAAGGGGAATGACTGCTCCAGAAAGACTGTCCAGTGAAGTTGTCCTGTTGGCGCATTGACATCCGCCTGCACAATGGGGCTTCCTCTTTCCATGCCCCCACCTCCCACTCCCCAATTTGTTCTGGATTCTCCCCAACCCTCTGGAGCACACGGGGGAGAGGAAGTCCAGTTGAGCAGGTGGACGATTTCATTGGCTCCAACCCATAGTCTAACAACCCCATAAGCTTTGTGGAAGCAAGCCAGACTGAATGCTAAATAAACAGTCTGATGGAGATGCTACAAATGCTCACTAAAAATTATGATGTAAAGGTGGATGATGGGGTGGGGAAAATTGCACCTCCCACCTATGTATGATTTAGAGCAGTGGTTCTCAACCTGTGGGTCCCCAGATGTTGTTGGACTACAACTCCCATCATCCCTGAGCTCTGACCTTGCTAGCTAGCGGTGGTGGGAGTTGTAGTTTAACAACATCTGGGGACCCACAGGTAGAGAAAGGCTGATTTAGAGCATTTGCTTTTCCATGGCCCCCGGACAGTGCCCTATGGAAACACACTTTCACAGAAGCAAGTGTATGGGGAGAAGAAATGTACCTGCATTTCTGCTTTTCGTTGCTTCCTGTAATATGCAAAAAAAGAGAGATCTCATCATCAACACAGCAGGAAGATACATGACATCCGGGTTCATGTGGAGCAGATGTGCATTAACCCCAAGGGAGATCTGCAAGTCCTCCCTCCCTTTCCATGTAACACAACAGGTGGTGGCAGTGCTGTTTTTCTTAAAAAAAAAAAAAAAGTTTAGGGGTACTCTCATTTTGACTCAAGAAAATCACCATTTTATAGTTCAAATCGGGGGAAATAAATAGAGTAAATGGACAAAAGTACAAAGATTCGCAAAATGTTTAGGGGTATGCGTACCCCTGCGTCCCCCCCAGAAAAAAAGCACTGGGTGGTGGAAAGCAGAGCCATGAGCACACATTTGCATCTTGCTGTTCTTGCAGGGTACAAAACCATCCCAAGTCACACAATGACCTGGTTCAGACATAACAACAAACCATGGGAGGACTGGACCTCAGTGCGTATTTTGTATATTACAGAAGGTCTCAGGTTCAATATCTGTCATCTTCAGGTAAGGCTGGGAAATGTCCATGTCTGAAGACATAGAGAGCAGGTCTGAGTCAATTTAGATGATGCTTAAGTTACATGGGACCAATGGCATTAACTTGATATAAGGAAACTTCCTATAATACATTCTTTTTAAAATTTATTTATGCATTTTTTCATATACATTTTTCATCCTATCATGGTCTCTGTATAAACTTCTCAACCTAGCTTTCCTTGACATCCTATTGTATTTTTTGTTGGCTTGCTGCATTTCCCTTTATTATTTATTCTGTTCTCCTTCCATTCATATTCCTTTTGTTTTATCTACTGCTGTTCATAGAGTCAGCCTTTCAAGTTGTTCGCCCCCCCCCCCCCCCATGTTCCATTCCTATTCCACACACGTCCCTATTCCTATTTAGGAGTAAAGCACATGTATTAAGTCATAATCATAGAATCATATCATAGAATCATAGAGTTGGAAGAGACCACAAGGGCCATCGAGTCCAACCCCCTGCCAAGCAGGAAACACCATCAGAGCACTCCCGACATATGGTTGTCAAGCCTCTGCTTAAAGACCTCCAAAGAAGGAGACTCCACCACACTCCTTGGCAGCAAATTCCACTGTTGAACAGCTCTTACTGTCAGGAAGTTCTTCCTAATGTTTAGGTGGAATCTTCTTTCTTGTAGTTTGGATCCATTGCTCCGTGTCCGCTTCTCCGGAGCAGCAGAAAACAACCTTTCTCCCTCCTCTATGTGACATCCTTTTATATATTTGAACATGGCTATCATATCACCCCTTAACCTCCTCTTCTCCAGGTTAAACATGCCCAGCTCCCTTAGCCGTTCCTCATAAGGCATCGTTTCCAGGCCTTTGACCATTTTGGTTGCCCTCCTCTGGACACGTTCCAGTTTGTCAGTGTCCTTCTTGAACTGTGGTGCCCAGAACTGGACACAGTACTCCAGGTGAGGTCTGACCAGAGCAGAATACAGTGGCACTATTACTTCCCTTGATCTAGATGCTATACTCCTATTGATGCAGCCCAGAATTGCATTGGCTTTTTTAGCTGCCGCGTCACACTGTTGGCTCATGTCGAGTTTGTGGTCAACCAAGACTCCTAGATCCTTTTCACATGTACTGCTCTCAAGCCAGGTGTCCCCCATCTTGTATTTGTGCCTCTCATTTTTTTTGCCCAAGTGCAATACTTTACATTTCTCCCTGTTAAAATTCATCTTGTTTGTTTTGGCCCAGTTCTCTAATCTGTCAAGGTCGTTTTGAAGTGTGATCCTGTCCTCTGGGGTGTTAGCCACCCCTCCCAGTTTGGTGTCATCTGCAAATTTGATCAGGATGCCCTTGAGTCCATCATCCAAGTCGTTGATAAAGATGTTGAATAAGACCGGGCCCAAGACAGAACCCTGTGGCACCCCACTAGTCACTCTTCTCCAGGATGAAGAGGAACCATTGATGAGCACCCTTTGGGTTCGGTCAGTCAGCCAGTTACAAATCTACTGAGTGGTAGCATAGTCAAGACCGCATTTCACCAGCTTCTTTACAAGAATATCATGGGGCACCTTGTCAAATGCCTTGCTGAAATCAAGGTAGGCTACATCCACTGCGTTCCCTTCATCTACCAAGTGATTCTCTTAAGTGATCCAAGAAAATAAAGATAAAGATAAAGATAGGTAAAGGGGCTCTTTCATTCACCATCACCAAGCCCGACAAGATCACTTAAACATAATAAGGGTGATTAGTGTCCTTGAGTTTAGGAGAACCTTGAATGGATGGGCCAGATTAGTGGTGTTTGGGTGCAGAAGATGCCTGATCTGGTTATAGCGCTGGTATTCCAGGTGGAACGGTGCAGACCCCATCTGGCTCAAACACAGATTTTATGGTGACGGCTATGTACACATGGCTATGTATACAGCCTTGGCCCAGTATACCTGAAGGAGCGTCTCCACCCCCATTGTTCAGTCCAGATACTGAAGTCCAGCTCCGAGGGCCTTCTGGCGGTTCCCTCCATGAGAGAAGTGAGGATACAGGGAACAAGGCAGAGGGCCTTCTTGGTAGTGGTGCTTGCCCTGTGGAACGCCCTTCCATCAGAAGTCAAGGAAATAAACAACTATCTGACTTTTAGAAGACATCTGAGGGCAGCCTTGTTTAAGGAAGTTTTAAATGTTTGACGTTTTATTGTGCTTTTAATTTTCTGTTGGGAGCCGCCCATAGTGGCTGGGGAAACCCAGCCAGATGGGCGGGGTATAAATAATCAATTATTATTATAATATTACTATTACACAGCTCTGAAAGCTGGCTTGTAAGAACATACATGCAACACCTGCTTACAGACTGGTAGAACAGATTGTAAATCCATTTGTAGGAATCTTTACGCTGCATTTCATCCTCACCTTTCTTCCATCTTCGCAATCCAAGGGGGAATACATCAGGTCTCCCAACCAGACACTGGCCAGCCCCGGGATCTGCTTAGCTTCAGCAAGTTGGCTGCATTATGTGCCCTTAGACCACACCCCAGGATTATGCAGGGAGTGGTACAAGCTGGCATGGATTTGTCCCGAACAAATCTTGCCAGATTAATCATTCTCATCCATTCAGTATATACTAGCTTAGTAGACTGTAGGAATGATATACAATTTATCTTGATTTCAGCAAAGCATCTGACAGAGTTTCCCATTATATTTTAGTTAGCACCCTGGTTAATTATGGGCTAGATAATAATACTAGATATGGCTAGTAATACTAATGGCTAGATAATAAACAGCTGGCTGGAAAAACATACTTCAAGAGTGCTCATAAATGGCTTCTCATAAGATTGGAGGGGAGGATTTTAGTGGAGTGTCCCAGGGCTCTGGTATTGGGTCTGGTACTCTTCAAATTCTTATCAAAGACTTAGACGGACATAGGGAGGGAATCTTTATCAAATCTGTGAATGACACAAAACTAGGAGGGATACCTAACACACAGGAAAACAATCAAAATAACCTTGACATAACTGAAAACTTGATTGAAACAGGAAAAAAAATGAAATTCATCAGAGGCAAATGCAAAGTTATGGATGTAGGCAATTTCTTAAAAATAAGAATGCACTGGGCATTCTGTACAATCCCATGGCTATTTGCAAATTGTTTGCCGTTATTTAACCTGCATTTCTTTGTTATTGTTTAGCTGTTAAGTTGTTGATATTATCTAGTATTGCAGTACTATATGTGAAATGGATTCCTGAATTTTGTTATACTTGGAGTTGTTATATAGGATGATAATGTGACTTCTGTTGTATATTTGAGTAGTAAAGCACCTTGAGTACTGTAATGCAGAATGTTATACAAATTGAAAATGAGCTGAAAACAAGCTGAACTGCACAGTACGGGTTTTGAAACAGATCTTGGAATAGTAGTTGAACCTAGGCTGAACACAAGTGGTACAGCTGCAGAAAATGTGAATGTGATTTTAGGTTGCATGATTAATAGAACCATGGTTTTGAAGTCGTGAGAACTAACCAACCCCATTATCCTACACTAGTCAGAACTCATCTGAACTAGCCCAGTTCTGGGCACCACATTTTCCGCAGGTTGTTGGGAAATTTGCTCAGAGGAGGCCACTGATGAGAGTCAAGGGAAAGCAAGTGCCTTGAGGAAAGGCTGAAGGAACTAAGAGTGTTCATCTTGAAGAAGAGAAAACAGAGGGCCCTTGTCACTTACAGGCAAGGTTGTAACAGAGAAGAGGGCAAGGACTCTGCTGCCCCAGATCTAATGGACTTAAGTTACAGGAAGATAGTTTTTGGTTGAGCATGAGGAAAAACATCTCAATGGTAAGAACAGTTTGATAATGGAACCAATTACATAGTGGGGCGTTGAGCTCTTCCTCTCTCCAGGTCTTCAAGCAGAGGTCAGACATACATCGGTTGAGGATATGCCAGGTCTGGATCTCCTACACTGAGTAGGGGATTGAAAGGTGGGACGTCCAATAGCAAAGTCTTATGATTCTATGCTTGCATCTGGAGGCTCTTATCTAGCAAGAGATACAAACATAGAACCCAGCTTGTATATTCACATGGCTCCTCTCTAGGAACATGGGAAGCCGCCTTAGATCAAGCCAGGCCAATGGTCCATCTAGTTCAGTACAGTCTGCACTGATTGGCAGCAGCTCTCCAGGGCTTCAGGCAAGGAATCATTCCCAACCCTACCTGAAGAAGCCAAGGACTGAATCTGGGACCTTCTACATGCAAATCTGATGCTCTACCACTGAGTTGTTCAGAACAGTTAGGTACAACCCATAGAGACCTTCTCCATGCAAACTTCCTTGAAATTTGTGAGAGCTACACAAGAGAAGTCTCTTGCGTACTCTTCTGGCTGATAATTTTGCAGACTGTTTGAGTATGACTGCTTTAATGATTGCAATAACATTTTATGAACATTAATGCATCTGTTTATTTGGATTTTATACAGTAACAGGGTGGGATTGCCCACTGCCTCCCTAAAGGACTGACATCCCACCCTGTTTAATGTTAACTTGCCATATTGGTGCTGCTCACATTTGTTTTCACATGTTAAGTGTTCAGATTCGTCTGACACCTCATTACTTTGGAGCAAAAGGCACACAATTAACTCAAAATGACATTTTCTTATAGTTGCCCTCCAATGACCTCTTCCTGCAAGATGTTTGCAAGCAAAGATACATATCACAGCCAGTGGTCATAGACCAGGATAAATATTTTCTGCTGTGCGAAGACTGTCTGGCAGCTTACCAAGAATTTTGCATAGGAATGCGGCTGGGTTAGAGATCCTAAGCTAATAAATTTCAGCCAACAGACTGAAACATCCCATTTTAGTACTGTGGCTAATCCTAGCGACCCACCCCTCTGCCTACACACTCACACAATTTTAATCTTAATTATGCTAACAGGGACATCTTCAAAGTGGCTGCTTCTAGGGGACATGATCCCAAGTTACCATTTTGTAAGTAAAGTCATCAGGTTGTCTCCAATGATAGCCATACTCAGAGAAGTCCTATTGACAGGTATGGATGTGACTCACTTAGGTCCAGGGACACTTAGTGTCTACTCTGAGTGAAAATTCAGCTGGATGCAACTCATCATCATTATACCTCTAAAGGGCAGTGGACTTTTGAACCTGGTGCAGTTGCAAATGGAGACAGGTGTGGTGGGTGAAGTGAGGCTCACCTGACCTTTTGACAGCTGAGGTGAGCACCTATGCTATAACCATTCTAGGGGCTTTTGGCTGGTACAGGATTCCTACAGGTTTTTCACAATCTAATCTAGGATGTCAAAATGTTGACAGTAAGGTGTTGCAAACTTACACTTCTTTCTAACATATTAGGAGTTTGCTGCTATAGTAGTAGTAGTAGTAATAATAATAATAATACCAGCATGAGTTTGACCAAACTGAGGGAGGCAGTGGAAGACAGGAGTGCCTGGCATGCTCTGGTCCATGGCGTCACAAAGAGTTGGACACGACTAAATGACTAAATGACTAAACAACAACAAATAATAATAATAATAATAATAATACAGCAAATGCCTAATATGTTAGAAAGAAATGTAATAATAAAAAATTGTTGTTGTTGTTTCTTGGCCCAGCTACTCTGGGCAGCAATGTATTGTTACAGATCTGAGGTAACAGCGTTTGGAGGTGCAAGGGCACCCATCAATGCTAGAATTAGTGAATGTTATAAATTAATACATGGTGGAATTTAGATAATATTTGGAGTCTTGAAGTGAAGATGCCAGACCAGTGAAAAATACAGGCTAAGCTTCTTTTCAGCATCAGGACCTCACCTCAGATAGAACTCGTTAAGAATGATGAAAAGTGCTGGAAGTAAGTCACTAACCCAACAGTGGAAACCATCAGGCAGGCAGGAGGTCCTGCCAGTGAGGGGAGGAGGTTCCCAAGGCGATGAGGGAAATGATGTCACACAGGGAAAGCCATTGTCCTTTAAAAAAAAAAATAGAGGTCTGGATAACAGGGGTGGTGGTGGTGGTGAGCAGACAGATGGGGAGGTGATGCTTTGAGCAGGGGTTCTTGGAAAGGAGAAAGGTAAATGAGGAGTAGCCCATGAGCTGCTGTGAAGGCCAGAACCATCTTGGCAGGCTGGGAGAGAGGCACAGAGATGTCTGAGAATCCAGTGCTGGGCTCCTCCAGAGATGTGAACGCTGTGAAATCGCCCTCCATTGAAAGCATCTGGTGTAAGTATGGGTAAATAAATCATATTTCAAAGACACTGCAGACTCTGCCTTGCTTCATTTTCCCAAATGGAACATGGACCCTGGTTGAGTGCCAAAAGCTCTTGGGATCTCATGCACCCGTAACACAGTGTTTCTATACTTGCCCCTGCCAGTACATGGAATGGAAATTTCAGCTGAGAATAAGGTTCTTTCAGGTTAAGGACTCTTCTGACCTCTCTGCTAACTCTGGGTTGCCAGGTTTCAAGTGCACTGAGCCAGGGGTAGTGATAAATATTCAGTAGTAGATGGCAATGGAAAGTCGGCTTCTTTTCATGTTTTGCTTGGTTTAGGAGCTTGGAAAGCTCGCTTTGTAATTCCTTCCAGGTAATAACATTCTTATTTTATCTCTTCCCAGCTTCTTGAGAGGGTCATTTGATTCAAATTATAAGCATTCTGCAGAGAATTCAAATCTCAGAGAGGGAGAGAGACCCGTGTTTCCAAGCTCTTGCTGAAATGCTCTCCACACTTACGCAAGCTTTAAATCTTCTGGATTCTCAGCAGACTAATGTGTGTAACTGTATGCACCATCACAGCCCTTGGATAGGATAATATGCTTGAAATGCTGGCACAGGTCTCTGTGCCAAGCACTTGATCCTGCTCTGACATACCTGATGCATGTACTTGCCACTTCTGAGATCACAAATGTTGTTGTTTAGTCGTTTAGTCGTGTCCGACTCTTCGTGACCCCATGGACCAGAGCACACCAGGCACTTCTGTCTTCCACTGCCTCCTGCAGTTTGGTCAAACTCATGCTGGTAGCTTCAAGAACACTGTCCAACCATCTCGTCCTCCCCTTCTCCTTGTGCCCTCCATCTCTCCCAACATCAGGGTCTTTTCCAGGAAGTCTTCTCTTCTCATGAGGTGGCCAAAGTATTGGAGCCTCAGCTTCAGGATCTGTCCTTCCAGTGAGCACTCAGGGCTGATTTCCTTCAGAATGGAGAGGTTTGATCTTCTTGCAGTCCATGGGACTCTCAAGAGTCTCCTCCAGCACCATAATTCAAAAGCATCAACTCTTTGGCGATCAGCCTTCTTTATGGTCCAGCTCTCACTTCCATACATCACTACTGGGAAAACCATAGCTTTAACTATACGGACCTTTGTTGGCAAGGTAGATCACAAATAAGAACAATCTAAAAGGGTTTGCTGAGTTCACATTAATGCTCATTTATGAAGGTATGTGTCCTTGCTTCTGAGCCTCTGGGGAAGGGCTGCAACTCAGTGGTTGAGCATCTCCATTCCATGGAGAAGGTCCCAGGTTCAATCCTGGGCCTCTCCAGGTAGGGCTGGGAAAGACTCCCTTCCTGAAATCTGGGAGAGCTGCTGCCAGTCCGTGTAGACAACACTGAGCTAGATGGACCTATGGTCAATATAAGGCAGCTTCCTGTGTTCCCATGTTGCAAGTTCTTATATTTTCCAGTGGTGCAGTGGAAGAGAAACGCAGGGAAGTGCTGCGTCAGAGCAGGAGCAATGACCTCCTCCATCAAAGTGACTGATGGACCTTCTGGCAAGGGAATGAAGGGATAATGAAGCTTTTGAGTTTTGCAGCTTGTAGCCGTTTAGCATAGATGAAGTCAGAGAATGAGGAAAATAATCCAGCAGAGCCAGTGTGGTGTAGTGGTTAAGAGCGGTGGACTCGTAATCTGGGGAACCGGGTTCGCGTCTCCGCTCCTCCACATGCAGCTGCTGGGTGACCTTGGGCTAGTCACACTTCTCTGAAGTCTCTCAGCCCCACTCACCTCACAGAGTGTTTGTTGTGGGGGAGGAAGGGAAAGGAGATTGTTAGCCGCTTTGAGACTCCTTCAGGTAGTGATAAAGCAGGATATCAAATCCAAACTCCTCCTCTTCCTCCTCCTCCTCCTCCTCTTCTTCTTCTTCTTCTTCTTCTTCTTTCCCTTGATGGGGTTTGCTACTTCATGCTACCAGTTTAATGCTCACACTTCTCAGCAATATGGTTTGCATTTTTATTATTTATTATTATTAAAAGGTGCAAGTGGCATTTTAGCCGGATGCAGGTCTTTTGTTAAAGCTCAATGTGTTTTCCAAGTAAATCTATGCAGTCAGGAGTAAGCACCATTGAGTTTAATGAAGCTTACTTCCAGGAAACCATGCACAGGATTGCAGTCACACTGTAAGCAATAGTAAAACTTGAAATTTTGCATTTAATCTAGCTAGGAAGTTAAAGGAACACACAGGCTGTATAGGTTGTCATGATGAGCTCCTGCACTTCAAAGATTACCACTATGCCATTGATATATATGGGGCACATGACATGTTCAGCGGATGCAGATATATAAAGTGTGGAAATGATTTTGCATCTTACAATTCTTAGGAATCTGAGACAGAGTGAAATTCCCAGCTGTCAGGAGGGCATCTCTCAGTAGCTTCCATTGATGGAAGAATTTGATTAGCTTCTCAACCTGCAGCATTAGCACATGCCCTGGGCAGGTGTGCAGCTGAATGCATGCTGAATACTTATGCTTGTGATGCCTATTGGTCAGTGATGCTTTCCAAAAGTTTTCAGAGTACAGTGGTACCTCGGGGTAAGTACTTAATTCATTCTGGAGGTCTATTCTTAACCTGAAACTGTTCTTAACCTGAAACACCACTCTAGCTAATGGGGTCTCCTGCTGCCGCTGCGCAGCTGGAGCACGATTTCTGTTCTCATCCTGAAGCAAAGTTCTTAACCCGAGGTACTATTTCTGGGTTAGCGGAGTCTGTAACCTGAAGCGTCTGTAACCTGAAGCGTATGTAACCCGAGGTACCACCATACTATCAACTGTAGCCAGCATGGCTAACAGTTGCAGATGATGGAAATTGTAGTCCAGCAAAATCTCGATCACACACATTGACTTGTTGTCGCTTGAGGCTGCAACCTGCTCTGCTATTAAGCCACCATGCCTCCCAGTATTTTATTGCCTTACAGAATCCTCTGGCATGGGTGTAACCAGGATTTTTGTTGGGGGTGGGGGCAGAACCTCAGTTTGCTATGTATTTTTATTGATTTTTATCCCCCTCGCTCCTGGCTACGTCCATGCCCTCTGGGATTACGTTAGTGATTTGTTATAGAAATCAAAAGTACATTCTGTGGCGTTTGGCCCAGTCAACAGGGGATTCCTCCCCCCCCCCAAAAAACATACACCTTAATGATAAAAAGCAGCATGTGTTTTCAGTCAGATGTATTTTATGGCGTGCTGTAAAATTTACCCACCGCAGTTCTGCATTGTGTCACAGACAATAATGGAGCTGCCTTTTACAATGTCGTTGTATTTCATTTTTGGATGTATACAGTAAAGGGCTGCCATGGCCACATTCAAGTGACATCTTTAAACCATTGCACAGAACTGAGTGCCGTATTTTTCCGTCTATAAGATGCCCCCATGTATAAGACGCCCCTATTTTGGGGACTCAGATTTAAGAAAATGTGGGGAGGTGGCCCTGTGTATAAGACTCCCCCTAATTTTTGACGTTATTTTTAAAGGGGAAAAAACCTAGTCTTATACACCGAAAAATATGGTAATTCATGTATTTTTTTCATGGAGAAAGTTTCATCCTTTAAACCAGGGGTGACCAATGGCCAGGGATGGTGGGCGTTGTCAGAAGTGAGACCAGTGGGGAGGGGAGCTTGTGGCAGCTGGAGGGGGAGGCACGACTCTTCACCAGCCTGAATCATCTCTGCCTCTTGGCCTCCCTCCCCCAACTTTGGCTTCTGCCTCTGATTTTGCCTCTCTGCTACAGACTCTCCCAGCTCACTAAGCCCTGTTACCTGTGCTGCTTCTGCCCCCTCCTCCTCCCAGTCTTCTTCCCCTTCTTCCTCTAACCACTCATCAATGTCCCACCACCATTCCCTCAGCTTTCAGCCTTCTTTCATTGGAGGTTCCTCAGCCGGTTCCTCCCACCACTCCTCTGCATCCAACCAGTCCATGACAGGCATTTTAGTTCAGTGACATCTGGAGGGCTATATTTTTCCCATGCCCGTTTTAAGCATTTAACGATAGGATTGAATTTGTGCTTGGTTCCGTGGCAAGCATAAGGTCCCTGCGTCTACAGGACATGGATGACTTCATCATACAAACTGTCCTTACAGGCAAAGACATCCTGGGAAGTTTAAAGGGCTCTCTTAATCTTCCCTTCCAGGACAGAGGAAGCCTCTATACACCAAATTCACAGGAACAAACCCATGAAAGGAGACCCTGCAAAGGAACATGTCAGATTTGCAGCCTGAGATAATCTGAAAGATGAACGTCTATCTCATTTAGGGTGGCAACCTATGCATTGTTGATGAAAAGGAAATGCAACACACACATTAAAAAAAACCCAAAAACTGGGCAAAAAGAGGACACAGGTTTGCATAAGATTTGCATATGAAAATGTATATGAACCGATGCAAATTTAGAAATCATTACTATTTTTTTTTAAAAAATAGAAATACATCTCACAGCAGTGTGGAAGACTCTCCAGGTGACTTGTATACCTGCATAGCTGTCAACTTTCCCCCTTTTTAAAGGGAAATTCCCTTATTCCGAATAGGATTCCTTGCAAGAAAAGGGAAAAGTTGACAGCTATGTATACCTGCTCAGTCTGTTAATGAGCAACCTCAAGGCCCCTGTGCTCCCTTCTTAGGGTTCATTATCTTTAAAACAGCTTGGATTCTTCAGCATTTGAAACAGAGAGCTGTCCTCTGATAGACCTCTATAGTCTGCTCTTTGGAAGATTGTCCACTCTGAATCTGGTCCCCTCTAAAGTAAGACGGTTGGCTGCGTTAGTTCTACCAGCTGTAGCCTTAAAGGGAGAGGGAGCAGGGAGGGGATTAAATCCTGCCTCCCCCATTTCATCTCCTCAATAACTGATAGATTATTTTGCAGTGCCTGCGTACTCTGAGCATTGGATCAGAGGAGCATAACAGAGAGTCATGCTCTTATGAACACCCTGTTCCCCACATTTATCTGCTGCTGAGAGGCTGGAAGCACCGTCACATCAGAAGTTACCTGACTAGTGTGACTTAAGGCTGAAGCTGAGCATCATAAAATGCAGGATGAATACCATAACACACAGGCTCGTACCATCTGCATTTTGAGACAGACAGTCTAAGTTCATGTAAAAAGGAACCGCTTCTTGGACTCAATGTTTCTGATCAATTTTCCTTTGTTTATGTTACCAATGACGGATTATAATGGAACTGCAGATGTGGGTAACATGGGGGGAAAATACATAAAACTTAACATTGATATATTTCCAGCTCCTTGTCAGACGTCAAAGGGATTTTTTGAAAAATGGAGTGAGGAATTTATAGATGCAGTTGCATTTGCAGATATATAAAAAGAATTCCAATCATTTTCAGAATGAAAAGGAACTCATGAAGCTATTGTTTTGAAAAGGAGAAAAGTGTAAGATAGGCAAAGTAGCAAGTTCAGAGGACACATATATGCACTTTTCTGTCTCAGCACAAAATGTTATTTAATATTTAAAAGCAGAGTTCTCACCTTTAGCCACACCATGGTTAATTGTGTCCCTCTGTCCCTTGCATTAAATTTTCACAGCTGCTGCACATTGATCTCAGGTTCTCAGTGAGCTATTCAGCACAACTTCAAGATATTGCTCCTAGTTAATCACTGCTAGTTTAGACCCCATCTATGTAAATGGGATGTTAGAATTTTACTGACCCAGTCACTTTGCACATAATTATATTGGGGCATGCTTGCTATTTCGTTGCCCAGCCACCTAGACTGGAGAGATTCTTTTAAAGCTCTCTGCAGATACAGTGGTACCTCGGGTTAAGTACTTAATTCGTTCCAGAGGTCCGTTCTTAACCTGAAACTGTTCTTAACCTGAAGCACCACTTTAGCTAATGAGGCCTTCCGCTGCCACCGCGCCGGAGCACGATTTCTGTTCTCATCCTGAAGCAAAGTTCTTAACCCGAGGTAATATTTCTGGGTTAGCGGAGTCTGTAACCTGAAGCGTATGTAACCTGAAGCGTATGTAACCTGAGGTACCACTGTAATTTGGCCTTCTCTGCTAACTTGGCTACACCTTCCCATTCCTAACCTCAAATGATTTATGAACAAGTCAGGATGCATTGGTCCTATTCAGAGATGTCCGTCCGGACAAAGTTTGAATATCAAACTGAACCAGGCCATTTAGGAGTTATTCAGACCTCCTCCAAAGTGAAACAGGCCTTGTTCAAAGTGAAGGGGGCTTGCGGACCTTCTGCTATTCCTCAGATGAAAACAGGGACATTTTTCACTCCTCCCCCAACTAACCCTTCTTAACTCCCCCATTTTTGTTCCCCTTCACAGAGCATTTCTTATCAGAAGAAGGGCAAGTGCTGCAACAACCACACCAATGAGACACAACATACATGCCTTCCACCATCCTGAGAAAACCCCTGAATCCCGATTTTATTTTATTATTTGGTAGATTTATGAAAGACTGTTTTACACACACACACACACACACACACACACTACATTAGTCTATGGTTCCAGGTTTCAATAATGCTCCATCCTTTCTATCAAGGATGAGGCAGGAGTGTGGCAAAGCCTGTTGTTCCCAAATGAAAGCTAAGTTCTTCTCCACCAAACCAACTTTAAAGGTGCTACTAAAAACAATAAAACAAAACCCTGCACCTATCTCAGACAATTTGGCAGCTTTCACCCCCATGGCAAGGACTATGATGCCTGTAAACTTTTACCAGGTCTGCCAAGAAATAAGAACAGTTATAGCGATTTGTTCATGCCACCGTTATAGTCAACGGGGAGAGAGCTAAACATTCAGAAAACCAAGGTGACAGTCAACCTCAGATTTAAAGTGAAATGGGTCTTGTCTATTTAGTCAGAGAACTGTGTCATAAACTGTGCCTGAGGCACCTTTGTGGTGAAATAGGATCCCCTAAACTTCTCCCTCGGGGACTCAAGTTCACCCGGTGAGCTAACTTCATACCTGAGCAGGGATTTGAACTCTGGTCTCCCAGGTCCTAGCTGAACACTTCAATCACTTCACACCATCACTCTACTCAATTGCTTAAAATAAATGCAGAACTAGCAGAACTTTGTATTTGCTTGATGCTTTGTAGATAGATTGGTTAGCGATGAAGACTTTAGGAAACCTCACCAGCAGCTATAGTGGTATCTTGCAAACTATCTCAATAAATTACCTGTGTTGTTTAGTTGCATAAGATACTGTTCATGTGTGCGATTAGCACTGCCCTTCCTCTCAACGCAGCCAGGAAGGGTTGTGTAGACCACTTCTTTGCCTCTTTCACTTTGTTAGATTAGGTATGCTGGCAGAATCAAACATCCTTTGGAAGTCAGTTTGCAGCTGCTACTCTTTGGCTGGAATCTGCTGAGTCACTATGATTTGCATCACTATTTCCCACTGCACATCTTTCAAATTGTTTGGAGCACCATTCATTTCAATGGAATTTAAGATCATAGGAAGCTGCCTTATACTGAGTCAGTATGAGGGCTTCAGATGGCAGCTTCTCCCATCCCTACCTGGAGATGTTGGTGGTTGACCCTGAGACTATTGGCATGCAAAGCTCTTGCCAGCTATTGACCCACTACCTATAAGTTGAATTATGAGATCATTCCTCCCCCAACAAACTTAAGAGTTGCAGTTAACTTTGATAACAATTTTAAATTATTTCCACTTTAATACCAATGTCAATGTATATATATATACTTATGGAAACATACCATGAAAGCATATCCACTTGCTATATATTTTTATTACCTTGATTTTGCTGGAGGCTACTGAAAAAGAAATTTGCACCTAGTGCAGATTGTTGGCTGTAAACATATGTTCTCCCACATCACTAGAATGTATAAATCTAAAGCTGAAAGAAAGAGTTACTAAGTTAATAAATCTTTGCATCTCCCCACAATTCGAAAACCTTTTAAAAGTTGCTTTGCCAAATAGAACATGGACTGTAAAACAACAGGATGAAAGGCAAGAGTTCGCTTGCTCAAAAATTCTGCTCTGGAAGTAGTTAGCAATGGAAATGATGCTTGGTCTACAACAGGCTTCCTCAACCCCGGCCCCCCAGATGTTTTGAGACTACAATTCCCATCATCCTGGTCCTGCTAGCTAGGGATCATGGGAGTTGTAGGACAAAAACATCTGGAGGGCCAAGGTTGAGGAAGCCTGGCCTACAATGTTTGTCCCAGTGAGGGGCACAAACATTGCTTATTCTGTCTGGCATCCTTCATTCATTGGTTTGGTCGTTGCATTCAAATCCAGTAAAAGAGCCATGGCTGTTGGTGACACAGGACCCACTGACAAAACCCCTGAGGACCTGCTCCACCATTGCAACCAGCTTGTTTGTTCACCCACCTCTTGCTCTGGCCCAGGCAATAGTGGCAGTGAAGAGGAGGAGCACCTGTTTGGTCATTGACTCTCTGCCCAATAAGCAAGTCAGAGGTAGCAATGATGAGGAAGAGGATTGGCCACAGGTGGAGTGAGGAAGTAGACTGACTGATGGAGTGAGGCCCATAGAAGGTGGTCTTTCCCAAGGCCCTCCAAAATAAACAACAACAACATATTTATACCCTGCTCATCTGGCTGGGTTTCCCCAGCCACTCTGGGCAGCTTCCAACAAAATATTAAAAAACAATAGTCTACTAAACATTAAAAGCTTCCCTAAACAACCAGTACAACCAGTACTGTCAGGCATAGACAATATGGGGGAATCTGTTTCCTGCTCTTCTAGATTTCTGTTGGCAGCCACAGGTGTGTTTGTTTTTGCTTTTAGAGAACTGCGACCTCACCAGCGGTTGGAGCACTTTCACCTTAGGCTGTGGCTCAGGGGTAGAACATCTGTGTTGAATAGTGAAGGTTCCAGATTCAGTCCTTGGTCTCCAGATGGGGTTTGTTTGAAACCCTGGGGAGCATTGCCAGCCAGTATACATAGCACTGTCCCATGATGGAACTCCTGAGATGCCAGTATGCTGGCTGCTTACCCTCCAAAAAGAAAGGAAAGGCATCACCAAAAATAAATAAAATAGAGACAGTAGGATACAGATTTGCCTAAAATGTGCATTTGCTAAAGTATATTTACAGATGCAAATTTAGGTAATTATTAAATGTATATAGAAATACGCTACACCTTAAAACTGTGAGATGGCTGAGACCAGGGTTCTTCTGCCTGCCCACGACATTGCAAATGAAATGTTATATCAATAATAAGGCGTTCTTCATGTTTAATTTTTCTATGCAGCTATATGAGGGCACCTGAAACTCGCTAAATGCACTGATGTCTCTGCTTTAATGCTTTTGCACTGGGTGGGATTGTGTATATTGCTACCATATGCATGGTGGAACCTTTATAAAACACAGAACTGGGGGTAAGGGAGCCCCCCACCCCACCCCAGCATTCTTTACATTTTGAAAATGACAGCCGTTGCTCTGAGCTTTCAGATTCTATTTTTTATTACCGCATTATATTTTCATTATGATTTTGATTGGAGCAAGCAGGTTTGAGTTTCTGAGCGCTGAATGTCAGGCACATGCACACACAAAATTCCCTACCAAAGCAATCTCAAATCCAGAAGCTACATGTCATTTGGGTTTTTCCAAATACTTTGGAAAGAGAAAAATACTAAAATGTGGTTTGGAAAAAGGAATGTTTTTTAAGTTCAGCTGCAGAGTCAAGGAAAATACATTTTATTTAAATGCACCTCTTTCTGGGTTATTTATATATCTGTAAATCATTCTATGAGGAGATTTGTTTTGTTTTCATGGCTACAGATGGGTCTTCTTGCTGTCTCTGCATTCACATCTCTTACTAAAGATGACAGCAATGCCAGGGTGTGTGAAGGAATCCTGTGTTCTTCATGTGAAATATATCTCATAATAAGTTCTTCTCTAGGATATACTTTTCCTAAAAACAATGACGATGTTCGCAAGTAATGATAAGTCAGACTTTCTGGCTTACAATGAACGACCAGCATGCTGCTGCATGTTGACTGGAGACTGTAACACTTTACCTCTGGTGTGGACAGGATCAAAACAAAACAAAACAAAACAAAACAAGAAAGCCTTGACTTCCCTTCAGGTCTGAACCAGAGACCATGGCTTCTTGCTCTTTCACAAGCCATGATCAGTAAGCCAACAACAATCTATGCCTTAGGACTGCCTAGGCAACAGATCATGACTTAAGGTTGGCTAGTCAACAAACCATGGCTTGTTAGGAGCAACAAACCACCACCCCTGGTTTGGATGTAACTGGAAGGTTTTCTGGTTTGCTTGAGGAGGCAGGAGTGATCAAGCAGCATGCAAAAGCATGCTTTCTGTTCACAAAAATACCTACAATAAGTCAGAAAGTCTGGCTTAGCATTATGTGCAAATGCGGCATTGTGGTTTGGGTGCTGAGCAAAAACACCTGAAGCTTTTGTGAGGGAAGAATTTGAGGAGAAAACATTACACGATTGAGCAGTTATTGAACTATTCGCACCAATAGTCAGGAAAGACCCAGAGAGTTTGGGTTACAGGAACTGCCATCAAATCGAAACACACCCACCCCTCCCTTATATACCCACAGTAACTGAAGTTATTAATTTCATTTTCTCTCTCTCAACCCAGAGTCCTCTTGTTTCGAGCATCCACAATATCTTCAGAATATGCACTATATATTCAGAATGTTTCCCTCAGTCAAGATGGTTGCTATTCAGTAATTCTCAGTGGTAAGAATGTAATGGCTTACTGAGCACCTAATTGCAATTTATATAGCACTGCAACATGTGGGGATGTTTAGGATAATAGGCAAGGAAATATTTGTTAAGTATTACCCTTCCTTCACTCACTCTAGTGAGTGACGTAGCAGAGCAAATCCCCTCTATATTCATGGAAGCTAGTTGATTAGATTCGTTTGAATCTTTACAAGATGACCAATCCAATTTGGCTAGCCCAGATGGATTACTCCTGGTGTCCCCTTTTCTCCCTCTTAAAATACAATAAAGACTCAAGAGTCTGTCTTTAAAAGTATAACAATTTTTGCTCACAAGTTGTTCACAGTACACATCCTAGAAGGCAGGCATTAAGCTTCAGGTTACAAAGATATAACGTGGCTCACATCCTTTGTGCTGCTGGCTGAGAGCCAGAGACTTAACTGAACTGAATCGAACAGAGCTGAAATCGAACAGAAGGCAAAATGGCTGTGTGACTCTGCCTTTTATAGTCACTCATCTGCTGAGTCATTTGCAAGAGGGTCAGGAAGTTACATATTCCCCTGTCTCTGTCCACTCTAGGAAGTAAAGCTTGTTGTAATTGACTGTACCGATATAACACATCCCACACAACAGTGGCTTCACAATCCCAAGTAGTGAAGATCTTGGCTTTAGTCAGGTGTTAACCACATCTAAGGTGTTGCTTGGAGTGTGGCTGTGCTTTTAGCCCTGCCTTTTCTCAAACTGTATGTTGTCCATGGCTGTCTGAGGAGAAAACCCAGCACATGAGTTTTTATGAATGTCTGTAGTATCACACGGAGGCCCTAAACAAAAGAAGGAGTTTGCACATTGGCTTTCTCTTCAGACAATCACGAGCAATGCATGGTTATTAGAGAAGAAGATGTGACCTAGGCAACAGGGCTATAGGTGTGGCTTGATTCAAGTCATCATGATAATGGTCTCCACATGTGAATAGGACTCTTGTCTTGAAAGTGGAACTATCCAATCAAGTTTTACAAGGAAATGTAGTGCTTGGTGTCATAACAGCAAAAGAGGAAAGAATGTCTTCTCAACAATGGATTAAACAAGGAACACTCATTGTTCCTTGAGGTTTTCCCCCAATGGGCCAAACCAAAGCCTTTTTTTTTTTAAGGAAACAAAAGTAATTTCATATACAAATGTAAAAACGGAGGGCCAAATTCAATTAACTCAGTGTGCTAACACAATGTGGTTTCCCCCATGCCTCCCCCAAATCCACTCTGGAGGATCAAGAGAACCCCCAAAGCAGCATGTCATATCTAGTATGGTGTTAAATTCCACCCCAACCCCCAAATTTAAGGTCAACTGGAAGAAATTTCCACTCAACAACTATAAGTTAGGCTGGTATTTATATATCCATCTTCTGTGTTTGTGCAATATGAGACAAGCCATGGCTTGCTTAAGGCACGCTTGGCAAACCCTCACCATGATCAGTTCCCAGAAACCTATGACCCCACTGTGGAAGGACGTGTGGATCCAGAGTTAGCCTCCACAGTCACTTAGGGATCCACTGTTAAAATTGTGTTTATGGAAGACAATCTTACTCAGCTATGAATGATCACCAAAGAAGAAAAGAAATAAGAACAACAAGCTTAAGACCACTGAATGAATATATGACTGAGGTGAAATTTGAACTGGGGACTTCAAAGTTCATAGTCCAAATTCAATGCCCCTGTGTTACAGAAACTCAAATCCCAGAGAGTTTTAAATGGTTAGTGCAATCTTGTTCTTTTCCATTATATGCATTAGACTTCATTAAGCAAAGCTGTGAACATGTAAAAGATGATTTTGCAGACGACCAATTGTGGATTTAAAACCACACGGAGCAATGATATTGTAGCTGCTAAAGGTAGGTGACCTTACTGGGTTCCAGGATATCAGAACATCATCAGCTTCCTGAAATCTGATCTGACTTCACAGATTCCGGTCTCCTCCATGATTTCAGCCAGCTCTTGTTTCTTTCTGTGAACATCCCTGCAAACTCTCAACAGGGTTATTAGTTTTCTTCTCCCACCGGATTGTGGGAGGGGACTCTAGTCCTGTTGGTTGGTGGAACTGCTCATTTCTCCTACCTTGCACTACAAGGCTGCAGTTATTTGTTAGGATATGGTTGCAACAGAGAAAAAGAAGTAACCCAGTTCTCTGAAATCTCTAAGAAAAATCCTGCTATATTCTTTTTTAAAATAAGTCTATCTATTGGAGTGGAAATACTGTGTATGTGTGTAGGGGGGATCTCACCTCTATAAAGGGAAGGAGGGAGAGAGGCAGAGAGAGGATAAATAGGAAAATTCTGAAGACTCGGCATGGAAAATTAATGGTCTTACCAAGCTGGTGAATTGAGTATTTTTTTAAAAAAATTTAGAAGATGGCTTTAACAATATTGAATGACAAGCAGGGCCCTTTTCTCGTAGGGGAAGTACTCCATCCCATTGATCATTCCAGTTGCCCATTTCTCAGCCTTTTCCAACTCTACAAAACCCCTTTTGAGGTGAAGCAACCAGAACTGTACACAGTATTCCAAATATAGCCACACCATTTATTTATTTTTATAACAGCATGATTATACCTGCAATTTTATTTTCGGTTCCCTTCCTAATGATCTCTAGCATGGAATCTGCCACATACTGGGTGAACATCTCCATTGAGCTAGCCACTATGATCCCAGCCAGAGTAGGCTATGGACAGGGAAGCTGTGGCCCTCCAGACATTGTTTACGGTGCCCATCATCCTTGAGCATTGGCCATGCTGGTTGGGGCTGATGGGAGTTGGAGTCCAACAATATCAGAAGGGCCATTGGTTCCAAATCCATAACCTGCTCCCTCTCCCTGAAGTTCTATGCAATATGTATGTATGTATGTATGTATGTATGCATGTATATGTATACATATACACACAGACACAGGTAGGCAGGTTATGATACCACCTTATCAAGCTACCACCTCAATCTTCTATATGTGCAAATCATAACTTTTGCTGCATTAAATGCTGCCAATTCCTCAAGAGGAATTTAACATAAGGCCACCAAATGAGGAATGCTTAAGTTTGAATATCTGGAAAAAATATCTGACAGCATGGTGCAATTCACATCATGGAAAACTTTTTGCAAAGAAAAGACTTTGTGAAAACCCAGCTCCTTGGGACATTTAAAAAATATGAATAATGTACAATTACAGCAGGACCACTCCTGCCTTTACTGGAAAGCTGAATTGACCTCATGACCAGAAGGGAGTCTTGCCATTTCTGCTAGTGGAGTCCAGATGTCCACACTTTACTGTGAAGAAATTAGAGTAGCATAATGGGACACCAAACACATTAGCTGCCTAGCAGGTCCTTCGCCAGGTGCTGTCCAGTGTTTCAACAGGAATAACAGCCTAAGAAAAACGGCTCAAAAGGGAAAGGAAAACTATTCCCACCGCTATCTCGGGGAAGTGCCATGGCTCAGTGGCAGAGCAGGCAGAAGGTCACAGGTTCAATTCCCAGCATTTCTAGGTCAGGCTGGGAGAGACTCCCTGCCTGAAACCTGGAAAGCCACTGCCAGTCAGTGTAGACAGTACTGAGGTAGATGCATCTATGGTCTGACTTAGTGTAAGGTAGTGTTCTATGTTCCTGTGTTTCTTTGGCCTTACAGTGTCAAGCATACACCTCTGTTGCCAGGCATGTCTGACAGTCCTCTGAGTAAAATTAAGAGCAATGGGGAGCCGTAAGCAGGAACTGCTGAATTCAGGCCTACAGGCAGCAAACCGTCTCTGGCAGGCTGGCCAGTGCTGTGGAAAGTGACATGACTTCTACCAAAGGAACTGCATTTCCTTGCCAGCATTCTTGGTATGAACTGCGAGTTTTGGAGTTGTGTACAGGCAATTCCCCATTTACGCTTGTCCAATACATGTGCAACCATGCATACGCACATCACACCGAACCCGGAAGTGACGAAAAATGTTAACACAATTTTAACCATTCAAATATGAGTTGGGAAAGTTCATTTTCCGTTCCATGCTTTCTACTGAGTCTTAGTAACAAGTTTATATATTACAGTGGTACCTCGGGTTAAGTACTTAATTCGTTCCGGAGGTCTGTACTTAACCTGAAACTGTTCTTAACCTGAAGCACCACTTTAGCTAATGGGGCCTCCTGCTGCTGCCGCACTGCCGGAGCACGATTTTTGTTCTCATCCTGAAGCAAAGTTCTTAACCTGAAGCACTATTTCTGGGTTAGCGTAGTCTGTAACCTGAAACGTATGTAACCTGAAGCGTATGTAACCTGAGGTACCACTGTACAAGAGATGTAGCTGACATGGTTCCCTCCCAATGTTTGTTGGACTACAACTCCCATCAGTCCCACCCAGCATGGACAATTGTCAAGGATGATGGGAGTTGTAGTCCAGCAACATCGGGAGAGCGCCACGTTGGCTACAAACAGATGAGGACTGAATAAGCCTATTTACCAGGAACATTCAAAGAATCCCTGCACATCTATAACTCTGGTGCAATCTTTCAGCTGCAAAATCGCCCAAGGAAGAAAGGAAGCTGATAAGCATTGTTTCAAAGACAAAATGAGGGAAGAGTGAAATGCAACTGTGTCCCACTAGAGGGTGGTCTGGTCCCCTTCAACTGCAGCAGCAAGGTATGCAACTATGCAAGCTGCTTTTATTAAGCCTGTCTGTACTGCATTTATTGGAGGGACATCAAAGGATTCTTGGCTTCCAGCATTTTCCTACCCCTTCATGTTGCATCAATAGTAAAAGCATCCCTTAAATTTCAAAAGTATTGCAGAAATCCCTACATACCTCAAAACTTAATAAATATTAGTGTCCTCTAAGAGTCGCCAAATGCTGCTGACGTACATGCGAGAATACCAGCCCTCTGATTCAGAATGCCCACGTCGTTCTGCATGTAGGCCCAAACCTGATCAAGGGACTGTTATAAGAATTCTCAGGTCTCAAATATAAAATAAATGTTCATAAATGTACAAGGCAAACACATACACATGTATATAAACCATGTGTTTGAAATAGTACAGGAGAACAATCCTGAAGCCATTTTGACTCTCCCAAATTGACCTCAAATATTTCTCTGCAAGGAGGAAGGAAATGGGAAAAGCTTTGGACTCTAGGGGCTTACACCTCCCTGCAAATACAGTCTGGCAAGTATCTGTTAAGCTGAGCAAACTATCAATATGTGTAAGAGATTTAGGAACTAAGCATTTATCATCTCAAAGGAATGGCCAGGCTACCCAGAAAATGCAACCAAGTAAGGCATTAGCAGGTATCCTGGCAGACGAGAGAAGCAACACTCTCAAATTTCTGCTGGAGACCGCCTCCTTCTGTGATGTATGTATGATGTGTGGGGTTTTTTTTTTGGGGGGGGGGTGTCTTGGGCTACAGGGTGGTCAACTTCAGAAGTCTATATAGGGGCTTGTGCACCATTGTTCAGGGTTCTCCTGCATGTGATGAGTGGGGACCCTGTTGCAATACTTTATTTCCTTTAATAAAGATAGCTTACTAGACGCTTTGCTTCTCAATATAGTTTGGTTGGCCTCTGTTATTTTTCTCCTACCAATAGTGAACCCACATAAGGACTCTATACAGGCTCTGGAATACCCCATAAGGGAAAGGGAGCAGTTTTTTCTTATAACAGGACATAAGCGGCGGCAGATGGGGTGTGGGGGCGCCACAGAGCCTAGGACTTGCCGATCAGAAGGTCGGCGGTTCGAATCCCCGCGACGGGGTGAGCTCCTGTTGCTCAGTCCCTGCTCCTGCCAACCTAGCAGTTTGAAAGCATACCAGTGCCAGTAGATAAATAGGTACTGCTCCGGCGGGAAGGTAAACGGTGTTTCCGTGCACTGCTCTGGTTCGCCAGAAGGGACTTAGTCATGCTGGCCACATGACCCGGAAGTTGTATGCTGGCTCCCTCGGCCAATAAAGCGAGATGAGTGCTTCAACCCCAGAGTTGGCCACAACTGGACCTAATGGTCAGGGGTCCCTTTACCTTTAATCAGCGGCAGAGGGGAATCTTCCTAGAGTACCAACACCCAGAACTGACCATAGGAGGAGACCAGCTGGCGGGGCAAGAAAACCTCTTAACAGGCCTTGCAATCTGAACCAGCTGAAGCTTCTGGGCCAGGCCATTCTGGACTGTGTTGTGGATTGGGCCCCGAGGGAGGAGGCATGCAAGGGGCAGTGGAGACAATGACAAAGAAGGGGAAGCCCACCCAGGGAGTGAGGCCTGCAGCAGGCCTCTTACCCAGGAGCTGCCCAAAACCTGGAGTCAATAAAGAAAACTTTCAGCTCAGATTTGCTCATTGGGTTGGCAGCAAGGGGGTGTGTGTGTGTGTGTGTGTGTGTGTGAGTGTGCCTTCACTTTTGCCCTGTCTTTGCACAACAGGAGTTGGATCTTTCATAGAAGCAGCAGGTCGGTTATATGTAAAGGAATGCAGAGGCAGAAGAGTTCATTGTGTACACAGGGCATCTCAGCCTCATGAACAAATGTTCTGGATTAAGCTGCAAGAGTTTTTAAAAGCAACAACAACAAAATAAATAAGTGGAGAAATATCGCAATCAAATATTTAGGAGCTGTTGATCCAGCCAAGATGATTTCTGTCCACATCGTTGATCCAAACCTCAGATTCTCTGAATATATTAAGACTCACAGGATAAGTGAGATGGTAGTTTGGAGTTGGGGCTTTTTGGGGTTGTTTTTTTTTGCCAGTATTGGCTTTTAATAGGTTTGGGGTGAGCCTGTTTAAATAGATCTCCCAGGACATTAAAGTACAGACCATATAATTAATAAAGTCCCCTATATTTTATCCCAAGACAGGTCTTAAACAGTGGGTTAATACAAGCCTAACATTTTCATAGTAAATTGATGTTTCATATACACTTTTCAAATGATTGCATTTAGCAGCTATTGTCTGGACTACAGTGGTACCTCGGGTTACAAACGCTTCGGGTTACACGTTTTCAGGCTGTGGGTCGCGGGAAACCCGGAAGTACCAGAAAGGGTCACTTCCGGGTTTTGTCGCTCGCGCATGCACAGAAGCCCTAAATCGTGCTTCGCTCATGTGCAGAAGCGCCAGATCGTGTCACGTGTGTGCAGATGCGGCACTGCAGGTTACAAACGCTGTAGGTTGCGAATGTGCCTCCGTCATGGACTACGTCCGCAACCCAAGGTTCCACTGTATTAATAACAGCAAATGGGTTTTTGTGAGTATATATTTCTGGAGAAAAATTGAATTTGAGGAGCCAGAAGTCTGGGTGTAGGGGCCTGACAATATTTCTTTCAGGATATGGATCTTGGACCTCAATATCTGGACAAAATGAATAGCTGGAGAGTATTATGTTTGTATGTCCATTCAACTGCATTTTCCTGTATTTTCTGAGCTTTGGGGGAAACAGTTGTGGGTATGAAAAATTTAGCAAGGATGAATAATAACTCCGCAAATGCAGTTTTCAGACTGCAGTTGCAACATGAGATGTGACATACCCAGATGTATGAAATACTTACACATTTCACTTGGTGGGACTTCATCTGATCAATTTTGTATCCTTCTGTGGCTATTCATTCTTATGTCATTGGCACATGCCGAAAATGAAATAGAACCATGGAAAACCGTACCCTGGAAAATTACTGACAACCCTGGTTTCACGATATGGAAATACACCTAAAGGAACAAGTACCTGCCCTGTGAAAAAGTCCAAAAGAGTACAAGAAGAGCCTGCTGGAGGAGACCAGTGACCCATCTGGACCAGCATCCTGTTTTCACAGTGGCCAACCAGATGCATGTGGGAATCTGCGAGACAGATTCAGTGTCCTTTTTGTAGGCACCTACTTTTGGTTTCATTTTCTCCACACCTTTGGTTTAGTCCAGCGTTCCTTAGTCTAGAGTCCCTAGATGTTATTGGATTACAACACCCACCATCCCTACCAAGCATGGCGAAAAGAACTGGATGACCATGGTTAGGAAAGACTGGTTGAACCCATGTGAGAAGATTCTTCTCATGAAGGAACAGGTGCTCCTGAGCTAGCCCGTTGCTGGTAGGTTTTTCTTCCATCACTGCTATCTGTATAAATATTGTCAGCTGGTAGCACTTCCATGTAAATATGGATTGGACAATTTTGTTTTCCAAATAGTTTTGTTTTCAGTACTTGAGGAAGCCTGAATCTGAAATAAATGATGAGCTTGTATTTAACAGAGTCAAGATTTCATGCACAAAACCAATTTCAAACAGGTTTATTTAGAAGTAAATTTCACTGATTTTATTTGATCTTATGTGTGCTGGAGACCATGGTCTTTGATATTAAGAAAACTCCTGGATCAACTTTCCTGAGAGTAATCCTCATTGATTTCAATGAGGCTTACTCCTGAGCAAACCCTACACATTGTATAGGCCTCCCTTGTCAGTCCTCTGCTTCCCTTTGAAATCAGTGTGACTCCATTCTGAGGAATCATCCTCTGTGAAGAAATACAGCCATCTTTCCATAAGCAAACTTTCACGAAACCCTATGGGAGTTTTCCGCGAGGTATGGCAACATTGCCCTGTCTCAGTTTCATTTTTATTAAATTATTTTTACGAGCACATTTTTACCATTAAATGGACATACAAATGACTTAATCTGAAAGAATATCAAGTTCGTTCTTGAGAATTGGTCTTCCCTTAGGGATATTTCTGACATCTGCATAAAGCTAGGAGGAAAAAGAAGGGAGGCTTCATATTGTAACATGGAACAGTATTCTCTGCCACATTAAAATTAAAAAAAGAAAATCTTCCATAAAACAAGAAGAAGGGAGGTCTGGGCATAGTGGCTGATACAGAAACAGATGTAAACCAAACTAAAGCACTTGAAGTAAAAACTGGATTTTGTGACATAACTCAATCGTATATTATGAAAGAGAAGCTATTTTCCTAGTTGGGTTTTTGTGTGTTTCACAGAAAACCATTTAGTGTTATTAAAGGATTCAGCCTTAGCAGCTTCATACATTCAAATCATATTAACAGACAAGGTTCAGCTCTTGTTGATGTTTAGAGAATCTAAGCTGTGTTTGTAAATCTGAACCTAATTCATATTGCATCAACATTGAGGAACAGAGGAGAAATTTCTGAAAGAGTCAGTGAAATAAATTATTCTGTCATTCATCTCACCTGGGTGAAAGTTATAAATCAAGAGCTCTGCTCTCTTCTCATGGTAATCATTCTTCAGTTTTTGTCATTGAGAATTTGGCATGAAAGAATAACCTATATACATTTGTTGTTCCTCCACCTGTCAGGAGGAAAATATTTTCTCATATATGTGGAATTGATTGATTGGTTTGACGTGACCCCCGCTAATTGATTTGCGATCCCCAATTAGCTCTTTATGGCCGCCCGGCACGCTTCCACTCAGCGCCTCTGCTCCGAGCTCTCAGTCACGCCTCAGCAGAGTTAACACAGCGTCGAAACTGTCACGTAGCTTCACTTAGCTTCAGACAAACACACACAGAGTCCAGGTTTGTCCATTTCAGTCCTTTATTCCGACTTTCCCCAGGAAATCCCTGGGCTCACCGCAGCCATGACAAACTGCGACTTTCCTCCCTCAAAGACCAGAGAGGAAGAGAATGTAACTCCTCCCAGCTCCTCCCAGCTTCGAAAGCTGACGTCAGAATGTTGAGGCATCATGGGAACAACTTAACCAGTTAAGTTCCAAACCCAACACCCCCTCTTGCCGAAACATTCTGACAAGACCTTTTTGAGTTCAACACCTTTCCCTTTGCCTTGTGCCCCTTCCCGGCATCTTTCCCAGGCACCTGTTGAACCCCTTCAACATTCCCAGAATCACACTGTGCGACACTTTTCCACGCACTTGTGACCTGATACCCCTCAGGTGGAACACCCTTTGTGGCCCGAGAAGAACGCCTGGGCACAAACTGGGGTGCTTCATCTGAACTTCCCCCTGACCCACTCGGGCCAGCAGTTGTGTCTTCTCCGTCAGACTCTTCCCCCTCTGACTTGACAACCCGTCTGTGAGCTTTCTCCATTACGCTAACCGGAGATGAAGCCTCACACCTGGACACTCCTTTCACAACCTTTGGAGATGCCCAAACCTGCCCTGAACCCTGATCTTGGACCTGGTCCCCATCACCGGGTTCTGAACCCTGATCTTGGACCTGGTCCCCATCACCGGGATCAGCCTCTGGCTCCCTTTCCTCCTCAGAAACAGACAGACATTCTGAGAGAAAATCAGGACCATCCCTGAGCCTTGAACACCCATCCTGTTCCCAGAACTCAGCCTGCTTACTGACCAGCAGCTTGGTTTGATCACCCTCTGGGTATGCAAACTTCCACCCATTGGTTGCAGGATCATATCCACAGAAGATCATTTCCTGAACCTTTGGACCACCTGCCTCAAAGAGCTCAAAGGGCTCTTTGGCTACCCTCCCAAACCCGGGAAAACCATGTACCTGTGCACCCTTGCATGCCCTGCACCCTAGGGACCTCCCACATTTCCGGAGTTTGTACCCTTTTGTGCACCTGTGCAGCTTTTGCACATGACTGGGAACCTTAGCACACTGCGCCTGTGCTTTTCCAGCATTCCCACCACCCTCCAGAGGTGACTCCAGAACAAAGAGATTGTTCTGCCCCCTTTTCACGTTGGCCACTTGTTTCCCCCCTCTGAAAATGGAACAGGTGTCATTTTCAAAGCAAATTTTGTATCCCTGCTTCATTAGAGCTGATACAGATAACAAACAACAATTCAGACCCGGCACAACGTAGACCTCTAGCTCCTCCTGTAAAGGAGAAAAAAACATGTTAGCCACAGCAGAAACCGACTTTCTCATTCCGTCTGCTAACATCACAGTTGTTCCTGTTGAAACAGCCCTGCAGTTCCGCATTTCGCCAGCAGGCTTGCTTAGCAGGTGCTGACCAACAGCAGTATTCAAAACCCAGCGCATCACCGTGTCCTGGCTGGAGTTGTTCTTCACAGTTGCCATAGAAGCAGTGATAAGAAAACAACCCTCCCCAGCGTCTGAACCACGTCCTTCCCTTGCGTTCCCACGCTGGCCTCCTCTCCGAGACTGATTCCCATGGGAACTCAGCTGGTTGACCTTGGGACCTTCCTGCCCAGCTGTCTCCGCTCTCCATGGGCAGCAGCGACGCAAGTGTCCCGTTGCATTACACACGTAGCAACCACGAACTCCAGTGGAAAAACACTGCCCTGGGCTCCTCCCAGCTGGCTTGGCCCTCCTTCTTCCGGAAAAGCACTCCTTGCCAGCTCCGCCCCCTCTGAACCGCCATTTCATTCCAGCACGTACAGTGGAAAACTTTTGAAAGTGGCCTTTGGAATCCTTCGCCCCCCCGACCTGCTCACCAGCACTCCTTGAGGCTAAAGCATCAGGAACAGGGGCACCAGCCATCTTTAGGCTTTTCTCAATACTCCAGGGCTCTGGTCTCCTGCTGAAGCTTCACAGCAAACGCAGCACATCCCCAGACAGCCCTTGCTCAACATCTTAGAGTGAGCCTTTGAAACGCAATGTCCTCCAAGACCTGGCTGCCTGCCATTGTCTTCCGTTCTCCCAAGGGGCCCAAGCTTACTTACAAACAGTTTCAGCTTCTCCGGCTCTCCCTTCTCCGTGGAGAAACGATTTTCCAGCTGCTCTCTTAGCTCCGCAGCTACTCCTTTGCCTCCTAGCAACAGGCAAAAATCTCACCACCTCCTGCCGCAACTTCAAACGCATTACGGCACTTCCGTTGCTCTGAACCGCAACTTCAAAGCGTTTTCCGGCAGCACCAGTGACAGTTTTACGATCGGTGATTAAGGTTACCCATAACCTGTGGAATTGATTGATTGGTTTGACGTGACCCCCGCTAATTGATTTGCGATCCCCAATTAGCTCTTTATGGCCGCCCGGCACGCTTCCACTCAGCGCCTCTGCTCCGAGCTCTCAGTCACGCCTCAGCAGAGTTAACACAGCGTCGAAACTGTCACGTAGCTTCACTTAGCTTCAGACAAACACACACAGAGTCCAGGTTTGTCCATTTCAGTCCTTTATTCCGACTTTCCCCAGGAAATCCCTGGGCTCACCGCAGCCATGACAAACTGCGACTTTCCTCCCTCAAAGACCAGAGAGGAAGAGAATGTAACTCCTCCCAGCTCCTCCCAGCTTCGAAAGCTGACGTCAGAATGTTGAGGCATCATGGGAACAACTTAACCAGTTAAGTTCCAAACCCAACAATATACACACACACACACACACACACACACACACACACACATATATATATATGAAGACCTCATGAATGAATCTTAAGAAATGCATTAGAAATATTTATATCTGTTTATATCTATATGTATTTCTTTGCCCAGTTAGCTGAGAAATTTTAAAAGCTGACTCTCCGCCACATGCGATCATTTCCAAAGAGCACTTGAATTTTTGCCCAATGGCCATTTTCTGCTTCTACAAAATGGGGGCGCTCTGTTAGGTCTGCAGGCTAAGAGCATAACCCCATTGCTGCTAAATTGGAATGGCTGTTTCAGCATTGTGAATAATATTGCTATACTTCTTAAGAGGTATAAAAAGAAGAAAGCACAATTAACGCTTTTGAAATATAGCTTTTGGTTTTGCAACTTGACTATGGTTGTTTCCTGACCACCTGTTTACTGAGCGTGCATTCTGATTTGTTTGCACAATGTTGGCAGAGAGGTTATACAATAGAGCATTCATTCTGTTTTGTATTCAGGGAGGTTGTACAAC
The DNA here is from genome assembly GCF_964106645.2 of Podarcis pityusensis. Classification (NCBI taxonomy): domain Eukaryota; kingdom Metazoa; phylum Chordata; class Lepidosauria; order Squamata; family Lacertidae; genus Podarcis; species Podarcis pityusensis. The sequence continues at coordinate 24,430,156 of NC_138027.1, read as the reverse complement.
GGCACAGGCTGTATCTATGTTTTACTCAGCATAGACCCACTGAGATCAATGGATTTAAGTTAGTTCTTTGCATCATTTCCAGTAGGGTTTGTCTTAAGTATGACTGACATTCGATACAACCATATGTCAAGCAATTACTAGCCCACACTTTCCAGTACTGTACATTTATTTCACTTTCCGTATTGCAGGGGTGGGGAACCTTATCGGTTATCAGGATCTGGCCTTGTGGGCCAAATCGGACAGTTTGGCTGCTCACTTGTCAAGCACCTGACACTGCAATAATGTCTGACAATTGGGCACTTTGAACTCCCAAAGTTGGGGCTTCAAAGCACCAAGCATAGGTCAGGCACCAGGCATGTAAGGGAGCTTCAAGGAAATTTGAGCCCCTGGAGGGCCAACTTGACTTGCAGGCTAGAGGTTTCCCACCCCTGCCTTACTGCAAAGGTCTGTTGTTGTTTTTAAAAGTGCATTTGTTGCACAAGAACCCAAATGCACTTTAATTGCACAACCTCAGTTTGTCACTATGCCATTCAATCACATGCACAAATAGTGACAGTCTGGAAGCAGCCTGTATCCAATAAGTAAAGGTAAAGGGACCCCTGACCATTAGGTCCAGTCGTGGCCGACTCTGGGGTTGCGGCGCTCATCTCGCTTTATTGGCCGAGGGAGCCGGCGTACAGCTTCTGGGTCATGTGGCCAGCAGGACTAAGCCGCTTCTGGCGAACCAGAGCAGTGCACGGAAATGCCGTTTACCTTCCCTCCGGAGCAGTACCTATTTATCTACTTGCACTTTGACGTGCTTTCAAACTGCTAGGTTGGCAGGAGCTGGGACTGAGCAACAGGAGCTCACCCTGTCACAGGGATTCGAACCACCAACCTTCTGATCGGCAAATCCTAGGCTCTGTGGTTTAACCCACAGCGCCACCCACGTCCCTCCTGTATCCAATATCTGACCTCTAAAACAAGTGTGGGGGATCGGTGATGTTGCAGATGTTGAACTACAACTTCCATCATCCCTGGCCATTGGCTGATGGGAGTTGGATCGCAACAACATTTAAAAGGCCACAGATTGCCCATACCTTGCCGAGAATAATCTTTGCCATCCAACCTGAAATTCAAAATGGCACCCCTGTGTCCACATTAAGGATGCTTAATTGATCCTTCGATTTAAAACAAAACAGAACTGTACACAGGATTGCAATCTGTAGCTGGCAGTCTCGGCAATTTGTTCAAACATCTGGTCACTACAGCCAAAGAAGGCTCTGTTTTCTTGGGAGAAAACATGTGGACTTCATTTAAAGCACTGCAAACTGTATCGTGATGTAGACTATGAAACGTTATGGAAGACGACTACCGTTTTCATTGTGGCCTCAGACAGAAAATAACAACTAGCATATAAGATAAAGCTGTGCTAGTGCTCCAGACTCTTTTAATAGGTTTCTCTATTGCAGATAAAACAAAAGACCTCTCCCTGCTCCCCACCTCCTTTTACAGGCCAAACCAATTACCCGAGCAAAGGCACCGACTTCACTGTTTTTGGTTCCTACGTGAATAACCCCAAAGCGTAAATGCATTGAGGGCATAGTTAAAATTAATGAGGTTGTTCACTTAATGCCATGTTTCCCTGCCCCCACCCCACCCCCACTCGCCTCTTTCTCACACATACAATCTGGATCAGCTACAAGCCCATTTAATGAGGTATTGACAATATATATTTTTTATTTTCAGTTAAAGCATAATTAAATGGCAGCAGCCTATCTCTGAAAAAAACAGATGAAAGGTCTGAGGAAGAATCCCTAGGTTAATCCAGCTGTTTAAAATGTGTGTTGCAGTTGACCGGTTGCCAAGAAAAGTCTGGGATTACATGAGCCAGCTGGCACTGGGGATGGCTGGTGGGAATCTCTCAGCTGATTAGGACCGTAGCTGAGGGCCTTTAAACGAACATGCCAGCTCTTCAAAAGGAAGACGTAAATAAAAGCCAAGGACGAGGCAGCCTACCTTGTCTGCCCGGCTGCCGTGCCAGTGTCGAAATCTTAAAATTACTCCCTCTCGCAAAAAAATAAAATACAAAATGTGATTTGTGTATCATGTTACTTAAACCATTGGGCCAAGCAGTTTATTTAGATTCCTTTTTAAATATCTGTCTGGGAGAGACAATACATCAAAGCTGGATTCCTTCGGAACTAAAGAGCACTGGATTGCGATCCTGGCAAATAGCAGTCCCTCTGACTGGGGTGGGGCAGGGGAATTCAACTGGAATGCATCAAATCTATGCAGACCTGGAAGTGTGATACATGTAAGAGCCCAAGAAGAGCCTTCTGGATCAGGCCCAAGTGTCTCACCTAGTCCATCCTGGTCTTTCAGTGGTCAAGCAGGACTTGAGCATAAAAGCACTCTCCCCTCTGGTGGCTTCCAGAAACAGGAGTTCAGAAGCAATGCTGCCCTCCAACCACGGAAGCAGAGCGCAGCCATTGTGGCGAGTAGCCATTGGTAGCCTTACCCTCTAGAAATTGGTCCAATCCTCTTTGAAAGCCACAGGAATTTAGGACTTGGCTTTTGAGACTATTCCCACTTGGCTTATGCGGAAAGCGCAGGTGGTCAGCAGGACAGAGGCCATATTGCGGAGCTTCGTGTGTTAACTCTTTTAGTGGGAAGCAGCACAGTAGCAGAAAGTGCAGATGGTAATGTCCATCACAGAGCGATGCGTGTGGGAGCCTTCCTGTGGGAGCTAAAGGATGTTTTCTTTGGGGGATATCTCTTTGCCTGCTGCCTGAATCCAGCACAGGGACGTTATTTAGGGATGGCAGGATGTGAAAGGCAACATGGTGGACGGATAAAAGAAAATACTTCTTCATGTGGCGTGTAGTTATACTATGGAACTCATTTCCACAGGAGGCAGTGATGGCCAGCAACTTGGATGGCTTTAAAAAGAGGATTGGACCGATTCGGGGAGGAGAAGGTTGTCAATGGCTACTGGCCACAATGGCTATACTGCGTAATATTTTATTTTTCAACACAGGTGGCATCTAAGCATCCACTGGCCATTAAAAACCTCAAGAATTACAACACATTGTGGCAAAGATTGCAACACAATGCAACATATATTTTTTTAAAAGGAAGAAATCAAATGAACAGGGCCACATAAGAAGACCAACCAGTGATTACTTACTACTCAGTTGAAAGGTACAGTGAAAAAGCACCACCTTGACTTACATACTGTACCTAGGTGCCAGAAATCCTACAAACTTTGTGCCAGTAATGAAACGACCCTGTCCTGTCTACTCCCCCACCACACTTTATCTGGAGAGGGAGCAAAAAGCAAGACATCCACTGAAAATCAAAGTCGCATTTGCACAGTATTTTATAATAATAATAATAATAATAATAATAATAATAATAATAATAAATTTATACCCCGCCCATCTGGCCGGGCCTCCCCAGCCACTCTGTTTATGTTTCCCTGGTGCTTCCCTAACAATGTCCATATTACATTTGAGATTTCACATGATATAAAAGCCTCTTCTGGAAATCTAGTTTGATTACAGTGGGTTAGCGCACATTTCCATGTTTATTGGTGGCAGAAATCAATCTAGAAAATAATGGGGGCGAAGTGATGAAATCTGGGGTGGTTCTTTCCTGCCATGGCCATGGGTGAAAAGGTAAGGGACCCCTGGATGGTTAAGTCCAGTCAAAGGACATTATGGGGTTGTGCCACTCATCTCGCTTTCAGGCCGAGGGACCTGGCGTTTGTCCACAGACAGTTTCCCAGGTCATGTGGCCTGCATGACTAAACCACTACTGGCACGCGGAGGACCGTGACGAGTGCCAGAGTGCACGGAAACGTTGTTTACCTTCCCACCGCAGTGGTACCTATTTATTTACATGCACTGGTGTGCTTTCAAACTGCTGGGTTGGCAGGAGCTGGGGCAGAGCAACGGGAGCTCACTCCATCACAGGATTCGAACCGCCGGCCTTCCAATCAGCAAGCCCAAGAGGTTCAGTGGCTTTGACATTGTGGGGGAACAGAAGATGGCATGTGTGGAAAGGGTGGGGTAATAGTGATATTGTGTCAATGATGTGTGTTGTTGTACCACACCCACCGGTGTGAGTGAAATTCAGTGTGTCATGCCAGCCTTTTGGACAAAAAGCAACCATTCCATAATACAACAGGTACTGCAACGGAACATCAGAAAACAGGACAAAAAGTGCTAGCGATATACTGAGGAGAACACAACACTCCCCACATCTGAAGGCACTCAAAGCAGGCAGGTGGCTTCTGCATGAGACCTTTCTGCTGCCACTTCCAGCAAACAAAGCAGGAACTACAGATTAGCAACGAGAGGGGTGTTCACTGTCAAGAGGGTACATGAAAAGGGAGAAAGGAGAAGGTGTATCGATGGGTGTGTATGTATCAAAATGCACGTCTGCAATTCAGGTGCCATTATGAAACTGCAACAGATGGGCCCGTATGCTGCAACAGATGGGCCCGTAATGACATTATTTTCATCTTTACCACCTGATGTTTGCTGCAGCAACATGCATGCCTTGCCATGTGAAATCTGTGAAGCAGTCAAAAAACAGGAAAGAGATGAGGATTCTCCCCCCCCCCCCCACCCCCACAAGGCCCTGGTGAGCTGGCATTCTCAGTCATAAACTTGATGACACTTTCATTTCCCATCCCTCCAAACTCAGATGATTGGTTCCTCTCTTTTTCTCCTCCCTGCTCAAGAGGTTAATAAGCAGCAACAAGCCTTTCCCATTCCTACAACTTCCTTTCATTATGGTCAACTCAGAGTTGCCACACCACTTTCCTTAAAGCCCAACCCTTGAAAGTGGTGTTCTTGTCTCAGATCTTGACGTGAGCACAGCAGCCTCTCAGAAGATGCCACCAAAGTGTTGCCAAAATTAGGAGATTGCCCAATGCCAAGCTAGACTACTTGTACATCTATCCTAGTTCACTCTGACTGGCAGAGGCTATCTGGGTTTAGGTCTGTTCCAAGGCTTTTTTTTTTTCAGCTGGAACTTGCCAGAACCCAGTTCCATCACCTCTCAGGTGGGCACCATTGCGATTACAAAAGAACAAGGGTTCATGGTGAGTTCTGGCACCTCTTTTTCCAGAAAAACAGCACTGGTCATTCCCATTGTCCTCTCCCAGAGCTACAATTTCCAGAGTGGTTTAGCACTTAATCTAGGGTTGCCATATTTCAAACAGTGAAAATCCAAACAGATTTTTTGTTTTTGTAAAAGAGCAAAAAAATGCTGTTTTTGAGCTCTTTTTATGGAAAATCAGCAAAAATGACACTGCTGACACTTTCCGAACATTTTTGCCAATTTCCACCCAGACACTGCTGCCAACTGCAGTACTCCAGATATGTCCAGAATATTCCGGACATATGGCAACCCTAACTTAATCTCATTTCCCAAGGAATTCTGGGAAGAGGGGTCTCCTAACAATCCTTAGCACCCTTGACAAACTAACATTCTGAGAATTCTTTGGGGGAAGCCATGACTGTCTCAAGTGGTACAACGCTTCTCTAAATGTATTGTGCAGATGCAGCTTTGAGAGGTACCAATTGTTGTTGGTTTCATGGGGATCCCTTTTAAGTGGATTACTTGACCGAGACCACCAACTCCTTTCATATAGACCACCAGCATCAGATTTGTTTACAAGGTAGTTAAGGAATGACATTTCTTTCGCCACAAGTCTCCGTGGTAGTTATAAATCCCTCCCCCCACAATAACCTCCTTTAAACAACAGTCAGAGAACTGACCTCAACCTGGAAGATAGAACGGTGTGAGTGGAATATTCAAAGTCATTCTCATAAAGAAAAGGCATTAATTTAAAACAAAACACATTGTTTCTACAGCTCCGTGACAGGTAATGAAATAAAAGTAAGCCACAAGCTTCCAGATTGCAACATTAGCTGGATTTCCCCAGCACCAAGATCAAAGTGAGGACATTTTAAGTTGCTGTCAGATAGTATCAGACACTGAGACTCACCACAAGGCTTGTGGAACCCAATCAGCCCCTTCCCTTGTTAACAACCACCCACCTTTACCATATTTACACAACACGGTGTGTTTACAATATCCTGCTCTTTTGTTCAGCGTTCTAGTCCATTAGATACACTAAACCTTGAGTGACCTTGCTGTGGGTCCCACACTTCCAGGAACAATGGGCTCAACGGCTTGGCTTGGCTTTGATCAATAAAAAACAATAGGCAGTGGGCTTCTTGGAAATCTGTCACGCCCCATGGGTAACCTTTTTGGGCAGCATCCCAACGTTTTTCTTGGACCACCCTGATTTGAGTTTACCTGCTTCTCCACCACCGTCTGACAGTCTCTTGTCAGATGCTACTACTAATTTGCCAATCAGTTTGGTCCTGTTCCCTTAAACTTTATTTGTCTCGTATAGACCATACAATTTTTTGGTCAGGGAAATAGTACAATACTGTTCTGTACTAAGTTTAAAAAGCAGGTGGATTTTGAAAGTAAGATCAGGGAGGCGTTTGAGTAGCGAAGAACTTAAGAACATAGTAAGAGTCTGCCGGATCAGGCCAACAGGCCATCTAGACCAGCATACTGTTCTCACAATCGCTGAACAGATGCTTGTGAGAAACCAGCAAGCAGGATATGAGAGCAAGAGCACTCTTCCCTCCTGTGGTTTCATACCTTCATTTTATTACTATCCATTGTCTATCTCTGCTCCCTCATATATTTATGAAATAAGTCAGCAAGTCCTTGACTAAATAAGCTTGAAATGAAATACAGTGGTGCCTCGCAAGACGAAATTAATTGGTTCCGCAAGTTTTTTCTTCTTGCGAGTTTTTCGTCTTGCGAAGCACGGTTTCCCATAGGAATGCATTGAAAATCAATTAATGCGTTCCTAGGGAAACCGCTTGCCAGGCTGGCGGTGCGGAGAAGGGCTTTTCTCCCCACCGCAAGCCTTCAGGACAGGTACGGGAACAGAGGGGAAGGCGCGCAGCGCTTTCCCTCTGTTCCCGGGGCTTGCGTGGGAGGAGGGTTTTTCCTCCGCACCGCCAACATTCAGAACAGCATTCTGAATGTTGGCGGTGGGAAGGAAAACCCTCCTCCCACCCCAAGTCTTCAGGAAAGCCATCCGAAGCTGGGCGGCGGGAGGAGGCGTTCCCCCCCCGCCCGGCATCGGAGCTTCGTTCCGATGCCGGGCGGGGGGAGGAGGCGTTCCCCCCCCGCCCGGCATCGGAGCTTCGTTCCGATGCCGGGCGGGGGGAGGAGGCGTTCCCCCCCCGCCCGGCATCGGAGCTTCGTTCCGATGCCGGGCGGGGGGAGGAGGCGTTCCCCCCCCCGCCCGGCATCGGAGCTTCGTTCCGATGCCGGGCGGGGGGAGGAGGCGTTCCCCCCCCGCCCGGCATCGGAGCTTCGTTCCGATGCCGGGCGGGGGGAGGAGGCGTTCCCCCCCCGCCCGGCATCGGAGCTTCGTTCCGATGCCGGGCGGGGGGAGGAGGCGTTCCACCCCCCCGCCCGGCATCGGAGCTTCGTTCCGATGCCGGGCGGGGGGAGGAGGCGTTCCACCCCCCCGCCCGGCATCGGAGCTTCGTTCCGATGCCGGGCGGGGGGAGGAGGTCCGAGGACAGTGGGGAAGACGCGCTGCGCTTCCCCGCTGTCCCGGAGATTTCCCTATGGGCTGTCGTCTTGCGAAGCAAGCCCATAGGGAAATTCGTTTTGCGAAGCGCCTCCAAAACGGAAAACCCTTTCGTCTAGCGGGTTTTCCGTCTTGTGAGGCGTTCGTCTTGCGGGGCACCACTGTAAATGAATCATTGAATGTTTAGCTCATTATATTAATCCTCCCCTTAAAATAATTTCATGTTTTGATATTGGTGTATTTCAGAGGTTTGAGCTGTAAGCAGCCTTTTTCAACAGGCTTTTGAGTTTACCTCATCCAGGTGTGTGGGTGGGTGGGTGAGGGTGCATGCATGTGTACTTTTTAATTCTGACTCTCCTGATTTTAGTTTCCCAGAGGGTTTTTTATAATAATAATAATAATAATAATAATAATAATAATAATAAATGAACTGTTTGTGGGAGGGTCATTGATTCATTTTGTTTTGTTTCTTGTTTTTACTATGTATTTCACAATTTTATTTTATTTTATTTTATTAAAGTTGTATACCGCCCTTCATCCATAGATCTCAGGGCAGTTCACAGCGTAAAATCACCGTATAAAAAACACAGAATATATAATAAAATAAGAACAACAACAAACCAATAATTCTCCCTCCCAGAACACATTTAAAAGGGTATTGGATGTTAATCAGCCAAAGGCCTGGTTGAAAATGAACATATTCACTTGGTGCCTAAAAGTGTATAGCGAAGGCGCCAGCCAAACCTCTTTGGGGAGAGCATTCCACAAACGGGAAGCCACTGCAGAAAAGGCCTGTTCTTGTGTAGCCACCCTTTGGACCTCTTGTGGAGGCACACAAACAAGGGTCTCGTATGACGATCTCAGGGTCTGGGTAGGTCCATATACTGGGCCACCAGCCCAAGCTGATAGAAGGTACTCCACACAACTGAGGCCACCTGAGCCTCAAGCATCAGCAAAGTACCCAGAAGTACCCCCAAGCTGCATGCCCATTCTTCCAGAGGGAGTGTAACCTCATCAAGAGCAGGCAATCTCCCACCCATCTGGTCTAGGGAACCACCCACTAACAGTGCCTCAGTCTTCTGTGGGTTGAGCTTCAGTTTGTTGGCTCTCAGCCAGTCCATTACCCAGGCAAAAGAACTGTCCATCACTTCCACTGCCTCACCTGCAGATGTAAAGGAGAAGTAGAGCTGAGTGTCATCAGCATACTGCTGACAACGTACTCCAAACCTCTGGATAACCCAACCCAGCGGTTTCATGTAGATGTTAAACGATGTAGGGGATAGGATCAAGCCCTGCAGAACCCCACATTGAAGCCTCCATGGGGCTGAAGAATATTTCCCAAGCATCACCTTCTGGAAATGTCCATCCAAGTAGGACCAGAACCACCGCAAGGTGGTACCATCTACTCAGACTCAGACAGTTGCTCCAGAAGCATACCATGGTTGATGGTATTGAAAGAAATAACAAGGACACATTTCCCCTGTCTCTCTCCTAATATACAAGTCACCCTACAAGGCAACCACAGTACTTTCTGTGCCAAAACTGGACTTAAACCCCTATGGAAATTGATCATTAAAAGAAGTTTCCTCCAACAGTGCTTGGATCTGGTTTGTGGCTCAAGAACAGGGGTCAACAAACTTTTTCTCAGACCTTGTGGGGGGCCGGACTATATTTTGAACAAAAAATGATGCAAGAGCTCCACGAGCCCCAGTGGCTGCTTACCTGTGTCTTGCGAGCGGCAGGGGCTGGCAACGGCGGCAGAGGGACGATGAGCGGCATGCGAAAGGGCTCTGGAGAGGGGCTGCTTAAAATGGCAGCCACTCAAGCTGCTCCAACAAAACCCAGCCCCCTTCCTCCTCTTAGCGGGGGGGGGGGGGAGAAGCCAGGAGGAGGGAGGGAGGAGGTGCCGCTGCCGTGTGAGGGAGAGGGAGGGAGATGGAAAGAATGCACACACTGGCAATCCACGTGGCGATCTGGGATTGTCCACGGGCCAGATCCAGAAGGAAATTGGGCCTGATCCAGCCCGTGGGCCTTAGTTTGCCAGCCCATACTTAAGAACCTTGCTGAGGAAGGGGAAATTGGCAACTGGCTGGTAGTCACTTAGTTTTTCTGAATCCAGGGAGGGTTTCTTGAGGAGTGGTCTTACCACTGCCTCCTGCAAGCAGGCTCTTGTTAAGAGGCATTAATTACCTCCCTGGTTCAGCCAGCTGTTCCCTTGCTGCTAATTTTTATCTGCCAAGAGGGGCAAGGGCCCTGACTGCAAGCAGTCACCCGGATCAAACCAAGCACCCTGTCCACATCAATGGTATCTTTATGCTGTGAACTGCCCTGAGATCTATACAAATTTAATAAATGAATAAATGACAGGAAGCTGTCTTATATCAAGACAGACATTGGTTCATGTGGCTCAGTCTTTGTCGACTTTGTGCCAGGGGACACTCCACCTGCTAAATTTCTGCCTTCCAGGCTGCTGCTCAAGGCAAAAGGGGCAGGGGCCTGTAAAACAGAAAATCAAAGAAAAAGCTTTATAACATCATGCGTCTGGTATCCAAAGTCTGAGGCAGAGAGTGGCTAAAAGGGAACGACTAAAAACCATGTGTTTTTGTTTTTAAGGAACAGCCGAGTTTGGGTCAGCTGTTTGTGATAAAGGGAGCTTCAGTTCTGCTGAACTCCTCTATAAGAAGGGATTACTGGGTTCACCACAGTTTGGAATTCCTAACTCACAGAGTAATTCTAAGTGTCTGTGGTATTTGTTCTAATAAAATTTATTTGGTACAAAATGATGTCTTCTTACAGGTGTTCCATCAGCATTCAGTACAGGGTAATAATTACTGTTCAAGTTTTTAAGCTACGTAAAATATGGTGCTTTTGAGGCCATAGAGCACTGTCAAACAGCAGGATTAGCCGATCAGTCGGGACACAGCAGGTTTCTGTTGTATTGCAGCTGCGTCTCTAGGCTAAAATAACTCTCTTAATAAAAGCATGACATTCAGGCTTGTCGGAATGAGTTCTACAAGGAACGAAATCCATAAAGAACAGAGCATTTAACACACAAAAAACAGGAGTTGTGTGTATTATATATCTAGATCTGTGTGATACCCCAGGCAGAAATATCACAGAATATTATATTTAACTGGGGGAAGCAAATACTCTCGTACATCATAAATGGGTTTTGTTTTTTCATGGGCTACTTCAAAATAGTTGCCCACTATATCCCATTCTTTTGCTTTCTGTTCCATATCATTTACAACCTCACTTTTCCTGTGTCTTCTTAAATCTAAGCACTTTGCCACCATGACTTAATGAAGAATAATGCAGGAACAAGAAAAGAATTGTAAGAAGGGGACTAAGCAACTAAGTCTGATGTTTTGGGATCCTTCTCCTTACCCCAGTGTTGCTGTTTCTATCAACAAGATCCACCCTTTAAATCTTTCTTCTTCTTCTTCTTCTTCTTCTTCTTCTTCTTCTTCTTCTTCTTCGGCAACATAGGAAATGGTCTTAAAATGAGTCAGACTATTGTTCCACCTCACTCACTATTGTCGATACTGACTAGCAGCAGATCTCCAGGGTTTCAGACAGGAAGCCTTACCTAAAGGTGCCAGGGATTGAATCTGAACCATCTGAACATCTGCAGGCAAGGCAGATGTTCCACCACTGAGCTGTGTACCTTTCCTAAAGGAACAGAGTGAAAGAGGTAAGGGATAGCTCAGTCAGTAGAGCATGAGACTCTTAACCTCAGGGTCGCAAATTCAAGCCCCACAGTGAGCGAGAGATACCTGAATAGCAGAGTGTTGGATTAAATGACCCTCATGGTCCCTTCCAACTCTAGAATTCTATAATATGCTATGTAGTGAAGCAATAATAATAATATTTTTCATTTGACTGGGTTGCCCAGTTCTTGAAGCTGGGCTTTTGTGAACAGAGCTCTGAAGTTGCTGCAGTCATAAATGATATGGCTGGAAACAGCCTGTCTTGAACAAGACTGCAGTCCTATACACACTTTATCAGGAGTATAAATAGGGTGGTAGGTTATTTCTAAGTCTTTTCTGCAAAGGATTGTACTGCAAGAATATATGCCAGCACTTAGCCCAGGTGTGTTTAACTCAGAAATAAGTGCCAGGCTGCATTCTAGACACATCAAAGAAGCGTTTCAGTTAAACACATTGCAAACTTTGTATGAGAAAACGGGTTAGCAAAAAATGGAACTCCACAGCGCCATCTGGTGTCACAGTTTTAGAATGCATAAACAACACATATAAAGTGTTTTTTCTTTGCCAGTGTAGCTGAGTCCCCAGCGTGTTCAGGACAGAAGCCTGAGTTTTCTCCCTAAACTCCAGTTCCTAGAGTTCCTGCTTGGAGGTGGGGCATGCGGACTAAGCTTGGAATAGGTTTGAATTTATTCTTATTCTTATTATTTATTAAATTTGCTAGTTGCTTTCTTTTGCCCAAGACAACCCAAAGACAGACAGACAGACAGATGCTGGATCCTCTGACTTTCTTGCATGCCATTTAAAGGTGGTATATCAAAGTTTGAAATGAAAAGAGACTCAGTGGACAGAATAGTGAAGCAATTACCTTCCCTAGCCTTACAACCTGACTAAGGATTTTCCACCACACCACGTTTTCCACCGGTTTCACTCATAGCGATACAAGGCTCTCTTTGTAGCTTCCCATTGGCTGTGTTTTCTGGAATTCCTTAGGAGCGACACAGCATTGTGCCACATCACGATACACCCCCCCCAGGCACTCTTGGAAGTGCAGCTCTCCCTCCAGTTTCCTGCCAGCCACTCTTCCTACTAGCCACACTGGCAAAACACAGTTGTCATGTTCAGGTCCGATGCTGGATCTTGTAAGGAAGGCAGGACCACGGAGAGCTCTAAGTGAGCAACGAAAGTTTGAAAGAAGACTGAGCCTTTTAAAGCATCCTTTCCTAGATTACCTCTCCCAGGTTCCTCCCACTCAGGTCTGAATCCCAAACCAAATCAGGAAAGTTTGGCTGGTTCTAGGCTTTGACTGAGTCAGCCCTACAGCACTATGAGTTTGACTGCCTGGAATGATCTGGGTCTGAAGGTGAGAAGGGGCTGGATCTTAGGTGAGAAGAAGATGCAGACAGCCTCTGCAAAGAGCAGCTCGGGTCTGTTTGCAAGAGGGCTTTCAAACAGCCCTGCACTGCATTTTAGCTGTGCATGCCTATTCTCAAGAGGGCAAAATATGTGTGCAGTCAGCTGGTAAGTGGAGCTTGCAGTCCTGCTGGCTGCAGGGGGTTTGCTTTTGGGTCTGCAAGGACAATGCTGCAGAAACAGACCCCGGCAGCATTGAAAAGGGGGTGTCCTAGACTAGGTTCCCAGGCAGGAATAGAAATAGGGAGAGGTGGAGAAAAGAACTGAGCCAGTGTTGGGGTTGCTTGGTCTCTCACCATCAGTGGTGACAGATGCAGCCATTAATTTGTGGGGCTGGTGGTGAGGCGGGTCCAGTTCAAGTAGCCACTTCCCTTAATGCAGCAACAGCAATGGCAGCTGGGTGAGTGGCAGCCATGGGGCAGGAGGAGGAGGCATCAGTGGTTGGAGGGTGGGGAAGGGTCATCTGGGGACTGAACACAGGAGGAGGGATAACTGGAGGAGGAGGGCAAGCAGGTCTTGCATGGCAGCCAATTACATGCAGCAGCAGCATAGGAGCTACCCACCAATGGTACCCCCCCTAAAAAATTAACCCCACTCCCAAAATTGATTTAGGGGTGGTTCTGGGTCAGGGGATGTGCACACCCTAGAAACCGACACATTACTTTATCCACTTACAAATCTTAGTGTTTTGGAGGGTTCCTTAGACTTCCCAAGCAACCAAGCCAGGTATTTTCAGCTAGTAATAAAGAAAGAAAAATGGAGAAAGGAGGTTAAACCTTAAGATGCAACACACACGTTTTAATAAGTAAGTGCTTGTGACACAGTTAATTGCAGGCCTGAATAGACTGACTTAAATGCCCCCATTATAATACTGGAAATAAGGCATTCAACTGAAATGACTGGATAACGTTTCAACAAGGGAAGGAAAAATGCATGGGAAGAGGAATCACTGGCTGAAGCTTTAAAAAGAGAGAATAGCCTCAGCTAATTAAAAAGTGAAACTCAAAAGGGAAGCCCAGGCCTTGTAACAGCTAAATATTTGGGTTTTACCTGAGCTTCAGGAAATGATTCAAGTCAGCTGAAAAGATTAACCATCCATTTTCTAGGGCTGAGAAATTGACAGGTTGGCAGCATTTCCACGGTCAGGTTAGATGGAGCACAATAGTAGCTTATTGAATAGGAAGTTCCAGAAATTAAGGAGAGCCAATTTAAAAGTTGCTCTGGTATGTCACAAAGGAGGTTGCTATTTAATGTTTTGTTCTTTAAGCTAACAAATGCACCTGCGGCGTTCCAGAGAAGAATAGGGAGATGGGGCATAAGTCCTGCTGTAAAACTTCAGGCAGGAGTTGGAGCTGAAACAACATGTTATTAGGTTGAAGGAGAACTTGTAAAGAGAGCTTTGCTTTCTGGTGGAAGACATGGCGATTTTAGGGTGGGGATAGGGAAATGATATTGAGAAAAGTGAAAGGACCTACAAGTGGAACTTCTCTGTATGGTGATTATGATGTTTGGGCTTTTCAACAACTAAGTTGTATCCCCAATGAGACAGAGAGAGCAGGATGGATGGATGGATGCATGCATGGATGGCAGTCACAGGCAGAAGGATTCTGGCTTCCACTAGCTGAGCTGCTCAAGTCCTAGAAAAGCAGGGGAAGCAGAAGACCCCAGGAAAGGTAGTTGAAACAGGGGAGAAGAAAGCAAGAGCCAAGAGCTGAGAAGGAAACAGGTCAAGGGAAGTAAGGAAGCTTAGGAAATGAGGGTTGGTACTTTGGAAAGGGAATGGTATGGATGGATGGATGGATGGATGGATGAATAAAGAAGAGGAGAAAGCCAGAGGGGAAAGGGGCCATAGCTCAGTGGCAGAGCATTGTCTTTGTATACAGAAGGTCCCAGGTTTAATCCTCGGCATCTGAGTTAAAAACACGCCATGCTAATTTATGCAAATATTATGCTAATTTTGCAAATTCATGTAAAATATGCAAATTATTTAATGTTGCTATAAAAATAATCCCTTCATTGGTCTAACCTACTGGATGAAAGTCTTACCTATAATATTAAGACCTTTTAAAAAAAATAGTATGGTTGATGGCACATTTCTCTTCTCTCTTTCTTCTACATACACATTTCTATCTTCCCTTTTTTCTTGCGGACACACAAGGGACTTCAATATTACCTTGGATTTTTGAAGGTCTAGCTTCTGGGCTTTCCACACACACGTTTGAAATGTGAGGATTTAGCTTTATTTCCTTAGTGGCTCTATTTCTTCCAGTAGCACAGGCAATATGCCTCATGAATACAACTCGCTGGAGAACGTGAACGTGTGCTCCTGCCATGGCTTGTGAACTTCCCAAATCCAACTGGTTGGCCTCTGTGGGACCAGAACGTGGGATTAGATGAGTCTTTGGCTTGACCCAGCAGGACTCTTATTATGTGCTTCATTGGCAGAGAACTTAATCCTCCAAAATTCATTCCCCTGGTCATTTCCATTTTCCCCTCGCCAACAGACTATTGGTGTAGAACATTTTCCTTATTGCATTTGCAGGTGTGCGTGCTTATTTGCTGTGAAGGGCATGTGCTGTCATTTTGAGAAGGTGATACTCTTGCAACAACATGGAAAACAAAAGCCCTTTAAAGAGGAAGGAAGGAAGGGGGAGAGTAGGAATGAATGACAGCAGATTAAGAATGGCACGTGAATGCATCTGAGATTAGGTCCACTGCTAATATTAAGAACAGCAAACTGTCTTTGCTATAGAAATCAGTATAACCCCCTCCAGGGCACAAAATTCTATTCAAACAATGTCATCTGCCACGTTTCTTTCATGAGGAACCATAGCCAAGAGGTAGTGCTTCTTCTTTGCATACAGAAGGTCCCAGGTTCAACACGCCCCCTGTCAACACCCCCCGCCTCTGACCCTGACAAGGTTCTGATCATCAGAATAAACTGTCCTCAGGCCCGCCACCATCATGAGGCCCAGCCCCTCAAGATTGGGGGTGGGGCTCAGCCCCATCCCCACAGACTTGGTGGTGGTGTTGCTGAAGACATCTCAACCCTGTTGAGTTGGCACCTATAGTTAGAGGAGTAAAACCAACTTTTATTAAAATCTATGGTATGTATTTGAAAATAATAACTGGGTAGGGGGCTATCACACACACACACACACACACACACACACACACACACACACGTGCTTCATTTGCAATCAGTTTGGAGCAAATTTTCTACAGCAAATCCATAAAATAACAAAACAGTGGTATTCTGTACGTGTTTATTCCAAAGGCTGGTGTGCCTAGAATTACTACCAAATCACCCAACACTGAAACAATCTTGAAAATAGAAATGTAACATTCATCACTTCAAAGCATAATTATTTTAAGTTTTCTAGGATGCTTTTTTTAAAAAAAAAACAACAACAACCCAACAACATTACATTTCCAGTTGTGGTTGGGTGGATGAATTGTTAAAAGAAACGTAGCCCCTGGGGGTTTGTTTAGGGAAGTATTAGAGTCATTCATCTTCCTCTCTAGAGTACAAATGTCATCTCATTATTATTATTTTTAAACGTAGTGATTGCCTGGGTCATGCCAAAAATGTTAAATAAAGCTATGTGCCTTCAAGAGCAATTAAATTCAAAGGAGAGTTATGTCCACACTTACGTCAAGGTTCTTAGGCAGTCTTTTGCAAGTCTTTTGTTGCTGTGCTTCATTTGAATGACATTTTAATTGATTATCGATGTGTGTGTGTGTTTTAGTTTCTACTTTATAAATTGTCAACTGATTGGTAGCAAGTTGCATCTGTCAATGGCAGCAAGTACACTGGATTTTTTCTTCTCTCTTGCCTGCATGAACACCACTGGAGCAAGCTCAAGCCTTGATGACCCACAGCTGCTGCTTTCATTAAAACATTTTGGGATGTCTGGGTGGTGTGAGATGACAGAACTTTTATACTGCAATTGCTTATTAACACATACAGCCCCACACTTCATGAGTTCCTGTTCCATCAGATTTCCAATGCCCAGGGCAATATCCAGCTAACTCATTCCATTGCTTGTGTCATGGAACTCCCCTCTCCCCCCAAATCTGTTCTGGGTTTTCCTCCAATCCTCTGGAGCAGATTTGGGGAGGGCATGGGGCTCACTCTGGGAGAGGTTGGGCAAAGTTCCATTGCATAAATGGAAATCCTGGCATGACAGATACCAGCCATAGCATACCTTCCAACGTGCTGCAGAGGAAAATCGGGACATGCGTCCTTCGGAGTTCGCACAAGAGCGTTGCCCCCGAAAACATGCATCTGGGAGGGGGGCACTCTTACAGGAGCCAAAACGGGACATTCTGTTTTTGTTTTGTTCTTTAATTTCATTTTTATTAAGTTTTCCATTGTAACAATCAAATCACATTAAATATTCCAAATTATACGTACACATATCAAATAATCCAAATATTCTGCCAAATTATAAAAAAAATTAATGGGACTTCCCATGCTTCAAGTTCAGGGGCCTCTGATCATTTCATGTCTCTGCTGCTTTTCTTAATCATTTCCAATAGTTCCTCTAATTCTTCCTGTTGTTAACCTTCCTTCTTTCACGGCCTCTGAGTTGTTCCCACAAGCGAGGTGAAGCAAGCAATGATGTGTTTCTGTGTGGATTTTATATCAACAATTCCCCTCTATAGGTTTGCAGCACCTCCTCACACCCTGGTGTTTTGCCAAATCAATCCAAAAGTCTTTTCGCTGCTGGCAGCCACCATCTTCTCTCAATTCCGATGAACGAAACCGGACATTCTGGGATCCAGTCAGAAGTTGGGATGGCTTCTGTAATTCCAGGGTGCCCCGCTCAAATCGGGACAGTTGAAAGCTATGTCATAGTTACTGCAGGGGCAATTTGAATTCTTTGTTTATTTCATTTCATTTCATTGATATATTGGATTTTCATGCCACTTTTTATCCAAGGCATCTAAGGTGGTTTAAAAATTTGCAATTCTACTATTTTTCCACCCACTAAGCAGCAGATAAAAATAAAGCACAAGGAGCCCATCCCCCATCTCTTCTCCTTCCTTCTCACAGGGCATAATGGTGCCCATTGGCCTTGGGGGAGAGGGGAGAGTCTGGCTGGTACAAGCCCTGATAGTGCCTCTGCTTGCCTCCCTTGCTTCTGCAGGTGGGGCTCACCTTAGGCCATACCAGTTTTGGATCCCAACCACATGCTGAAGACCAGTGATTTAAATTAAGCTGTAGCTAGCCTGTACAAGGTGGCTTTGTGTCCAACTTTGCAGTGGCCAGTCCTCTATTTGAAGGACCTGATAAAAAAAGACTTGTTATTTCCAATAGCAAGGTCTCACCTCTGACAAGTGTGTGTGTGTGTGTGTGTGTGTGTGTGTGTTTCTGCTACAGGGCCCTTCATGATCACCTCAAGCATGTTTACTTGAGAAAGATCTTCAGTCTCTAACACTGGGAATCAGCCTGGTTACCTCCCTCCTAAAAACTGTGTCCATCTGTTCAACAGAATTCACATCCTCTGTTTGTAGTAATCTGACCAATACGAGGTTAAAATTGGAATGTCTTTACTGTTGTGGGCTGGAGCAAGACTCCACCCTGCAACTTCTCATCCCAGTTCCTTTCCATTTCAGTCCAGTGTTATTCCAGCAATAAACAGCATGCTTGTTGGCCTGAAAACAAAGTCATTCTGGCTTTGGCTTTTATATAAGAAGGTATTTGCATTGAAACTGAAGTTTGCAGCTTGCACTTCAGAAAACAAAACACGCACGTATATTCTGCAGTAAACTATGCTTGCATTGTCTGATCTTCGGCGAACCTCACAGAGTGGATCCTTCAATGCATGTCTCCCTCGGTTTTCTATACTTTGTTATGAGGACTAAAGTTCTTACTTTAAGCTATTTACGCTGGCAGCACTTCAAAAGACTACAAATGCCTTACTTCATGCCAGTCTCTGCAGCAGCCAGGAAGAAGAATCTCTCTCATAAGATGGCTCATATCTTTTTGACCTTTTGATACAGATTTGCCTCAACACATTTTTTTGCCTCCTCAGTACATACCTGAAATGACAGAAACCCGTTGGGGGAGAGGAGAGTGTGAGTCGTTAACCATATTCACACATTTACTCTGGTATAAATTTGGCATGTAAGAGGAGAGCTGTATGTGTGAAGCCCGCTTCCCTGCAGATGTTTTCACTGTATCCATGGGGCTACTCAACACACCTGATGTGGAGGAGAGGTTACTTCATGCTACCTCACTTTCCCATTTTGCAAACTGAGGTTACACCAGAGTACAACACCTGAATAGGACCACCGATAGAATGGCAGCCCAGTTCAAAGGGGCAGTTTTCCTCCTATGCCTGTGGAAGGAAGGGTCTACAGCCTTCAAAGCCTCTTATGTACGTGATTAACTTCAGAGTGCTGGGATAAGGAGGGTGTTAACTACAATGGCGTGCATCACAAAATCAATTCCAATTCAAAGATTCATTTTTCATATGGGACCGTCAACATGTTGACTTTTTCAGCAATCTTGGCATGTTAAACTATTCTTAGGAATGCTTTGGTTTGTGTCCAGGTAGCGACTTCAACATGCCCTTTAAAAGCAACCTAGCTAAGCCAAAATGGATCCTGCCTATATATATTTGTGCCTTTACAGAGTAATAAGGATGCACATATCTAAATAGCATCTTGTAAAACAGAAATGATTCCGTATTTGCCCCCAATAAATGTGGTTCAACAAGCTCGGTTTTGTCATGCTGTTAAGATTCAGGGTGCCATGAACTTTCCCAAACTGCCAGTTGTGTGTGGAAAAGTTGTGTCATTTGTTATTAAACTGCCACTATTTCATCCAAGATTAATGAAGTGGTCTACTCAGGGGCGTAGGAAGGGGTGGGGGTGGGGCGGACTGCCCTGGGTGCCCTCACTGGGGGGGGGTGACATTTGGCACGCCGCCTGCCCACGACTCTCAAGCCTACCCGAACCATAGGGGTAAGGGAGGGAGCTGCGCCGCTTTGCCGGTGGCATTCCGCCCCTTCCCCCTTTGTTTTGACAGCTTGGGGGAGGCTTGGGAGTTGCAGGTGGGCAGCACACCGAATGTCCGCCATGGGTGGCTTGCTCCACCCCTAGCTGCAGGGTGTGCGCCCCGCTGTGTTTACCCGAGCAGCTATTCCGCGCCTGGGAGGGCACTCTCTGCGCCATGCCCCCCTCGGGAGTGCGCCCGGCCTGGGCATATGTTCCGCCGCTGGGTCTACCAGTCATCTGGTTTTCCAGAGATCTGGGAGATTTACGTTCAAATCTTCACGAGTATTGAATCTGTACTGAATTTGGACTAATGTTTACAGTTGCCTGTGAAGTATGGTTTTGCACCAAAACATGTTGGATTTCAGCTGGGGTTGTGCACAGCTAACTAGATTTGCTTTGGACCACGTTCTGCCCTCCTGATTTGTTTCGGACCAATTTGGATGCTGCTGCATTGGAATCTGAATCATACTTCAGGAAATGTTTGCGGACTTACTGTCTACACTGTTTCTTTGATGTCTGAATATCCAAACCACTCCCAAATCTCATAGGAGGTCTCTGGTTCAGTTTGGGGGCACTTCCCAGACAACTTGCTTCAGTTCAGACCATCCCCAAATCCTTTTGAAGCAGCCTGCTTCATCTTGAGATTTTTTTTTTGGGGGGGGGGGGTTGAATCCAAAACACACACCCCTAATTTCATCCACCTACTTCAATAGACTCTTTCTTATTTCCCTTTGACTTCTTCTGTTAATTGATGCTGGCTCTTCCTATTAGTCTGCAAATCCCTCTTCAGCCATGAACCAAGAATTGGACAAGTCACTATTTTTTTGCCTAACCTAACCCATAGGTTTAACCCAAAAGACCAGAACAAACCCCTATTTTCCCCTGAAAAAGAAGAGATGGTGAGCCATTATCTGATAGTTTGTGTTTAACCTGAACAAGAACAAATCTACAGCCAAACATTAATGATTCATTCACAAGACCAGTTCTGCAAAACAAAATATACAGAGTCAACTCGCATTAACTTAATTTGTAAAAAAAAAAAAAAGGAGTTGTAGGAACTAAATGATTATCAATTATGCAATCAGAAAGAAGTGCTCCCCCATTCCCCTGTTTTTTTTTCCTCCTTATTCCCAACTACTCCAGGTACCATGTAGGTCTATGTTTAAGAGTATGCTTCCCAACTTAGAGAGCAAAGGCATGTTTCTACATGCCAAGGTTCCCCTGGTCCCTCCCCCACCCAAGAGTGTACCATTTGTGGTATAATATTTCTTGATGGCCACTTTGCTGGCAGTTCCTTCAGAAAGGTAAACAGATTGTCCCTCTTAGGTACACTGGGGGCAGCGGTGTGTGTGTGTGGGGGGGGGGGACGGAACTGCTTTTGCATTTGTTCATTCTTGTTTGCAAAATCTTCAGCTGCTTACTTGGGCTTTAAGCATGTGAAGAGCCAGATGAAAGGCAAGATGGTTTCTGAATACCTTGGCACTTCACACCAAGCCTCTGCTCCCCATATTAAAGGTGTACTTGGCAAACCTATTGTAGAAAGGTCAGCATGAATGAAATCAAATATTTTGTGGGTTGTCTTCTTCATTGCATTTTCTAGATCTTCTCTTAGGACAGTGAGAAACCTGAACTAATTACATAGAAACCTGGTTTACAGTGAAATGGGAGCCGGTGTGGTGTAGTGGTTAAGAGCGGTAGTCTCGTAATCTGGTGAACTGGGTTTGCATCTCCGCTCTTCCACATGTAGCTGCTGGGTGACCTTGGGCCAGTCACACTTCTCTGAAGTCTCTCAGCCCCACTCACCTCACAGAGTGTTCGTTGTGGGGGAGGAAGGGAAAGGAGAATGTTAGCTGCTTTGAGACTCCTTAGGGTAGTGATAAAGCGGGATATCAAATCCAAACTCCTCCTCCTCCTCCTCTTCTTCTTTCTTAGGTCATTCTTCATCTGCAAAATTGAAGAGTCATAACTCTAGAAGGTTCATCCCAGGTCACTGAGCCTATTCTGTTCTATGGTGAGATTCAGTTAAATTAGGGGTGGAGAACCTGTGGCCCTCCAGATATTGCTGGACTACAACACCCATCATCCGTAACCATTAGGCTACAATTCCCATGATTCTTTGGAGCAATGACTATTTAAAGTGGAATGGTACTGTTTTAAACGTATAATGCAGATGGAGCCTTAGATTGCTGTCCAGTAATCTGAGAGATAAGGAGGAAGCTATAGAAGTGGTCAGAGCCGGGAATAAAATGGAAGTGAAATCATGACTCTGGGTATTTTTTTATCAAGCCAGTTTCTTGCCAAAATCTTTATTTTATTTTATTTATAGCACTTTTTTTTTAAGGATTCACCAGTCACCCTCCAGTACTGCTACTTCAAGGGTGGTTAACTGTCAAATAAACATATTCACCATAGTATTCATAAATCGTACATGATATAAAAGGGCAGTAAAAACACGAACTTAAACTCACAGCAATGGAGTAGAACTTATAAACTCAGTTTGATTTTAAAAGGCCTGAGGAAAAAAACACAAATGTGCTTCTCAGATCCTGACTTTGGTTTTGTTTTGTTTTTTAAAAAATGAAATTCCCTTCAATCAAGGAATCCCTCACCCCCCTTGGTTCGTTTTAAAATGGTCTAACTAGCTTTTCCACAACATAGCTTCAGGATGGCTTAAGAAGCCTGTAAAATCCACATCATAAAAATAATTACAAAATCAACCCACAAGTTAAAACAGTAGTTAAAAGCAATTGAATCAATTAAGTGTTAATTAACTAAAGGAGTAAAAACCAACCAACCAACCATTCATATAGTCCAAGCTGTAAGCCAGACAAACAGAGAGTAGAGTGATAAAATAAAATAAAATGCTACTAACCACCAAGAGCTTTAGCAAGCGGAAAAACTTTGCCTAGTATCATTAAAGGCCACATTCTCGCTATACATTTAAAGTACTACAATACCACTTTAAAAGTGATAGCTTCCTTCAAAGAATCCTGGGAACTATAATTTCAACCTGGACACTGAGATCCAGTTCCCAGGGTTTTCTGGTGGTTCCCTCACTTTGAGAAGTGAGGTTACAGGGAACCAAGCAGAGGGCCTTCTTGGTAGTGGCGCCCTCCTCGTGGAACGCACTCCCATCAGATGTCAAGGAGATAAGTAACTATAAAACCTTTAGAAGATATCTGAAGGCTGCCCTGTATAGGGAAATTTTTAATGTTTGATGTTTGGTTATGTTTTTATACATGCTGGAAGCTGCCCAGAGTGGCTGAGGCAACTGGTCAGATGGGCGGGGATACAAATAATAAAACTACTACTAGTAGTAGTCGTAGTACTAGAAGAACTACTATTTCCAGAATTCTCTAGGAAGAGGGACTGATTGATAAACCAATCTTGGAGCTATAGCCAGTCCAGGGGGATCATCAAGAGGTGACTCTTGTTATGTAGAGTAAACTGAAGCTCTGTGGTAGGAATTCATTCAAGGAAAGGCAAAACACTATGTGATACTGGAACTCTCACTATGTGATACTGGAACTCTTTGGCCAAAGAACTGTGAATGAGCTACTGGACCAATCTACTCTTCTTACAGGCTAGTCTAATAGTAATAGTAATAGTAATAGTAATAGTAATAGTAATAGTAATAGTAATAATAGTAATTATAATAAAATAGCTTCCAAATCTTGGCTGCATCTGCACTATACTTTTTAAGCAGTATTATACCACTTTAAGCAGCCATGGCTTCCCCGCTAAGAATCCTGGAAACCGTAAATTGTTATGGGTGATAAGAGTTGTATCATATTCTTATACTGTGAATTTGAATAAATAAGAAATAAATAATAATTTTTTTAAAGGAAACCCTTATTCTCCCTCGCAAAGCTACAGTTCTCGGGGTAGTTTAAAAGTCAATCCCTTTTCCTTGGGAACCTCTGGAAACTAACACTGTGAGGGGTACTGGGGTCTCCTAACTTTCAGCACCATTAGCAAAGTACAGTTCCCACAGCGCTTGGGGACATGCCACTGCCCTGGCTGCTTAAAGTGCTATGATACTGCTTTAGATCTACAGTGCAGATGAGGCCTAACTCTCATTCAGCTATTGAGGTGCTGCTTGCTTCTTGACAAAATCTCGAGGAAAGTGGTGGCTTTCTTTTCTTTTCTTACTTCTTGTTTCTATATTATCTTCCCAATTTCAGATGGTTTCCCCTTCAAGGTAGGATTGCAAACAAATTAATAAATAATTCCGCTTCTCTTTCCCACCTATAAAAACCCTCACATCCTCATAAAATGCCAACCTCTGTCAAGGGCATTGCCCTTCTCCATTTCCCACAAAGCATCCTTTCCCATTTCTGTGAGAACCTCCTGAGGTACGCAGCATGGAAGATCGTGTTCTATGGACAAGGTCCAGCTGGGTGTGCGAACCAGTCTCTCTCTCTCCCCCCCCCCCATCTGTTTCTTCTTCAGCAACTACTTGCTCCAAACCACAAACTTCTTGTTAAAGATCCCTGAATTTAAAAAGCAGTTATGGGGTTGAATTTGAGGCTGAGCAGCTGAAGTGGAAACAGGTGGGGAAAGACAGGTGCCCAGATAAATCCAGCACATGAGAATCTCTGGGTGCAAACATTTGGCTTTACTTTCTTTCCATTCCACATGATGTCGGGCGCCTCGTTCATACCTACCAGCCAGCCTTTGCCAGCCTGTCCCCCCCCCCCTACAATTCCCATCAGTTCGAGCCAAGCTGGAATATAGTACAAGGATTTCTGCTTGGGCAGCGGAACTCTCCCCTTCTGTCCTCCCCCTGTGCACCCCCTAAATCTGTTCGTGGATTTCCCCCCAATCCTCTGGTGCATATTTACAGAGGATGTAGGGCACGGAGAAGGGACATGAGTGGTGCTGTGGGATAAACCACAGAGCCTAGGACTTGCTGATTAGAAGGTCGCTGGTTTTAATCTCCGCAATGGGGTGAGCTCCCATTGTTTGGTTCCTGCTCCTGCCAACCTAGCAGCTCGAAAGCACGTCAAAGTGCAAGTAGATAAATAGGTACCACTCCAGCAGGAAGGTAAACGGCATTTCTGTGCGCTGCTCTGGTTCGCAAGAAGAGGCTTTGTCATGCTGGCCACATTACCCGGAAGCTGTACGCCGGCTCCCTCGGCCAATAAAGCGAGATGAGCGCCGCAACCCCAGAGTCGGCCACAACTGGACTTAATGGTCAGGGGTCCCTTTACCTTTAGGGCATGGAGGGGTGGGAAAGTTAATGTTCTTAATGCAAGCAGAAATTATTGGGTGAAGGGCTGGCGACAAAGGGCTCATCTGCACTTCCGCTCCTCCCATGCCTAGAAAACACGTTTCCCACTTGTCGCACCACTTCCCCCTCAGAAAAACTGCTCTTTAGCACCAAATTGGAGCTGACGTCAGTCTGGAGAAAGCCCCATGGACATTTGCTATGATTCAGCAGTAACAGTGGGTTTTCCCAGGGGAAAGTGGCGGGGCGAGTGGAAGTGCAGATGAGCTGTAGTGTTGCATTTGAAATAAGCCAACAGTCGCCCAAAAAGTATGTTTAAAAGATGTTAAATAATAAGAACTAATTAAACACTCTGGTCTGATATTGAGGTAACTATGCTTGGCATTCCTTCCTTGAAATGCTAAGAGATGGAGGATGTGGAAATGGCCCCCCATGTTGTAAACTGCTTAGAGATTTGTTTATAAGTGGTATATAAATTATCCAAATAAATATCACAGTTTGAATATTTAGCATCCTCAGGTACCTTATCCATCTTATGATTTTATTACATCTCTTTCCCAATTTATCTTCTCTCTTCCGATCATGCTATCCCCTCTGCCTTGAATGTTGGCTCAGCCCTTTTTTTCTTCATCATAATGTAAATCATTTACAAGAAAAATCTGGGAGCAGATATATGATTTCCATTCCAACAACAACATTATTTGGTCATTTTATTCATGTTATAGAAGCTCTGAAAAAACCCCTCCAATTATTTTTCAAAGTCCAGGGAATTTGAGCTTATAATTGCTCCTAAATGTACAGCACTTCTTGGCGATTGCAGCACATTGGAGCACAGGGACTTGCCCACTGAAGGGATTTATGAATTCTGAAAGCTTGAACAGCCTCACCAACTGAAAACGGGCCAATAAAAAGTTATTGCCTTGCTAGCAATTTGTCCCTTGCTCCTTTACCTAGGGGGACACCACTGAAGGATACAGCCTTTCAAGGTATTACATTGGAATGGACTTGGAGGAGGAGGAAGGTGCCATGATTGAATGCTCACCAGGGCCAATAACGCCCTGTTAGCAGGGCCGAATTGCAGCGATAAAGATGAATGTATTGCCTAGAATGTTGTTTTTGTTCCAAACATTACAAATTGTGGATAAAATGGACTGTTTCAAGAGGTGGCAAAGAGATATTTCCAAATTTATCTGGCAGGGCAAAAAGCCTAGAATAAAATTTAAGATACTAACAGACGGAAAGGAAAGAGGGGGATTTGCCCTGCCAGATCTTAAACTTTACTATGAATCAGCCGCTTTTTGTTGGCTGAAAGATTGGCTACTTCTTGAAAATGTGGACATTTTAGATTTAGAAGGTTTTGATAATGTGTTTGGGTGGCATGCATATTTATGGTATGACAAAGTCAAAGCGCATAAGGCCTTCAAGAATCATATTGTCAGGAAAGCATTATTCAATGTTTGGGTGAGATATAAGGATTTGTTGGAAAGTAAAACACCAAGGTGGCTGTCACCAATGGAGGCTAAGGCTTTGAAAAAAACAAATATGGAGACAAACTGGCCAAAATATTGTGAAATTTTAGAACAAGTTGGAGATAAATTAAAATTGCAGAGCTTTGATAAATTAAAAAGTAAAGTTCGAGATTGGCTGCATTATTATCAAATAAGGGAGGTTTTTAACTTAGATAAAAAGATTGGTTTCCAGGAGGAAAAATCTAAACTGGAAACGGAATTGTTAGAACCTAAAACTAAAAATTTGTCAAGAATGTATAATCTGCTGTTGAAATGGAATACACAGGATGAAATGGTTAAATCTGCTATGATTAAATGGGCGCAAGATGTTGGGCATAATATTATGTTTGCTGACTGGGAACGGTTATGGACCACAGGTATGAAATTTACGGCCTGTAACGCCTTAAGAGAAAATATAATGAAAATGATTTACAGGTGGTACTTAACCCCAGTCAAGCTAGCAAAAATTTATCATCTGCCTGATAATAAATGTTGGAAATGTAAAGAAAATGAAGGTACTTTCTTTCACCTTTGGTGGACGTGCCCAAAGATCAAGGCCTTCTGGGAAATGATATATAATGAACTAAAAAAGGTATTGAAATATACTTTCTTGAAGAAACCAGAGGCCTTCCTCTTGGGCATGGTCGGCCAATTGGTGCGAAGGGAAGACAGGAATTTCTTTATGTATGCGACAGCAGCGGCAAGAATACTTATTGGGAAATACTGGAAGACACAAGAATTGCCTACCCGAGAAGAATGGCAGAGAAAAGTGATAGACTATATGGAACTGGCTGAGATGACTGGCAGAATTCGAGATCAAGAAGAAGGGTCGATGGAAGAAGATTGGAAAAAATTTAAAATATATCTTCAGAAATATTGTAATATAAAAGAATGTTAGAAAAGGTTGGAGAAGAATATTAGACCGTATTGGCAGACAGAGTATAATGGAATAAGTAAATATGAAGTGTAAAATAAAGATAGAGGAGAATTAAATACTTTCGAATGTTAAAATAAGTAAATGAAAAGAAGGTTAGAAGGATTTGCTGGAGATACGATTCAAATTAGAATACAAAGCAGAGAAGTGAGAGGAAGTCACGGAAATAAGTAAATGGGAAAACGGTTCTAATGGTTTAATTTGATTTTTTGTTACTTTTTTATTGTGATTTTTTGTCTTTTGTATTTTTCTTTATACTGTGTGTTTTTTTTGTAGGATGTATGTGATTTGTTTTTCTTTTTTTCTTTTTTTCTTTTTCTGTAATCTTAAAATTGGAATAAATATTCTTTAAAAAAAAACCAAAAAAAACACAAAAAACGCCCTGTTAGCATGTAATGAGAATATTTTTTAAGAGGGCTTAGGGTGGCGCTGTGGGTTAAACCACAGAGCCTAGGACTTGCCGATCAGAAGGTCGGCAGATCAAATCCCCGTGACAGGGTGAGCTCCCGTTGCTTGGTCCCTGCTCCTGCCAACCTAGCAGTTTGAAAGCACATCAAAGTGCAAGTAGATAAATAGGTACTGCTCCGCTGGGAACGTAAACGGCGTTTCCGTGCGCTGCTCTGGTTCGCCAGAAGCGACTTAGTCATGCTGGCCACATGAGCCGGAAGCTGTACGCCTGTTCCCTTGGCCAATAAAGCGAGATGAGTGCCGCAACCCCAGAGTCGGCCATGACTGGACCTAATGGTCAGGGGTCCCTTTACCTTTAAAATAATAATAAAGAAGCATTGATTTATCATGTGATCTCCCCCACTCTTTTTAAAAATAATATTTTATTAAAAGTTTTTCATAGCACGATAAGATAAAAGAAACTAACATATATAATAAAAAACAGAGAAAGAAAGAGAGAGAAAACCCCCTCTCCCACAAACATTCTGAAGTGGTGAAGTCTTAGGAAAATGATTCCATATCATCAATCTGCACATGCAAAGCAGCAATTAGGGATGATAGTGGGTTGCTTGATTAAGCCTCCAGTGAATGTTCTGGCCTCTTATGGCATGGAGGAAGAAATGATTTTTCAAGTGATTGGCGGGTGCCCATTGGCAGGCTCCTTATGCCAGGGTTCAAGACTTCCCTCACTAAAACTACCCCCTCAGTGTAAATTGTCATCCGTTTCTAACAAGGCACGAAACAGGTGCTGTGATTGTAACTCCACATGCCCTGGAAATGGTTTGAAATTTAGGCAGAGTCAAGAAATTGCAATCTAGGACTCTCCTGCCTGTCTTTATTCTTTATTAAGGAGAAGCCATATTTGTGGCAGCCATTTTGTTTAGCTCAAAACAGGAAAAAATCAGGAGCCTACCTCTCTGGTTTCTCTGATAAGTGGGCTTATCCACACTTATCTTTTGCTCTGCTGTTTCCAGGCCCAAGTCTGCACTTAAAAGCTCTGTGTCCAAGCATGATTTTTTATTTTTATTTTTGGCCTGGAGATTTCCCCACAAAAACCCCCGCTCTTTAGTGCTCAGTCAGAGCAAACGTCAATTCAGGTTTTCTGCAGATTGCTGTTTGCTCTGATTGAGCTTTAAAGATCTGGTTTTCACAGGGAAAGCTTTGGAGGAAAAAGAAAAAGAGGGGGACATGGAGTTTTCAAGCATGGGCCATGCCTGGAAAGAGTGGAAGGAAGTTAAATGTGGATAAATCCAGAACCACTGTAGAACTGCACTGAAGAACTACAATAAAATGCTATTATTTAAAAAGCAGTGAAGTCGTCTCTGTTTTAGGCAAGCGCCTCAGAAACACACAATTCTTCCTTTGGTGTTTTATCAAAATGTCCTTTATTCAACAAAAGGCTGGAGACTCCATGTGATGTCTGGTTTTTCTGCTGTATATTATAATGAAATGATAAAAGAGTCTGTCTTCATTCTGAGAAGGAAACACACACATACTTTGCAGGTAATGGATGAGCTTCCCTTGCGGCGGCGGCATCAAAAGCCGAAGTATGTGTTAAACCCATTGGGCTCATGATAATAGCATTTTCCCCTCCTGTTTATCTGCTTAAACTCATCTGGGAATATTACTCAGAGAAGAAGCTGAGCCTTAGTCCTTGTTGCTGTAACCCAGTCATTCAGAAATGGATGGTGATATGCCTAAAGGAGTTGAATAAAACCTCATAATTTCTCTGCGTGCAAAACACCTGCCAAATATTCCCTGCTTTTGGAAAAGACAAGAGGGCTAAAACTGCTATGAGAGCCTTCAAAAAGGAAAAAGGAAATAAAATGGAAAAATCTGAAGAAGTGCAAAACCACTTAAAATTATCCGATGTTCCTCCTCTCCTCTGCTAATCTGAAACTTTAACACATGACAAAGGACTGGAAATGGTGCAAAGGCTGCTTTGAGACTAAGGTTGCAATCTTAATCCCATTTACCTGGGAGTAAACCCCATTGAATTCAGTGGGTCTTATATCTGAGTAATCATGGTTAGGACTGCAGCCCAAATGGGCTGAGTTCCTCGATGAAATCTGAACAAAAAATATGATTTTCTGTTTTTGAGGCATATCAAGCCACAATTGAAACACAGAGTGGCCACTTTCAAGGTGGAACTACTGTGGTGTTATTATTTATTTTATTTTATTTATCTTTCCTCCAAGAAGTTCAGGGTGGCATACATGGATTTCCCCCTTCCCATTTTACCCTCACAACAATTTTGTGAGCAGGGCTTTTTTTCAGCCGGAACGCACCAGAACTGAGTTCCGGCACCTCTCAGGTGGGCGCCATTGCCATTCTAAGAGAACAAGGGAGAACAATCTATTTAATATTATTTTTTCTTTTTCTTTGTACGTGCGAATTTAATATTGTGTATGATACCAATGAACTTCAATAAAGGTTTAAATAAATAATAATAATAAAGAAGAACAAGGGAGGCCTTCATGGTGAGTTCTGGCACCGCTTTTTCTAGAAAAATGGCATCGCCTGTGAGGTAGAACACAGTAGCCACCCAAGTCTTAGTTCAACACTCTATCGCAGGCATCCCCAACCTTTGGCCCTCCAGATGTTTTGGACTACAATTCCCACCATCCCTGACCACTGGTCCTGTTAGCTAGGGATCATGGGAGTTGTAGGCCAAAACATCTGGAGGGCCACAGGTTGGGGATGCCTGCTCTATAGGCACTGATTGAATGAGAATCTATGTGAAGTTTTATGCACACATTCCCAAGTACACACATTTCTGTTTGCAGCGTTTGGTTGGAGGACCATGCTGCCAAATTCAGAGAAGTTGAAGGATATCCCAGTTTACATGTTGTCTTGGGAAGTACAAATTCCGTAGTTCACATTAAACTGTGAACCGAACTGAATTTCCTCCCCCTTCTCTATGCTCCACCACTGCTATGTGTAGGCACACTGGTCATTTTGCTGTCAGGTAGATTTGTATAAAAACAGGCCCAAAATGTTCTTTTTTTAAAAAAAAAAAAGAGAGAGATGATGATGATTAAAATTTATATACCACCCTTCATCTGAAGATCTCGGGGTTGTTCACAAGATAAAAAGAAATGGGATATTCCACAGAGAGCTGATGCATTTCAGAGTATTGCGGATTTCATAGGAACTGCGAGAGCTCTTTAAACCATAAGCGAAATACAGTACACTTTATTTATGAGCATTGACAAGCTGCTGGGGAAGAGGGCCAGCATTACCCGAGCAAACGTTCCTCCTTCTGCTCTCTTTGGGGGCCCAGCAACACATGCTCCTCGTGGGTGGCACTCCTAAGACAAGATCGGACACACACTGGTCTTCTCTGGAGTTTTTCCCAGTCTCAGACCTCTGCACGTATTGGGCTCTTTGGAGAATTAAAATTCAAGCATCCCGTTTCCACCCTTGGACTATGCCCCCACATTTTCTTCTTTTTCTTTTTTTGGACAAAGGAATCCTCTTTCCTTTATTTCTCAGTTCCTGACTCCACTGACCTAGATTTCTTAAAGCCCCCTTGAGGGAGTTTTAGCACATTTTTTTTGAGGGGGGACAGAATTTAAACATCACTATAAAGTGGAACTCTGGAATTACCATAGAATACAGCTATTTACTCCTGCCAACCTAGCAGTTCGAAAGCACGTCAAAGTGCAAGTAGATAAATAGGTACCGCTCCGGTGGGAAGGTAAATGGCATTTCCGTGCACTGCTGTGGTTCGTCAGAAGCGGCTTAGTCATGCTGGCCACATGAGCCGGAAGCTGTACGCGGGCTCCCTCGGCCAATAAAGCGAGATGAGCGCCGCAACCCCAGAGTCGGCCATGACTGGACCTAATAGTCAGGGGTCCCTTTATCTTTACCCTTTACAGCTCTTTATAATTGCAAGCAAGAAGCTGGACTTTGCTAGAAGGGGCTCCAAGGTGTGTCTCCCCTACCCCTCGCACAACACCTCCCACCTTGCGGAAGCAACAATTTCATAGGGGATAAAATCCTTGCAATAAAATGGGTTGCCATTGAATTCCGTGACAGCTTTCGTAACAAGAAAACGACCACTGTGTTCACTGCGAAAAATGAAGAGCCCGTCCATCTTAAAAAAAAGTAATTGGCTCTGCTTAAACACTTGCAGACTGTTTTATCCATTTGTTCTTGCTTGCTCATCTCCAAAGTCAGAAATTATTTTTCAGGGTCAGAAAGAGAGACAACCATTCAAAAATAAAATAAAAATAAAAGTGGAATAAAATTCACAGGCTAAGATAAAATGGCACCATCTTTTTTTTAAAAAAAGACAACAAAACCTCCTAGACTTATAAGCAGCCCAAGAGAACAAAGAAGCTTGAAACCGTTCATACTTCATAGTGCTGCACATTAAATATAGATTTTTGCTGCTGATTATATTGTTGCACATTCCATTGTTCCCTTGCCATTGGCCCTTCAGGACTTTATTACTTATGTGTCCAAGATCTGACACAGTCAGACTCAAATGCATCTGATCTCAATGAATGGCATGGGATGAAAAAAAACAACAAAATCAGTAAATTTCAAGGAAAATGAAATACCATATTAATTTCCCCGCAAGGCTATTGATTGGTGACAGATGTTACTTTTTTCCAGTTTAATTCCTCATGATTCATTTTCTAAATAAAAATAGAGATAGTTGTCAAAGTGTTTTAAATCATCCAGAGTGTTCATTCAAACAATGTTATTTTATTCATCTTTATAGATCAGCCAGATTTCCAGAGATAGCAACCCGGACTGCCTACATCACAAAGACCTGGCGTTATATCATTTGCAGGTTTTAAACAGTGAAGCCAGATTCATCTGTGACCTTATCAAGCAAGCAATAATCCAGGCAAACTAAAGGCACATCGCTGAGAAGTCTGGGGCAAAAGACCAAATTGCATCTCCACCTTCAAAAACAGAGTCACCTTAAAAGCAGATTTGGGCTCATATTTTCAAACCATGTTCACTTTTAAAAGCTGTAGGTCAACACCCAGCATTTAGGGGATGACCCAGTTGCCTTTCGCATCCCCTCCGCTGCACATTTGCTGCTCTTGTATGAAACTGCATGGAACTCCTCCTTCGAGAGCCAGTGTGGTGTAGTGGTTAAGAGCAGTAGTCTCGTAATCTGGTGAACCGGGTTTGCGTCTCCGCTCCTCCACATGCAGCTGCTGGGTGACCTTGGGCCAGTCACACTTCTTTGAAGTCCCTCAGCCCCACTCACCTCACAGAGTGTTTGTTGTGGGGGAGGAAGGGAAAGGAGCACATTAGCCGCTTTGAGACTCCTGAAGGGGAGTGAAAGGTGGGATATCAAATCCAAACTCTTCTTCTTCTTCTTCATGGTGGCAGGGCAGGTCTCCTGCAAAGCCTCTCCTCTTCCCTGAGGGGAGGCGTTGTGAGCGGGAATCGTTTCCCGCGCTTGCAGGGTGGGCATGGCCGGGCCCCTGTGTCACTGGAGTAAAGTACTTGTGATGGATGGCCAAGTGATCTAACACTCTGACATCAGGTTCGGCGATGTGGCTCTTTTTTGTAAGATGGATGACATCCATCTTTCTGATGGTGGAAATGATGTGTGGTTGGCCAATATCGTCAAGGGCATTAGGAATTGGTTGCAGTTGTGAGGGTATTTGGAGGTGAGCCTTTTGGCTTGGGTGGCGGTTATGTGTTGTGTGTTGGAGGGGAGGTTGTGGCCATCACCTACCCCTCCCCTTGAAGGGTATTCCATTAAAGGAATCCGGCGGTCATGGTTCCTGTCCATTGGCCAGGTGGTGGCTTGGGCCATGGCCCAACCCTCCAGTGACTCTAGGGCAGCCTTTCTCAACCTGTGGGTCCCCAGATGTTGTTGAACTACAACTCCCATCACCCCTAGCTAGCAAGGCCAGAGCTTAGGGATGGTGGGAGTTGTAGTCCAACAACATCTGGGGACCCATAGGTTGAGAACTGCTGCTCTAGGGGAAAGCTTCCAGTTGATTTGCATCAACAAGCAAATTTAACCCTTGTGTGACTCCCTGCAGAGTGGGCAGGAGTCAAGTATAGTCTGTTCAGATCCAGTGCCTAAGCCAATACCACCCACATTCTGTAACCAATAAAGTTGTGGCCTTTTTTAGCCCATTAACCTAAAATGCTTGTGTCCATGTGTCTTATTTCATCACAAAGCGGGGAGCGGGGCCTCGACTCACAAACAAGAGACCTGTGCTTGCAAGACAGCTGGCTCAGTACAAATGCGAGCAAAATGTTTTTGTTAAAGGTGGGTGGGAAAGCAGAGTCTCAGAGAGCTCAAAAGTCTTAAGTTTGGTCACAGAAAAAGGCCCTCTACCCAACACAAATGGAACTTAGATAGTAGGATTGCAGAGGAGGTCCACTATGGAAGGTATCAAAGGGATTCATTCTGGAGGTCTGTTATTAACCTGAAACTGTTCTTAACCTGAGGTACCACTTTAGCTGATGGGGCCTCCCGCTGCTGCCACGCTGCCGCCACGCAATTTCTCTTCTCATCCTGAAGCAAAGTTCTTTACCCGTTACTATTTCTGGGTTAGCGGAGTCTGTAACCTGAAGCGTCTGTAACCCGAGGTACCACTGTATATGCAAATAACAGAGTGATGAAACAGCATGCCAGGTATCTATGACCTGAATTCAACCTCCATCCTGTAATTGATTCCTGCTTTCCTGCATGGCCCTTTTCTAACTGGGAAGTAAAACACTGCATTCCCAGCCACCCAATTTCATTTGCACCTTTAATATGTAACTGTAGCACAGAAATCTCCCCCAGTGCAAAATAATGAGGTGATGGATGAGTGTGAGCCATACTCCGAGGGTCAGAATTGAACCAATACATCTATTTATGGTATTTGTAAGTTTTGCAAGCTCACTGGAAGGACAGATCATGAAGCTGAGGCCCCAATACTTTGGCCACCTCATGAGAAGAGAAGACTCCCTGGAAAAGACCCTGATGCTGAGAAAGATGGAGGGCACAAGGAGAAGGGGACGACAGAGGACGAGATGGTTGGACAGTGTTCTCGAAGCTACCAGCATGAGTTTGACCAAACTGCGGGAGGCAGTGGAAGACAGGAGTGCCTGGCGTGCTCTGGTCCATGGGGTCACGAAGAGCCGGACACGACTAAACGATTAAACAACAACAACAAAGTTTTGCAATTTTTCATTCACACCTTCTTTCTGTCCCATTTCTGCATTATCTGTTTTGTTTTGTTTTTGCTTTTTTAAAAAGAAGTCGGTATGAACATGTTGTATTTGACTAAAAAACAAATACGAATTTTATTATAAAACATGTATATTATCCCAATGTACAGTATGTGTTTATAAACGTAGTTTAGAAAGACTTAAATGAAGTCTTTTACATAGTCTGGCACTTTTTTGAGTCAAAAACTGTATCAGAAAATGTGGAGTAGGAAGGGGGTGTTAGTTTAGTACACCAGTACCTCTTTTCTCACTCTCTATTCCCTCCCCCATGTGTGGACAAGCTCATTTTCAGAGACACGCTTTAATACCAATATCTGCACTGCATGGCTACCGTGCAGTTCCTGCTAGCAGTTGATTCATCAGGTCTGATCAGCTGATTAGTGGCTTTTAGCGCAGAGTGAAACAGAGCCTTGACATAACAAAACTGACCATCTGGGCTCATGAGCGCCCAGTGTCCTCTCCCCTCCCCCCATCCATCTCAGGGACAAATCTGCCACAAGTTGAGTGTCTTCTGGCAGTAAGCTGGTTCCGAGAGAGCAAGGGGAAAACATTTAGCACTGCTGTTGCTCAACCTTTGTTTTGGCAGCATTTGCAAGTTATGCCGTGCGAAAAGACATCGTTTCTCCTGTGCACTCTTTTTATGAATAATTATTTTTGTGCATCCTTGGTATGCATGCACACAGCAACATAACAGCCAATGTGTTACAGCTCTGGGGTCGTCGGTGCTTGAGAAGACTGCTTCTTGTTTCCTTTAGCACCAGGTTGCAGTCCCTTCTCTAGTCACCTCCAGACAATAAGCATTTTGCAGGAGCAATTCAGCATATTGTGGACATTTAGGCTTTTTCTGTCTTCTTCAGGCTTCCTTCTGCCTCTTTCCCTCTTTCCACGTCTCCCTCTAACAGATGGTTCTTTGAAAACCCCCAAGGGGTCTCCTATCATGTAAGTGGTATTTAATTTTTTGTTAAGTAAATAAGGGGGAGGGCCTTTTCTGCAGTGGCACCCAGACTTGCCCTGGTATTACAAAGGGTTCTGTTGCCTCCATTGACCCTAACCTTCTGTTGCTGTTCAGTCTGTAAATAACCACAAATGATGCTACCGTATTATATTTGCTGTTTGTTGAAATAACAGTACACACTGCCTTAGAATCCATTGGATCCAGGGCAGTTTAGAAACATTTTAAAAAACACACAAAACACACACACACAAAAAGCCCCTCTGTTGTGGAACTGATGATGTTGATGATTTAATAACAGCAATTTATATAGTGCTTAATGCCAAAATAGTTTTCTAAGCAGTTTGCAAGTAGAAAAGCCAAGCTTTAAAAGATAAACACGTCCTTAACTAAAATACTCAGTTAAAACGCACAGTAAAAGAATCCCATTAAAATATAAGCACCCGTAATTAGAATGTGCAGTAAAAAAAAAATTCTGTTAAAACACAGCACAATAATTAAAGCTGGAGACGTTGAGGATAAACACAGTATCAATGGAAAACTGCTTTGTGAATTAGAGGTGGGAGATGGGAGGAACCTGCCAGAGGCTGGGGCCAAATGAAGCAGAAGGGCTGTTGCCTTCCTGCCCTGCTTGCAAGATTCCCAGAGACATCTAGTTGGCCCCTGCTGGAAAGAGAATGCTGGCTTATCTGGCTCTTGGTCTGACCTGGGCATCGTAAACAACAATGAAATAGTCAAATGCAAATACAGGGCTTTTTGTTTATATGTCCTGTGTCACGTTTACGCTGATAGGAAAGCCCCATGTACACTTTGGTACCTGCACAGAACCCGTCACAGGCAAAGACTGTCATGTTGCTGCAGCCGAGGTTTCTGACAACCTGCCGGGGGAAAGCAAGAGGCCTATCGTGCGGCAAGATAAATGGCTGACTTGGATTGACTTCTCTTGACCTGTGGAGACTTGGCAAAGTTTCCCTGTTGGCTCCTAATCAGACTCCTGGTGCATTTCAGGCATCCGTGGTTTTCTCTAGACAGGGCACTCCAACTTTGGATGAACATAATTGGATACAGGCATTTGATACAGTGTGAGTAGTGTAAACTGACAGGCTGAAAATGATCCGTATGTCGAGCCCTTTGCCGCTCAGAGTGATGACAGGCGCAGTCTTTATGTTTGCACTTGGTTACGCAAGCTCTTGTCAGTTTCCCTCATTTTTCTTCCAATTTGCTCTTCACTGAAACAAAAGTACTGTTGACTCAAATGTTTCTGATTTAACTTTGAAAGCAACCTAGTTTGTCAGATAGCTGATAAGTTCCTCACTGTCTTGGTCTGGGTCTCGGTGACTAGATTAGACTAGACTTAACCTTGAGAGCCAGATTGTGATGTGACTGGATGTGCCACAAGGTGACACTGATGCCTGTCCCCTTAGAGGAGGGTAAAATGTACGGCGGGCACTGCTGATATTGCCATTATAAGATGACAAGGGAGGCGTTTGTGGTGAGTTCCGGCACCCCTTTTTCTTGAAAAAATAGCACTGCTTCCGGGTTCGGCACTGTGAGCGTGTGTGTGATCGTGCACATATCGGTCATGCCTAAAATGGGGGTTGCCTTATCATGATCTATCCAATGCCTGAGAGAAAGGACAACTTTGTTACCTTCTGCTGAAAGGATGTTGTTGATGGTTCCAGATGCTAGGTCCTCTTTGGGGAAAGCAGTCCACAACCGGGGAGTCACAACTGGAAAAGCCCTCTCCTGTGTCGTTGTCCTCTGAACCTTCCTCTGGAGAGGGGCCTCAGATGAGGACCTAAGGGTCTGGGTACATAGTTTCCTATTTGGAAGGGCATTCTGAAAGCTTAGGGCAGTAATAACATTGACCAACTTTGCGGAGTTGCTAGGGTTG
Organism: Podarcis pityusensis; assembly: GCF_964106645.2. Classification (NCBI taxonomy): domain Eukaryota; kingdom Metazoa; phylum Chordata; class Lepidosauria; order Squamata; family Lacertidae; genus Podarcis; species Podarcis pityusensis. The sequence goes on along the minus strand of NC_138027.1, from coordinate 24,392,233 downwards.
TTGAAGTGCCTTTGAACCCTCAGAATTACCCACGAATGAAATATTCCTATACAGTGGTGCCTCGCAAGACGAAATTAATTCGTTCCGCAAGTTTTTTCTTCTTGCGAGTTTTTCGTCTTGCGATGCACGGTTTCCCATAGGAATGCATTGAAAATCAATTAATGCGTTCCTAAGGAAACCGCCTTCAGACCAGGTCCGGGGACAGTCTGTCCCCCGACCTCTTCTGAAGGCTGGGGGGGGGGACAAGGGCTTTTCTTCCCACCCCCAGCATTTTAAAAAACCCCGGGACAGCGGAGGACTTCTCCGCTGTCCGGGGCGATCTTAAAATGCTGGCGGGCGGCATTTTAAAATCGCCCGGGACAGCGGAGGACTTCTCCGCTGTCCGGGGCGATGTAAAAGCCCCTGGGAAGGCAGGCGGGGGGGACAAAGACTTTTGCCCCCCGCCCGCCTTCAGAAGAGGTCCTGGACCTCTTCTGAAGGCGGGCGGGGGGCGAAAGTCTTTGGCCCCCCCGCCTGCCTTCAAAAGCCGTCCGGGAAGGTAGGCAGGGGGGAGCAAAGACTTTCGCCCCCCGCCCGCCTTCAGAAGAGGTCCTGGACCTCTTCTGAAGGCGGGCGGGGGGCGAAAGTCTTTGCCCCCCCGCCTGCCTTCAAAAGCCGTCCGCGATAGCGGGAAGCTCTTCCCTGCTATCCCGGACTGCTTTTAAAATGCTGGCGGTGGGGAGCAAAGCCTTTCGGCCCCCGCCGGCCTTCCTGGACCTCTTCTGAAGGCCGGAGGGGGGGAAAGGCTTTGCTCCCCACCACCAGCATTTAAAAGAGGTCCCCGGAGATTTCCCTATGGGCTTTCGTCTTGCGAAGCAAGCCCATAGGGAAATTCGTCTTGCGAAGCGCCTCCAAAACAGAAAAACCTTTCGTCTTGCGGGTTTTCCGTCTTGCGAGGCATTCGTCTTGCGGGGCACCACTGTAATTGTAACTACTTCCTTGTGCTGATGTAAGAACTCAGAAGGGCCTTGCTGGGTTGGATGCAATGACTATGCTATCTTCCAGGCAGGTGGGTCACTGTTGGTTACTGGGAGGAAGAGGGGGAGGAACAAGGTGGTGTGGAGGTCAGTGTGATGCAAATGTACCAGCAGGAATGCAGGATTGGCTTGTAAGAATCTAGACAGTTTAAAGAGCCTAGCAAGCAACTTCCCCTGATCTTTTTCTTTTTGCAAATGTTGCCCTTAACAGATGATTATGGATGACCCTAAGTAAGCTTTGGCTCAAGTGAATCTCTGGGCTTGGTACTGCACATGTTTTTGTGTGTATGTGTGTGTGTGTGTGTGTGTGTGTGTGTGTGTGTAATAAAAGGACTTGGAAAATGAATTTAATGAAGGAGCACATGGACTCAGCATTGCATATAGCATCCTTCAATCTTCAAGGATCCTGAAAACTGTCAAAAAAAAAATACCACTGATGTTCTTTGGCATTGAACAAGTTGCTCATCAGTCAAACCAGGATAAAACAAAACAATACATATTTTCTTAATGCATTTGTTGGCTAACTTGGTCATCCCCCTCAGCTCTAAAATCTGAAACTCTTCAGCTTTTTCTCTCTGGAGGAACTAGGAGCTAAATTCCTTCTGTTCTGGATCAGCTCAGTTCATTTTACCTTCTTGGCCCACACATATTTGGAGAGGGGAGAATAAATTATTTTAACTAGTGTGGCCAGTTTTTCTCTTCTATGTGTCTAAAGGTGCTTTAGCATGGAAGCCTTTTAATTTTGGAGGCATCTTCATGCACTGTATTTCAGACCTGAAAGCCCTGCACATTCAGGCATAGCTTTGGGCAGATGAGATGACTTAGCGTAACTTTTCCCAACTCAGGGCCCTCCAGATGTTTTGGGCTACAGCTCCTTCAGCCCCAACCAGCACAGGTGGCTGTGGGGAGTTGTGGTCCATAACATCTGGAAGGCCCCACATTGGTAAGAGATAAAGTATAGACTGAGCTTGGATTTTGCAGTTCTTTTTTTTTTAATATAAGATATTTATTAAGATTTTCAAAATATTACAAAATAAAAATAGAAAAAAGAAAAAATACAAAATAAAAATAGTTAAAAACAAGTCAATCTTTCCATTACTTATTTTTCATTAGCTTGTTTCCTGGACCTCCTCACGCCTCCCTTTTTTGTATTCCAGTTCAGTTTGTTGGTTCAGCAAATCCTTCCCCTCTTTGTTTATCCTAATCTTTAATCTTAAAGTATTATAACATTAAATTTTTACCTGTTAGTAATCCATTTTTCATATTTTGAAAGTTCTTACCCAGGAAGGAAAGGTGTGGTTCAAAACACCCACCCACCCAAGTTCTCTCACCCACCCACCCAAAACACCCACCCACCCACCCAAGGACACATTAGGTTCCTGACCATCCCAGTTCTACACGGGAATGGGACTTGATGATGGTCCATTGCTCTCAGTGGGAAATGTGAAAGGGGAAAACCATGGCTGGTTTTTACATCCCTATCCTTGGCCCAAGCTATTTTGAATTTTAATAAGTAGGTGGCACTGTGGGTTAAACCACAGAGCCTAGGACATGCCAACCAGAAGGTTGGAGGTTCAAATCCCCGCGACGGGGTGAGCTCCCGTTGCTCGGTCCCTGCTCCTGCCAACCTAGCAGTTCGAAAGCATGTCAAAGTGCAAGTAGATAAATAGGTACCACTCCAGCGGGAAGGTAAAAGGCGTTTCCATGCCCTGCTCTGGTTCACCAGAAGCGGCTTAGTCATGCTGGCCACATGACCTGGAAGCTGTACACCGGCTCCCTCGGCCAATAAAGCGAGATGAGCGCCGCAACCCCAGAGTCGGTCATGACTGGACCTAATGGTCAGGGGTCCCTTTACCTTTAACTTAATACCAGTAAGTCAGGGAGCTTCTCAGAGTAACATAATCAAAAAAGACAGGCCCCAGTAGAGTCATGAGGGAAAATGGGGCAATGCTCCATCAAACTTAGCCTGGTCTCAGCCAGGGAGCTGCCCATCTTCTTACATACAACCAGTGCAGGGTGGGACCCTGGCTGTCAATTTCCTCCTTATGAGACGCTGTGTTGCCCTTGTAGAATTCAGCAGGTGGGTGGGGCCAAAACTAGAATTAACTGTCGCTGCTTGTCATTGGCTTTGGCGGTACCTACTGCTGGGCTCCCACCATCCCCTCTGGCAGTCCAGATGGTCACTAGCTGTCACCGACAGGCCTCACACCTTCAGGAACATAGACCAAAAAGGTTGACAGTGTGGGGAGCAAAGGCAGACAAGGCAAGGCAAGTTGGGAAGGGGAGAGGCAAAGAGAACAGGATATGAGTATGGGGGAAACGCAGTGATGTGAACTGAGGTTCATTTCAGTCGGTGGTAATGACTCAAGTCTTGACTAAAGAAGACACGGGGGAGCACACCCAGTAAGGTCACATGACACAGTCACAAATTGTACTGCAAGAGGGCAGTCCCTGTCTCAAAGTTCCTATCTCATGGATTCAGTTCCAAGGCTCCGGTTCAGTTGTGGATTAATAGCCAGGCCGTAAATACTACACCCAAAAATGAGTGGGTAAAGTTCAGGGCTGGATCACCAGAGCTGTTTCATGCTTCAGAAGATGGCTATGAAAGCCAAGGAGAGGGGAAAAACCCCTCACCTCCAAACTCAAAAAACATCTGTGCATCTTTTTTCTGTTCAGGCTTATTTTTCCAATGCCTCACATACCACAAATACTTCAGGATGACTCCTCCATTAGGACAGAACAAAAGAAGGGGGAAAACCCGACGCAATATTTTATTAAAAAGAATTCTCTATTGACGTGACAAATTGGATCAAACAGATTTGCCTCCCCACCACCACCTCCCCTTTCTGCCTTTGTAAATGAGACTTCTTTTTTTCATTGGGATGTTTGGGCACTTCGTACACAACTCCTCTGCCCCAGGTCATCAGCTGGCTCCAGTTTGCTTGGGGCGCTTGAACTGTCTTCTGATTCTCTGCCGTGCTCAGAGGTTACAGAAAGGAAGAGGTTCAAGGGACCCAAACAGGCTGCTGTCCGATATCTCTTTTGTTTCAGCTCATTCCACAGAATTCATGCAGATCTTGTGCCTGGCCAGCGTATTTAGGAATGTTGACTGAAGTTTCTGATTATTTCCCCCAAATGTTTTCCTTATCTGCTTATTTCTCCCCATGCTTTTTACCCTTTCCTAATTCATTTTTTAATTCCAGTTAAAGAGGTTGTTGTGACCTTTAGGATGAGGTTCTGATAATTCCTGAGGCTGATGTACATGAGCTTTGTCATATAAATCAAAGTAACCCTGTTTGGACTACTTACAAGATCCACATATGCCAACCATACCTTCCTCCACCCAACTTTAATAACAGCCTCTTATAGATGCCAGATGAATAATCTAAGACAGAGGTGGGGAATCTGCGTCTCTTCAGATGTTACTGAACCACTGCTTCCATCATTTCTGATTGCTGGTCATGCTGGCTGGGGCTGATGGAACTGGAGCCCAACAGCATCTGGAGGACCATGGGCACCCCACCTATATATTGTGACATTTTGAGATGTTTCTCTGACAATCATGTACTTGACACTCATGCCTGCCTTTTCACCTATTACAGATGTCTGCATTTTACCTGGGTGGGCTGAACACTGAATTCTTTAGGCGTACATAAAGTAAAGGTAAAGGGACCCCTGACCATTAGGTCCAGTCGTGACCGACTCTGGGGTTGCGGCACTCATCTCGCTTTATTTGCTGAGGGAGCCGGCATACAGCTTCCAGGTCATGTCGACAGCATGACTAAGCCACTTCTGGCGAACTAGAGCAGCGCACAGAAACGCCGTTTACCTTCCCGCAGGAGCGGTACCTATTTATCTACTTGCACTTTGATGTGCTTTCGAACTGCTAGGTTAGCAGGAGCAGGGACCGAGCAACGGGAGCTCACTCTGTTGTGGGGATTCGAACCGCTGACCTTCTGATTGGCAAGTCCTAGGCTCTGTGGTTTAACCCACAGCGCCACCCATGTCCTTGGCGTACATAGGGAAGTGGTATATTTGGGAGCAGATATCAGGTGAAAAACCGCCTTTCTTCTTTTCCACTTTTTGTGGTGGGGGGCTGAAGTTCTAGGCAAGAGATAAATGTACCAGTGCTTCTCAACTGGCACTGTATTTTTTTCCCAGTTTGCCCTCACGATGCCCTCAGGGTTTCACTCTGGGGCATTCTGTGGGAAACAAAATGGCAGCCTCCAGTTGAGGAGTTGGTGACTTTTGCCCCTAACTCTCCAATTTGCTTAAAATTGTACCCCTGGTTTCACACATTATGAAGAGGGGTGCAAAACTGGACACCATTTTGGACTGGCACTAAATTCTGCAAACTTTGTTTGACCACTTTGCTACATGCGCTTACATGGATGTGGAATAGAGGAAGGACTAAAAAAAATAAATAGGTTCCTTGCCCAAGGAAGTTGACTTGGGAATGTTGCTACACAGACTGTTGCTTATATGCCATCACAGGTGCAAAAAATTTGTGACCTGTGTTCATCTGAATAGAGCCCATTGGGCATAGGTAGAAGGCTATATAAACCTGTATTTGTTATCTGTCTGGGAATAGCAAAATCAGGGGTCAAGCACTTTGCAGGCCACAAGGCATGGTTAAAAGAGTTGTGTGCAAGTAATGAGCCACAAATTGTGCAGCCCCATTACAACAGCTGCTAGGGGATGAAATGCAGGAGTTCAATCCACAGCTGTTCTTTAGCATTTCTTTGGAAGTGCTGTGGTTCGGTAGTAGAGCATCTGCTTTGCATGCTCAAGGTCCAAGGCTCACTCCCTGACATCTCCAGGTAGGGATAAGAATATCCCTCTGCCTGCATCCCTGAAGAGCCACTGTCAATGTGGACCAGATGGACCAATTATCTGACTTTGCATAAGACAGCTTCCTATGTTCCTATCTTCAGTTGTGGTCACGGTTGGAAGTACTGGAATAGATTAGGCTGGCAAAATTTATAATCTGCTAAACTAAAGGCAACTCATTAGTCATGAAGGCTGTAGCCACAGGGGTTTTTTTTGAGCATGGCTGGCCTTATTCCTGAATGTTCAGGGTGGTTTTGGTTTGGGTTTTTAAAAAAAAATAAAATAATAATAATAATAATAATTGAATCTCTAGTCCTTTTAATTGGGAAGATAGAAACAACAGTATGCAGGCACTATTCTCCTCATTTGCTCACCAAAGTAATATTATTACATTAATTTAAATAGAATAGATTATGTTTTAAATGTTTGAGCTGTTATTCAGTTATTCCTTGCTCTCAGCACAGACATTCTGACTATGGGCTGGTGCCCACCCAGGGCTTTTTAATATGAACCTCCTCAGGATGACAAACCCATGTGCGTGTGTCTGTCTGGCTAGTGGTCTTGCAATATGAGGCCAATGGTCTGTATTTGTTGCTGTGATTGTGACAAATAGGTCACAATTCGCAGGACTGGGGCTAGACAGATCATTGATCTAATCCACTGATGTCCAGAACACAGGATGGGAGAACTGAGATGATACATTTGACGTGAAAATTTCACAATTTCCACATCTCATGTAGGACGGACAGCTCAAATGAGGTCTCTTGGCCAAACATGGGGCATCCTGCCAAATATAGGGAGGAGCATCTCAGTGCTCATGGTTGCACTACCTTTTGCTCTTCAGTGTGGTTCAACGCAGACATATACATATGCGATGAGCAATGAAGTGCTACATCTGGTCACCACCTGCGCATGTACAAATATCATTTTAAAGGGTCAGCTTGGTAGAGAACCTTCACAGTCAAGTCTGAGGTACACGGGTGCAGCTGTTTGTAGTTCTATATAAAAATCAACTTTGTTGAGATTTGCACATTTGTGACATATTAACAAGATGGGAAGATATAAGCTCTGAAGTGGAACACTTTAGTGAAGAGTAGTATGACAAAACAAAACTCGTTCCCTTTGCAGCCTTGCACACTCTCCGTGTGTGTTTTTGTGTGTGTTATAGAAAGACAAACAGGCTTATATAATATTTACTGAGAATAAAATATTTCTTGAGTGTGTGATAGTAAAACCACAACGAAGCACAATATTTGAGGGGAAATGTAGACAATTAAATGCACCACACATCAGAAACTCAATTTGCTGAGCTGCAGCTTTTAAAGAAATGCTAATTGCCCATTAAGTTTCCCCCAGTGCAAGGCTATGTCAGAAACACTGTCGGAAAAATAAAATGGCATCTGTATTGGAGCACAGCCGCCACTGTTATGCAAGAGCATAAGAAAAGCTGTGCTGAATCAAGTCAAAGGTCCATATTGTTCAGCATTCCATGTTTTAAACTATGCACTGTGTGGAGAGGTTGAGGGCATTGATGAAGGAGGGACCCTACTGGAGGTCACTTTGCACTCTCAGACAAAGATTATGTGCATCCTATTGTGGTGTGACATTGTGTAATCAGCTTGGACATATCTGTACTTTTGGCTTTATTTCTTTTGCCGCTTAGGTCCTTTGCTCTGCTGCAAAATTCCCATGAGGGCTGCAGTTGCAGTTCGGTTTCAGTGAGCATAGTTCCTCTAGATTTTCACTGGTTCAACTGGCATGAACTTTACAGTAAGCACTCGTTTCAGCTGTAACTCAAGGAGAGCAGATCAGTGGCAGTCCAAGCATGTTGCTCCTCTTTTTCTTTTACTGTTAAGGTGCTCATGACTCACCGCCCGCATGTGTGCCTATTCATACAAACACACATGCACAAATATACATGCCTCAAAACCTTTAAGAAGAAGCCATGCTTCAGCTTTGATAAACATTACCTCATACTTTTGAGCACTGCTGATTTCAACACCCTAAGCTGTTTGACTTTTTTTTTTGTCAGCTCAGTGGGTGATTTCCGGCTCATTTTCCATTACAAAGCCAACTGTTATTAGCCTTTTATTTTTAAAAAACCAAACCAAACCTGGGGGCTTGTAGAACAAGATAGAGTTTGAAATTCTGACAACGCCATTGAATTTTACTTCCTTCTCAACAAGGGCGAGGAATCTTTGAAGGATCATTTGACAAACTTTGAATTAAAAAAACACATTTCATTTCCCCTTATTTGTTTATTAAAATCAGAGCAAGTGGCCACATGAGGGCCGCAGTGCGATTTCTTCAGCATGGCTAAGAATTGCTTGAATCACACTCTTATTTTAGCTTGTTTTCACCTACAGAGACTCCAGAGATTCTCACAATAAGAACATTAGAACATACCCTCCAACACTTTCCCCATGAAAATAGGGACGTCCTATTCAGTGATGATGATGATGATAATTTTAATAGTTATACCCCACCCATCTGACTGGGTTGCCCCAACCATTCTGGGCTGCTTCCAACATGTATAAAAACACAATGAAACATTAAACATTAAAAAACTTCCCTATAGAGACCTGCCTTCAGATGACTCTGCCTGGTTGCTAACACCTACACCTACACACACACACACACACACACACAACACACACACACATGCACACTGCTTGCTAAACTGACTTATAGATACGTAGCAGAATTAAGCCTTACATTACAATGGGAATGATCCCTGTCTCAAGTGTAAAACCAGGAAGTAACAGACTATCTTCTCAATAGAATAAGGAATTGCAGGTATGAGTAGTGGGACTCAGGTTGGGATTAAAGCTGCCACCATCACCAGTCCAGCAATGGTGACACAGTAACTGGACTAAAATGCAGGAGGAAGGAAAGAAAATTTCTCATTTAGACTGAATAAGGGGTTAAAATAAGCCGAGTTCTGAGCATGTGCACACAGCAGCTTCCAAACGCCACCCTGGCCTGATGAATGCTGACTGCACAGGTGCAAAAGCAGGGTGTCAGCTTAAAATATGCCTTGCTATTAATTGCAAACAGTGTAAGAGTTTGAAGGTAATAAATACAAATATTAAGAGCTGCGACAATTTGCTTTGCAAGCCTTTTATTTGTGAACTTCATCACTATCTCTACCCTGTGAATTGTGTAAGTATGGTGGAAATGGAAAAAACAGGCTGTGCTCACATAAATTGTCGCAGGGAAACAGTGCCTGGGAATGTGGTAGTAACAGGTCCAATGCCCCTTATTTCATGCAGCTATGTCCAAAGCTGACTCCAGGTTTGAGGAAACCTCTGAAAAGGTAGCCGGTCAGTTAGCAGCCCCCTCTCCCATGTTGGCAGAGTTTCCAGGTCAGGGCACCCCAGGCCTTGAGATTTCGGGGTCCAGAACTGAGACCTAAGGGTGGTCCCCAGGTGATGGGTCCAGTGATGTCACAGGGGGCAGGCCCAGTGGTGTCATTAAGAATGACACATTAAGCATTGACCACAGTCACCAAGAGCATGTCATTCAAGTGAAAAACACAACGTCGCTGGTTGGAATTTAAGACAGAAATCCTAGCAAAAATGGGTGTTCCCAGATGCAGCTGAAGTGAGGGGATCATTTCTTTTCACTTGCTTAAGGGTCTGGATAGGGAAGGTGCTCTGGCTCTCCTGAGATTCAAGTGCTCCCACTGCCACCTGGGGAGTGGGACAGGCAAACCTGCGGACTTCAGGCTAACTCTGGAGGTATGGCCGTGTTAATAACCCTCCCTTGGCACTGGGCTTACCCAATGTCAAGGGCTTTGTGTTTGGAACAGTGCCTGACATTTTTATTTCCCACTGTGCTCCAGGGCATGAACTCAAAATGGCAGGCAGCTTCCCAGGCCCACCTGAGAGCTCCAGGCACTGATGCCCTTACAATAGCCATAGAGATGTTCGATATAAATCCTGTGATGTGTATGGAAAGTGAATAAGAATCTACAAGAGAAGACATATATTAAGAAAACCGAAGCGGAAAGGAAGGAAGTCTGGGCGTGAATATACGCAGTGTAAATAAGATGACGTAAAATGATGACTGTAAAAGATTGTTTTATTTTGTTTTATTTTTGTTTGTGAAAAACTTAATAAAAAGCAATTTTTTTAAATAAAAAAAACAATAGCCATAGAGATGTTCTATGCAGAGAGCTGTACCTCGGGTTACATACACTTCAGGTTACATACGCTTCAGGTTGCAGACTCCGCTAACCCAGAAATAGTGCTTCAGGTTAAGAACTTTGCTTCAGGATGAGAATAAAAATCGTGCTCCGGAGGCACAGCAGCAGCAGGAGGTCCCATTAGCTAAAGTGGTGCTTCAGGTTAAGAACAGTTTCAGGTTAAGAACGGACCTCCGGAACGAATTAAGTACTTAACTCGAGGTACCACTGTATAGCATTTGACCGAATGAGGGCCTGTTTCACTGGTCCTCAGAACTCTCTGCCCAGACGACATCCCTCACCCTCCTTGAGTGCTTTTCACCTGGCTGAAATGTGTCCTTGAACTCTGATAAGGGTTTTTCCTTCACCTGGATGGAGGATAGAGAGGAACATGGGTGCACAGATACTACCTTGCATACAAAGGTAGAATTTATGTTCAGTGCTCCACTGTTTTGCCCACCATTGGCCTGTGGCCCTCAAAACATTTCCCAGGAAGGAATGTTGCCCTCAGGATGGGGAAAAAAAATCGCACCCCTGCTCTCAGTTTTCAGATCAACCTAAGCAGGTTGTGTTGTTCAGTTGTGGTCTAAAAATTGTTCTAAACTGCTTGTACGTGGAAACAGACAAACAGGGCTCCTGATTCCATGGACAAGCAGTATGTACTCCATGCGCATAGGGTTTGCACAGTGAGTAGGTCAGGACTGATGCCTTCCACTCTCTTCCCACCTCCACACATGCATTCTATGTACGTGAAAGGTTAGAGATTGGACACACAACCTCTCACAATTCGTTCAGATTTTTAACTTCTAGAGGCCCTGGAAAGGGGACTGAAATGGAAAGAGCTCTGTTGGGCAGGTGTGCATGAAACCTGCGCCAATGTGGGTCCAATGGGGCTTAGGTGGAATAAAGCTTGCAAAGATTTAAGATGAACAACATTTCTTTAGCTGGAAACACAGTTGCAGAGAACAATACCGCAACTGCCGACAAAGGTAGAAATGTAATATGTTTGAACAAGAACAATGCAACCAATAGTCCCTTGGAGCCCAAAGGGAAAATTAGATATTTATTGCTTGCAAACTTTGTGGTCAGCCAGTCCAAATGTTTCCTTAATCCAGCAAGTTGCTGGACATTTCAGAGTTGCTCTCTGAAAGCAGCCATTTATGGATCACAGTTTCAAGGACAGCCGTGCAGACACAATAGAAATATAACAATACCAGGTATAGGAATACTTCCTTCCCGAAGGCTTGCTAATTTACCATGCAAATATGGCAGCTGAATTCACATTATACAAGGTGGTTCCCTCTCTTGCATTTTAGTGCCACACACAGTGACTCCATTCCTACAGAACTACAGCTAAATGAAATCCATCCAGATCATTCCCCAAAAAGCAGAACGAAAAAGCGGGTGGTGGAGGGAGGTCAAATCATAGGCTTGTATATACTAATAAATATACAGACTAATACATTGCTTTAAAAATTATTTATGCTTTTCAGGTTTATACATTTCAACAATTTTACAATCATTTTAACATTTCAAAACTTGACTTACTTCCTCCTCCTTCTGCGGTTCCTTAAATGTATTTTTAATATCTTCTGCATATCCAAATTAACTTTGCTCATTTATTCATCTACTTTGAATATATACCCTTATAAAACTGCGGGTTATTACAATAATCGTGCCAATGTTCTTATCTGTTTACAATTTATCTGTAAATATCCAAGAAACCATTTCCATTCTTTTATAAAAGGTTTGTTATCTTGGTTTCTTATTCTTCCGGGAAGTTTCGCCATTTCTGCATATTCCACAAGTTTTTGTATCCATTCTTCCTTTACTGGGACTTCTGCTTCTTTCCATTTTGGGGTGAGTAACATTCTTGCCGCTGTAGTAGCATATGTAAGTAAATTTCTATACAGTTTCGGTAGTTCTGTCCCTATAATTCCCAAAAGAAAAGCTTCTGGGATTGTTTGTTTTTACGAACATTATTCTAAACATCCTTTTCAATTCATTATATATCATTTCATTTTAAGATGAAGCAACAAGAGAAGAGTACCACCTGACAAAATGTCAGGCATCAACAGAGGTAGGCAGCTGTGTGAGTTCGGCCGCAGGGCAGGGAAGTCAGAACAGACTGCTTCCTCCCCCTTCCTGTTTTTTTTTTTTTTTTTTTACCTGACAAATCTGAAGCTCCAAAACAAATTAAATCAATAAGTAAAATTAACAACTAGGCAGATTAGAAGTCAGACAGGTAAAACAGGGCAGGCTTCAGTGGAACTAGGACTGAATCAGATTATTGGTGCTTAAAATTGGAAAGGTGGCAGAGCAGCTTTTAAACTGATTGTTGGGGGGGGGGGGGTGCGAAAGGGAAGTCAACAGGAGCTGAGCAGCAACCAGTCTGGCATAAATCATGACTAAAAAGGTTTATGAGTGTGCAAATTGGAGATGGGAAGAATTAGGCAATGAAAGCGCAGGTCCACATGAGATCATAGAAGCCAAAGTCTCATTGGGTAAAATGCATACACCATTTGGAACGAGGCACTGTGTATAGTTGCTTATATGCTAACGCTAGAAACTACTGAGCCAAGATAAAATAAAAAAATTCCTTCCTGTAGCACCTTAAAGACCAACTAAGTTAGTTCTTGGTATAAGCTTTCGTGTGCATGCACACTTCTTCAGATACACTGAAACAGAAGTTGCCAGATCCTTCTATATATTGAGAAGGTGGGGAGGGGTATTACTTAGAAGGGTGGTGGGAATCGGAGATTGGCAGATAGCTGAGATGAGCCTGTTGACGACTCTTAACGACTGTTACAGCTATCTGCCAATCTCCGATTCCCACCACCCTTCTAAGTAATACCCCTCCCCACCTTCTCAATATATAGAAGGATCTGGCAACTTCTGTTTCAGTGTATCTGAAGAAGTGTGCATGCACACGAAAGCTTATACCAAGAACTAACTTAGTTGGTCTTTAAGGTGCTACAGGAAGGAATTTTTTTATTTCGACTATGGCAGACCAACACGGCTACCCATCTGTAACTGAGCTAAGATAGGGAAGGTTATTATTTTTTAAGAGTGTAGATATATTGAGCATTACAGAAACTGAGTGAAATAGAGAACTTGTGGGACATGGTGATCTCTAGACACAAACCGTAGAGTAAGGAGTTCTGGAGGTGGTGTCATTCTTTGTGTCCAAAAAGCAAGAAATTCCCAAAGCAAGAAATTGCTGTGCATTGAAATACATCGTTGAAGTGCGTCGTTTAGTTTGGGAGATGTACAAACTAGAAATCTCAAAAGGAAAGAGTGCTCCACAAAACACTGTGGGTGGTGATGATACCAAGTTCCAAGAGCAAACTAGCACTAGGTCATACTATTTCCCTCTATCCCACCTGACCAGAATGCCCCAGGTGAGCATGAGATGAAGAATGAAATGAAAGAATCCAGAAGAGATGCGGTGGTAACAGGTGACTTTAACTACTCTCACAAGACTGGGTCATAAATCCGTTTCAGTCATGGCAATGAGGTAATATTTCTAGATGTGACCGCGCACCCCTGCACATGAAACCAGCCAGAGGGGAAAGCACCCCTAGGTTTAATCTTAAATGGGCCCCTAGACCTGGTGTGAGGTGTAAGCATTGTTGAGCCGTATGGGAACAGAATTTGACCACAGTGCTTTCAAATTCAACCTATATCTGCAAGAGGACAGTTGCCAAGAAACTGCAACACTGTCACGTTTAACTTCAGAAAAGGAAATGTCTCAGAAATGATGGGAACGGTAAAACAGGACGTTGAAAGGGAAATTCAGGAGGGTCAAATCTCCCCAGAATGTTTGCGGCCTATTCAAAATCACAGTTATAGACGCTTAGCTAGAATACAGGCTGGGAAAGGTTCCACCAAAGCTTGCTTGTGGTTAATGAGCAGAATTAAGGAAGCTATTTTAGACAGAAGGCCCTGACTCCAAGGCATTTGTGAACAAGTTTGAAAGCCTACCTCCCAACACCAATCCTCGAGGGAGTCCACTTCTGACATCCCTCCATGTCGCAGATCTTTATCATACTGCATGTGTTAATTAATGCCAGGGTGATTGTGTTACCGCCAACGCTGCCTTGCCAATTGCCCCTGTAACTAACTTGTTTTCATGTAGTTCCCACTGCCCTTTTTGCATTTTGCTTCCCTTGGAGACCCCTCCTCGGCACTCCATCCCCCAACCGTGCGTGCAGATATGCCTGCCAGTTTAGCATTATATTTCATACATCTGATGAAATGGACTCTGAAAGCTTACGCCAGAATAAATGTGTTGGTCTGCCCACCGGTCCCTTTGTTGTTTTTGCTGCAATATACACCTGTACCTCTCTGCAAAGAGGGAGGAGGGTGGCGCTGTGGTCTAAACCACTGAGCCTATTGGGCTTGCTGATCAGAAGGTCGGCAGTTTGAATCCCTGCAATGGGGTGAGCTCCTGTTGCTCTGTCCCAGCTCCTGCCAACCTAGCAGTTCAAAAGCACGCCAGTGCAAATAGATAAATAGGTACCACTGCGGTGGGAAGGTAAACAACGTTTCTATGTGCTCTGGTTTCCGTCACGGTGTTCTGTTGCACCAGAAGCGGTTTAGTCATGCTGGCCACATGACCCAGAAAGCTTTCTGTGGACAAACACCGGCTCCCTCTGCCTGAAAGCGAGATGAGTGCCGCAACCCTATAGTCACCTTTGACTGGACTTAACTGTCCAGGGGGCCTTTACCTTTTACCTTTACATCTTTGCAAGTTTGGGTCATTTTCATTTTTAGTAAATAGTATATTGCTTATGCTGAGCAGATTTTGCTTGCATTTGCTGTTATTATATAAACTAGGGGCTGACACCCGTCATGTTGCTTGCCGACCCCATCACCTCCCTCTTCTTACAGCTTGCTCCAAAACCACCCTCCCCTATCCCGTACAGCAGGGATGCACAATCTTTTATGGTTGGAGGGCAAGAAATTTATTTTCCCCACCACTGGCAGGTCCAAGAGGACTGGTGTGGGGAGGTTCCCACCTGTCAGTCAGCTGACACCACAGAGATATCCCATCGAAACCTGATGGCTGGGAATTCGAAGCAAACCACAGGACTTTCAAACAGCCCTTTGTAAACATCCCAAGCAGCTTTCAAAGCTCCAAAGGATTTGAGGAGACAGGGAGAGCGGGGTTAGAGGCCTGCTCCCATCTGGTTATGTGCTGGGGGGCAGGTGGGAGAGCACCTTCAAATGCCCTGCCCTCCATGCTTCTCCTTCAAACTTCTAGGAAGGAGAGGTACTGGAAGTTGAAGGGCTTATCTCTCCTTTGTCCCTCCCACCTCCCCACATCACCACCACTGCTGCTTCTCAAAGTGGTAGTGCCAACGATGACAGTGGGAAGGGAGGCTCTAGCCAAACTGTTCTCTGATGCAGTGACCTCACCTCCTGGTAACATAGCTCCAGTGATGCTTAAGAGGGGGTGGATGCTGATTAGAGAGCAGTTTGGCAAACCACGTTTTCCGTGGTGAGGGGGCCCTGCTTCAGGGAGCGCTTAGGCTTTGCAAGTCTCCACCACATTCTCACAGGCCTCTGCTGCCTATCCTGCTGCTCTCTTGTTGACCATTGTGGCTTCCACAAGCCACTATGCCTCCAACCTCTGCCACGCAGCCCCTATCTCTGCCACCAGGCCACCCTCTCTTTCATTCTTCGGTCTACACTGCCTTGCTGGCTAGGTATTTGCTAGGTTTGCAGAGCCACCTACTGGCAACTATGTGAATTGGAGTGTGATGACATTTTTTTTTCTTACTAAAAGATTATATAGTAAGAAATCAAGTGATGAAGTATTGCGATTGTAATAACAAATGGGTCCGCCCCTGCCCCCCGCCCCCCGAGGGACACATCCATGTAAATAAGGACAAGTTTGATATATAACACAGTTTTAACTTTGGGGTGGGTGTGAGTAGGCAGCAGCTAAAAGATTTTCCCTGAAACATTTTTTCCTTACTGCAAAAATGTTTTGGAATATAATAGTCCCAAATATTAAAATGTGATAGAGTTATAGGGAATGCTGAGTTATTTCTCATGATCTTTCAGAACTGCAGTTGAAGTTATAATTCTTGCTATATTATCTGATGCACATAACATGAGAAGTCTTATAAAATATATTAAGGTAGTTTCCTATTTTTCCATCTCGATACTGATGACATTCCCAGCTGCTGTTTGCTTTATTGTTCTCAGTGATAAACTGCCAGCATAACACCTAACATATTTGTTTTCGATCTCATCCTCCCATCATTTCACAGCTTTTAAAAATATTTTTTATTTCCATTCAGTTTCATGCCGCTAAACCCGTTACATTAAAGCAAAGGTCTGTAACTTTTTGTAGTTGTTCCATCTCTGCTTCTGCAGTTACACCCTTGGTGTTACTGAAAATCATCATAAATGTTAAAGTCAGCCAGTTAATATTTATCCTGGGATATGTATATACTTGCATGTAGCCATGGCTGTATATTCGATATATAAAACACTTTTTAAAAGTCTGGGACAAGCTCACATTCCTTTACAATCAAACAATCTTTTGCGCAGCCAGGGACTTGCCCCTGTTTTTCTCTCGATTCTGCATTTGGTTAAATGTAGAAAAGCGTCCAAAACGGCCCTCCTAGATTAGTATGAACAAATGTGGACAATAAAATGAAGTAACTGGGCACAGACTGAGATAGTTTGGGTGGCTTTTTTTCCCTTGGTGGCAAGAAACAAGAGAACCTCTTTGGCTGCCCGTATGCTTTCTCTCATGAGATGGGAGGACCAGCTCTGAGGAGGGACCAGCAAACTCCCACATTCAGCCTAGGCTTCGAAAAACAAAAGTATTCCAGTGGGTGGAGGCTTGTCCATGATTAGGGTGACCAGGGCACTGCCCCACCTGCATGCCTTGAATGGGAAAGGACCATAGCTCAGTGGAAGACCTTCTGCCTTGCATGCAGAAGGTCCTAAGTTCAGTCCCCTGCATCTCTAGGTAGGGCTGGGAGAGAACTCCTGCCTGAAACCCCGCCAGCTAATGTAGCCACTGCCAGCTAATGTAGACAGTACAGAGCAAAATGGACCAATGGACTGACTCAGCAGAAGGCACTTTCCTATGTTCATGTGCTTCTTCTTGCTTACATGCTGTCTCTCCTCATCCCTCCAATGAAAAGCTGTCATGCCCAGTGGTGGAAGGTACCCATTGGGACTGGTAGGGCCGGAAGGCCAATAGTAGGTGGAGCCAGAGCCAATAGCAGCAGGAGCAACTCCCTTACTGGTTGTAAGTAAGGCAGGCCAGAGCTGGCAGGAGGCAGACTGATGTTGGGTGTTGTGTTCAGAGGCCTGGGACTCCTGGAAATAAGAGTCAGGACTATGATTATCAGAGAGCAGGTTTATTTTACAGTTTATTTTACAGAACCACTGGCAGTCATCTTTGAGAATTCCTGGAGAACAGGCGAAGTCCCGGCAGACTGGAGGAGGGCAAATGTTGTCCCTATTTTCAAAAAGGGGAAAAGAGAGGACCCAAATAATTACCGCCCAGTCAGTCTGACATCAATACCAGGGAAGATTCTGGAGCAGATCATTAAGCAAACAGTCTGTGAGTACCTAGAAAGGAATGCTGTGATCACCAATAGTCAGCATGGATTTCTGAAAAATAAGTCATGTCAGACTAACCTGATCTCGTTTTTTGACAGAATTACAAGCCTGGTAGATGAAGGGAACGCAGTGGATGTAGCCTACCTTGATTTCAGCAAGGCATTTGACAAGGTGCCCCATGATATTCTTGTAAAGAAGCTGGTAAAATGCGGTCTTGACTATGCTACCACTCAGTGGATTTGTAACTGGCTGACTGACCAAACCCAAAGGGTGCTCATCAATGGTTCCTCTTCATCCTGGAGAAGAGTGACTAGTGGGGTGCCACAGGGTTCTGTCTTGAGCCCGGTCTTATTCAACATCTTTATCAACGACTTGGATGATGGACTCAAGGGCATCCTGATCAAATTTGCAGATGACACCAAACTGGGAGGGGTGGCTAACACCCCAGAGGACAGGATCACACTTCAAAACGACCTTGACAGATTAGAGAACTGGGCCAAAACAAACAAGATGAATTTTAACAGGGAGAAATGTAAAGTATTGCACTTGGGCAAAAAAAATGAGAGGCACAAATACAAGATGGGGGACACCTGGCTTGAGAGCAGTACATGTGAAAAGGATCTAGGAGTCTTGGTTGACCACAAACTTGACATGAGCCAACAGTGTGACGCGGCAGCTAAAAAAGCCAATGCAATTCTGGGCTGCATCAATAGGAGTATAGCATCTAGATCAAGGGAAGTAATAGTGCCACTGTATTCTGCTCTGGTCAGACCTCACCTGGAGTACTGTGTCCAGTTCTGGGCACCACAGTTCAAGAAGGACACTGACAAACTGGAACGTGTCCAGAGGAGGGCAACCAAAATAGTCAAAGGCCTGGAAACGATGCCTTATGAGGAACGGCTAAGGGAGCTGGGCATGTTTAGCTTGGAGAAGAGGAGGTTAAGGGGTGATATGATAGCCATGTTCAAATATATAAAAGGATGTCACATAGAGGAGGGAGAAAGGTTGTTTTCTGCTGCTCCAGAGAAGCGGACACGGAGCAATGGATCCAAACTACAAGAAAGAAGATTCCACCTAAACATTAGGAAGAACTTCCTGACAGTAAGAGCTGTTCGACAGTGGAATTTGCTGCCAAGAAGTGTGGTGGAGTCTCCTTCTTTGGAGGTCTTTAAGCAGAGGCTTGACAACCATATGTCAGGAGTGCTCTGATGGTGTTTCCTGCTTGGCAGGGGGTTGGACTCGATGGCCCTTGTGGTCTCTTCCAACTCTATGATTCTATGATTCTATGATTCTATGATTCCTTCCTTGCTTACAGCTGCATGTGGGTCATACTCACACCATGCATAAATCATACCCTCCAACATTTCTCCAATGAAAATAGGGATGCCTCATTCCATAATGATATTTTTACTATTTATACCCCGCACATCTTACTTGGTTGCCCCAGCCACTTTGGGAAGCTTCCAACATACAGTGGCACCTTGGGTTAAGAACTTAATTTGTTCTGGAGGTCCGTTCTTAACCTGAAACTCTTCTTAACCTGAGGTAACACTTTAGCTAATGGGGCCTCCCGCTGCCGCCACACTGCTGGCGTGCGATTTCTGTTCTCATCCTGAAGTAAAGTTCTTAACCTGAGGTACTATATCTGGGTTAGCAGAGTCTGTAACATGAAGCGTCTGTAACCCGAGGTACCACTGTATATAAAAACATAATAAAACATTAAGCATTTTTTAAAAAATCCCTATACAGGATTGCCTTCAGACAGCTCGGGGGTTGGATAACTCCATACCCTCCAGCATTTCTCCAGTGAAAATAGGGACATCCTAAGGAAAAGTGGGACATTCCGGGATCAAATCAGAAACCGGGACGACGACGGGTGGGGGCCACTAGGGGGCGCATTGGAAGATGGCCGACAATACCATCTCTCCGACCCACACGGGGTAATTAAGAGGCTGTTATGGGAGTAGGCAGCCTCCCTTGTTGCCCCAAGGAAATGGGGAACACTGCCCTTGCCTGCTATGCCCATAAATCACCCCCTAATTTGAAAGAAGGGGGTGAGGGCCCTAGGCAGAATGCCCCCGTGTGGACATCGGCTCTCCTGGACGCTGTCTCTGATCGCGCACTAGTTGCAGCAATTTGGAATAATTAATTACAAAAGAAGCAAATGCACATATTTCAAGTGAAGAAGGGGAGTGAAGTCTGCTAATTTAAGTGACCTCTGCGAAAGAAAACGACGGGCTGGAGAAACAGGAATATTTTACGATGAAGATACACCAAAGGCGGGGTATGTTGACAACAGGGCTGAATGGGGGGGGGGACCTTTTTTACTTTCCTTCTATGTGATTTACAAGAACCCCTCCTCATTAGAACCGTCGGTTGAACTGACCCAAGCAGGATGATTAAGGTCTGTGTGGAGATAAACTTTAACCAAAAGTATGCTTTATGGAGACCGAGAAGCAATAAGAGCTTTTGGGAATGGCGCAGCAATTAATTCGGAGTCGCCATCTTGCCAAAGGATTTATAGCCGGGAGGAAGAACAGATTTGTTTTCAGACTGCATTCCTAGTGAATCTCCTCAGAGGTTTTGAGAAAGGAGGCAGATTGGTGAAGATTAATGACGCTAAGACTGTTTTGATGTATGGAAGTGATGTTATATGGAAAACGTCTGGATATGGCTACTGGATAAAAAAATTAATATCCACGCAGGATTACAAACTGTTCTAACCAGCTTGCGGAGACTATCAGAGGTCACAAAGAGAAAGGAAAAATATATGATAATAACAACAAGAGCTGTGGAAAAATAATAAGAAAGGACTGGATAGTACTGTGAACATCATAAGGTTAGATTTGTGGACCTTAAAACAGCAGTAAGAAGCAAGAAGTTGATTGGATCCCTTCGGAACTTGAAATATGGGTACCCCCAACAAAAATTTAAAATTCGGCTGTGTAATTTGGAATTTATGTAATTTGGTTTGATATGATGTGATTGGTCGGTTAATAAAAAATTATTCTTAAAAATTAAAAAAAAAAAAAAACCAGAAACCGGGACGGCCTCTCTAAATCAAGGACGTCTCTGGAAAATAGGGACACTTGGAGGGTCTGCATAAAGCACTGTCCCACCACTTTAACAACCATGGGGACTCCTGGGAACTGTAGTTTGTTAATGGTGCTGGGAAGTGTAGTGTTGTCCCTGGGGAGATCCTGGGATGGAGCCACACACCACTCCTTATCCAGCCAACCACTGACAGCAAGTGGGGATTGAATGACGGCAGACTGAAGTTGGTGCCCTGTTTGGCATAATGGACCAGCATCCATTGGAGGGTGGTGTTGTGTCTCCAGGTCGCCCAGTTCCTTAAGTAAGGCACATATTTCGCGTTAGTTTGCCAGGTTGTATTTCTCACCGGTGCTGGCTGACGTCAGGACCTTGTTGCTGTGTCTGCTGGGCGCCGGAATGGTGAGCAGGTTGCACTCCACTGGTGCTAACACAAACATGAGTTTATTTGGGGTCTCAATTTGCTTAACCCACTTACCTCAAGCCTCCCTTGACAGCTGCGGTGGACTTATAGCTCATGTTAAATTTTTTCACACTCTCTTGGAAGGTAAGAAGACCCTTGAGCTCATTCTGATTCTCTTTCTGGACACTCTCCAAAGCCGGCTTGCCGCGCTTTTTCCGGGCCAGACTGCAGCTGCAAGCAGAATGTGGGCCTGCCGAGCTCTCTCTGAAAATAGTTGTCTTTGTTGTGACTAAGTTATCTGGGGCCCTTTTCGCAGCAGTGCCTTTATTTGATTGACCGAAGTGCCTGCAAGTTATTTTCAAATCCAGAGTTATTTCCAATTCTGATGTAAGATCTGATTTGCTCGTGGGGTGGAGTGAGATTGTACTCGGTGACACCTTTTAATCCAAAACCAGAAGCAAATGGGTTTGTTGTGCAAAGTTGGGGTGGGGGGTGTTTGTTTTCAGAAATATCGATGGCCAGGTTCAGGCAAAGGGCGTTCTACCTTCCATATTGAATTACATTTCCTTGAGGCAGAACAAGTCCGTTTCATGCTTTCCAGAGATGTCACAGTCTTTTAAAAGACATTTTCTTTGCTTACCGTAAAGAAAAACAAAACAAAACACTGCTCTGTTCAACAGCTTTTTTGTGTGTGTCAAGTTTACAAAAGTAATGGAATTCTCTGCGTTGTGGCAGTTGTCAGAAGGAGGTTTACATGGATGGATTTTAAAGGCTACGCGGATAATGGAAAGATGGCTTTCCACTAATGCTGAGTTTTCTTGGACGTTTTCACTCCACTCAAAACGCCCTCCCTATTTTGGACCGGTTTCCCTCCGCTGCCCTGGTATTTGAAAAGGTGCGACAGTGTTTATAGGAAAATTCTAAAATCCAGACTTTTATGTGCACCACTGTGCAGCAACAGGGCTGAGAAAAAGCTGATAGGCTATGTGGGTTACGATATCATTGCATTCACTATGCGATGCCTTGATTGCCTGGAACCACATTATGAAAAAGCTCTTTAACCTTTTCTTTTCTTCTGAAAGCCAACCACAAAAGTGGCAGCAGACCAAAGAACAATGAGTGTGAACAGACATGAACTAAGCAGAGGGTGAGGGACTTCTTCATGACCCCATTAACACTATTTGAAACACATCAAAAATTCAACGTATCAAAAATTCAATATAGCCCTTATGATGTTTTATCAGATCCACCAGCAAAAGCAGGTATCCACTTTACTCAATGTTGTCACACGTTTACTACTTCTTTTCATTTATTTCTATTATTTCCTTCAATTCCTTCTGCTTCCTTCCTTTCTGGAGATTATCTACCTCATGTTCCTTCAGGCAGTACCCTAAGCCCATACTCATGAAATGCTTTTAAATCTTTTTAAATGTTGTTAATTGCTCTTAGAAGTTTTGAATGTGTGTTTATTTCATTTTTACTTGTACAGTGGTACCTCGGGTTAAGAACTTAATTCGTTCTGGAGGTCCGTTCTTAACCTGAAACTGTTCTTAACCCGAGGTACCACTTTAGCTAATGGGGCCTCCTGCTGCCGCCGCACAATTTCTGTTCTCATCCTGAAGCAAAGTGCTTAACCTGAAGCACTATTTCTGGGTTAGCGGAGTCTGTAACCTGAAGTGTCTGTAACCTGAGGTACCACTGTATTGTTTTGCTGTTTTGCTGATCTGGGCTCCTTTGGGAGGAAAGCTGGGCTACAAATTCAAATAAATAAATAACACGCAAATTCTTTTTTTTTATTATTATTCTCACTGGCCTTGCATATAGCCGTGATGGCTATGTTCTGTCTCCTGTGTCTGAGACAATATGCTTGTGAACACCAGTTTCTGGGAATCTCAAGTTGGTCGGGTGCTGCTTTCTAGCTTCCCATAGGCATTTGGTTGGTCACTATGAGAACAGGATACTAGACTAGATATGGCACTGGCTGGATCCATCAGGCTTCTTCTTAAGTTCTTATGTATATTAGAAAGGTGCCCTAGAAATGACTGAATGTGATGCTCCTTTTGACTGGTTCCCTGCCATCGTTTGGTTTCCTTGTAATTGTGGTTCACTGGCTTTGGAGCTCTTGGAAACACATGTTAATAGAGGTTAGAAATATACACAATTAAGCAGAAGGAGCAATACCTGTCCCACAGGTATGGTGGGCTCATCGTCCATCTAGAGCTGCAACCAGAATGCAGTTCCTGCAACTGCTTCCTGGCATGTGGCTTGCAGCTTGGAGGCAGTGCCTACGTATCACGCCATGTATGTTTGTTTGCATCAGTTTCTCCCAAAATAAGTGCACATTCAGCGCACGCCTCCACTCCGAGTGGCAGTTTTCTTGCCAGGGTCACAGGAGGAAGGAATGTGACGAATACATTCAATGGCTCAACAACAGAGCTTCATTCATTAAAACGGCAGCTAGTTCCTTCAGCTCAAACACACTCCTGTCTAATTGAGGCCAGCTATTTTTCTTAATACAAATACTATTCTCCAGCTCAATTATAGTGCATTGTAACGGATTGAAATGGCAGAGCCTAATTAGCCTCTTGCTTAGATGATGACAACAGGCTACAGGCTTTTATTTCAGATTCCCAAGTATATGGACAAAGCCACCCCAAACCCTGCTCTGTTACTCTCATTTTATGAAGACTGTTTTCTTTCTATTTCAGATGTTTACTTTCTTATGTTGCAGTGGGTAGGGGGAGGCAGTGGTGACTTTGCAGAGCAATATAGCTTCTAATGATCAAACAGCAAACTTGCTCCGATATCAGCTTATAAACTTAAATGCATCCCAAATCAAATGCAGCCAGCTAGCACCGGCGTGGTAATTATGTCAGATTTTAAAGGAGAAATAAAAATAGAACTCTTAAAAAGAGAATTCCAGTTGGGAGAACAAAAATGGCTTTCATACATATTTGTGATGTCAGTACTAAAACATGAAAGGGGTGGTGGGATTTGGTTTTAAAAGGGCTCGTCGTGAATGAATCAAACTCTGATAAATTGGAACATGGTGAAAAATACACTCATCAAGAATAAAGGAGATTAGTGGCATCTTTCACATCATTCAAGCTGCCTGTGCTTAGCTGTAATCAATGTTTCAGTAGCAGAATCTGACCATAATTAGTATTAACTAGGCTTCACACAGCCCTGTACTATTCCACAAGGTAATCCAGTTTTGTATTTTAAAAACACATTTCAAACGCACCTTGTTATAAATAAACATTTTTAGAACATACAAGTAAGGTAGGATTCTGAAACTCTGTTGGGCTGAGGGCAATGCGGCTGATAAACAAATCGAACCACGGGTTTTCTAATTGGATTGAGGTTTTCAGCCAAATATCTTGCATGGTGTTTGTGTTATTTCAAGTCAACAGTCTTCCTTGATGTTCAACAGGAGGGTCACTTATGTGTGCTGCCGTCATCTCTAAGCAGTATACAAGGAACACAATACAATGAAAATAAAAATTGGTTCAAATGCTAAAATTAGAGAGACTTCCGGGGGCGGCGCGAACGGCAATGGCGGTCCTCTTCTGAACGGGAGAGGAGGCTCCGCAGGCAACGGGTCGTCCGCTACGGCGAAGCGGAGACCCACTCTGGAAAACCCCAGGCGGCAAGAGCCTGGGGTCTTGAGGCTCGGTGGGCGCCTTGAGCGACCCTCCAAGTGCAGAAGGAACCCCGTAAGGGGCTCCGGAGCGCGGAGGGGGGTTGCGGCGCTGTGAGCTGTTTCACAGCCTGAGGAGTGAAGCCGCGCTGCTACTGTCGGTGAGCGCTGATCCCTTTTCCTGCTAAATTACGGATTCGGACGAAAAAGCAACTAACTTGTGAGTAAAAGACTGAGTCACTTGAATTTGAGACTTTGAAAGAAAAACTTAAATTGGTTTGAACTTGGCTGAAAGCGGAGAGACGTGGAAGCAGGAAGTCCGTCTTCCGCAGCCATTGAACTTGAAAAAAAGCAATCAGCTGGAGGAGTGGAGGCTGAAAGAAAGACTCTAAGTTTTACAGATCTAAGCATCTATTGAACCATTTTAAAGTAAAGACTTTAAGCTAAAGATTTGGGATTTTTATTTGCATTTGACTTTCCTCCTTTTATTGGATTACAAATCAGAAGGTGAAACCCAGAGTCAGGAGCTGCCTGAGCACTAAGGGAGCTGTCAGCACTGCAGATTTGGATACTGTATATTGGAACTTGAAACAATTTGAGGGTATTGAGACCTTTTAAATTTGAAACATTCTTTTTGGAGATAAATAAGCACTGTCTGCAATAAAGTGACCATTTATAAACTCTGCTAAACATTTGTATTTGAAGGTTCTTGGACATTAAATTAGACTCTGAAAGACAGATTAAGCTCCCTCTAGAGGATTGGATTAAAACAGTGACTTTACATGTACTTTTTACTTTCGATTCCCTCGCTGTTTGCTTGCTCTGGACCTTTCCATTCCCATGGGAATAACTCAGTGTGACCTTGACTGATAGATAACGTTGGAATGAGTGGCACAAGAAAAAGAGGGAGAGCTAAACAAACAACTTTAACAACTCTAACCTCAGCCTCACAGACACGTAGATCATCTGTGCCTACTTTGCCCTCAGAAGTGGAGGGAGAGGGCGAAGCAGAGCAGTTACAATTGGAAGATATGGCCTCAGGAGCATCTGTTTCTGTTTTAGACAAAATTTTTGAAAAATTGGAAGCTCTGGACAAGAAAGCAGATGCGCAATCAGCAAAGATTGATAAAAACACAGAATGTCTAAATAAATTAACCACACAAGTGGCACAGAATGCACTAGCAATTGGACAGTTAACGGAGGCCTCAGCAGAAAATCGGAAATTGGCTGAGGACACCAGACAAAAATTTGAAAATTTAGAGCAAGAGGTAAGACCACTCACTAAACAAGTCGGGGAACACCAGATTTATCTCTCTATGATAGAACTGCGAAACCGTGAGAACAACTTAAGGATTAGATCACTACAAGAGGCAGAAGAAGGGCATCTAACTGAGTTTTTGACCAAAGAATTCTCCAAGTTTTGGAACTTGGAAGAAAAGGACTTTAAAATTGTGTCAGCTTTCAGACTTGGAAGATTTATAAAGAAGGAGAGGCCCAGAGACTGTCTGATAACATTGAGATCAAAGGAGGAAAGGGATAAGATTTTGGGACTACATTTTGTAAAATCACTGGAGGTTTTGGATAGAAGAATTGAAATTTATAAAGATATCCCAAGACTACTGCTTGATCTTAGAGCCCCCTATTCTGAACTTGTTAAACTACTAAGGAGCAACGCAATTCCATTCAGGTGGGAATTTCCCCAAGGAATATCTTTTACCTTTAGAGGGAGAAAGGTTAAAGTGAGAACACCGGAAGAGAGAGACAAATTCCTGACTACATACGGAGAGGACCTTCAAAAAGGAATTGAACTACCTTCTGGGCCTGAGGCAACGCCAGTACCAACATCAGCATCTGTGGAACCTGAAGACCCTGAGAAGATACCACCCCTTGAAAAATAACCAGATAGTCCAGGATGTCTCTGCAACTGTTGAGCTGGAATATTAATGGTTGTAACATTCCGGAAAAAAGGAAGAAAATATTTCATATATTAAAAAAAGAACAATTGGACATTATTTGTTTACAAGAAACACATGTGACGAGGCTCCACAGAAAAGTGTTGATAAATAAAAGATTGGGCCAGGAATTTGTATCGTCCGACAAAGTGAAGAAGAGAGGTGTGGTGATATATGCAAAAGAGAGCCTGTCACCTAAATTCCTATTTAAAGATGAACATGGAAGAATTTTGGCTATTGAGATACAACATCAAGGAGAGAAACTGCTGATATTAGGAATCTATGCACCTAATGAAGGGAAATCGGAATTTTACAAGAAGTTGCAGGAGACAATGCTGGACTACCTAGACTATAACAACATCATAATGATGGGAGATATGAATGGGGTCGTATCAACTAACATGGACAAGTCACAAAGTCAAAATGTTACAAAAGACGGCAGACTACCTAAAACCTTTTTTGAAATGACTGACAATATGGATTTGATAGACATTTGGAGGACAAAGAACCCACTAGGAAGAGAGGGAACATTCTTTTCTGAAGCCCAACTGACCTGGACAAGAATCGACCAAATATGGATCTCCAGAGGCCTGGCACCTAAGGTCAGAAAAGTGGAAATCTGCCCAAAGACCTGCTCCGACCATAATGCAGTAAAGATGGATATGACATTATTACCAACTGGATCCTTTAGATGGAAGATGAATGACAATTTGTTTAGAGATCAGGAAATTACCAAGAAGGCCCAAAAAGTCTTGAAGGACTACTTTGAGATAAATATGAATAACATGGTGGAAAAAAGAATAATCTGGGACGCAAGTAAAGCTGTAATGAGGGGATTCTTGATACAACAGAATGCAGTAAAGAAAAGAACACAAAATGAGAAAAAAGATAAGATCTTGGAAAAAATAAAAGAATTAGAGAAGAAATTAAGAGTGAATCCGAAGTCACAGCCAACTCTGAGAGAAATTAAACTTTATCAAACACAATATTCTAAATTGATAAATCAGGAAATTGAATGGAAGGTTAAATTAATGAAACAAAAAACGTTTGAGTCGGCGAATAAATGTGGAAAACTGCTAGCTTGGCAGTTGAAGAGAAGACAAAGACTAAATATTGTTACAAACTTAGAGGTTGATGGAAAAAACATCCAGAATCCAGTGGACATTAGAAAGTGTTTCCAGAGATACTTCAAAAAATTATACACCCAAGGGCCGCAAGATGATGTTGAGATTAAACAATTTTTGGCAAAAAACGGATTATCTAAATTGTCACAAGAAAATAGGACAATCCTGAATTCTAAAATAACACGACAAGAGATTGAACAAGCCATCCAGAACTTGCAACTTGGCAAATCTCCAGGACCAGATGGGCTGACCTCCAAGTACTATAAGACATTAAAAGACTATTTGATACAACCTTTGATGGAGGTCAGCAATGAAATTATGGAGGGGAGGAGGGCACCGGAGTCGTGGAAGGAAGCGTTTATCACATTAATACCAAAGTCGGAAGCTGAAAAGACACAACTTAAGAACTACCGTCCCATCTCTCTTTTAAATGTGGATTACAAAATATTTGCAGACATTTTGGCAAATAGATTTAAAAAAGTTTTAAATGAAGTAATTCATAAGGACCAGGCCGGCTTTCTCCCAGGAAGATATCTGTTTGCTAATACAAGGAACATTATTGACATTTTGGAACTTTTGCAAACAGACATAAATACAAAAGCAGTTTTAATTTTTATAGATGCGGAGAAGGCCTTTGACAATATCTCCTGGAAATTTATGATGGGAAATTTAAAAGAGATGGGAGTGGGACGGGGTTTTGAGAATGGGATTGAGGCGATATATTCAGAACAGAAAGCTAAACTGATAGTTAATAATGTGGTTACAGAAGAGTTTAAAATTGAAAAAGGGACACGACAAGGTTGCCCTATTTCCCCTTTGTTATTTATTTCGGTTCTGGAAGTGCTATTGAACATGATTAGAGGGGATCGGTTGGTGGAAGGAATTCAGGTCGGTCAGAAACAATATAAATTAAAAGCTTTCGCAGATGACCTGGTTTTGACCTTGCAGAAGCCAGAGCCCAGTACGAAAAGAGTATTACAACTGATTAATGACTTTGGTCGGGTGGCTGGATTTAAATTAAATAAACAGAAAACTAAGGTTTTGGGGGAAAATTTGACTGATACAGAGTCAGAACGGTTTCAGAATGAGACGGAACTTAATGTGGTTAAAAAAGTAAAATACCTAGGGGTAAATATAACAGCAAAAAATCTAAGTCTATTTAAGGACAATTATGAAAAATGTTGGACAGAAATTAAGAGAGACTTAGATAGTTGGTCAAAATTGAAACTTTCTTTGTTAGGCCGAATTGCTGCTATCAAGATGAATGTATTGCCAAGGATGTTGTTTTTATTTCAAACACTTCAGGTTTTGGACAAAACGGAGTGCTTTCAGAAGTGGCAGAGAGACATCTCTAAGTTTGTCTGGCAGGGCAAAAAGCCCAGAATTAAGTTTAAGATATTAACCGATGCAAAACAAAGAGGGGGCTTTGCCCTGCCAGACTTAAAGTTGTATTATGAAGCCGCAGCGTTCTGCTGGCTAAAAGACTGGCTACTTCTTGAAGACACTGATGTGTTAGATTTGGAAGGGTTTAACAATACCTTTGGATGGCATGCATATTTATGGTATGACAAGGTTAAAGCAAACAAGGCCTTTAAGAACCATATTGTCAGAAAATCATTGTTTAATGTCTGGACAAAATATAAAGACTTGCTGGAAAATAAAACACCAAGGTGGCTTTCACCTTTGGAAGCCAAGGCCCGAAAAAGACCCAATATGGAGGCTAAATGGCCAAAATATTGGGAAATACTAGAAAAGGATGGAAACAATTGGAAATTGCAGAGTTTGGAGAAAATGAAAGACAAAGTGCGAGATTGGTTACATTACGCTCAGATTAAAGAAGTTTTTAAAAATGATAAGAAACTAGGGTTCCAGGTGGAGAAATCGAAATTAGAAACAGAATTGTTAGAACCAAAGACTAAGGTACTTTCAAGGATGTATAACTTGCTGTTGAAATGGAATACACAAGACGAAACGGTTAAATCGGCTATGATAAGGTGGGCACAGGACATTGGGCATAATATCATGTTTGAGGACTGGGAGAGGTTGTGGAGTAATGGATTGAAATTTACTGCATGTAACGCCCTGAAAGAAAATGTAATGAAAATGATTTATAGATGGTATATGACCCCAGTCAAACTTGCCAAAATTTACCACCTGTCTGATAATAAGTGTTGGAAATGCAAAGAGTGTGAGGGAACGTTCTTCCACCTCTGGTGGACTTGCCCTAAAGTGAAGGCGTTCTGGGAAATGATTTATAATGAACTGAAAAAGGTATTTAAGTATACCTTCACTAAGAAACCAGAGGCTTTCCTTTTGGGTATTGTCGGCCAAGGGGTGGTAAAGAAGGACCAGACATTTTTTATGTATGCAACAACAGCAGCAAGGATACTTCTCGCAAAACATTGGAAAACTCAAGAT
Organism: Podarcis pityusensis; assembly: GCF_964106645.2. Taxonomy (NCBI): domain Eukaryota; kingdom Metazoa; phylum Chordata; class Lepidosauria; order Squamata; family Lacertidae; genus Podarcis; species Podarcis pityusensis. The sequence goes on along the minus strand of NC_138027.1, from coordinate 24,362,020 downwards.
CTACCCACACTGGAAGAATGGCAGATACAACTGATAGACTACATGGAACTGGCTGAAATGACCGGCAGAATCCGTGACCTGGGAGAAGAGAGGATTGAGGAGGACTGGAAGAAATTTAAGAACTATTTACAAAAGTATTGTAATTTGAGTGAATGCTAAATAAGATGCTAGATCAAAATAACTGAGCACCACTAAATTTAGAAGTTTTTAAGAAAATAAGTAAGACTGTGAAATTTAGCTCCTTCTGAGAATTATAAGATTATGAAATATAGAAGGGATATAAGAATTTAAATAAGATGATAAATTGCTGACAAAACGTTACAACGATGAAAGTGGGAGCGGGAGATGTGAGGAAGTCCAAAGAAAATATGAAAATATGTTAAGATCAATGTTATATTGCTTATTATGTTTATTTTTATTGTAAAACCTAATAAATTGCTTTAAAAAAAAAAAAAAATGCTAAAATTAGAATCCAGTTATCATGTCTGCTGGAATGCAAACAGGCTTTGGTAGATACCAAATGTATCAACAGGCAGGGGAACTATTTGACCTTGTCTTCTCACCAAATGAACCTCGTCTTTTGGTGGAACTCATAGGAGGGTCTACAAGCCTTCAAAGATGATCTTAGCATGCAGGCAGGTTCATGTGGGAATAGGCAATCCTTTACATATCTGGGATATCATTTTGACTTTTTGTTTCAGGCATGAAAATGTTGTAGGCCAGCTCTTGCAAAGCGTCCATTTCAGTTTCTCTCAGATTCTCATTCCTTTTCCAATCTTAAGTTCAGTTTGCCCTATTTTTGTATTAGGTTGCAGTCTGCTTTGCAAATTTTGGAGAAATGTATAATTTGAAGGAGACCTGCATTTCCATTCACACATTGATTTGGGAAGAACCCAGTTGGTTCCCTATTGTTCTGGGAAGCTTGTGGGAATGTTCAGGGTGGCAGGAGAGGATATATTGTTTATCGATATACTTCCTTATGTAGCAGAGTTACATTCCCCTTCTCTCACACAGCAGAAAGCTGGTTGCAGGCTCGTTAGAACCTCTTACTATTATGCAATTCAATCTGCCTCGCTCTGCATCCCGTACGGACTGTGCATTTGTGGCAGCCCTTATGGACACCATGTGAGTGGCGCCCATACTGACTGTGCGCGTGCCCTCGGCCACTCTACAGCTGGGGGAGACAGCGGGCCATTCCCCCCCCCGAGTGGTGCCCGGGGTGGACCGCCCCCTCCACCCCCCTTCGTATGCCTCTGATTGTACGTTCCTCGTAAGTTCCCTTGAATTCCTCTTAAAAGAATAAAGACACCACAATCCTATTCATTGTTGTTTAGTCATTTAGTCGTGTCTGACTCTTCGTGACCCCATGGACCAGAGTGCGCCAGGCACTCCTGTCTTCCACTGCCTCCCGCAGTTTGGTCAAACTCATGCTGGTAGCTTTGAGAACACTGTCCAACCATCTTATCCTCTGTCATCCCCTTCTCCTTGTGCCCTCCATCTTTCCCAACATCAGGGTCTTTTCCAGGGAGTCTTCTCTTCTCATGAGAGGGCCAAAGTATTGGAGCCTCAGCTTCAGGATCTGTCCTTCCAGGGCTGATTTCCTTCAGAATGGATCGGTTTGATCTTCTTGCAGTCCATGGGACTCTCAAGAGTTTCCTCCAGCACCATAATTCAAAAGCATCAATTCTTTGGCGAGCAGCCTTCTTTATGGTCCAGCTCTCACTTCCATACATCACTACTGGGAAAACCATAGCTTTAACTATATGGACCTTTGTTGGCAAGATCCTATTCATAGTCAACAACAAGTAAATTTACTCACGTTCAGGCAATACACAGTATCAGTCCTGAAGGCAGGCTTACAGACTTCAAATTACAAATAGCAACATGTGGATTTACCCCGTATGGGGGATATGGGGGACAATCCCTGTGCTGCTGTTGGCTGCAAGCCAACAGAGCAGTCCTTACTGGAAGCAGACAAAAGGAGAAAGAGAAAAAAGGTGGGGAGTGCTGCGTGACTCCTCCTTTTGTTACCTGGACAGGTAAGGTCATGCCCACCTCTGGTCACATGCAAGAGGAAGGATGCTCCAGGCCAGGAGGAACAGGAAGTTTCGACTGGCTGGACCAAACATTCCCTTGCATGTCCACTCTAGCATTACAAGGGATGCTGTACTTGACTGCTACTCGTGGATCACATCCCACACAGCTATGGGCTACCAAGCAAAGTGGTGAGAGCATGAGTGGTGCAAATCTCACTCAGAGGGCGCACAACATAATCATGCCAACTATGTGGCACTGCAGGCAGCAAAGAAGGTGCCCTTTGTAGACTGCCTGGCATCCTCAAGCAGCCAGCTGACAGAGCTCTTTCAAGTAATCTGGGGTTTGCTGTCTCCAGGTTATATGGTTTTATGCACATCACTTAGATGGTGGTGGTGGTTTTAATTTCACTGCATGTATTGTTTCAGAAAATATAAATTGGGCAAGTTTGCCTTTAAATGCATACTAAGTTGAATTTCTCCCCCATACCTACCCAGAAGTAACTCCTATTGAATTCAGGTAGAATCTACACACACATATAAAAAACACACGCTGTGAAAATGCTTTTTTTTTAAAAAAACATTTTGAAAAATATATTGAATTTGTCATAGCTCACCATCACCATGTAGTGTCACTTTTGTATATTGCACTTTACAACACACTTAAAACATTTTATTTGCAGCACTATAGCTGAGTCCTCAGTGGGGTTTACTGTCAGGTAAGTGGGCTTAGGACTGCAGGTTCAGTACACTGTTCCATCTAGCTCAGTATTGTCCACTCTTATTAGAAGTGGCTCCCCAGGATTTCAGGCATCCATCTTTTCCAGCCCTTTCAGGAAATGCCCAAAGTTGAACATGAAAACTTTTGCGTGCAAAGCATGAGCTCTGCCACTGAGCTATGGCCTTCCTGCTCATTCTGTATGAAGGCCATGGGGTTGTATCCAGCAAAGTCATCCCATTAACGCTATCACTTCCACTTGCGTAATGGGACTTCCTCCCCCCATGTGCCTCCTGCAGTCTGCCTCTGAAGATGGGATCACAAGTGAGAAGAAGGCTATTTCTTCTGGGGTCCATGTAGGCATCTGGGGATGCTGCAAGAACAAGTTGCTGAAGTAGATGGGCCTTAGTTCTTAAGACTCTTAAACAAGTTCTTGAGAACAGATATGTCTTCTGGGTTTGTGCTTTCAAACTTGGCAGACACGTTATCCTTCCAAAATAGTGCCTTGCGCTTGTGGACAGTCTGGAATGAATGATAGCGCACAATAAGATGATCACATGGCAGGAAGAAATGCATCTTTATCTCATCCCATCTGCACATTAGCATTTGTATTGCTTTATCTACGCTGTTATCAAAAGTGCGGAAACACTTAGAATCTCCGTGCAAATGTGCCTCCAATGAATGCTCAACGTACAATAAAAGAGAATGTTCCTGTAAGCAAGTTTTTAGCCTTCTGTAGTTAACCTGCTGTTTCCACAGTCAGATTGTATGCATTTTAAGAGGTGAAATTTGTATTTTTTTGGGGGGGAGGGAATCTCCCATTGGCACCAGTGCGGGATTCCCTGCCCCTCCCCCGCCCTTTCAAAAGCAAATAATTTCAGAAGAGGGTTTTCCACCAGGATCCTAACGGGGGGGAAGGGTTAAATTCCACTCTCCAAACCCACTGGCTCTAACCTCAAAAATTATCAACTCCACCTCCCCAACTGCATTTAACTAACAAACAAACCTACTACACCTTAGATGCCAAGACCCATGTGCAGGTTGCCCTCATCTTTGGCGAATTGTGCCCCATAACTGGAAGTTTCAGCAATATGACATTAAGAAAATTTGTTGCCAATGCCTAAAAAAGGAGTCACATCTGAAAATATCTTATTCATAGTTCTGCCTCTTGCTTTCTAATAAATTTTCAGTGTTGTTTTAAGGTTCTGGTCATGGGTGGGGATTTTTTCTTTCTTTCACCTGTTTGCCTCGAGAGGGTGGTTGTTCTTTTCCTCCTCTGGTCTAATTGCCTCATTTAGTTAAATGTCATGTTGCTGTTGTGAAAGCTTCATTCTAAAAAGAGCACCTTGGTCTTTTCCTGCTTCTAAAAATGGTGTCCTCCACCACAATCACCACTTCAATGTGCCTTCTGCCTTTAGAGCCCAAATGAAGCTATGTTAAAAAAGAAAACAATCACTGGGAAGATTCAAAATCTCCTGTGGAGTTATGTCTTGTTCTGATCTGCCATTTTTTCCCCCAACAGTGGTGGGTGCAATGGGTTGAGGGTGAGGGAGCTTTTACACTCTTCCTTCTACAACAGCCAGTCTAGGTAGGCCAATCGTATCTAAGGCTCTCAAGTAAGCTACCACTTGGTAGGCTTTCCTTAAATGTAAAGGTAAAGGGACCCCTGACAATTAAGTCCAGTCGCAAATGACTCTGGGGTTATGGCGCTCATCTTGCTTTACAGGCTGAGGGAGCCGGCGTTTGTCCACTTCCGCTGACTGTTTTTCCGGGTCATGTGGCCAACATGACTAAGCCACTTCTGGCGAAACCAGAGCAACCCTCTAACCTTGGATGGAAGTGCTTTCAGGTGACCCAAGGCAAATTATTATTAGGGAAGGCAGGGAGAGGACCCAGCTTAGCTGTCTCTCTCCCCAGGTGGCTTGCTTTTCTCTGTCAACCCCCACTTATCATGTATAGCACAAGCCAATCATCTAGGCAAGTAAGGGGTGAAAATCCCTTTGGATCTGACTGAGGCTGATGGAAATTGTAGCCCAAAACATATGGAAGGGCTGCAAATTAGGGAAGAAGGTATGTGCTTCGGTAGGATTGTGTTGTAAATATGGCCCCTACAAGTGCAGCAACCAATACCATTTAAACTTTGTGCATGTGTTTCCAAAACCCACCTTGGGAAAAAGGGGGTAATGGATAAACTTCTCACTGTCCGCTGGTTACACATCACTTGGGAAGACAGGCAAAATGCCAGTGTACTGGAAGAAGCAAAGATCACCAGTGTCGAAGCAATGATTCTTCAACATCAACTTCGTTGGACTGGTCATGCTGTTCGGATGACTGATTACCGTCTTCCAAAGCAACTACTCTGTTCCAAACTTAAAAATGGAAATGGTGGTCAACAAAAGAGGTTTAAAGACTCTCTCAAGGCAAATCTAAAAAAAAAAAAAAAGTAGGATAAACACCAACAATTGGGAAACACTGGCCTGTGAGTGCTCCAATTGGAGAACAGCCTTTACCAAAGGTTTCATGGACTTTGAAGATGCTCAAACTCAGGACGAAAGGGGAAAACGAGCTAAGAGAAAGGTATGTTTGGCAAACCCTCACCATGATCAACTCCCACCCAGAAACCTATTTCCCCACTGTGGAAGGATGTGTGGATCCAGAATTGGCCTCCACAGTCATCTACAGACACAGCGTTGAGACCGTGTTCATGGAAGACAATCTTACTCGGCTATCAAAGAAGAAGAAGTACTATGTGCTCCGAAGCCACAGTCAAATTGATTTTGCAGAGCTGTAGTAATGCCTGGCATTCACATTAGAAGAAAACGCCAGGAAGCCAGGGGTTGGAAAATGACTACAGTCTTGGTGTTAAAAGAACCCAGGTCAGTTGAAGTAGATGTTGGTGTCACTCCATATCCTAGCACAGAAGTATGACCATCTATAAAAGAAGGCCATCTATGCACAAGAGGAAATTCCAGCAGGTGTAGCATGCAGGACGAGTTGCACCTGGCTGAAGTGTCATCTACTATTAGGGATCAGGGAGAAATTCAGCTCAGTTTGCATTGAAAGGGAAACCTACCAAATTTGCACATCCCAAAACAATATGCAAACGGAAACATGTCTGTCCTTAGAATTTCAGACTGTTCCTGATTTTGCAATGCAGTTTGCCAGCCAAGTGAAATTTGTGCAAAAAATGCATCCACTAAGGTAATAAAAATGCATAGGTAAAGGTAAAGGTACCCCTGCCCGTTCGGGCCAGTCTTGCCAGACTCTAGGGTTGTGCGCTCATCTCACTCTATAGGCCGGGAGCCAGCGCTGTCCGAAGACACTTCCGGGTCACGTGGCCAGCGTGACAAGCTGCATCTGGCGAGCCAGCGCAGCACACGGAACGCCGTTTACCTTCCCGCTGGTAAGCGGTCGGTCCCTATTTATCTACTTGCACCCGGAGGTGCTTTCGAACTGCTAGGTTGGCAGGCGCTGGGACCGAACGCATAAAAATGCATACATTTGTGGAAATAATATGCAAAAAAATGCATTATATCCGGGAAAAGGGCTTTGAAAAAAATGCACCTGTGAGGGAAAGTTGCATTAAAATGTTAGGAGAAAATGCTGGTGAATTTCCACTGATGTGAAACTGTGAGGAACTGAACATAAACTGTAAAAACAAGAAATTGAGAGAAAATGACAGATCTGCCCATCCCAATCTGCTGCACAATTATTAATTGGAAGAGGAAGAGAGTCACTGGACTGTGGCCCCCAGAAGGCTGCAGACAAAGGTATGTGGCCCTTGAGATGAAAAAGGTCTGCCTCCACCGCAATTAAGGAAAATATTTTTCTTGACACTTTAAAAGACTCACTACTAGTACAGCTGCCTGCCAGCAACATGCTGTACAGAAACTGTTGTTCTGTTGTCGTTGGTGACCAGCTTCTTCCTCCTCCTCCTCCTTCTGTATTATTTATATTTTAAGAGCTTTCAGAGTTAAAATAAATAGAAACGTGCTCTGAACATGCAGGGGCATATGTTTAATTATAACTAAGTAAGCTGATAGTCTACTCTGTACACCTAGTCACCAGTTGAGGCAGGAATTATTCTTGGCGAAGTGAAAGACTGGAGGGCAGAAGGCTCAGGATTGTTGTCTAAGAAAAAAGTCTAGCCAAGCCAAAACCTCAGTTAATATGGAATAAGATGCAAGCAAGAAAATGGAAGCAAGACTCTTGAAGAAAGCAGACTCCATAATATCTTGGAACAATGAAATGCAAATCTGGGACGTGGATTTATCTTCCAGAGCTCCTGAAACTGTCCAGCATGTTTTGTGTGAAAGATCCACAAGTATCCCTACTGGTCTTATGAAGACTTTTTCCAGCAATCATTATCCCCCTACTTCCTTGCTCTTGTCATAGGGGAAAGTTGCATTAGAAATGACCAGCTATGCAAGCAAAGATTCAGTGGCCGGGTTGGCATATGGTGCTAAATCATGGCTAACGTAAACCAAGGTTTACAAAACAGCAACAAACCATGACTATTGTGCATGGTTTGTTCATGCCCAATAAACCACAGTTAAGCCACTAGGCTGGGTTTGAATGATCAAGTTTACTTAACCATGGCTTAGCATTATGTGCAAGCCAAGTCAGAATATAATTGGTGGGAATAAAGGGACGCAGGTGGCGCTGTGGGTTAAACCATAGAGCCTAGGACTTGCCGATCAGAAGGTCGGCGGTTCGAATCCCCGCGATGGGGTGAGCTCCCATTGCTTGGTCCCTGCTCCTGCCAACCTAGCAGCTCGAAAGCACGTCAAAGTGAAAGTAGATAAATAGGTACCGCTCCGACGGGAAGGTAAACGGCGTTTCCGTGCACTGCTCTGGTTCGCCAGAAGCGGCTTACCCCAGAGTCAGCCACAACTGGACCTAATGGTCAGGGGTTCCTTTACCTTTACCTTTAAAGGGAAGATATAATGTAACACCACATCTGATTTCAGTGGAAAGGGGAAAGTTGTTGGTAAGACTTAAGTCTTGGAAATGTTCAGTATTAAACTAACCCACCACCCACCAGCTTCCCACAAAGCAGTGGATTTTAGAACATCTGTTTAATGATAACTATAGCAATGTAAACTACCCAAATGAAACTACCACCCTTCTTTTTTATTATTAGCCAAAGTCATATGTAAAGGTCTGTATAATGCTTTTATTGTGGCTTATCTCATGTGTGGAACTACTGTGGGACAGAGATATAAAGGTGGTCCATACATTGATTGAGTGTGCAGTCAACATACTCAGATAGGGAAATGGAAGGATGGCTTCTCCTTCGCCTACACTCAATTGGCGCAATTTGTTTTTAAAACTTGTTGTTGTTGTTGTTTAGTCGTTTAGTCATGTCCGACTCTTCGTGACCCCATGGACCAGAGCACGCATGCATACAAAACTTACATGCATACAAATGCACATGCTGGATTCCCTGTGTGGAAAGAAGGGGGTGTTCTGCATGCCCAGACAGGGCAAAGGTGTACATGGGAGAATTGGTGCAATTCCACTTCCCACTTTCTATGTGTTAACAGTATCCAGTTAGGATATACTGTATTCAGCCCTACAGCTCAGGGGTGAGGAACCTCAGGCCCAGGGATGAAATGCCCTCTGTATAGGGCACTTGGGCTCTGTTAGTCCCCTTCCCGGATCCCCCCTTCTCCTCAGGCTTATCCCACATTGATCCTGTTTGAGGGTCTGGAATATGTGTTTGAACTTTGGTAATGCCTCTTGCTTGCATGGCCAGAGGGTGGAGAAATGTACCTGAGTGTCAACCCTGCTTGACTTTTGCTTGGCTGCAGTGTAGGCTACTGTACAATGATAAGGGCCACATCCACGTTGGCCTCAGGCCCTGCCCACCACTTGCATGTGGACCCTGAAATGTTCCCCCCAACAGAATGTGGCCCCCGGGAACAAAACAACAAAAAAAATCCCTAGCCCTACTATAGATGCTCTCAAGGGATAATAATATCTGGTTTGAAATGTAGCATGTCCTCCCTCAATGGCACCCTTCATGAAGCGTCTGCCAACCTTTGGCAGCGACTTTTAAAATATGGTAGGCTCTTTCTAGCATAGTAACAACGCTACAGAACACTGAGGCAAAATTGTTGAAAGAAGCAAATCCGCAAGCATGGCACCCTCGCCATTTGTGATCACTAACAATGGAGTCAATATTGTAAGGATGACAGTCAGTTCACACATACTGGAGTTTTGTCTTTTAAACGTAGCCTGTGCCTGCAGCTGCATTCATTTTCTAAACAATGGTGGCTGCTGCTGTTGTTGTTTGTTGTTGTTGTTATTTGGCATTGTTGAGGATCTCCTGGCAGGGGCTCACAAAAGCTGCTGTCATATCCGTCACTCAGCAAAAGCTTGTAGAAATTCTTTTTTTGAGCTGCAGGAGGAAGTAATTTACTCATCCACAGATTATAAAACTGGAAGTGCCAGCTTAATGATCTTTGACTCCCTCCCCTCCTTCTGCAGGTGGAACATGAGAAAGCCTTGCTTGTGCTCACGGAGGCATGTAAACTACCAGCGGCAAAAGGAAAAGGTGTGGCGCAGTTTCAGCAAATGCCATGTGTCAGATGACAGAGGTGCAGCAGGAGGGCCACACACATTCCAAAATCTGGAGTTTTGATGTTCTTCGGAAAACAAGCTCAAATCTGTGCTCATATTTTAAATATGTACAAGCTCCTCACCTTTAGGATGTACAAAATAGGTAGTCCGTATTCTTGATACATGAGCAGAGCAATCCAAATCATAGGAAGCCAGAGTAATTTCCAATGGGGTAATTTATGCCAGTGTAAGGTAAAGGTAAAGGGACCCCTGACCATTAGGTCCAGTCGTGACCAACTCTGGGGTTGCGGCGCTCATCTCGCTTTATTGGCCGAGGGAGCCAGCGTACAGCTTCTGGCAAAAACCGCTTCTGGCAAACCAGAGCAGTGCACGGAAACACCGTTTGCCTTCCCACCAGAGTGGTACCTATTTATCTACTTGCACTTTAACGTGCTTTCGAACTGCTAGGTTGGCAGGAGCAGGGACCGAGCAACAGGAGCTCACCCCGTCATGGAGATTCGAACTGCCAACCTTCTGATCGGCAAGTCCTAGGCTCTGCGGTTTAACCCACAGCACCACCCGTGTCCCTTTTTTGCCAGTTTAATGTACCCCTATTCCAAACTCTGTTCAGGAGTTGGGCTAAAGCTGGCTGAGATGGCCTGAGCTTTGCAGAGAGAAAACAAACCTTTAACATAGAGTTTGACTTGCGTGTTCAGACCCAGAGACCTCCCCTCTAAATAAATTCACACATGACTCAAATTTTAGTTTTGGTTTTTGGCAGAATTTAGGCCACAACTTTATAGATTACAGAAGGTGAGTGGTTGCATAGGCTGTGGTTCGACTAGCTCCCAGCACTCTTGCAGGCAGCGCTGACCCAGGGCACCAGCATAGGTCAGCTGAGGGTGAACACCTGGGAAGGTGAAAAGCCGGGTCCAGACTCTGTTCACCACCCAGATGCCTCCCTGGACTCAGGTATGGGCACAACCCCCTCTCAGGGGTTGACCAAACCAGTTGAGTCCCTATATTCCTTTAACGGAATACCCTTCACATAGGGATGGCAAGAGCGTTCTCCCATCCCTATCACCTGAACCAGAGCCTATCCGCAACCTTAAAGTTGTGACGATTTGCTACGCGGCAGGCAAAACCCAAATGGCAACAGCCAAACAGCCAAGTGGGGAAATTCCTAACGTGCAACTGGCCCAACAACAAACAACGGCATAGCAAGGTCAAACACACAAAGCCCTAAAATTAGGAAGAGGTGGGCAGGTGTTCCGAATGCATGAGCTGAAATAGGAAGCTCTGGATCACGTGCATGGGTATAAATAGGTCCCTCGATCCATTCGGACTGTGCTCCATTGGTCAGATTGAACCCAACACTGAGGGACCTCCCAATCAGGTGTTGTGGCAACCAATCAAACCCACCCACAACACAGGAGGTCAGTCTCTAGGTCTCACCGCACATGATTTACCATCACCCTTGTTGCCAATGTAACTTCTGTGAGATAACCAGCTTCATGCTTAGGTCTAATTAATGCAGAAAGGGATTAATACCCTAGAGTTTACAGGGAACCAGACAGAGGGCATTCTCAGTAGTTGAAATATACTCAGAGTCGCAAAGTGATTTCATGCTCTTTATTCAGCTCATAGTGGTGAGGAGGAATGAATAAATGTCCCCTCACAGTATCTGCTTTATATACATTATTTACACAATGGGCTGCACATGATTGGCTAATTCTGGAATTCTACTGTAAGCCAATCAGATTGTGGATTCACTTCTATCTGGAGCAGGATTGGGTGGTTCCTGCCAACCAATCATACTGCTGCATTGTTCTAGGACCAATCAGACTGCTGCATTCTGAATCCTATTGTTCTAGGACCAATCAGACTGCTACAGTTTGGATCCTATTCAACTCAGTACATAACACCCCTCCCCTCTAAGTTCCAGTCCTGCCCGGGAGGTCGCATTCATAGTCCTCAAGGTATGCCGGCGGCCTACGTGTGCGTTGTGGCCTGGGGTGTTCCCTGGTCCGGGCTCCGGGTTCTGGCTCGTGTTCCAAGGATGCTGGCTGTGATGCGGCTGTTTGGTCTGGTGCAACCGGCTCGCTCAGTCGTGGTTCTGGTTCCGGTGTCCTTTCGGCCTCACGGGTCCTCTCTGTATTTACTGATTCTGCCTCTCCTGCTGGCCCCTCCTGCTCTATGGGCCTCACTGCCCCGCTGTTCCCTTGGGACTCCTCTGACCTGTCCTCCTCCTGGTTTTCTCCCGGGAATCGTCGCCGTATCTGGTCGCAGTGGCGGCGCCAGCATTGCCCCCCATCCGTTAGCACCTCGTACGACACGGGGCCAGTGACCCTGGTGATTGTGGCGGGTACCCATGCTGGGCCTGCCCCAAAATTCTTTGCGTACACTGGGTCCTGGGCCTCGAAGGTCCGGGGGTTCCTGCCTTCCCCCACCACTACCTCATCCTGAGCTCTATCGGGGTGAAGGCGGTCCAATCTGATTGCAAGGCGCCGACCCATTAGTAGTTCAGCGGGGCTCCGGCCAGTCGTTGAGCTGGGGGTGCTGTGCTGTGCTAGAAGGAATGTGGCAAGGCGGTACTCCCAGTCCCCTTGCGTCATGCGGCGAAGGGTGTCCTTGGTGGTCCGCACCATGCGTTCTGCTTGGCCATTGGTGGCAGGGTGGAACGGCGCCGAACGGATGTGGCGGATGGCGTTCTGCGCTGTGAAGGTTTGGAATTCTCCTGACGTAAATGCAGTCCCGTTGTCTGAGACGAGAGTGTCAGGGAGCCCGTGGGTTGCAAACAGCCTGCGTAGTACCCGGATGGCTGCGGACGTGGAAGTGGACGGTACCAGTGCGACTTCCAGCCATTTGGTGTAGGAGTCCACCACTATGAAGAATGTTTTCCCCTGAAAGGGGCCAGCGAAATCCACATGCAGGCGTGACCATGGTGCTCGGGCGGACTCCCAGGACTGGACTGGGGCCCTTGGGGGATCTGGGCGGGATTCTTGGCAGGCCTGGCAGTGTTTGACCCAGGCCTCTATCTCTCCATCGATCCCCGGCCACCACACATAACTCCTGGCAAGGGCCTTCATTCTTACTACCCCTGGATGTGTCTCGTGTAGGGCTGTGAGGACCCTTTTGCAGAGGGGCTGGGGAACAACGACTCTGCTTCCCCATAACAGGCACCCCTTGTGGGCCGACAGTTCATGTTTGCGGGTTGTGTAGCCGGCGAATTCTGGCCCGGGGCTGCTGCTGGGCCATCCCCTCCACACCCAGTCCAGGACCCGGGAGATGACCCTATCTTTCTTGGAATGGTGTGCAACTTCTTGTGCCTGAATGGGGCGGTCGGGAAGCAGCTCCAGGCTCATAACCTCTTGTGCAGGTGCTGGGTCAGGGCCTGTTTCCGGTAGTGGTAGCCTGCTGAGGGCGTCCGCATGGCCCATCGCCTTCCCAGGTCGGTGAATCAGTGCATACTGGTAGCTGGCAAGGAAAATTGACCACCTGAGGACGCGAGGAGACAGCACTTGGGGGGTCTGCTTTTCGGGGGCAAACAAGCCAAGCAACGGCTTGTGGTCAGTCACCACGGTGAAGGGCCGCCCGTACAAGAAATCATGGAATTTTTTTACTCCCTTTACGATTGCCAGACCCTCCTTGTCGATTTGCGAGTAGTTCCGCTCGGTTGTGTTGAGTGTCTGGGAAAAGTACGCCATCGGTACCTCTCTTCCATCCGGGAGTTGGTGCCCCAGGACAGCTCCAATGCCATAGGGTGAGGCGTCGCATGCTAGCACCACCGGCAGCCTCTCGTCGAAGTGTGCCAAGACCGAGTTTGAGACAAGCAAGTCCTTGACTGCCTGGAATGCGGCCTCCTGGCGCTGGCCCCACACCCAAGGGGCCCGCTTGTCCAGGAGTCTGTGTAGGGGCTCCGCTACCGCCGCCTTGTGGGGAAGGAAGGAATGGTAAAAGTTCAATAGTCCCAAGAAGGCCTGAAGTTCAGTCTTGCTCTTGGGCGCTGGGGCATCACAAATGGCCCGTACCTTGTCCCCAGTCGGGTGGACCCCTTCTGCGTCCACCATAAATCCCAGAAAGTCCACCTGAGGCACTCCTAGTAGACATTTTTCCCGCTTCACCTTGAGACCCGCCGTCTGGAAACGGTGCAGAACGGTGCGGAGGCGGTCCTCAAACTCCTCTGGTGTGGGGCCGGCAATCAACACATCATCGAAGAAGGGGGTGACGCCAGGAATCCCTTTAAGGAGAGAGTCCATTATATTCTGGAATATGCCTGGTGCCACGCTGACACCGAATTGCAGCCGCTTTACCCTGAACGCTCCTCTGTGCGTCACAATCGTCTGTGCCTCTGCTGTGGCCTCATCTACTGGCAGCTGTTGATATGCTTGGGCCAAGTCCAGCTTGCCAAAAATTTTCGACCCAGCCAGGGTGGCAAGGACATGGCTGACCACTGGCACTGGGTATGCGTGGGCCGTGAGGGCCTTGTTTATGGTACATTTGTAGTCTGCGCAGATGCGGACCGAACCATTAGGCTTGACGGGTGTGACGATTGGGGTTTCCCAGGGAGCATTAGGCACCGGCTCCAGCACTCCTTGCTCTACGAGTCGGTCCAATTCCTCGTCTATACGGGGTTTCAAGGCGAACGGGACCCGGCGGGCCTTGAGCCTGACCGGTCGTACTGCGGGGTCAAGCTGTAGCGCAATGGGGGGGCCCGTATACTGTCCCAATTTCCCATCGAAAACCCCTGGAAATTCCTTGCATATGGCGTCCACGTCCACTTGTAAGCTAGTGTGGTTCACCCCGGTGACAGCTAGCCCCAGTGGTCCAAACCATGCCAATCCCAGTAAGCTAATGTAGGGGCCCTTGACCACAAGCAAGTCCAGTTGCCGCGTCCGCCCTCGGTATTGCACCCTGAAGGTCCCCACCCCCATTGTGGGGACCTTACGTTTCTGGAAGTCCCGGAGGGTGAATGGGGCCGGCCTGAGTTTGGGACCCCCAGTGGGACACAGTTTCCTTAAGGTCCTTGCCGAGATTATGGATAGAGTTGAACCCGTGTCAAGCTCCATGCGGCATGGGGCCCCCTCTATCTGTACCTCTACATAAATTTTCTCTACGTTGGGGTGGGGCAACTGGTATACCTGGAAGTCCGTGAGCTCCGTCGAGTTGCCTTGGTGCGTTGGGCCCCGGGACCTGGGGCTCTTGGATTGGTCATCTGATGCCTGGTGTCGGGTGGGCCGAGCCCGACACACCCGGGCGATGTGTCCCGATTTTCTGCACTGCCTGCACTCTGCGTTGCGGAAACGGCAGGTCCTCCTCTCGTGACTCTCCCCGCAGCTTGCGCAGTTCCCTCCTTCTCGTCGAGGCAGCTGTGGTCTGTGCGCTGCTTGAGTGCGCTGCTGTACTCGGTGCACCTCCTCCCTGTCGGATCCTGAGTCGTCGGTGAGGTCTTCATGGTGGACCCTCGGTTGGGATGGCAGGCTCGGCCGTGCCTCTTGGGTCGACCTCTCGGCAGCTTCTGTTGCCAGGGCCTCCTCCAGAGCGACCTGGAACGTTAGGTCCTTCTTAGCGTAGAGGCGCCGTTGCAGCTTCTCATCCTTCAGGCCACCGACGAGGCGGTCACGAAGCATGTTCTCCAGCTCTGAGAAGTTGCAGAACCGGGCGGCTTGGCGGAGAGAGGTCACAAACCCAGTTATGGTTTCCCCAGGGGCTTGCCGCTTTGCGTAGAAGGCATTTCGACGAGCCACCACTGAGGGCTGCGGCGAAAAGTGCCCCTTCAGCTGTTCCATTATTGTTTTGTATGGAACAGTAGCGACGTCTTCAGGCGCAAGGAGAGCCCGGGCGATTTCAAACGTCTCCTCTCCGCAGACGCTGAAGAATATCGCCCTCTTCTTGGCGTCTTCTTCGTCGGTGACCCCTTTGGCTTCTAGGAGGAAGGTGAAACGGGAGGCGTACGCTTCCCAGTCTCCAGATGCTGGGTTGAATGGCGAGAAGCTGCTGTTGGCTGCCATTCTGAGTTCCTTGTGCCCCGGAGCTGAAGCCTGGATACACGGTGCGAGGCAGCGGTGCGGCAGTTGGCGGTGCTGCGGTGCTGTGTGTGGCAGTCAGCTCAGCGGGATCCCATCCTCGTCGCCAGTGAAATATACTCAGAGTCGCAAAGTGATTTCATGCTCTTTATTCAGCTCATAGTGGTGAGGAGGAATGAATAAATGTCCCCTCACAGTATCTGCTTTATATACATTATTTACACAATGGGCTGCACATGATTGGCTAATTCTGGAATTCTACTGTAAGCCAATCAGATTGTGGATTCACTTCTATCTGGAGCAGGATTGGGTGGTTCCTGCCAACCAATCATACTGCTGCATTGTTCTAGGACCAATCAGACTGCTGCATTCTGAATCCTATTGTTCTAGGACCAATCAGACTGCTACAGTTTGGATCCTATTCAACTCAGTACATAACAGTAGTGGTGCCCACTGTGGAATGCCCTCCCATCAGATGTGAAGGAGATAAGTAACTATACAACCTTTAGAAGACACCGGCAGGCAGCCCTTATTAGGGAAGGTTTTTTTAATGTTTAATGTTTTATTATGTTTTTATATATGTTGGAAGCCACCAAAGGGACTGGAGCACCCCAGTCAGATAGAAGGGGTACAAATCATCATCATCATCATCATCATCATCATCATCATCATCATCATCTTTGGCCTGATCTGGCAGGGCTCTTCCTATGTCTTTCTTTATATCAATTTGGGGCCAGGTTGATCTTCCTTTGCGGAAGTTGAGCAACCAGCTAGTAGCCTTTGGTCTTCTCTGGTGGGTCACAATTCTACATACATGCCCAATCTCCTCTTTGCACTTACAAGACAACTAATAGCTGAAGCTCTGTTGGTGCCGAGTGTGAGGGAAACACGCTTCATGCAGTTGTTGGTTCTCTATTTATGGGCTAGGACTAGGCAGGTCTCCCCTTTGCAATGTTTCCCTAATGTTTACATTGCTATCAGCTTTCCTCTCTCCCCACCTTGCCCCTCCCTCACCCTCTAAAATGTCCCCAGGGAATGTTAGTTGTTTGCATTTATACCCAGATCTAATACAAATCACGGGCATGTTATGCACTCTGTTTCACAGCTGAAAATAGGGACTGAAAATGTCACGCCCCTGTTTCTATCCCAATGCACATCTGAGACAAGTTTCATCTAGTCTCCTCCTCTTGGAAATCTAACTTCTAGAGTCCTTGGGAGGAATCTGCACAAACAAGATTTCAAAAAGACACCCCCTCCCCACCACAAGACAAACAAAAGGGACAAAATAAGAGCAGTGATTTACCAGGTAATAAAAATAGGAACTACCCCAGGCAAATTAAGACAGCTGGAGCACATGGTACACAATTTCCTCTGACATAAGTGAGGGTGACTGGGCAATGCATGAAATGAATTTAAGAGAAAACCAGTGGGAGCTGCAACAAAACATTGCAACATGGAGTGCTCCTGCCAGCCATGCCTTTTTACAGAATACTCTGTTCTGTTCTCTCCAACGTTCTATTGCCATTGACCATGCTCAGTTCTCACTGTGCTTCTTTTAAAAACCATCTAGGTTTCCCCTCCCCTTAAGATGATTTGTACTTTTGCAACCCTTAGAACATGCTGATAATTCCCCTTTCATGTCTCAGTAACTCTGTTTTGATTCCAGTCCTGTTGGCACTCAGCTGTGGAGTTCTCCATTAGAGGGAGTGACAACTCACACAAGAAACACTTAACAGAATATGGCTAAGTGCTTTTGTTTGGGGGCTCTTTTATAGCTTGAAAGGTTTTGATTTCCATTTGCCAATAGTTCTGGGTTGCCGGTACATAAACCAACAGCACTCCATCCTAGTCCACCCCTCTAAAAATACACTTTTGATTCCATTTGAAAATCTCACCCCAAAAAGCATCATGGCTGAATGAATAATAATCTAATTCTCGGCACTTCCTTTCATTGCATCTGCCATTCATTCCCTCTCCCTGAGCACCTATATCAGCCACCAGCATAATGGCTGGATACTGAAGAGGAATTTAAGTTCCATCATATTTGCAAGTCCAATGGCACCTGAAGACTGATTATTAACCAGGTGGCAGGAAGTCTGCAAGAAAGCTCTGTCTGCAATTTTTTTTTTTGACTTGGTTGCTATAGCATGGATCATGTATGCTTTTGACTATCTGGCTAAAGTTCTGTCAAGAGAAAACTTCTGCTTCTACTGATTCATACATTCACATTCATCATGTGCTGGTCCAGGGGGGAAGGTTACCGTTGTCGTAGTCAAAGTCCAGTCCTGAGTCACTAGCCTGGAAACAGTTCACAAGGAGCGAGGCGAGGTCCGAAGCAGGAAGCTGGGCGGGGACAGGAACACTGGAAGGTCAGAAGCTGGAAGCCGGGCGGGGACAGGAACACTGGAAGGTCAGGTCTGGTCCGGGTAGGAGCAGGTACTCAACGACGATGTTGCTCCCGCAACCTGGGACTGCGCTGACTGGCCTTTATCTTCTCTGAGGCCAGGGGCGGTCCCGGCCCCCAGGAGACCCGCCTCTCCTGGCCTTAAGGCGAGCACTCCTCCTGGGAGAAACCAGTTCCCTTCGCCTCTCTGCCCTGAGCCTCTGCAGTTCAGGAGAGGCTGAAGGGTTACTGAGCCCAGGGGGAGACTCACCTGTAGGCACTGAGTCCTCAACCACCTCCGGAGCCAGTGTGGATTCACCTGGTGCCTGCTCCTGAGGATCCGGCACAGGTGCAGGCGCTTCAGAATCAAGGCCCTGCCCCAGTTCAGCCGGCCCTGGAGGCGGGGACTCCTGTGCAGGCTGGGATTCCTCCGGTTCAGCCTCTGAATCGGATTCCCAGGCCATCACACATCACTTGATTGCTGGAACTTCAAGCGACGAGTTGCCATGGTCTTTGGGGCACCTTGTTGCTCTCCCAGTACTTTGAATTGCCACCCATCAGTTTTCTGCACTGCATTTTCCCCTCACTGGAATTTGTGCTGCTTTTGATTGTTTTAGCTGCTGCATTTTACGCTGATTGTAGTTTCTTTTTTGCTGGGCTACCAGCCATTGGGATTTATTTCAGTGTTATAATTTGTTTTTTAACTATATAGGATAGTCTGCAAGTATCATTAAACAATATAAAACAGGAATCAGTCGTGGGATAACAATAATACAACAAGCAATCCTTTTGTCGGCAGAGAATTTAGGGGAAGTATCTCACTACATTTCTTTAGGAGGAAAGTAAATTCTCCAAGTTTTCCTGATGCCCAGCATTCACACCTCTTATCTCACCCCAGTGCTGTGATGAAGCAGGCCACTGGGAGCTGGATCTTGCCCACCACTCTCAATCTATGAGATTTTGGTCTCAGGCTTACCTGGGAGCGAACCCCTTTGAACTCTATGTGCCATCAAGTCAGCTTTCTGAGGGAAGAACTCTGTGTGAGAAACTGCGCTGTCACCAGTTCTGCTCCTCAGTCTGATCTGGGAGGGAGAAGAAGAGCACTTATGGGGAGAGACTGCTCTTTCATCAAACAAAAGGCAGCCAGAACCTGTACGTGACGTTGGAGAGGAATAGCTATTCTTCTAGACAGCCCAGATCTGCATAGACAGAACTATATAACTGCACTATAATTATGAACTGAGACTTGAGGAACTTTTGTTTGAGCTTGTTTTCCCCTCCTCCCTCCTATTCCATTCTCCTCTTGTGCCATGTCTCTTAGATTGTGACTGAGCTTAAGGGCAGGGACCGTCTTAGGGTTGCTCTGGGATGTAATCGCCATAATTTATTTATATATATATTTTTAAAAACTCAGTAAGACTAACTTTTGAATACACATGTGTAGAACTGCACTTTGGGGGTACTTTTGTTTTTAGGAGACAGTGCTCACTAATTTCTGTTAGATATGATAGCCGTCTTCAAATATCTAAAGCCGTCTTCAAATATCTAAACATGGAGGATGGAGCAAGGTCGCTTTTTCCTGCTCTGAAGGCCAATAGATTCAAGTTACAAGAAAGGAGATTCCAACTAAACATCAGAAAGAACTTTCTGACTATGGAACAGACACCCTTGAAACGTGGTGCTTCCTTGGAAGTTTTTAAGAAGAGATTTGATGGCCATCTCATGTATGATGATCTAGTTGAGATTCCTGCATTTCAGGGGTTTGCACGAGGCGACCCATGGAATCTCTTCCTGCTTCCAACAGTTCTATGATTCTATCACAGTGGAAAGTTGTGTCACGTTGTGCAAATTTCCCTCACCTTTTCATCATCTCTCCTGGAACGTATCCTTAGAATCACCATGATTATTTAAAGGATAAAGCAGTACTTGTGCTTCTATAAAAACTTTTACTTTGGCAAATTCAAAATATGGTTAAGGAATCCTGGAGAGATCATAGGGCAAATAAGGTTTTTTTTGTTTTTGAAAGAGAACAGTTTTTCTCATTACAAACCACTGGAGGGGAAAAAAAATATTAAAAGCCATCCAAATTTCACAGGTTCAGGACATCTGAAATGAACCCAAACACCACTCGTGTTTCTATTGGGTTTTTTGTTTTGTTTTGAAATTCTGAGCTATTAATACATAGTATTTCTTTGTGACTCTTTTATAGACATTATGTCATTGTTCTGCCATGTTTTACTATTGACTAGTGACATTGTTGCCAGATATTATAATCATGCCATGATGCTACGAATGGAAAATGCTAAAATGTTTTCATGGGGCAGGGTGGCAGTTTGGCTCCATGCAAGAGATCCCGCATAAAAAGTTTCTTTTAAAGTATCTGGCATGTTATATAGCACTGCTGCTTTGTAAGGCAGGGCTGGGCAACTTGTAGCCTCCTAGATGTTGCAGGACAACAATCCCCATCAACCCTGACCAACGGCTGCGGGTGATGGGAGTTGGAGTCCAACAACATCTGGTGGGCCAAATGTTCCTCAGACTTGCCCTAAGAGGACACAGGCAGCTCAGGGTGGGGGAAATCAGCAAATGATTCACTTGCAGGTGCTGCAACCTGAAAAACTTTTAACCTGTATGACTGGGGTCTTCTTAAAGTCACTTTAGGGCCTTTTTGGAACAGGGATAGACAACCTGATGCCCTCCAGATGTGGACACACGTGACAGAGCTTTATAAATTATTTTGATTCATTTTCTTTTTATTTCATAAGAATTATGTATGGTAGGGTAGGAGAACTGGAAAAAAATACAGTGGTACCCCGCAAGACGAATGCCTCGCAAGACGGAAAACCCGCAAGACGAAAGGGTTTTCTGTTTTGGAGGCGCTTCGCAAGACGAATTTCCCTATGGGCTTGCTTCGCAAGACGAAAGCCCATAGGGAAATCTCCGGGGACCTCTTTTAAATGCTGGTGGTGGGGAGCAAAGCCTTTCCCCCCCTCCGGCCTTCAGAAGAGGTCCAGGAAGGCCGGCGGGGGCCGAAAGGCTTTGCTCCCCACCGCCAGCATTTTAAAAGCAGCCCGGGATAGCAGGGAAGAGCTTCCCGCTATCGCGGACGGCTTTTGAAGGCAGGCGGGGGGGAGCAAAGACTT
The DNA here is from genome assembly GCF_964106645.2 of Podarcis pityusensis. Taxonomy (NCBI): domain Eukaryota; kingdom Metazoa; phylum Chordata; class Lepidosauria; order Squamata; family Lacertidae; genus Podarcis; species Podarcis pityusensis. The sequence continues at coordinate 24,341,153 of NC_138027.1, read as the reverse complement.
TTGCCCCCCGCCCGCCTTCAGAAGAGGTCCAGGACCTCTTCTGAAGGCGGGTGGGGGGCAAAAGTCTTTGCTCCCCCCTGCCTGCCTTCCCGGGAGAGCGGAGAAAGGCAGCGCCTTTCTCCGCTGTCCCGGACGGCTTTTGAAGACAGGCGGGGGTGGGCAAAGACTTTCGCCCCCCGCCCGCCTTCAGAAGAGGTCCAGGACCTCTTCTGAAGGCGGGCGGGGGGCGAAAGTCTTTGTTCCCCCCTGCCTGCCTTCCCGAACGGCTTTTGAAGGCAGGCGGGGGGCAAAGACTTTCGCCCCCCGCCCGCCTTCAGAAGAGGTCCAGGACCTCTTCTGAAGGCGGGCGGGGGGCGAAAGTCTTTGCTCCCCCCTGCCTACCTTCCCGGACGGCTTTTGAAGGCAGGCGGGGGGGCCAAAGACTTTCGCCCCCCCCGCCCGCCTTCAGAAGAGGTCCAGGACCTCTTCTGAAGGCGGGCGCAGTGGCGTAGCGTGGGTTGTCAGCACCCGGGGCAAGGCAAGTAATTTGCACCCCCTAACCCGTGGATTTGGCGCCCCCTAACCCGTGGAGCGCGGCCCCCCAGATGTTGCGCCCGGTGTGGCCGGCCCAGCCTGCACCCCCCACGCTACGCCACTGTAGCACAGAACACCATCCCTAATCCTGCAACTGCAAAAAGTTCTGCAACACAGCACAACAGACCGTGCAAAAGGATCGTTGTTGATGCTTTTATTAAAAAAATGTAAACAACAGCCATCTTTATTTACACTATGAGCTAACTGTCTGAGATGGGTAAAACCAATCCCAAAGGGCCCTTACAAACAGTAGATTATGCTACATTTTCCTTGTTTAAATCCACAATGTTTTGGTTTTTTTAAATGCACTCTACCTCCCCACCCTTATACCCTTTCCACCCAAGACGTACACCTGATGCCTTTGTCACACATTACATGCACCCAACCCCTTCCCTGCAGTCAGCTAGATTTCCCTCGCAATAAACGTGGGTGGGTAGGTACCGGAGAAGGGAAACCTGAAAAGAGGAAGTGGCTGCTTTCCTGCATTCTGCCTCAGGGTCTTACTGCCCACCCTGCTCTGTTTCGTTGCTGTGTTTGCTCAAACGGAACAAAGAGCAGGGAAAGCCCCTCCCCTCCAGGCAGAGAGAGAGAGAGAGAGAGAGAGAGAGAGAGAGAGAGGCGCCCTCCACGAGTTGTCGAGCTTGGGCAATGGCTGCGCGGCCGACGGCGAGGCGCTAAGGCGCCGGCTCCCCAGGCTGCAGCGCTTGGCCAGGCGCTGCGCTTGCATGCCTGGCCACGCCCAGCTCGCCTCAGCGCAGCGGAAAACAGAAGCAGTGGCGGAGACGACGACCCCCCACCCCAACCAAGCCTCGATTGCTTGTCCCTTCCCTCTGGACTCGCGCCCCCCCAAATGTTGCGCCCGGTGCGGCTGGCACCCCTGGCACCCCCCACGCTACGCCACTGGGCGGGCGGGGGGCAAAAGTCTTTGTCCCCCCCTGCCTGCCTTCCCAGGGGCTTTTACATCGCCCCGGACAGCGGAGAAGTCCTCCGCTGTCCCGGGCGATTTTAAAATGCCGCCCGCCAGCATTTTAAGATCGCCCCGGACAGCGGAGAAGTCCTCCGCTGTCCCGGGGTTTTTTAAAATGCTGGGGGTGGGAAGAAAAGCCCTTGTCCCCCCCCCCAGCCTTCAGAAGAGGTCCGGGGACAGACTGTCCCCGGACCTGGTCTGAAGGCGGTTTCCTTAGGAACGCATTAATTGATTTTCAATGCATTCCTATGGGAAACCGTGCATCGCAAGACGAAAAACTCGCAAGAAGAAAAAACTTGCGGAACGAATTAATTTCGTCTTGCGAGGCACCACTGTATCCACATCTGGCAAACAATACGCCCCTTTGGTTTCAGATAGTACATGGGTTGATGAGTCTTAATTTCACACAAATTTCACAGCCCTCTACTGGCTATGATGGCTCGCTTACCAGAAATAATGTATTTAGTGTTAACTCCGGAAGTGTGTACTTGATTGTGACCAAACCAAGTTTCCTGATGTATATTTTGCTCTGGGAGGCTTGGTTTGGTCAGAATCGGGTATATACTTCCAGAGTTAACACTAAATATATTACTTTTAATAAATGAGCCACCATGGTCACACTAGAAGGCTGTGAAAATTTGTGTCCCAGGCTTTTTAGACTTATCTACCCATGTACTGTCCGAAACCAAAGAGATGCATTGGTTTTCCAGATGTGAAATACATTTGCATTATTTCCAGCTCCGCTACCCCACTAATACTACTTTTTTGTAATAAAATCTCAAAGTGACTTACAACAAGAATAAAACAATAACATTACCAATAAAAAACAATTTTAGGCAACTATTTAAAACATTTAAAAAATTAATCAAAATCCACAATGAGCTAAAAACCAGATGAAAACGCAGGTGGGTAGTCTACATGTTTGGATAGACTTGTCCAAACAAAAACATTTTTTTAGCAACCACTGGGTACAATTGTACCTTGGACGTCGAACGGAATCTGTTCCAGAAGTCCGTTCGACTTCCAAAACATTTGGAAACCAAAGCGTGGCTTCTGATTGGCTCCTGCAGGAAGCTCCTGCAGCCAATCGGAAGCCGCGGAAGCCCCGTTGGACATTTAGCTTCCAAAAATAGTTCACAAACCGGAACAGTCACTTCCGGGTTTGCGGCGTTCGGCAGCCAAAATGACCGAGAACTGTTCGAAAACCAAGGTGCGACTGTAATTTTTAAATATGTTGAACATCATTGGGCCCAGGACAGAGCCTTGCAGCACCCAGCTTGACACTGTGGCACCCTATAGGACATCTGGTAGGAATATGGCTGCTCTACAGATGGGCTTTTGGTCTGATCCAGTATGGTCCTTATGTCCATCTGGAGAGGGGCAATTCTCTCCCCTATTCATCCTCAGCTTAAACAATGGAAAGTTCCTCGTCTCCATAGCCCCCATCACCATCAATTGCACACAATGAGAAAGCCTGGTATCTCCATGTTCCTTCCATCCTGAGACCCCACACCTCATGGATTGAAGGAGACAGATGGCATACCAGACGTCTAGCCGGTGCAAGTGCACTGCACATCACCCTCAGAAGCATGTGTCAAGCAAAGGGCAGGAGTTCACCTTGAGCAGACCTTTCCTACTACACCTGGGGGATGTTATTGTTTGGGAGACTCTGAATCCTCTCTCAAATACCGTTAGCATAGCTGAAGCAAATGCATCAAATGCCATCCTCATCTCTGCAGAACTAATGGCTACCAGAAGTTTTCTTGAGCGTATGACATAAAGAGAATGAACTTTGCCTTATCCATCCATGGAATTCCAATAAAAACAAGAAGTCTCACTTCCTCATAATAGAGGTTGGGGGGTTGAGCGGGGGAGAAAAAGAGGGGGAAACCACACGCTATATACATATGGTGCTGAATGACATGTGAGTGAAATGTGGGAGAACATAAAACAAAATTACAGGAAATGTTACTTGAGGAAACATGTTTTCATACGGCAAGAAAATCGCATATACTAAACCTTCTATTACTCATTATTAGCTAGCTACAGATCTGGTCTACGAAGGAGACACGGGGCCTGCGTGCTGCGGGCAGGGTGAGGGGTGGGATAATAAAAATGACATTTAAAAACATGTGGTGCTAAACCAACAGACCACTACGGTTTGCAATCTGCAAATCGTTTGAAGATATAGAACTGGTTTCAAGTTTCTGGGGACAGCGAGTTGGATCTAGATTAAGTCAGTCACACTTTAGTCCCATCAAATTTATTTGTTTGTTTGTTTGTTTGTTTGTTGCTTATTATAACCCCCACCAAAAGTGGCCCAAGGTGACTTAACAGCAAGATAATATACATAGAAGTAAAATCACTTAAAATCCAAATGAAAAACAACGTACTGTTAAAAGTTCCTAAAATGTTCATCCAGCTAGACAATAAAAAGGACCATACTCTATTAAAAGTTGAGCAGCACAGTGGAAGTTAACTTCACCATCAAAAGCCTGGGAAAGTAAATATATATTTGCCTCAGTCTTCGAAATTCGCAAGGCGCCAGGTGCATTTGCACCTGGGTATCTTCCACTTGTGACCAAGTGAAGATGCCCGGGCTGATGTCTGGTGCCTGATGTCTCCACCATGTGGAGGTAACCCCAAACTCTAGAATGAATGCAACAAGATTATCAATGCTTGTTCCTTTGAGAGCCGGTGTGGTGTAGTGGTTAAGAGCGGTGGACTCGTAATCTGGTGAACCGGGTTCGCGTCTCCGCTCCTCCACATGCAGCTGCTGGGTGACCTTGGGCTAGTCACACTTCTCTGAAGTCTCTCAGCCCCACTCACCTCACAGAGTGTTTGTTGTGGGGGAGGAAGCGAAAGGAGAATGCTAGCCACTTTGAGACTCCTTAGGGTAGTGATAAAGCAGGATATCAAACCCAAACTCTTCTTCTCTCTTCTTTTAGGTTGGTGGCAGACATACAATTGATTTTGTGGAAAAGTTGCTCCATTTACAGAATTGTAATCCTGCTGCTATTTAAATTCTATGAGTTGTTTTTTCTTCCATTTTGATGTTTTCTTAGACATTATTTATACCAGCCACCTCAAGCTTTGAAAGAGCTGTGTATAAATCAGTCATAAAAATGAAAACATGGTCCTCTATGGGAATTCGTTAGCATATCTCGGCCTGACATGTGCATCTCCGCTGTCAGTGTATGTCATATAAATGCCAGGCATTTTATTTATGTATGCATTTATGCACTGCTTTCCATTAATGAATGAAACGTCCAGCTACACTGAGTGATTATGTTTCTCCAATACTGATGAGCTAATGGAATAATTTATCTTGGCCAATTGAAAGAAAAGACGGATACAAATCAACCCCTTGTTAACGCAGAACTTCTCTCAAGTGATTGTCAGAGTTTAACTTCTTTTTTCCAAAGCTGAATTTATTAAGCTCTTTTTTCTTGCTTTAAGCTGCTGGTGGGGAACCTTTATATGTCTGGGGGCCACATTCGCTTATGGACAACCAGCTGGGACATAGCTGTCAATGTTTTCCTTTTTTTAAGGGGAAATTCCCTTATTCTGAATAGGATTCCTCGCAAGAAAAGGAAAAAGTTGACAGATATGAGCTGGGAGGACCAGATACCAGTGGAGGCAGAGGCACAAAGTGAAAGAAGCCAAAGGCACAACTAAGCAGGGCCGTGGATATGACTCTGGCCTTTGTACAGTAGGCTGCATCCCAACTGAAGTGTAGGTGGGTTCCCAAGAGACAAGACACAGTGATAACAGCAAGAACCTTATTAAACTAACAAAACTGGACAACAGGGGCAAAGAAACTGCTTAAATACATTTCTGAAGGCCTGGGCCACTCCCACTCTCAACGTGATTGGCTGTCTAAACTCCCAAGCTGCGTATCATAACTCAGAGTTTAAGGGCCAATGGCAGAGGCCCAAATCCTGAAAAGTTCTGTGACTGGATATCATGTACCGAATCAGAGCACAGGGGCTCAGAATCCTTAGTCCAGACTCAAGCTCAGGCAAACACAGACCACTGAATACATAACACCAACTGCACAAAGGTCAGCGGTTTCTGCACTCACATACATGCACTCCTACATCCAGACAAGCAGGAGACATTAATACAGCTTAAGGTTATCTCGAACCACGGAAAAGCACTCGAGTGGGGAGTGGAGCAGGGCTTGGAGAGAGGAGGTGTGGATCAAGGAAAGTCCCAAAGGCCAGATAGTGGAATTTGGAGGGCCACATTAGACTCCCAGGCTTAAGGTTCACCACCCATCCTTTGCATCTGCATATGAGAAGAGAAAGGGATATGGTAGTGCTGTGCCAAATATGTATTTCTCTATTGCTGCCCTGTAGGCTTGCAGTGGCATCCCAGAGCACCAGCCTACGTGACAACACCTCTCTTACTTCCTTCAAATGTCTCCTCCAAACCAGCATTATTCTAGACACAGAATAATGGCTGCCTTATGAGGGGAAAAACCAAAGGGACAGCGGAATGGTGTTTCCTGAAAGAAGGCATGGCTGGCTTTAACAGTACAGTGGTACCTCGGGTTAAGAACTTAATTCGTTCTGGAGGTCCCTTCTTAACCTGAAACTGTTCTTAACCTGAAGCACCACTTTAGCTAATGGGGTCTCCCGCTGCCGCCACGCCGCCGGAGCACAATTTCTGTTCTCATCCTGAAGCAAAGTCCTTAACCTGAGGTACTATTTTTGGGTTAGCGGAGTCTGTAACCTGAAGCGTCTGTAACCTGAAATGTCTGTAACCCGAGGTACCACTGTAACAGGAGCATCTAAAACTGCAGACCCACTTGTGAGTCACTGTTAGTGAACTAATTCACTGAGTGTAGATTCGTATGTTATCAAAATTGCTTTATCCACACACAAACACACACAACGTGATGTCAAGTATATATTATATGGCCAGATGTTGTGTCACTGAGCATAGGAGAAAAAACTGAGAGACCAGAGCAGCACTTTCTTACAAGGGTTTTGTGCTGACATGACAGCGCTTGTGGAGTTCAAAATCAATGCAGCTCCCCTGCTACTCAGTTTAAGATGAATCCACATGTGTTGCAAATGGAATCACATAAATTATACAAGTTGTAAATAATTGTCTCTCGTGCCTGCTTCTGGCACAGCAGTTAACCATGTACTGACAAAGCACTGCATCTCGGGCCATTCATCCTTGTTTCCCTTCATGTACCTGAAAGGCGTAAGTAACATCAGAGTCAACCCAAAGATGCATCTTTTCCTTGCAAACATTAGGTGCTGCAGTGCCGCTGTGGATAGTTATTATTTATTAAAGTTCTATACCGCCCTTCAGCCAGGGCGGTTTACAATATAAAAACACAAAAAAGCTAACCATAGTAAAAAACCCCAAAAATAATACCCCCACAGTTTAAAAGGCCACAGAATTGTTTAATTAGCCAAAGGCCTGTGAGAAGAGGAATGTTGTCGCCTGGCACCTAAATTTATGTCACAGAGGCACCAGGTGAGTCACTGTTGAAAGAGAGAGGGATGTGAAACAGCTCTGCACACCTGGGATGATAGACCTTCCAAGTGTCCCTAGTTTCTAGGGACATCCCTGATTTAGAGAACTTTTCTGAGTTTCTGATTTGATCCCGAAATGTCCCACGTTTCCTTAGATGTCCCTGTTTTCACTGAAGAAATGTTGGAGGCTATGGAGTTATCCAACCCCCCGAGCCGTCTGAAGGCAATCCCGTCTAGGGAATTATTTAAAAAAAAAATGTTTAATGTTTTAAATATGTTGGAAGCTGCCCAGAGTGGCTGGGGCAACCCAGTAAGATGTGAAGGGGTATAAATAGTAAAATTACTATTATGGAATGGAACGTCCCTTTTTTCATTGGAGAAATGTTGGAGGGTATGGGATGGGGATTCTGTCCCCCCCCCCCCCCGCTGCCGCCAGCTGATTCCCATCTGAAATGTACATTTAAAGCAGTGTCATACCCCTTTATACAGCCACGACTTCTCCTGAAGAATCCTGGGGTCTGGAGTTTGTTAAGGGTGCTGAGAGGCGTCAGGGCACCCCTATACTCCTCATTGAGCTACAAGTCCCACTGCGGTGGAACAATCAATCCCTCTTCCCAGGGAACTCTGGGAATTGTATATCTGTGAGGTGAATGGGGGTCTCCTAACAACCCTGCAGAAAGTAAAAGTATGTAAAGGTAAAGGACCCCTGGACAGTAAAGTGCAGTTGAATTTCACTATGGGGCACAGCATTCATCTACCCTTTCAGGTCGAGGGAGCCGGCGTTTGTCCGCAGACAGCTTTTCCGGGTCATGTGGCCAGCATGACTAAACTGCTTCTGACACAATGGGACACCGTGACGAAAGCCAGAGTACACGGAAACACTGTCTACCTTCCCACCACAGCAGTACCTATTTATCTACTTGCACTGGTATGCTTTCAAACTGCTAGGTTGGCAGGAGCTGGGACAGAGCAGCAGGAGCTGACCCTGTTGCACAGATTCAAACTGCCAGTCTTATGATTGGCAAGCCCAAGAGGCTCAGCGGTTTAGACCACAGAGCCACCCGCATCCTGATGTAAAAGTATGTAATTCACATTCATCAGTGAGGCTTTGGGGAAGGAGAGAGGAGTATTTGCATTTAAAAGAATGAACCCTTGCGCCAGTTTCTTCCTATTAGTCTTACTGAGGCTGCATCCACCTCAAGAAGACTGGGGGGGTTTTGTTTACCTCTCACAGACCTACAATCCCAACACCCTTAACAAACAGCAGTTCCCAGGAATCTTTGGGAGTGATGTGCTGTAAATGTGTGATGTGCACCCAGCCTCATGCTTACATATCTTAAGAAACAGCTCTTTTTGCTATCACTGTAACATGACAAATATATCTCCTTTATAAACTGCTTAATCAAAGATCTCTCTAAATGGTGAACTTAAAACCCATCTAAGCTCCCCAAAACTATACACATAAAATAATTATCTTTAAAAGAGATCAAAGCAGTAAAACTTTAAAAACAAATATAGGTAAGTAAATTGGGTGTGTGGCTAGCTTTGCTGAATATTTTTTTTTTTTTAATGGTTTTCAACAGGTGTCTAAAGCAATATAGGTAGAGAGGAAGCTTGCCTAACTAGCAGGTAGGGGTTCCCATATAAATTAGATAAATCCTTTTATGAAAATATGCAAGAGGACAAGGGGTCTCATACTCAGACCTGCACTCCTCATACCCAAAAGATAATTCTTGCACTTTGGGCAATCATGCCATGTGCTCATGGGGACGGGCCATTAGTAGAGTATTTGCTTTGTGTTACGGTATGTACTGAAGTTCTCACCCTGGGCCAGCAGGGGGATACTGTAGATAGTTTTCACTCAGGTCCACATATGCAAGTAAGGGATTGAAAGTAACGTTCAGTGATTGGATAGTTGCAGAAAGTTGTTACAGTTGCGTTGTAGTGGAGTTCTATATAGTTACAGAAAGTTGTTACAGTTGCGTTGTATGGAGTTCTATATGTTGCGTTGTAGTGGAGCTTTATATAAGCAGGCTGGCTGAACCCTTCAGTTCAGTTCTGTTCTGGCCTGTGAATAAACAAGAGCTGTTTGAAGAATCGCTGTGTCATCTGATATGTTCACCCACAACTTAACACTTTGCATAAGAAGACCCTGGGTCTCCAATCCCTGGCATCTCCACAGAGGGATGAGAGAGACCCCTCTCCAAAATCCCAAAGAGTTTCTGCCACTTCGCAGAGACAACATTGAGCTGGAGGAATCAGTGGTGTGAGCTGGCATGAGGCAGGTGTGTTCCTAGAGGCTAGCACCTGACACTGCCTTAATAAAGTGTGGCAAAAAAAAATATGGCCCATATTGGCAAGCTTATTGGAACACACTAAGATGGTGGAGCATTGAATGCCAACATACTCTCCTTCTTCCCCCTCCCTGTTCAAGCATGTGTGATGCCAGGAAGGAAATTCAGGCAAAGTATTATTAGATATATAAAAATATGACAAGACCACCGTGCAAGGGAGTAAGTTTACATGTGAAACTTGTCCTTTTAATAAAGCCACTGTAGAGAGATTTGTAATTAGGATAAAGCCATTTCAAACAAACCCGCCCATAATATTGAGGATCTCCATAATGCATGTTGATAGGCTTTTGATTTGCGATTTTGAAATGTGCTAGAATAATATACAACAAGCCGGCGAACAATGGCGGAATTGTTCAAAGGATACAAGGGAAACGTATTTGAGAAAGTCAAGCAATGCCTCAGGATCCTGACGGAAAACAAGCTTAAACAGAAAGTGATCTAACAGAAAAGTCTAGATGGAAAGAATATTAATTTTCTTTGCCTTGGCATTCCTCATGACACATCACCTCACAAGTTGTTCATATTAAATTAATAAGCTTCAAACCAGCCATACCTCAGGTTTGTGTTGACAGGCCTTTTCTATAGGTATGCCAGACTAGAGAATATATGCAGTTTTGGAATGCCTTTTTGGTCACCAACGGCTTGCAGTATTTAATCTGCACCTAACACATTTTCCCTGGTGTGATCATTTACTGCTATATTTACATGTACAGGTGTCGCCAACCTTTTTAGACCTGTGGGCACATTTGGAAACTGTGGGCACTGTCACAGGCACTACACACACCACAACCAAAGCACACACCACAACTTTGCGCTTGGTCCGGAAACTGCAGTTAGCAAAAGTATTCTGACAAGAGCAAGATCCTGCCAACATATTTACACCTCTGTTCAGATACCTGCACGGGCTGCAAATTTGTTACCGGGCCTTTTTCTCTCCTGGTTTTTTTTTAATAGAACTGTAGGAATTGCAAATGCCTTCTGTCAGAAGAACTGCTGCTAAATCCACAAGGTGAGTTTAAATAGGATGATAGCGTTTATTTATTTATTAAGACCTTTTTTATATCACCGTTCATGTTGCATCCTACGTTGCTGTGCAGAGGAATAAAACATATTAAACAATTTAAGGCAATAAAAATCCACAAAACAATGAAACACAGCAGTGATCCAAGGCAATATAGAACATGATGCTATATGCTGGAATAATAAAAAAAAAACCAGTAAAAGCTTCAAAACATGCATTTCCAAAGCTATTTCCCATCAAAATATGCTTGTTAAAATAATGCTTTTGTTTGAGCTGAGAACTGAATTGGAAAAGTCTGGAAGCCCAGGTGCCCAAGTTTCTCTCTTCACTTCAGCCCAGGAGACGCGGATCAGGGAATATTGGAAGTCACAAAGCCTAGATTTCCTCAAGCATTCCTTTCCTGGGTTTATATTATTGTATTTAGCAATATTTATACACCACTTAATTAAAAAAAAAACTTCTAAGCTGTTAACCTAATATTATGAAATATTCATTAATATATAGTGATAAAAACAGACTTTTTTAAAAAATGGGCCAAATATAATAATCAAAACAGCTATGAGCTGAGTCCCTCTTTCAATATTCCTGCTACATTGAAGTCTAAAGCTGGATCTACAGCAATCTTTAAAACGTTATGAGAACAATATTAGATGCAACGTTCTATAACGTTTAACATGCATTTCCCCTCTGCTGGTGGCCCTCCCGTGTCACATTGTAATAATGCATTGTTAATGTTATAAACTGCAAGTGTAGATCTGCCCTGGGTTAGTTTACCACCAGAAGGAGGGCCTTGTCACTGGCTGCAGAACTCCCTCTCAAGAGAAGCTCAGATATCAATATAAGAATAAGTAAAATGAATAATTATTATACTGACAACCTTGTAGTTGATGCTGCTCAGGAATTCTAATGAAAAAATCAGTGCGGTTTTGAAACCAGTGGTTATTGGAATCCCCCTTTAGACTCTTGCAGTGGACTTGAAAAGGTCTGCATTGGAGCCAGTGTGTGCTGGAACATGGAAGACAGGTCTTGCATATGTGCCTCCCCACCCCTTCCCCTGAATAGGGCTTTTGTGGTTTCGCCTGAGGCCTGAAGAAGGAACTTGTCATTTAAGCACTCCTCACAAGCTCATTTTCCAAACAAGAATGGAACTGGTTTTGACTTCATGGGAATGGGTTAACAAACCAGAAAGTCTCCTCTGAAGTTGGATATGTGAAAGGAGGTGGGAAGGAGAATAGGAAGGGAGAAACATTTGAGGTTTAAGGTGCTGGTTTAAACCTTTAAAGCCCTATACGGCCTAGGACCCTCATACCTATGGGACCGCCTCTCCTGGTATGTCCCACGGAGGACCTTACAGTCTTCAAACAAAAACATCTTGGTGACCTCCACAGGGAGGTTAGGCTGGCCTCAACCAGAGCCAGGGCTTTTTCAGCTGTGGCCCTGATCTGGTGGGACGCTCTGTCACAAGAGACTAGGGCCCTGCGAGTCTTGACATCTTTCCGCAGGGCCTGCAAGACAGAGCTGTTCCACCAGGCCTTTGGCCAAGGCACAGTCTGACCCCCTCCTTTGGTAATCCTCATAGAACTCTAGCCCAATGGTTGCCATTACTTTAATTCTGAATTGATTTTAGAATGAATTGTTTTTAGTATGTATTTTAATTAATCAATTGTGATTCTATGTAAACTATGTTACTTTTATTGTTGTTAGCTGCTGTGAGCCCGGCTTCGGCTGGGGAGGGCAGGATATGAATAAAATTTTATTACCATTATTATTATTATGCCTGCTCCAGCAAACCACGGTTTCTTGGATTGAGAACCAGTGGCGTACGAAGGCAGGGGTGAGGGGGACGAGACGCCCCGAGTGCCTCCCTGGGGGGGTGACAAGATGGCCCGCTGCCTCCCCCCAGCTATAGAGCAGCCAAGGGCGCATGCACAATATCCGTATGGGCTGCCGCACGTGCGCAGTCCCGCCCTGGGTGCTGGAGAGGCTTCCTCTGCCACACGGTGTCTGAACCAAGCCATATTGTCTTAATTGGGGCTTTAGTTTTAGATCTGCAAAAGACAATTTGGTCATTAAGGCACTTGTAAAATATGCAGTAGCTGTATACTTTTTTCTTCCTTCCAAAGTCTCTCTTGCTTTAACAGCATTCATGTGTAACACGAAAGTGCAAGAGAGAAAGATATGTGATACGTTTCCTAGGACTGCGAATGAAAACACTGTTAAGATTTCTTGATTTCCCTCAGCCATTGTCTGCTTGAGAGCCCAAGAAATAAATTCTCACCTAGAATGTACGGAGCTGATTTTGCGTCAAACTTAATTTTCGCTCAAGAATTTAGGAGTATTCCCCCACATTACTGTTGAACAATGAAGAATTTTAAAAGGAGGTTAAGAGATCAGGATCCCTCCCTAGGTTCCTCTGGAAACACATGACTGCATTTGAAAGCTAAAGGTGGAAGAAAAGAAAAAAAAACCTTGTCAAATTTGGGAGTATCCTGTCAGCTATAATTAGAGGTGCCAACTACTGACAAAAAGCAGCTTTGCATGAAACTTCTCCATGGAAACAAAGAAGCTTTGCAAGGAAGGTGTCAAAAAGCAAGAGGGTTTTTCTTTCTTTCTTCCTTTCCTTGAGCTTCGGAGCAACAATTCCTTCAATAAGAATAATGGAAATTCAGCGTAAGTATTGAAGGTTTGGCTTTACAGTTAATTCAACAGCTACTGCATTTGATTTCTCTTTAGTATCACAAAAATCTACAAGTGATACCTCACAAAGCCTTACAATCCCTACACATAAGAAGGGATGAGAATTATTTACCTCAGAGACCACATTTTTAATACCTTGTGTCTGGTCAGATCCACTTTTACTACACCTACTCCTGATATGTGGCTCAAGAGGGCATTCTTATTCTTATTTAAATTTGTATACTGCCCTACTCCTGATATGTGGCTCCATGAGGGCATTCTTCTTCTTATTATTATTCATATTCTTATTTAAATTTGTATACTGCCCTATACTAGCAGGTCTCAGGGTGGTTCACAACAATATAAAAACACAAAATGCATAATAAAACCAAAACCAAGAACAACCCAATAATCCCCCTTTCCCTGAGTAATAGAGCCCTCAGGCTGAACAAGGTTTCCTGCAATATCACAGTCCCGTCCACGCTATACATTTACAGCAGTATTATACCACTTTAAACCACCATGGCTTCCCCCAAAGAATCCTGGGAAATGAAATTTGTTAAGGGCGCTGAGAGTTGTTAGGAGACCCCTATTGACCTCCCAGAGTGCTTTAACAATCAACCTTTTCCCCAGAGAACTCTAGGAAGTGGAGCTCTTTGAGGGGGCAGGGGATCTCAAAAAGCTATTTGCTTGGAAAAGCATTCCACTGTCTAAAGGACCGAACGACAGCTTTAAAACATAATATGACTTTAAAGGGGATTAGACAGGTTTATGCTGCTGCTGCTGCTAGCCAGCCTGTCTGTCAATTTCACTAGGATCTCGCCCATCTTACAAGGAGGTCCGTGTGCAGTGCATAAGAGTTTCCTCGTGTTCTTCTTGTTAGGTAGATTTGGCGTCCAGCACACTTCTCACACCTGCGAGGTAGGCCAAGCTGAGTAACCATAATTCTCAACTGTGCTTATTCCCAGATAAGCAGGTACAGGATTTCAGCCTTACAGTGAGATCCGCTGAATCGCTACTTAGAAATAAACACTATTAAGTTCTATGAGACTTACTTCCAGGTATGTATGCATACCAGGAATGGAAAACCTTTTATTTTCAATGATTTCAGCATCCTATGCATGCTTACCTTGGAAGTAAGTCCTATTGAACTTAATTGGACATTTTTTGGAGTAAACGTGTAGGATTGCACTGTTCAATATTCAGTTTTAGCAACGGGATCAGGAGTGTGGGAAAAGGTTTGGAAAGAAAAAAGTGTCAGCAATTTAGAAACATATTGTTAATCACACTGACTCATGCTAATGGTATTGAGTCACTTCCCATGGGATTTATATCAATGGATATACAAACAATGCAAAGAGGAAATTATGTTAAACTTTCGAGTTCCCAGCATTCTAAGAGTCTGGGGTTCAGGTTAACTGTAAAATGGGAGTTGGAGACCAAGACTCAACAAAGTCTCCAATTTGCCCTACAGGTATAATCATTATTTTTCCATGAACAGTTTTTGAACTCTTCTACCACATTTTGCTTGTTTTCTCTTTGGGAGGCCCGACCCTTCCTCAGGCCCCAAAAATTATGCTTTGCAGAGATAAAGTCATCATAACACATCTGTTAGACCGTAGATAGCAAGTCATTGATCTGCAAGATGACTTCATAGAGGTTTTTCCCCACTTGGTTATTGCTCCTTTATGAGAGGAGGGAAAATAATTCTGCAATCAGTGGGGGAGTTTTAGAGGTGATTTTTTATTTATTTGTATTTTTGATAATTGAGTCTTGCAGTTATCCCAATGCTTGGAATTAATTGGTTTGGTTTAACAAAGTTCACTGAATTGGTTCAAAAATCTCAGAGCTGTTCCTGAAAGCAGTTCTCCTAATTGCTGGGTGAAATGTTCATTTTGGGGTAGATGAACAATTTCTAAATCATCTTCAAGTTACAAACCCTTTACCCTGAGGTCCCGGCAGGGGGAAGTTACGATATTAAAACACAATAATAAAACTTTTAAAGCAACTTACAATCACAAAAAATAAGTTGGGTCCTAAAAATATATTCCTCAAGTGTTAAAAGGTAGTGTAAAGAGCTGCATCTTCTGTTAAAGTTAGTTAATTCTATTAAGGTTTGGTTTTTTTTCATTCTTTAGACTCTTTGGGCCTTTAAAGATCATAATTGTTGGGATAAATAAATAAAAACAATTATAATAATAAAATAAAATAAACTATAAATGAAACTAAAATACGGAACAATAAATTAACAATTCACTTCCCAATATTTAGATGTTTTCTTAATCTCCTTAAGTATATTTTATACTTTGGCAAAGCAGCTTGTAACATTCTGAATGCTGGAAAAATGAACTGGAATTGAACTGTGAACTGAACATGAACCGAACTAGTTCATCTTGTAAAGGGATGGCCATGAACTGGAACTGATTCATTTTGGGATGTGCTGAATTACAACTATTCCTTTTTTAAAATGAGCTTTCCAAGCTCTGAATTATTCACAAATATTATGCAAAGAGGACTGCCTTTAAAATGTTGTATTTCTGAACAAATCTTGTCCATGCTTTGGAGACCTGCTGCAATTTTTTTAATGCCAGAAATAAAATGGGGAGCAGAGAACTTTTTAGTTTTTGTTATTTCAAGGTAGCTTCAGACTACCTCCTCATGGTATTGCAATGTCTTGGAGGACTTCTCCATAAGACCTGTTAATTGAACCTTTTATCCTGATTTGCTTACACAAAGCTTATGCAGTGGTTAGTCTATGCTGGTTCTTTAATGAGCATTTGTTCTGATTTGTTTGTAGAAAGTTTATACAATAACGAGTATATAAATTCTGATTTGCTTGCATGGTGTTTTTATGTCTTCCTGTTAATCCATTCTTCATTCCACATTTTTCAGTGTATTTCCCTATGACATTCCTAACCACAAAAAACCACTTTTTTAAAAAAAGGATTTGTTGTGACAAAGCACTTTAACATACAACAGCAGAAAGCTAAATTTCTGGTATGGAATTGAATTCATCTTGCAAAATACTGGCAGCCTGGGAGAGACGTTGTTGTTGTTGTTTTAGAAGCCCAGTTAAGGGAATCATGTGCAAAGCACACGTTTGCGAATAGGGTTCCTGATCCAGCAGGAAAATGGTGTTTCCTTAGGCTGCAATGCCTGTATATGCATCTGCAAGGAAGTAAGCAAGCTCCATAGCATGCAATGGACTTACTCTCAGAGAAACACACATGACATTGTGCCCTTGGGCTGCTGTCCTGCATGCTCTTGGCTGGGAGTAAGACCCATTGAGCTCAGTGGGAATTACTTTTGAGTAGGCATGCACAGGATTGCACCGTTCTAGAACACCTGCACATGACAGCTTCCTATTTATTTACGAGTCCCACCATTTTGAAAACAGCTTGGTTCCCCATTACTTGGAGAGGACGAGATCTAATTCAGCGACTGCTATAAAACAGAGAGTGCACCAGGCTCTCTTGAGAACAAAGTGTGTGTGGCCAAATGGAAAGCTCCACTAAAGCCAGTAAGCTTCAGTCTTGTTCGTGGCCTTAATCCATTCCTTGATTAATGTCACATTTAACCTGGATTATGGCTGTGGTTATGAAGTGCTTTAAACAAAAACCAGACCGAAATGGAGAAATAGCTTGCCCAAGCCACTGTGCTGTCTAAACTCCAGAAGATTGGAGATATTGGCATAGAACTACGTGCTACTTATTTTATATTTACTTATGCACATGCTTTTCTGCCACCTGAGTTCCAGCAGGTAAATATATATTCAGTCACTCCATGATATCCGATGCTTTCAGTCCCTCAGTCCTCCTAGATAAGGGATGGGGAACCTTTGGCCCTGGGGGCCAAATGTAGCCTTATATCAAGAATGGGGAACTTGTGGCCCTCCAGATGTTTATTAGACACCAGATCCCAGTCAGAATTGCCAATAGTCAGGGGGTAATGGGAATTGTAGTCCTGCAACATCTGGGGGACCACACCGAACCATTTTCAGAGGAGGGAGAAAGGAAGCATATCACAACAACAACAACAACAACAACAACAACAACAACAACAGATATTGATAAATTCTGAAGTTACAGGAGCGAGAAAGTTCAGTTCAACATATGAGTAGAATCAGGAGGAATTGTGCAATTTGTTAATAATTGGGTTTGGCTTTCCGGAGTGTAGTTCCAATCTTTATTTGATTAATGTGAGTCTTTCTAGCATCACTGAATTCTTGTTTCATTTCTTTTCAAATACCCAGGCCTTTAAAACATGATAATGGAAATAAAAATGCTGTTGACTTTCTTTTTGGGGGGGGGGGTTGCTATGTTTTGTTTTGTTTTTTTACTTTGGTTAGGCTTTATTTCCATTTCAAAGCTGAATGTAAATATCAAAACCAGCAATACATCTGCTTTGTCTGTTCTTTCTGCCATGTATTATTTCCTGAATGAAATGTATGAACGTGTCAAGGGTCATCTGGGGATAGCAAATGCGTGCCAGAAGTTAACCCAATTAATGTGTATGGACCTGAAATCATTGCAATGCACAGTTTTAAACAAGCGCATGACTCTGTGAGAAAGAGTCACTATGACAAGTTTCATCTCTCCTCTGTTTGGGGACTTTAATAAATTCCAATGCGTTAGTTGCTCAGAACCAGAAGTTATGACAAATTTGAGTCTCATCTTATGACAGGGGCAATAACCAGTCCTGGTACCATTCCTGGCATCCTAGGCAGGTTCTGTTATTCTTGTAAGATCTGCAGTGCTTTTATGAAAACAGAACATATATACACACTCAAATGCGCCTATCAACACAGAACAACTTCAGTTCCCAAATGGTTTAGCAAAACAGTCCAGCAGTCAGCATGGAAAGAAACAGTGCTCTTTACTATGGATGGAGGAGAAATTCAATACAGTTCAATACAGTCCATATGCTAAGGCGAACCTACCTAATCCACACTTTCTAGAATGATATGCAAACAAAAATGCTCCTGTCCTTTGAAAATCACAATTCTCAAAATTTGGTGATGCAGTCCTCCACCTAATAATGCGTACAAAAATGGGTATGTTAGGGGAAATCTGCATAAAATGTGCATGTCTTTTTGAAAGTAATACACAAAATGCATTATATTAGTGGGTATTTGCTTTGTGAAAATGTATAGGTTAGGCAAAATTTCTTTAAAATGTGGCTGTTAGGAAAAGTTTGCACTAAAATGTTGATTGATTTTTATGAGATTTTTAAAAATCTCAAACTGACACAGAAATGTGGAGAACTGAATGACATTTGGAAAAATGAGAAAAGGAGAAAAAACTGAAATTGACAAATTCACCCGTCCCTACTCTCTACGTAGGACAAAACAGGTATTGGATAAAGCACAATGAGCAAATGCCCAAGACGGCCATCATATGCACATTTGAGAGGAGGTGCATTTAGTGAGACTTACACCCTCAGGAAACATGACAAGGACCAGGCTGTAAGAGATGTTGTGAGTACCCAGTTTTCAATTATGAGATCCAGATATCAAAGGAAATTCTAAAGTAGTGAGTTTTATGCACCACAACTGTTTGTCATATCATTTGCATTGTATAATTCCCAGATTAGTGTGTTCAGAATAGGAATGGTCATATCAAGGTAATTCCGGATTGCGCCACTTTTGCATGTGTTCATTATTAAGTCTGTTTCCACATTATTAGTATGTAATATTCAGAGAAGAGCAAGATCTGATGGACAGGGATGTTTTGATCTGTTTTGATCTGTATAAAAGGTAAAGGTACCCCTGCCCGTACGGGCCAGTCTTGACAGACTCTAGGGTTGTGCGCTCATCTCACTCTATAGGCCGGGGGCCAGCGCTGTCCGAAGACACTTCCGGGTCACGTGGCCAGCGTGACAAGCTGCATCTGGCGAGCCAGCGCAGCACACGGAACGCCGTTTACTTTCCCACTGGTAAGCGGTCCCTATTTATCTACTTGCACCCGGGGGTGCTTTCGAACTGCTAGGTTGGCAGGCGCTGGGACCGAACGACGGGAGCGTACCCCGCCGCGGGGATTCAAACCGCCGACCATGCGATCGGCAAGTCTAAAGCGCTGAGGTTTTACCCACAGCGCCACCCGCGTCCCACTTTTGATCTGTATACTAGTCCAGAAAGTTTGGATTAGGTCAGCTCATAATGCAATATGAACAAACCAAATCCCACATGCATCCCTGGTTGGGAAGAATGGCACACCCAAATAATAATAACAACAGTAATAATAACAGCAAAAACCAATCAGTGGTAGTTTAAGGGTTGCCCTACTATTTCATTCCTGGAGTGAATCATGTCTCTGTTTTCACTAGATCATATGCTGATTGTCAGGATAGATTAATTTTTATATGTTTTTTTCTTTCATCTTAGTTGCAATGCTTTTAATAATGTTCAACTGTTTTTATCACTATGTTATGATTTTCTGGCTTCGATTAAAATAAAGCAACTGTCAAAAGATTTAGCCAAGGTTTAGGAAAAGGCAGTCTTTTATCAGTTATTGATTTATTTCCTGTCATTGCTGCTAAGAGACAGACACATATCAGTTTGATTGATGACTACGCATTGATATTATGAGTTTTGAATCTTTCTTGTTTGCAGTTGAGCTTGAACTAATATTAACCTTTTCTTAAAATCAAACTTAGAGATAGCATTCCTTGTACCTTTTCTCCTTTTCTCCATTCGCATCATGGGAAGGACACAGTGGATGGGATTCAGCTGAATAGTCCCACAAGCAAAAGATCATGCAGGACTTCTCCTAGTACAATGTCATCCTGTCTCCCCCCGCCCCAGGGAAATAGGTCAGAGGGGCTGGGGGAACCCTCAGAATAGCACACTTGCTCTGATGGAACGGTGCTATGTTGAATTCCTCCCACTTCCGAATGGGTTAAATCTAATGCTAGTCCTACTCAGAGCAGACCTATTTAAATTACCGTATTTTTTGCTCTATAAGACTCACTTTTTCCCTCCTAAAAAGTAAGGGGAAATGTGTGTGCGTCTTATGGAGCGAATGCAGGCTGCGCAGCTATCCCAGAAGCCAGAACAGCAAGAGGGATTGCTGCTTTCACTGTGCAGCAATCCCTCTTGATGTTCTGGCTTCTGAGATTCAGAATATTTTTTTTCTTGTTTTCCTCCTCCAAAAACTAGGTGCGTCTTATGGTCTGGTGCGTCTTATAGAGCAAAAAATATGTAAAAAGCATGACTAACTGAGGTCCATTCATTTTAGTAGGTATTATCTCACTCCAGCAGAAGATGAATCTCTACTGCCTGTTCTGCCTTTCAACTGATTCAGAGCACCTCTTTCTTGTCTGGATTGAGTTTCAATTTGTTCACCCTCATTCAGACCATTACTGGTGACAGACATATACTCTCTCTCTATATATATATATATTACAAGCATACATAAAACAATTATTTAAATAGGTGCCTGGAATGAGTTAGTCCTTCTGCAAGACATGCACAGATTTCAGAGACTAGAGCCAGAGGACAGATTATGCGGAATGAAGAAGTTGGCTGAAGTATTAAAATTCCACATCAGGCTACAGTGGAGTCCATGTGTGTCATGTATTGGAATGTTCTACTGCCTCTTTAAAAAAAGGTTCAGTTTGTGCATCAGAGAGATATGTTGTGCTTAACCCTCTCCCTGATGTATCAGTTGGATTTTGTTTGTTTTTTAAAGTTGAATAGTATCCTAAAATAGTATACTGGTATTCCCACTGACATATACCTATAAAGCATTTGGAGCAAATGTGTGTGGGCTTAGTGAAAATTGAGAGTGGTGATACACCAGGCCCCACCCTCTCAAACAGGCTGGCTCCCTTCAGACTATTCTGCATTGGGAGGAAGGCCTGAAAGGAGATTTTCATCACAATTATCTGGATGTTCTTAGAATTCGCCACACGATTTGGAACCCTATTCAAGCAGGGCTCCCAATCAAAACTGAGGTTCTAGGCCAAGGGGTAGGGACCTGCGAGTCTCCAGATCCTCTGACTCCCTACTAATATGGCCCAAGATGCGGGACTTTGGGAGTTGAGTTAGAGTCCATCCACATCTGAAGCTGCTTTTAGATGAGTGTGCTTAAAATCTCCCCCTCAAGTGCTTTTTGTATCCTTAAACTCTAATAATGCTTCTCGCTTACCTGTACGGCATCTGACTTTCATCTGGTTGGAATGTAGCCAACTATATTATTTTTTATTATTATTATTACAATTAGTTTATAAATTGCCTTCCGGACCACTGCATCAAGATGACTTACAAACAAGAATTTTTTTTTAAAAAAACCTTGTGGTAAAGACCCATTAAAGCAGCTGGGAAAGCTGGAACAAAAAAAGCCTTCAACCATTTTCTGAATGTGCAGATAGTGAACACTTGTTGTACCTCAACAGAAATGCTATTCCAATAGACATTAAAAAAACAAAAACCCTGCTCTGAGTTACTGTGGTGCAGGCTCTGAGATCTTCAGAACTTGCAAGAGAAACTCTCTCATAGACCACAGTGATCTATCAGGTGCATAAAGGATAAGTCAGCCTCCCAAGCATTCTTGTCCTGAACTGTAGAGGGACTTATATGATATTACAGGCATTTTGTGACATTTTGGTGTCACTTCCAAGCTCGGCCGATGCGTGCGTGCGCAGTGGCGCACGTATTGGACACACCTAAAATGGTTGTTGTCTGTACCAATGTCTTGACAAGCATAAGAATCAATGTTGCTCTGCTCATTCTTGGCTTTGATTTACACACTTGCGCTCATCTGATCTCACCCACTCTGGCATGTTGGGAACTGAAGGTTGCCCATGTGGGAATGCAGACCTCAGCATGAAAACGCTTGCCATTTGTTTTGAAAATCCATAGCTACATCATATTGCAACTCCAGAACTGGATCTTTTTTTAGAAACTGTGCAATCTTTTGTGTGTGTGTGTGTGTGTGAGAGAGAGAGAGAGAGAGAGAGAGAGAGAGAGAGAGAGAGAGAAGGTGCTTGTGGTTTGTTGAGAAGAGGAGCATGAGCTAAGATTTTTGACCTATAAGATGCCTCTCATCATCTCATCCCAAAAGATGCTGGCAAAGTGAGCAGGGGGAAAAGGTAATGGAAGACTTCCCAAGCAGCACCAAAAACATAGAACATCTGGTCTTTACTTAGCATGAGAGGGAGAGAGGAAACCACAGCGAAGCTTACCACAAGATAAGAATACTCTGTGCGAATGTGTGAACAAGTCTTCGGATGACAAGTGAGGAATGAGAAGCATAAACAGTGTTGGGAGATTATGAAATGTTTAATGGTTGCCTGTGTGAACTTCTCGAATTAAAAAAAAAGTTATTGCAAAATGTTTCTTTTTATTTACAAACGTATTGATATGAAATTTTAACAACCCCAGAAACTATTAAGAAGCATCTAGAGGGAGAGAGTAGCAGTCTATTCCCCACCACCAAATGTTTGGCAGTGAAAGAGCTGTGGAATTGGAAGGAGTCTGGGCTTTCAGACAAGTGCCTGTTGGCTGTCCTGTCCTAAGAAAGCTGTTTACTGGCAAGGATACACACACAGAGTGAAGACTTTGCACACTTTCCCACCAAGGTTCCCTCCCGCTCATGATTAATTTTTCAGAAGTAATTTAGGACCACAAGTTCAAACATAAATTACTGCAAAACTTAAAAGGACTACATCTATATTTCTCTTTTCTCACTCTCTCTCCCACACTGCTTCTGCCACAGACAGACTACATCTACACACACATTTAAAACATTCCCCCATCATGCATCACTCACTCTCTGACATTTATTCAGGGCCCCAGGCTGCAGGACCCAAACCTCTGCCCTGAAGTGTGGCCCTAAAAGTGTCACTTTCAGTCTGCTGGGGCTGCCACCGCTGCATACCTGCCTGCTATTCTGCTGTTAAAGCACTGCTGCTGCCGCCATCATTGCTTCTGCTGCTCCTGCCATGTTTTGAACAATCCTAATCCATTTAGGGCACAAGGAAGAAGGATTTTGCATGCATATGTTTTTGCAAGGATTTTGCACAGTTTAGATATATTGTGTAGGGATAGGTAGAAGGAAAATTGGGTTCTTCTAGTCCCGATCTACTAGTAGATCTCTGAGTGATTTGTGGCAGATCAACAACGTTTTCTGACTCCCTAACCACAGAAACAACTAAAAGTGTTCCTCTCTCCTCCTAAATGAAGAAGATACCAGAAATGAAGAAACCAGGGGAGTGGATTTTTTGTCTCAGTTCTGACAGTGGAAACAAATTTGTAGGCTAATATTATGCTCAGAGACACCCTGCTCCTTTCCTGCTATGCACCTGAGCTACCATTTTGCACTTGGCTCCACCTTGGGGTTCAAGATTTCAAAAAACCCACAACAGATTAGATTGAACAAATCTGCAGTCTTCCTAGTTCTAATCTAGTGGAATTCTACAGCGGTAAGTGAGCATAAAGTGTAGGGTGACTGTTTAGGCATCTGCTGAAACAGAGGACACACACACTTGCACAGAATCTTAGCATGCTAACCAATAGGTATAAGGTGAAAGTTTAAAAATAATTGCTGTAATACAGGCATAGACAAACTCAGCCCTCCATATATTTTGGGACTACAACTCCCATCATCCCTTGCTAACAGGACCAGTGGTCAGGGATGATGAGAACTGTAGTCTCAAAACATCTGGAGGGCTGAGTTTGCCTATGCCTGCTGTAATAGTAGTATAGAATAGAATAATTGAAACGTAATACATTTCTCCATAGTGGAGAAGACTGTAACCAGGATACAGTACATGTATACCTGCTAAGTCTACTGCCTCTTTAGAGTTCCTTATGTATCAAGTTAGGCTTGAACTGGACAGCCTTTCAAATAAAATACCTCTTCAAAATGAGGACTGTCCTCTGTAATGTGGGCAGGGCTGGATTTAGGTTTGATGAGGCCCTAAGCTAATGAAGGTAATGGGGCCCTTTATATGTCCAGCTGTCCTTTGTCAACAACAAACTGTTGCTGCTTTTTGTGTTGAATATATGCTATGTGGTAATTTATGGACCTAACAGGTATCTAAAGCCATTTGCACGTAACATATAGGAGCCTACACCACACAAAACGCTGTTGCTGTATGTAGGTTTTATTTCATTTGTTTTTTGTATTATATTTTGGAAATGTACATCCAGTTTTTTTTTCCTTTAAATTTTTGGGGGCCCCCCAAGAGAGTGGGGCCCTAAGCTATAGCTTGTTTAGGTTATATGTAAATCCAGCACTGAATGTGGGTCCACAATACACCTGTTTCTCCCTTTTCTGCATGGCAACATAATGATCCACACTTCTGCCTGCTGGAGGGGGGGGGGCTTCCTTCTTTGGACACTACCCCCATACAAACTCTGCTACAGTGGTGACACTACTACCGTACAAGAATAATGTTCTCTTGATTATTTTGCTGAACTAGATAGGCAAGAGTCAGGGAAACTGCAGCCCTCCAGCTGGGGTTGAACTGAAACCCCATAATTCCTGATCACTGGCCATCCTGGCTGGGGCTGATGAGTGTTGGAGTCCAACTAACCTCTTAGATAGGTCTTTGGTCTGACCCCACAGGGCTTTTACTATGTTCTTAAGCTTGCAGAGAATAATAAAAGCATAGCTGTGTATGCTGCTGTCTGTCAATGTTGTTCCAAAATTCCCATTTGGCATTTCCATAGCTTTGAAAGGAATCATCTGATTTTCAAGAAGAACAATGACTACAGGTCCATGAGAATTTCTTTTACCAATTTTTCTTTCCTTTACCAAAGTCTTCAGCAATTTACCACACACACAGTGAGAGGTCTTCATTACATGATGTTACAATTAAGGAGAAAGCATCAAAGCATATTGTCACATTCGAGTAGAAAACAATGGCTTGTTCCAGAATGCATCTGTTTCACATTAAGGACAGATGTGAAATGTTGATAGAAAGCATCACTATCATCATTGGTGTTTTTACTTTCCTTCACTTTGTATCACTAAGGACCTGACTAGTTCAGACATCTTTCAATAAAATGGATTTTAATCCAATTAGTCAGAAATAGCTTGGCATTTGAAAAGCAAATGGCTACAGTTTCAGAGCCCTTTTCATCACAAACATTTGGCCAAAGTCTTTTCAAATTCAGCTCCAAGACACATTTGCCAACAGTTGGTTCCAGAACTTCTGGCACAAAGATTTTCTCCCCCAGGGACCTAAGGGCATGGTGCCTCTGAGCTCGGGCAGAGTACCTTTCCCTTGTAAAGGGCCTGTGTTTTTAAAAATAAATAAATCCTCCAGGAAACCTGAGATAGAATACACCCTGAATGAAGACTGTACCTCTTCAAGTTATATTTGAAATGCCACTAAGGGCACCTTGTTTTTGTTTGATTCTTATCAGATTCTGTTGGGGGAACTGGGCATGAGCACACATTGCCCCATGTATGAGATAAGCCAACAGGTGCATGGTCAGCCAAGCCAGTTGCTATGGCAATGACCTAGTGCCATCTATATAAGTGATTAAAGCATGTCAGCTCATTAGTCAGTCAGTGAGTCTGTATGTGAGTTGGAGTCTGTGTTACGTCTTGAAGCTGGAGCAAAAGAGATACTATGTGGTTGTATATATCTGCATCTGCATCCGCAAAGCCTACAAGCTGTATGTCAATGTCCAGAACTGTATTTCTGAAGCCTTATCTTCTTCAGCAATAAACTATTTTGGACCTTAAAGCTGCCTCTGTGTGGTGACTGGAACTAGGGAGAACTTCTCCTACGCAGCCATCTCACTTCAGATTCCCAACAAAATTGTCTTTATTACTTCTTTTTTAAAAGTATGCTATGAAAGCATTTTCTTTAAATTCCAACAGATTTGCTTCTTTTTAGTGTTCATCTTATCTCAGCATTTTTCACTTGTCCTTGATTCCATTCCATTGTCTGGACCACAGTCCTTTTTTCCAGATCTGTGAATAGCAATGGATGAATGAAATACGTTACAAGTTGAATTTCAGCTCATGCTAAAAGATAAGCCTGAAAATCCTTAAGCAAAACACTTTGGCATTACAATCCTGTAGCTATCCTTGGGGAATTAGGTATTATAGAGTTCTTATAAGAAATATCCTGAACTGTCCCAATTCATCTATTGTGCAAGTTGTGAAGGTAAAAGGTATGGGGATGTGGGTGGTGCTGTGGTCTAAACCACAGAGCCTCTTGGGCTTGCCAATCAGAAAGTCAGCAGTTCAAATCCACTCAACAGTGGTGAGATCTGGTTGCTCTGTCCCAGCTTCTGCCAACCTAGCAGTTCAAAAGCATGCCAGTGCAAGTAGATAAATAGGTACCCCTGTGGCGGGAAGGTAAATGGCATTTCCGTGTGCTCTGGCTTCCAGCATGGTGTCCGTTGCACCAGAACCAGTTTAGTCATGCTGGCCACATGACCCAGAAAGCTGTCTGTGGACAAACGCCAGCTTCCCTCGGCCTGAAGCGAGATGAGCACAACACCCCATAGTCGCCTTTACCTTTACCTTTGCAGGTTGTAATTTAGCTATCCCACAGATGTTGCCCTTCTATGACTGTTGTGACACAACTCTTGGCAATTTAGACATACCAAACTATGCAAACAAATACATATTTTGAGAGAAAGTACACATTTAAATTGCATTTTGAAGGAAAATGCGCATTTAAATGCTACGATGAGAGGAACAGTTCAAAAAGGTGATCTGCGGGGTGTGTGTGCGTGTGTGAAATAGAATGGAATTATGGCTGAAATGTGAACATAAAACAGACATGAAACAAGGAGATCCATCCACCCTAAGCACATTTTCTTGAATAAAAGTCACATTGAATCTAAGCAAATGACCTTAGGGGGTCTTATAGCTTAATGATAATGTGGCAAGTGGCAACCTTTCAGCTTTACAGTTTGCTGAATTCAGGTGAACTCCTTAATGAACATAGCTGTACACCTTTTTGAGGCATTAATTAGAAAGAGATGATGCTCTCTCACACCAGCTGTTCCCCATTGAGGCCTTCTTTGCATGACTTATGGGCAAGTTATCATTATGGATCACTGCATCATTAAATTTTACGTTCCTTACGTTACCTCCCGGCAGCCAAGGCATATGAAAGTGCAGAAGAAACATGAGGAGATGAGTTTCTCAATTGCTGTAATAAAGTTTTACATCATTGCACCGAGACATGTTTTCTCCACATATGGAAATGGTTAAATTAAAATTGTAATGACTGGATCCAGAAAAGCCCTTTTAGGCCACAGAAAATTAGTTTAATCTGCAAATGTGATTTATGCCTGTCAAGAGACAAGCCTCACGATGAACAGTAAAACTAGATATAAAAAACCAGGGTGCCCCCCCCCCCATTTGCTGTTCTTAATGGTACCTGCTTTTCTTCTCCAGGCAAATTTCTTAAGTGCTTCAGTAAATCTCAACTTGTAGCTTGCAAGACCAGGAGAATCCAATGTAGTGCCCTTCAGATTTTTTGGACTACAACTCCCATCACCTCTGAGCACTGGCCATACATGTTGGGGCTGGTGGGAGTCAGAGTCCTAAACATCTGGAGGACGCCATGTTGGCTCTCCCTGCCCTTGTTGTTGTTGTTTAGTTGTTTAGTCATGTCCGACTCTTTGTGACCCCAGGGACCAGAGCACGCCAGGCACTCCTGTCTTCCACTGCCTCCCACAGTTTGGTCAGACTCATGCTGGTAGCTTCGAGAACACTGTCCAACCATCTCGTCCTCTGTCGTCCCTTTCTCCTTGTGCCCTCAATCTTTCCCAACATCAGGGTCTTTTCCAGGAAGTCTTCTCTTCTCATGAGGTGGCCAAAGTATTGGAGCCTCAGCTTCAGGATCTGTCCTTCCAGTGAGCACTCAGAGTTGATTTCCTTCAGAATGGATCGGTCTGATCTTCTTGCAGTCCATGGGACTCTCAAGAGTCTCCTCCAGCACCATAATTCAAAAGCATAAATTCTTCGGCGATCAGCCTTCTTTATGGTCCAGCTCTCACTTCCATACATCACTACTGGGGAAACCATAGCTTTAACTATACGGACCTTTGTTGGCAAGGTGATGTCTCTGCTTTTTAAGATGCTGTCTCCCTGCCCTAGTCTCTTCTATATTTAGGAATATTAGGAGCATGATCTTTAAGTTGCCAAGGGTGGGGAATGCTTTGCAGCGTAAGGGCTGTGTTCCCTTCTGGGCAACCTTCTGAGGATCACATGCCAGTGGTGGGTTGGGCCAATGGCAGAAGTGGGTGGAGCAACAAATGGAAATTTTATCTTTGTACAGTAGACTAGTTTTTACACACATCCACAGGTCAAGGACACATTCCAGCCACACTTGGAATGCAAAGCAGGACCAATGAGCGGTGGAGTCTGGGGAGAAAGGGGCATGGCCTGGAAAGAAGAATGAGGACCATACAGAGAGGCCTCTGGGCCTAGGGTTTCTCAGCCTTGGTTTAAGTGATAGGTTAATCACCTAAAGTTTGGAACATGGTGTAGACTGAGAAGTAAGGGGTCACTTGTTAAAGAGGGCATGTCTATCTGTCCATCTGTCTGTTTGTTTTGTTTTAACAGCGCATTTTTATTATTATTATTAACTGATAAGTGTAAATAGTCTGTATCCATATATTTAGTTCTCCTTCCCTCCTCTCCCATAGTATGAATGGTACATTACAGAGGGAGAAATCTAAGTGAGAAGAAGTAGATCAAGACAAAAGCATGAAAATCTGCTTTGGCCATGCCAGCCATGGGTTTTCCACAGCAGGTCTCCAACTAGTTGCATGAGAACTATTAGGCAGAGACTTGTCTGTATATCACAGCCCAGTTCTGGCTCTCTCCCAACTCTGCCATGTGCTGATGCCAGGCCTGCTCTTCAGACTTCTAGATGAGAGCTGATCAAGTTATATTCTCTGCCCCATAAATACTTCTAAACAGAGACTGCTCTGTCCAGCCGCGGGCTTCTCTTCTCTCTCTGCCTTCACCTCATTCCACTGGGATTGACCAAGTGGCTCAAGGGATAGAGCTCCAGTTTATGTCCCAAAAGCCTTACAGTTAAAATGGGCATGAATGAATTCCATTCATTACATACTTCCTTTACTGCTCTTCTGATTCACTCTCCTATTCCCCCGTTTTGCACTCCAGTGTACTCCAATTTAACTTGGGGGATGCACGTGTGGAATTAACCAGAAATATTTCTAATGGTAATTCCTAGATTGGAGCACAAGCTATTGGCTGCAGTTTCCATTTCCTCCATCTCTTTTCTTCCTCTAAATGATCTCTAGTGAGATCAGTGCATTGATAAAATACTGGCAAAAAAGAAAAGAAAGCCAATCTCAACGTACTTCCTATTGTCATGTACCCATATACTCATGCACACAATGTTAAAATGCCACATATACAAAGTATATTGATGCAACCATAGGTTTCCTCAAAGTTACTCTGCTATGCAGAAGCCTGAAGCTTATTATATAGAGACTCAGTGAACAAGGTCACACCAGGTAATGTCGCAATCTGTAGTATCACATCAGGTAAAGGCAGATTCGGGAAACTGCAGCATGGTGCATTCAGGTTCAGGCAGACCATATCAGGACCATGGAAAGCTCCCAGGGAACTCAAGAGCTTTTCTTTCCCCTGATTTAGGCAATGTTGCCTCAGCAGAGAGTTGAAGCCTCCTGAAGCCTTCTAAATTTAGGCAAGTGCTCTTCTGCATTAGTCACTGCCTCTCTGAACAAGCTGGCTATGTTCTTTAGTGGGTCTCTGCCTGATTCTGTATCTCCTGACTTCTGCAAGCTTGAAGAGATGGAAATTGTGCTGGGGACTGGTGGGGACATATCTTCCATTGGGGACGGCGTTGGTGAAAGTTCCTCCTGGTTGCAGCAGCCAGTGCCTCAACCCCTTTCAAGTCTTCCTTGGGTCCCTGGAGGGCCTGAGGCTTCATGGATCATGAGTAATGTGCACATTCATACCAATTCCTGCAGTTGCCATTCAACATAGGCAATTGCTATTCAACCACCATTGCATAGATGTTAAAACATTGTAAGTCTGATTCCAGTCCTTATGATTTCAGACAGAAGGATAAAAAAGTTATGAAAACATTTCTTATGGATCAGAAACCGGAAGGAAAGAAAACAAGCCCATCCATGCAATGTGTTCCAATGCCTATAATTTCTCATTCCACAACTGTGAGATTTTTTTCCCCAAGGACTGTCTTCAGCTTCTTTTTACATGACAAGAGAAATAATTTTGGAATGGTGAAAAGGCACCAAAAGACACACACACACACACACACACACACACACACACACACGTCTGTCCTTTTATTTGCCCAAAGGCAAGTTTCTTTGCCTTCAGGAGGAAGGAAGCAGAGGTAGAAACACAGTGGACTTTTTCCAAGCGCCTTTGAGGGCTTTGTGTGTGTTCAGCTGGACACAAGTCTCAACCCTTTTCAGGATAAATACAGAGATGCTCATGCGTGGTTTCCCAGGACATAGTCTAAGTACATGATGCAGCTACCTTACAGGTTTGGGTCAGATCAGTTGCTGGATGGGGGAACCACCTGGAAACCCTATGTTCACTTCTCTGGGTCCCACGATGGAAGAAAAGTGGTATATACATCTGCTAAAATAACATGCCATGCACTTGCTCCAATTTCACTATGTTTGGACTGCACACAAAGCCTACAGAGCAAGGTTCTGTTGCAAAAAAAAATAAATCCTGGTTTGTGGACCAGTTTCTCACGTTCATCTTAAATTTAATCAATCAGATTAAACCCAGTCAGATGGACAGAGTACAAATAATAAATTATTATTATTATTGCATATGACGGCTGTGCAAGCACCTTTGGTAAGACACAAATCAGCCACATTCAAGCTGCTTCAGGTCTTGGAGCAGAAGACTTAAGTGGATACCTAGTCAGTTGCTACTGCAACCACTTGGCAAGCAGCAGCAATTTCATCAAGGTGAAAGTTGTGTTATTGACTGCTAACCCATGAATGGAAGAACCTAGATCCAGCAAAGACCATTGTAAATGGATGTGTGGTGAGGATATGGTTTTCACTGATTCCCCATTCCCTTTGCAGACCCCTCAGTCTCCTCCCATGCTTTACTGGACAGATCCCTTAATTCCAGAACAGATTGGGGTGTGGCAGGGTCAGGAAGTTGCCAAGATAAATGGCAGGAGTTTGGTGGGCTATTGAGAAAGGGTTGATGGGCCAGCTCTGTCCTATGAGCTAGTGG
The DNA here is from genome assembly GCF_964106645.2 of Podarcis pityusensis. Taxonomy (NCBI): domain Eukaryota; kingdom Metazoa; phylum Chordata; class Lepidosauria; order Squamata; family Lacertidae; genus Podarcis; species Podarcis pityusensis. Next base: position 24,309,861 of record NC_138027.1, on the reverse strand, counting down.
TCTCTCACCCCTTATACAAATGCTTATCAGAACCCTGGCTATTTGGACTGATGAGCTTTTGTTGTGTGACTAAAGCATTCTTATTTTTATAGCTAGTGTCATGCACCATACATGAACAAGGCTTCCTTGCTCTTAAATGTATCCAAGAAGTTCCCCCCACCCCACCCCTGACAGCCACCATATATTCACAAGAGATCCCAATAATCATATTCTTCAATTTTTGATTCAGGCTATTTCTATTATTTCAATTACAAGAGCAGCTAATTTACAATGTAAAAAAAAAAAATGCTTTGTTCACCATTCCTTCAAAATTTAGGCTTATAGTATTATGTTTCACTAAGACAGCTTGTGATTATAATGTAATAAGGAATGCATAAAGAAGGCATGCTATGCTCAGTCTGTCTTTGAAAGGAATTATGATGAAAGTGTTTTGTAAAGTTCCCAATAAATAAGATACCATGCTGAGTATGGTTTACCATACTTGTGAATTCGAGCTTTTCCAGGCCAATCCTGCTGTAATCCTACATGTGCCTCACAGCTGGTAGATGTGTTCCTCTGCATCGGCTGAAGTTCAGGAATTTTCCTTGGGTGGAGGGAAGAGGTACAAAAGAACTAATCTTCTGGGAACTAAAGTCACAATTGCTGGTGAAACTACCCTTTCCCTAGTAACAGTAACAAGATTATATTAAATAGTTACTGAATCATTTTCCAATTAACCAGGAAGGCCGAAAGGGTTGCCATATGCCCTTCATTTAATAGCGTCATCAGAGCAGCTTTGTAGGAGCAAGGGATGTGAATGCTATGAGTAATTTGCACATATATTAAGTCAGGGGTTTTTTGCCCCCTGAATCTTGAGAGATTTTCAAATGAAAAGGAGGAGGAGAAGGAGGAGGGGTAAAGAAATGCTGTGTTATTAAAACACTACCCTCTGCAATGAATCTCAGCAGATACAATTTCATTTTCTTCCTAACGGCAGAGAAAAATCACAAGGTTAAAACAATAGCCATTAATTTTTTAAAAATATTCTAATGCTGGATTTGAACATGTAAGAGCTCAAACTGTATTAAAATATCCTGCAGCGATGACATACTCCATTGAAGTGCGCACACACACACACATTATATACAGTTTTGGAAAGTCCGTTTTCATGAAACTGGGGGAGTTAGAACTGTATATAGCATGTGGATTGTTCAACTTGAGATAATGGAGGCCCAATCGGCCATAAAGCTTTGTGGGTGACCTTGGGGCCACTGATTGTCCCAACAACTGGTATTCAGAAGCATACTGAGTCCAATATCCTGGCTGAGGCTGGTGGGAGTTGCAGATCAATGGCATAAGGAGAGCCACAGGTTCTCCATCCCTGCCTTTAGGTCACTTACGGATTTATATCCAACTTCTACATCATTTTTTCACTATTGTCAAGAAAGGAAGCCAAGCAGGACACTGCCTATTTTGACTGTTTCATGGGAAGCAACATGGACTTGGTATTCATTGGGATCCCACTCAACATGTGAGTGGAATTCATATTTTTTTTCATAGCACACACAGGTAGAGCAGCAAGATGGCTACCCTTCTAGAAGCTTCCACCTGAAATGGCTTACTTCATATTGTTTCATAAGGTTGGCCATGAAATTGACGTTGTGCTAGAAAGAGAAATTAAGACTTAAAAGAAAATCAAGGTAGCCATCAAATGACTAATAATAATAATAATAATAGCAATAGCAACAGGTCTTCAGTGAAGTACTCCCACAGAGTACTCTTGTGCATGAGGGTGAAAAGAGCTAATTGAAAACCTCCACATAGGTACATTTTGATTCGGTGGGGTTTCCCCCCTCCTTTGGATATGTGGAGCAGAGAGCAATAAAAACTTGGAAAAAACTACTGAAGGAGCCAACTTTCTTCTTTAACCCTTTGGCACTGAGGGAAGAGTGTCTGGAAATCTTGACTTCTAGTGTCAAATGTATCAAAACAAAACAAAAAATAGCTCACCACCTCCAAAACTTGGCAAAAAGGAATGGAGAACATAAAAGCTGTGAAAGTGAGTCTCACAAATATATAGAAGGGCTTGAGACTGCAATTCCACACCACTTACACCTGAGAGCATGCCTCACAGAGCTCAATGGGACTTAGTCACCCTGCATTTTTCATTTAACAAATTTCATATGCCGTTTACTACAGCAAAAGACCTCTAAGACAAATTGCACTATAATATTGTTATGTTCTTATAGAATGGAACTAAGGGGGATGGAGACCACTGAATTGCCACCAACACCACATGCAGTTCTCCCTCTTCCCCCTGGATTGTGTCCATTAGGGTGACTGGGCCACTGTCCCATAAGACTAAAGCAAGTAATAATTTAAGAATAATAATGTCATTCTGCCCTCATCCAGGCCCACCTGCACGTATCGACTGGGACACCGTGGAGGTCTCTGTGTTGAGTTCACAGATTCGTTCAGCCTTTAATGTGTTGCAACTAGGGATGTAAGAAGCTTGCCCGTTCCACCCTGTATTCATCACATGCAACACTGCTTCTCTACCACTGCAGTTCGTTTTCTACCAAAAGCTACACTATTTGTTTCACTGTCCACTGTAGCAGACTTATATAACTCATATGATTTATGTAATTAATTATGCAAATTATATACATTATGTTGCCACTGTTATTCCACCCTATTCATTTAAATGCAAAGAAACACGATGCAAATGAGGTGTGCGATCAATTGCATATCGTTTGCAAACTGAAAACAACAAAAACAACAGATCATATTCACTGGATTGACTTCCGTTCCAGACATGAGGTGGATATTTGTTGGTTTGTTTGTTGAATTTCTGTACTGCCCTTCATCCGAGGATCACAGGATGGTTTCAAATATAAACACAAAAAATACAAAACATAGTAATGAACAAAACAATACCCACTACTTTAAAAGGCCATAAATGGTTTAACTAAGCGAAGATTAGCAATTTCTCCTCCCATTTACATTTTTATCAGACTTCTTCAATATTCCTAGCTGCAACAAGTGTGAACTCAAAAATGGAAATGGGTAATTTGACCACCTCAGTACTCCAATGCTTGTTAAAGTTGTTCTGGTTAATTGTAACAAAACATTTAAAATACTTAAAAAATAATAATCACCGAAATTTACCTTAACCGAAAGGTTCCACTCTGGGTGAAAGCGGAAGGCTGGTATGATGATGACTCATCACAGGAAACCTGAGCTGCAGCTCTCAAAGTAGGTGAAGGAACTTGAGAAGTCAGAGATGGCTAGTAGCAGCAGCAGTAGCAGAGAAGCTTTGCAATGATGAACAAGCTATAATCTCTCTCTTGGACCAAGAATTCCATAAAGGACTTAAAGGACTGAGCCACATTGCTAGTTTGCAACATGTTGCTTTGTTATATTGTCCACGCAATGTTTATATTTAAATAGTTTTAAGACTGTTCTGCGGTAAAGCTTTGAAACTTTGACATTGCTCATATGCAAGGCCCAGCTCAGGGATTCCACTGAACAACTTTAACAGTATCCTGAGCACAAGCATCAACAATGATAATGTGATTTGAAAACTGGGATAACAGGTGCTAATAAAATGTTTAAAAATTCAGTCTTCTAGCTCATAGATGATTCAAAGTATTGTTGGTGCCTTGATGGTGGGAACAAAATGAATTATTTTAAAATAGCTTTGAGATACATAGAACTCTTCTCTGTGCTTTGGAAGAAAATCACTGGAAGCCTCTAGACCTAGATGGCATGTGAGAACAAAACAAAACACACAAAAAAACTAGGTTACAGCAATTGTGACTCTGTGATCTGCAGGTGTGTCCCAGGATCACAGACAGAGCAGCTGGAAGGTCAGGAAATTGCTAGTTGTGCTTTGGAACATACCATATAATAAATATGAACTAAAATGAAACCATCTCTTCCCTTTGAAAAAAAAAATATCAAAAGTATTTGTTCAACCTCCTAATCAACAAATTGTATATTTGACCTGGAGTGAATTTTTAGCAATTGCACTCTTCCTTCAAATTATATTGCACTTAGAGAATTTATAGCACTGTTATATCTTTGATTTGTTTTCACCTCCCAGCCAAAATGAATCACTAAAATAGTTTTTGCAAACTGTAAACAAATGTTAAGCCAATTTTTTTCCCTTAAAGAAATCCTTATGGAAAGTAAACTATGTATATAATTTGGCAATACACCCACCTGCAAAGAGTGTAGAAGATGAAGATAAAACTGATGCATCCAAAACACACAGAATTCTATTTTCTCTTTAACCTTTTACGTTTTTGGAATTCCCAAAGAAGGGCTAAGGTGCCTCTTTTCCTCTCCATTCTCTACAAAGGTAAAGGTAAAGGGACCCCTGACCATTAGGTCCAGTCGTGGCCGACTCTGGGGTTGCGGCGCTCATCTAGCTTTATTGGCCGAGCGAACCTGTGTACAGCTTCCAGGTCATGTGGCCAGCATGACTAAGCCGCTTCTGGCAAACCAGAGCAGCGCACGGAAACGCCGTTTACCTTCCTGCCAGAGAGGTACCTATTTATCTACTTGCACTTTGACGTGCTTTCGAACTGCTAGGTTGGCAGGAGCTGGGACCGAGCAACGGGAGCTCACCCCATCGTGGGGATTCAAACCGCTGACCTTCTGATCGGCAAGTCCTAGGCTCTGTGGTTTAACCCACAGCGCCACCCGCGTCCTTCCCATTCTCTACAAAATTGGAGGCAAATCCAGTGTTGCAAGGCATGAGTGGGGGACCCTAGACCCCAAGGCCTCCAGACCTCCCCTATCTGGCCCTCAGAACTCCTCCTAAACCATGCCCACTCTCCCCAGCACATCCTTCAAAAGCATGACTCCCCACCACACCCTGCTTGAAGGCTTTTGTCTAGCTATGATGTGTCCTTGGCCTGTGATTATCAATTAATCATGTTTTTATAAAGCAGATTGGATACCTTCCAACATTTCTCAGATGAGAATAGGGATGTCCTATTCGAATCCCCACGACGGGGTGAGCTCCCGGTTGCTCAGACTCAGCTGCTGCCAACCTAGCAGTTCAAAAGCACGCCAAAAAGTGCAAGTAGATAAATAGGTACCGCTCCGGCGGGAAGGTAAACGGCGTTTCCATGTGCTGCTCTGGTTTCGGTGTTCCATTGCACCAGAAGCGGCTTAGTCATGCTGGCCATATGACCCAGAAAAACTGTCTGTGAACAAACGCCGGCTCCCTTGGCCTGTAAAATGAGATGAGAGCCACAACCCCAGAGTCAACTGTGACTGGACCTAACTGTCAGGGGTCCTTTACCTTTACCTTTTTATTCAATACTACTACTACTACTACTACTACTACTACTACTACTAATCTTATTATTTGCACACTGGCCATCTAACTAGGTTTCCCCAGTCATGCAGGGCGGCTTCCAACATATATAAAAAACATAATACTGCCTTCAGATGTCTTCTAAAGGTTGGATATTATCTTATCTCTTTGTCTCAGGGGTCACATAGCTCCATACCCTCCAACATTTCTCCAATGAAAATAGGAACGTCCTAAGGAAAAGTGGGACATTCCAGGTTCAAATCAGAAATGAAGATGGCTTCTGTAAAACCAGGACTGTCCCGGGAAGATAGGGAAACTTGAAAGGTGTGGCATTGCAGAAATCCAGCCTGGAGGTTATCAGTGCATGGGCAACAGTTGTCAGGCTACCCCAGTCCAGAAATGGCCCCAGATGTCTTACGAGCCAAAGCTAGTGGAAGGCGCTCCTAGTCACTGAGGTCACCTGGCGCTCTGGCAATGAAAGTGGACCCAGGAGCACTCCCTGGCTACTCGCCCTCCTTGTGATTCCCAGGAGCTGGTTTTCAGACCATCCTGCCTCCAACAATTGTGGTCAAACGTAGCCACCCTGGGTTAGCTGCCTTGTCTTCCATACCTCCGTTCTTAAAAGCCAGCTGCACTGCTGACTCAAGCTGTCAGTCACTGTTGCAGTCAGCCAGTCTCTGGGAAATAGAGGGAGCATAGTAAGAGTGGAGAAACAAAATCCCTCCTTTCCTGTTAAACGAGGTGAAGACATGGGGGAAACAATGCAAACATGAACATTTGTTCAGAACTTTGACGACTGCTGAGATCCTTACCTTAATCCTTCCAGTGGTCATGCCCATTAAGGATATGCAACACGTTGATCCTTTGCTTATGGGATTGTGGAGAGCGGGGGGGAAGGAGAATGAGGGAGGGAGGCCAGGGTTGGCATAAACGGATTCCAAGCAAATTTCAGCTAACTCAATATGTGTTTTTTATGAAGCGTGTTTGCTTTAAGTGGGTTGCAAAAAGCAGTGCTTTGTTTTAACAAATATGAGGGGGACCTGTTCAGGGTTCCAGCCAACTCTCTTTCTGCTCCTTCTCTAGCAGTCTACTTTTAACTCATGGGTACCAGGCAGCATTGCATGGTCTCCAAGACCCCAGTGGGTCTTTCTCCCCCCCCCCCAAAGGGTTTTTTCCTAAATATTTTTTTGTACCTTGGGGAACGTTTGGGATCCCCAGTGGATGCTTGTCCATTAGGGCAAATGGGGCACTGCCCCTCCAACTTCAATCTGCACCCCCCCAGCCATTTACACCTGCTTGCCTTCTTGCAACCAGGCCAAGGGAGAGCCAGTGTGGTGTAGTGGTTAAGAGCGGTAGTCTCGTAATCTGGGGAACCGGGTTCGCGTCCCCGCTCCTCCACATGCAGCTGCTGGGTGACCTTGGGCTAGTCACATTTCTCTGAAGTCTCTCAGCCCCACTCACCTCACAGAGTGTTTGTTGTGGGGGAGGAAGGGAAAGGAGAATGTTAGCCGCTTTGAGACTCCTTCGGGTAGTGATAAAGCGGGATATCAAATCCAAATCCAAGGGGGAGTATGGGGACAAAATTAGAATTAGTTGGCTCTCCCTGTCAATGGCTCTTAGAAATAAAGAGCTTCTAAATTTAACCCTCTCATGGCTACATCAACCCACCTGATAGGGTTTGGGCAGATCTTGGGCTTTCTTGCAATGTGGACCTGCAATCCAGAGAACCACTGGGCATGTATGCACCCTCTCAGGAGCTTGGTGAACCTTCTGTTTTTATTGCTCACCCATGATTACAAAAATGGGGTTGCAAGATACCTGGCAAGCTCGTGGGCTACCTTTTGCTTGGTGCGCCACACATTCCTAAGAGAAGCCTCTGTTCCCCTTTTCAGTAGTTCTCTTGGCAGAATCCAGCCATTCATACTCCAGTGAGATGGAGTTTATATCTTAGAAGGGAAGGATTTTGAAAGAAAGGCCATATTTGCAATGCAATTGAAGCAGATGAGATAGGAAGTGATTATGGCATGAATAGGGTATTCATGAAAGGCAGAGAAAAGGCAAAGACAAATTCCAGTAATTTTACTGGAGTGGTGACAGGTGGACTTACAGCTCAGGGAAATGAAAGAAGAGGGAGCCGGGTGCGGGGGATGGGGAGGAGAAAGTCTTAACTCTTCAATTTATGGATTCACCAACAAATTAAAAGGGCCAACTTGTGAGGAAAGTTACATTCAGGCCTGGCTAGATCAACATATTGATCTGCCTTCTATATATATATATATATATACCCAGAACTTTAAGCATCAGATAAATAATAATAATCAAAATAATAATAATTTATTATTTATACCCTTCCCATCTGGCTGAGTTTCCCCAGCCACTCTGGGCTGCTTCCAATCGAGTGTTAAAAACAATACAGCATTAAATATTAAAAACTTCCCTAAACAGAGCTGCCTTCAGATGTCTTCTAAAAGTCTGACAGTAGTTTATTTCCTTGACATCAGATGGAATGGCGTTCCACAAGGCGGGCGCCACTACCGAGAAGGCCCTCTGTCTGGTTCCCTGTAACCTCATTTCTCGCAATGAGGGAATCGCCAGAAAGCCCTGGGCGCTGGATCTCAGTGTCCGGGCTGAACGAAAGGTCAGCACCAAATTAACAGGTTGAGTGGTATATTAACAGGTTGAGTGGTATATTTGATAAGCAAAACGGAAAGTGAGAACTTTGGGAGTGAGATTCTTCAGCCTAGGCTGAGCAAGCTGCAGTTGCTTGAAGTTCTTCTACAACATGGTGATGAGCAGGGGAGTGAGCCCAGAGTACCTGATCTTGCCACAGGTTTCTGTGACTATAATCCAGAGACCCCCTGCCTTTAAAGCATGAGGGACATGAGAAGCAGTTGGCAAATGCATGGGCAACAGCCACCCAACCTGTTTTTCTCTTCTGCAGGTTTTCTCCTAAGCCTGGGCCCCTAGTTCTTATCCTAACGGCCGCTCCCATTTGAATAGCCTGAACAGCAGCAAATTAGCAGAAATGCCTGTCTCTAGAAGATTGTGCTTCCTAGCACCAGCCACTGCTTCTAATTACATCACCATCTAATTATCTCCCAAAACAAACACCTCCCGTGTGTCTGACTGGCATTTGAAATGTGAATGATCTCAGCACCTTGTACAGCACATATTCCTCCCTTTCCAATCTCTTTTTTTTAAAAAAAAAACATAACTTGTATAAAACTTAGTCTGGAGAAAAGCTATAGGAACACTCAGAAAACGCACCCACCTACCCCATTTTTACCAGCAAGTTTGTACCCCTCTTCAAGTCTTCAATATGTGAAGTAAGAAGGCCTTCCTTAAAATCAGCATAGAAATCCATTGGTAAATTAACAAAACAATACCTACTTAGCCCAAAGCTAAGTAGGCTGACCATTTACACACTGCCAAAATGCACAAAATATACAGAAAAAACTTTCTGGCAATAAGCTGTTCAACAGTGGAACAGTCTTCCTCGGGAGGTGGTGGACTCTCCTTCCTTGGAGGTTTTAAAGCAGATGTTGGGCAGCCATCTGTTATGGATACTTTAGCTGAGGTTCCTGCATTGCAGGGGGTTAGACTAGATGACCCTTGGTCCTCTGATTCTATGATCTCCCAAAAAGAGAGGGGCACACTGATTTGCATACAAATTGCATGTTAATTTATATTTATAGGTGCAAATTTTAAAATCACTGTACTTCTGATAACAATAATTTTAATTTAAATAGAAACACACAAAAATCTCACCACAGTGGGGTAAATTGTGACCAATTGACCTGTAAGCAAGTGTTAAGCAAGTGGGCAATATATATATATATCTTAATTTCACATGGACACTTATAGGATCTGAACTGGTGGTGAGTGACCAGACTGTGGTATCTGTGAATAAAGGCGAATTCTACGCTGGGACCCATTAGGAAAGAAAATGGAAATAAAACTCCTTTATACAAATCTATGGAATGACTGCACTAGGAATACTGTGTACAATGCTGGTCACCTCACTTAAAATAGGAGATTCTAGAGCCAGAAAATGTTCAGAAAAGGGCAACCAAAATATTCAATGGGATAAAGTGACTCCCCTACAAGGAAAGGATGTAAGATTTGGGACTTTCTTGTTTAAAGAAAGGTGGATATTGGGGAGGGAAGTGAGAGAGATGTGTAGAATTATGAATGTTGTGGAGAAAATGAATTTTAAAAAATCTCCCTCTCACATAATATTGGGAACATCCAGTGAAGCTGAATGTCGGAAGATTCGGGGTGGACAAAATTCTTCACACAGTGCCTAGTGACAGTAGTGAGAAAAGAGCTAGCGATAGTCACAAATTTGGATGGCTTTAAAGGAGGCTTAGACCATACCTGTGGTCCCAAGTGGCTCTCCAAGCTAGATCCTAGCCTCAGACTCTGAGCATACCAAAACAAGCTCCAGAATCCCTGATGTGGCACGGTAAACATTTCTTGCTGTGTATATTTGAGCGAAGCCGCAAATATCTAGAAACAGAGAGGAGGGACTGTATGTTCAAAGAAAACGCCTGGTGCAGAAGAAGTTTCAAATCATGGTTAGGTGGGGGGGGGATGTTGCCTTGAGACATGACTGATGTTACACCTTATATGATGCCTATATTTTAACTGTTGACAATATAAAGGGGACTCAGCGGCATTACCTTATCCTGCCTAATGAATGTTATCACGAGGAAAAGGTAAATCAGTAACAGCTAAGATCAAACGTACCTCTCTTCTTTTGAACACACAATGCCCTCATTTATATAAATTTTCACATTCTGCCAGCCTTCCTCATTTGGACACAACAAATGAACCCACAAAAGGCTAGCACAAAAGGCCTTCGCATCTCCAAATGCCAAAGGACAGCTTGAAATAATGTCCCGAGTGGATTGTTGGGCTGACAAGCCACTGGACTCCCCATTAGCTGGGACCGTCCTTCCAGCTGCGACGTAAACTGTTGGTGTTGGCAGAAGCAGCAAAGGTCATCACACCTTCTCTTGTCTAGACTAAAGGAGAAAACAATTCTTGTAATATATTATTTGTTGTTGCTTGCCAGTTTATTCCTATAGAGACATATCAGGATTTTTGCTTTTTATTTGAGAAGATCAAGTACTTTATTATGGAAACTGGCTTCCATGCGCACATTCTGACTGGCATCTGATTTTTCACTTTCTGCATTGCTGAAGAATGTCACGAGGCCTCCAGAGACAGGCTGGGTTTTGATGAAATGCTCTTTTCTAAGCGAGGCTGCTTTGTAAAAGCAAATGAACCCAACACTTTCTATAGAACAGTTCCTTCCCTTCCCAAACCATTTCTTTTCTTCTTTTGGAGAACTATTCTCCACTTAAGCAGAAGGACAATTTACTTGTTCATATTTATTTATAACCCTCTTCAGGAATTCTGGAACAGTGTATAGTAAACACGTGGGGGTGGGGGCAAGTAGTGCTATTTTTCTAGAAAAAGAGGTGCTGGAACTCACCACAAACACCTCCCTTGTTCTCTTACAATGGCAATGGCGCCCACCTGAGAGGTACCGGAACTGAGTATGATAGCTCTGGCCCTCCTCTTTGTTTCTTTCATCCCCCTCAACCCCTGGAAGTTGGAGGGTGCCTGTGTGAAATAGGGAGCCTTCTAGAACCTGGGAGGCTCCCAGCACACGTTAGAACTCTGATGTTTCAAGTCAAGGAGGGCACAAGGTGGCCAAAGGAAGCAGACTCATTCCTACTGCCACATCCCCTTTGAGTGCTTACTGTACGCATTTCCAAAATGCTTGAAGAGAGCCAGTGTGGTGTAGTGGTTAAGAGCAGTAGACTCGTAATCTGGGGAACCGGGTTCGTGTCTCTGCTCCTCCACATGCAGCTGCTGGGTGACCTTGGGCTAGTCACACTTCTCTGAAGTCTCTCAGCCCCACTCACCTCACAGAGTGTTTGTTGTGGGGGAGGAAGAGAAAGGAGAATGTTAGCCGCTTTGAGACTCCTTCAGGTAGTGATAAAGCGGGATATCAAATCCAAACTCTTCTCCTCCTCTATATTTATACAGACATTTGTATTCTGTCCTCCTAGTGCAGAACTGGTACTGTTAGAGGTGCCACATAATATTTCTTCTGCATTTGTAAGAAACCAGGGTGCCATCTCCTGGGGGCTGAGTCCTTCTGCCTCCCCCCCCCCCCAATATTTGGCACAGATGTGAAGCAAGGAGCCGAGAACAGTGTGGCTTTAGCAGCCAGCTCCTTCTGCTGCTGCTGCCATGGAGGGAAAGGAGGGTCAGAGGAGTGTCCCACCAGTGGTGGCAGCAGGAGGGGGTGAAGTCCTGACGTAACATGCGCAATATTGCCCCCTCCAATCGCCCTTGCAACATTGCCCTCCCCCATCACCCTCCATAAGAAATCAATATTTTAGTGTGGCAGCGCCCACACTTCGAAACTCTCTGCACCTTTGCTGTACTCTTCTTTTGAGCACCTGCAAAAACCTTTTGCCTTTCCAGACATTTAGAATGTTGGCGTGTGTTTTAATCTGGTTCTTAGCTTATCATTGATTTTAATTATTTTTAATGTTTTAAATAGCTGATTTTAACTGATTTTTTTCTGATAAATTCGTTATTTTATGATTTTTGTAAACCGCTCTGAGGATTTCGGTTGTTTTTTTACAATTAAGCAGTATATAAATTCTGTGAACTAGAGCTTATGCAACATTCAGGACAGTCAATGATTAAAACCAACTATAAAGGAAAATAAAAATTCTCAAAATCTAAGAAAAACAGAGGAGATGTTTTATTCAATTCTGAAAATGGACAAAAGAGGGGAGGACCTTGTAAATGCAGGTGGTCCCTCTCACTTTGCTGTTCCAATTTATTTGAAGGACCTCAATGTGTATGAATAATCTGCAGTCTGAGAAAGTGTTCGCTCTTTGTCATACCCTCAGCCACAATCCATAATTAATAATGATAGAATTACATCACTGCAGCTGTTGATGTAGTAGAAAATCTAAATCTGGGCCTGTTGAAGGAGTTGGCAGCGGGGGCATTGTTTTACAGAGATCCTTCTTTTGCTACCTATCCAGCCGATTTTGGAGAACAGCATTGGATGGTGCTGTTATCTAAAACGTTTTTATACTGCCTTTCAGAGCAAAAGGGCTTCTCAAGGCAGTATAGAAGTAAAAGCAAAAATGCAAGAAAAAATATACAATATATAATTGAGCACAACAGTAGCGTAAAATGTAATGGGGGGAATTAGAGCACCGTGAGCTGTTGCCTGCTTCTCACGTGGGGTTGGCAGGGCATTGTGAACTGTTGCATGAGAGGGACACAAGAGGCATGTGCCCTGCCAGCCCCATGCCACTTTTGTGAATCTTGCAAAGCGGTTCTGGGCTCGCAGGGCACCGTGAGTTGGCCGGCAGGACTTCCCATTGCACAGCTGGGCAGGCACCACAGCATGGCCCCACTTGGCTCCAGTGGACGGGGTTTGCTCTGGCAGCTTGCCCCGCCCTCACAGTGCACCCCACCCCATGGTCCCAGTGTGCCCACCCTGGGCACTGGCAAGAAACATGCCTCCACTGCATTAGATCTGTGTGCACCCCAAATGACAAGATGAAATGGAATGATTTGGGGAAGGTTCTCACACTTCTGAGTTGGATAGTCCAAGGCATCACTAGGCAGATCAGGGACTCACTCAACTTCCAAGAGGCTCTATGGTCTCAGCTGTCAAAAAAAAACACCCCATGGCTGTTCATCCTGACCCTCTCCCCCTGAGGACTGTGAAAACGTTTATATAATTTAGCAGAGTTTAAATGATCCCGTTTGAGTTTATGCAGCGACAAGCGGGTTGCTAACTTGTTTGAGTCCTGTCAATAATTATACCTTCCTGGCTGATAATCCCTTTCTGTCCCTTTTAAAGAAAACACACATGAATCTGAATCATATTAACATAAACTACTTTACTATCAGGGACACGGGTGGCGCTGTGGTCTAAACCACAGAGCCTAGGGCTTGCTGATCAGAAGGTCGGCAGTTCAAATCCCCGCAACGGGGTGAGCTCCCGTTGCTCGGTCCCTGCTCCTGCCAACCTAGCAGTTCAAAAGCACGTCAAAGTGCAGGTTTACCTCCGGCAGGGAGGTAAACGGCGTTTCCGTGCGCTGCTCTGGTTCGCCAGAAGCGGCTTAGTCATGCTGGCCACATGACCCGGAAGCTGTACGCCGGCTCCCTCGGTCAATAAAGCAAGATGAGCGCCGCAACCCCAGAGTCGCCCGTGACTGGACCTAATGGTCAGGGGTCCCTTTACCTTTACTTTACTATCAGATTCATTCAGGTTTACAGAGTTGTTCCTGAAGGCAGGCTTAGGTTACATAACAGACAAACTATATGCTAGATAGTAGTCAGTCATGAGAAGACTGCATCCGAGCAGTTACCATTTAACACTCCTAGCAGCAACTGACCAACTGACAAAACTGCCTGCCACATAGAGGCAGTTAGTCCTCTCAGAATGTTGGACTTGACTGACAGCTTTATATCCCACACGCAAGAGAAATTAAACCAAGCTAACTGTGGAAATGTCCAGAGTTTGAGAGGAAAGCTGTGGAAAGAGGAGGGAACATTTCCTTTTCATGCGCAGGTCTAGCTTTCAATCACAGTGAATTATTTTCCCAGGGCACTCCAATTACAATGATTTGAGGGGGGAATTAAAAACCATATTTGTTTTCCACATGGATTTGGGGTGTGTGTCATAGGTGCCTTAGTGACAGAACCACTGCAGCTATCATTCTGAAATCTGGTAGCCTTTGTCGCTTTATGGACGAGGCAGTTGGATGTGGCCAAAGCTCAGTTGTGCAGGAACCGCCAAATCCAGTGTATGAGAAAACATTCCTTCTTCATCCCTTGCTCTCGCCAGCTGTTCTTCAAGGTTTTCGTCTTCAACTCTAGGAGAAATATTAGTCACCTCTGCAAACATATGTGGGCTGGGATATAGAGTGTAGGCTCGTTTGCTTTCAATCAGCAAGCACTATATTGGGAAGATTCATCATTGTTGACCAAGAGAGGAGATATTGAAGCCAAGATGTCCCTTTTGTTTATTTAACCTAGAATCCTTCCTCAGAGAGAAGATGTCAGTATTTGGTCCATGCATTTGCCGAACCCTAGACAGCATCTTAAAAAACAGAGACATTACCTTGCCAACAAAGGTACGTATAGTTAATGCCATGGTTTTCCCAGTAGTGATGTATGGAAGTGAGAGCTGGACCATAAAGAAGGCTGATCGCCGAAGAATTGATGCTTTTGAATTATGGTGTTGGAGGAGACTCTTGAGAGTCCCATGGACTGCAAGAAGATCAAACCTCTTCATTCTTAAGGAAATCAGCCCTGAGTGCTCACTGGAAGGACAGATCGTGAAGCTGAGGCTCCAATACTTTGGCCACCTCATGAGAAGAGAAGACTCCCTGGAAAAGACCCTGATGTTGGGAAAGATTGAGGGCACAAGAAGAAGTGGACGACAGAGGACGAGATGGTTGGACAGTGTTCTCGAAGCTACAAACATGAGCCTGACCAAACTGCGGGAGGCAGTGGAAGACAGGAGTGCCTGGAGTGCTCTGGTCCATGGGGTCACGAAGAGTCAGACACGACTAAACAACAACAACAACAACAACCATTTGCCGAACCTTTTCTTCCTTTCTTTTCCAACTTAATATGGCCTTTAATTACAGTAATGCTTTATTATTATTGCTTATTTGTTTGTTTGTTTGTTTGTTTGTTTGTTTTGCCACATCTTCATACTTCATGAGCTTTACAAGGTCACTGTGAGTTAGAGCCGCAATAAGCAAACAGTGAGGTCAGACAGTTTGCAAAAAAAGAGAGAGAAAGTTCATTTGCAAAAGCCCTACCCTTTCCTGGACATAATGACATGTTTTGTTGCTGGGGTGAGGGGTGAGAGAAAAATACCGCAAGCCTGACTTTTTCACATATAGTGGCAACATTAGGAGATAAATGCAACTGCCAGAGCAGCAGGAGAAGTACTGTACATGGAACAAACTTTTGTTTTGTTTTTCTTTTCCTCTTTTATATGAGATGCGTAGCAACGGTGGTATACAGGAGTTTTTCTTGCTCTAATGGTTTTTCGGTGCGGCAGGTTACATGAGGTGATCCAAATAATTCAGCAAGCTGCACACCACGGAGGAGGCAAGCCACAGATAGGCTCTCACTTGCTTGCGTGTGCTGGCAATTGGTAGCACAGTGCTTTTACCTCAGTGGTTTATCCTTTTCCCTTCAAGCTCATGCAACTTTCATGAATATTTGGGGTGCACGTTCAGTTACAAGGTGTACTATTTACAGAATTTGTGGCCAAAATAAAGGGATGGGAATAGGTTGGCAGGTATCCCTCTCCCCCCCCCCCCCAAGGCTCTAAAGGCCAGGATTTCTGCTCCGTCTTCTGGCACATCTTTGCTTCCTCCAAGAGCAGCAAAAACAGGATTTCTCCTCCTCCGGAGGGTAGAACCTCAACTGATGGCTTCAAGTTATAAGAAAGGAGATTCCGACTAAACATCAGAAAGAACGTTCTGAACAGAACTGTTTGACAGTGGAATGGACTCCCTTGGCAGGTTGTGGACTCGAATTTGGATGGCCATCTTGTCAGGATCTCACCCTACTCTCGAGTAGGACCCTGGCAGAGACACATGCCTGACTGGCATGTTCCCTCCCTCCTGGTCGATCGTTCAGGAGCTTCAAAAGCTTTCTTCTGCCCAAACATCACAGCGACCGATGCCAACAGACATCGGCACACTTAGGGATCCGCAGAGTCTTCGCAGCTTGTGTAACAGACCTCAGCAACTCAGCATTTTAGCTAATCTACTTTATTTACATATAAACACACACAGAGCACTGCAACATGGCTCCCTCTCTCTCTAGCACCAGACAGCAAAGAGAATGAACAAAGGACAATAGTCCTACTTCACGGAACACAGTAACACAAACATCCTGTCTCTGTCACTTCCCACTCTGTGGAGTCAGAACATACACCGTCATATGAAAGACAACAATCCCATGACTGCAATCACGGAGCAGGAATGCTAACACATCTGTCATGGATGCTTTAGTGGAGATTCCTGCATTGCAGGGGTTTGGACTAGATGAGCCTTGGGGTCCCTTCTAACTCTCCAATTCTATTGTATTTTACTAGCACACTGCTATGAAACGTCATATGATTAGCAGTTTCCAAATGACTAAATAAAGCAATAATAATATTCAGTATCAGCATGCTAAGCTCAATGCTTTTACACCTTGTATTGGCCTAAAACACCTTTCCACAGCGAGCAAAACTTAATTCTGCAGTATATAAAACCCAAGCAACGTGATTACAGGACCACATAACATCTGTCATACCACTCACCTATTCATCTTCAGTTATGCCTGTCATCACCTGCCAACAACGTCCTTTTGCAGTTCTTACCTGGAACAAATAGATTGATGTCAGTATAGAAGAATGAATGCCTGTATATCTAACACAAAGGAGCAGCTCACCAGGTGGAGCAGAGATGCTACACTAGCTTCTTGGTAGGAAAGTCATTGTTGCTTACGGGGGGGGGGCGGCAAGGTAGCAAGGAGGCTGGTACATTGCAAATGCCCTGGAAGGGAGTGCCAGATTGCCTGTGCCAATGCGTTTGCACTGCACTGACCTCCTTATCCCTCCCTTTCCTAGTAAACAACAGTGGGCCTCCTGCTGGGAAGCTAGCATACCATCTCCAGCTCTCCACTTCTGTTCAGTAGCAGAACATTGAAATCTACCAGGGCATTCTGATGCTCAGCTGGAAATCAACAATCTTTGGGTGGCTGGATGGGAATTCAAAGGGAGACTGTAGCACTGAATTAAGATTTGTGAGACTAGGCCCTATCAGCAAATTTGATTTCCCAGCATTTGTTTTACTTTACTTAAAATCATTTATATACCACTTAATATTCCCCAAAAAAATCTCTTGGCGGTGTACAATATGTATATAGAATTAAAACGTTAAAGCAAAATCGACAGCATAACCTTAAATCAGTAAAACAGGTATATAAAAACACATGAAAGCATACTAGAGTGAATAAAACAGAATTTCAGAAGATTCAAACATGTAAAACGAGTTCCGATTTCTTACAGGTCAGGGAAAACCTCAGCAAAAATATATTTCTTTACACCTGAAGCAGCTGTAGGCTGTTGCTTCCCACACGGTGTAGGGGGAAGCATTCCACAAGTGCAGCAGCAGAAAATGCCTGTTTTCGTGTTACCGCTCTGTGATATTCTGTATAGTGTGGGTCCACATGGAGAATTTCCTCAGATGATCCAAGTGATCTTTCAGGAACTCAGGACTCAGTTAAAATCAAGGTTTTCCTGTCCATTACAAGTGTTAAATTAATCTAGGAAGACAGCAACAATTACTGCAGTTGTGAATAGCGTA
Organism: Podarcis pityusensis; assembly: GCF_964106645.2. Lineage (NCBI taxonomy): Eukaryota > Metazoa > Chordata > Lepidosauria > Squamata > Lacertidae > Podarcis > Podarcis pityusensis. Next base: position 24,292,116 of record NC_138027.1, on the reverse strand, counting down.
AAGATACCTCTTGCATTTCATGACTTTTTGGCCCCACTGTTTATATTTTTTATTAATGCTACAGTGTGTAGCTTTAGATGATCGATCGATCGATAGATAGATAGATAGATCGATAGATCGGCAGGCAGGCAGGCAGGCCAGTGACACTAACACTTCATGCATCTGATGAACCCAAAACACCTTTAGTCTTTAAGAATCTGCAAGACAATTAAAATCAGCAAAGTTAACAGCTAAAACAAGAGAACTTAATGACAACTGCTTTATGGAATGAGGGAAGACTTTTTTGAACTATTTAAAGAAATATTATAGTATGATGAATTCACGAGCAGGATTTGAACTGGGAGCCACAGAAGAATTTAGAAATTATTGTATTGTTGTTATGATATAAGAGAGGGAAGATAGGGTGCAGCAAGGGGGATAAATAAATAAAAGCACCATGGAAAATGGGGTGGGAAGTCGACAAAAGAAAAATCTATTATGTATTGGAATGCTTGTTTGAAATTTTTGGAAATTTAATAAAATATATCTTTTTTAAAAAGAGAGAGAGAGAAAGAATCTGCAATGCTTTTTGGAGGGGTTGTTATGTGCTGTTGTTTCTCTAATTAGTAATCTCCCCCAAATTAAACAATTTGTCGATATTTATTTAATAAAGCTGTTTGGAAGCAAATTTAAGGCAGGATAATCTGCTGGCAGCAGGTGGGGGAATCACCAAAGGCATTTCATCTCTTTGATTACAGTTTGCCATGCTGTTGTCAGATGAACTGAAAATTGTATTTCATTTAAAGGGGAAGAAAGGACGAGTTTGGTAATGTGATCTTGTACTTAACCTCACCCACAGTGGTGAGAACAGTCAGGTAAAAGCCATTACAGAAAGAATTTCAGAGCTTCCTTCTCTAGAGCTTTCAGCAACAATGCAACCCATTGTTTACATTTTAATTAACTTCTGTGTCACTGATTTATAAGGAAGATGGATTAGCCTTATGCTTTCAGCTGAATTATTGCAATTTGAACCTATTTGTACCTTCAGTTAAACTCTTCAAAGCCCAGGGAAGATTGTTTATGTACAGGAAATCGAATTAGTAATGCTGTTACTGTGATTTAATAGTGTTTTGGTGGCTCCCTCAATGAAGAACAGTAATTGGAGAATGTCTACATTCACATCCCTGGGCTTTTCCTTTACCTTTGCGACAGATACAACAAGTGTGTTTGTTGGCTTTTCCAACTAATATGGGGAAATAAATAGGCACTGTGATGTTTAGAACACTGGAAGCCTACAAGTTCAGACCAGGGGCAAGAAGGGGAGTGTTGAATAAACACCCACAACCTGTTGAACACCAAAGAAAGAACACAGCCGAAGTTTATGTGGCACAGGGATAGCCAATGTAGTGCTAAGGTTTTGGACTACGGTCCCCATTAACCTCAACCAGCATGGCCAAAGGGCAGGGATGATGGGAGCTGTGGCCCAGAATTTCAGAGGTCATCATGTTGGCTAGTCCCAGGTGTAGCTCAATACACCAGGAACCACTAGATAGTAAATAAATTGTTGATCATGGATTGTACCTTACAGAGGGCAGTCTCCTCTTCAAAGGACTCCTCACCAATCCAGTTTCAGTTTAAAGATACAGTGGTACCTCGGGTTAAGTACTTAATTCGTTCCAGAGGTCCATTCTTAACCTGAAACTGTTCTTAACCTGAAGCACCACTTTAGCTAATGGGGGCTCCTACTGCTGCCGCACCGCCGGAGCCCGATTTCTGTTCTTATCCTGAAGCAAAGTTCTTAACCTGAAGCACTATTTCTGGGTTAGCGGAGTGTGTAACCTGAAGCGTCTATAACCTGAAGCGTCTGTAACCCGAGGTACCACTATAAAGAGCTGTAAGAAGGAGGAGGAGGAGGAATCATGATGTTTTCCATCAAGGTTTAGCACATGGGCAGCAGACTGACCAGCCACATCAGTCACTTGGACAGAGTGGTATTCAACTTAATAATTGTGCAATGGGACTCTACCCCCCTCCTCACCCCACACACTTCCTAAATGCTTTCTGGACAATCCCACAACCCTCCAGAGCAGATCTGGGGATGGCACAGAACACGAAATGGGGGCAGAAGAGAGACTGGCATAGGGACCTATAGGAACCTGATTGCTGCCCCAGCTCAATTGTCCTGTGACCAGGCTGTGGATTCAGCAGTGGCTCGGCTGCTCTTACAGAGCCTAGACAGTGGGGATTTGGATAGGACTGGAAAAAAATGGCAGCCTATATTTATATGTCTGAAATAGGAACCAAATATAAACACTTTTATTTCTCTTTTGCTTTAAGCAGAGAGATGCCCTCTTCTCGGCTTGCCCACTTCTCCCTTTGAAGTCACACAGAATCTTAAAAGTAGCTTAACTTTGGACTATTCTTTTCCTTCTTAAACCAGAGGGCATGATTTGGACACAGCCCAGCACAATTAATCCCTAGAGATTTCTGTGGCAAACTCGAAACCCGTATGAGAAATAAGCGGGAGAAATGTGAAAACTGATGGAGAAAACAGAAAGAGAAAGAAAATATTTGGCGAGAAGAATGAGGTCCTGTGAGAAAATGTAGATAATGTGTTTCTGGATCATTTAAGGTTTCAGAAAACACAAGGGAACAAAAGATTACTGTAATGCAATTCAGCGCCAGGCCTATTATTTAGTAGAGGCAAATTGTTCTCTCATTTTCTGCACTAAGCTTTAAAACTAGTGCTAGTGAAAAATTGCAGAATGGCTAGATTTCCCAGAAGAGAAAGCCAAAAGGCCAAAGTCCCCGGGGAGAAACAGTAGACTTGGCAAGCCTCAACATACTACAGTAGTTTCTTCAGCATATAAGAGGTGTCAAACTCAAACTTACAGAATAAGACCCTAAAGTTCTCCTAAATGGATGTCTGGTAAAATGTGTAAATCCACTCTCTCTCCACACAGCACAGCGAAAATAGCTGACTGCACTCAAACATTGCTAAACTGATTCAAGGCTACTCGCATTTGCAGTGGACCAACACATTTCGACGGCTTTTATTGGGGTTTCTATTAACTTATTACAGCAAAGCATCAACATCACATTCTGAATGCTTGCTACAGGTCTTCAACTCTGAAGGATGGCAAGGGCTGCCCTTCCACACAGGAAGCGATTTGTGTGAAGCTGCTCCTCCACAAAGGCATGGCAATTTTAATAGCACCAACAAAACCACCTAATGTGATTAAGCTTGCAGCATCCCTGTGCAGGAGATGGAGCCAACTTTGTACATTGAACTTCCTATGCAAAAGGGCATCTATTCATTCACACAGAAATTGGGCAAAGTTGTTCTTTCTTCTCCCTCTTACATAACACAGTACAGTCGTACCTTGGTTCTCAAACAGAATGCATTCCGGGAGTCCGTTCCCATTTGAAAACCAAGGTGTGGCTTCCGATTGGCTGCATGATCGTACAGTGGCACCTTGGTTTAAGAACAGCCCTGTTTACGAACGATTTGGTTTATGAACTCCACAAAACCAGAAGTAGTGTCCCAGATTGCGAACTTTACCTCAGTCTAAGAACGGAATCCGAATGGTGGAAGGGCACCGGCAGCAGGAGGCCTCATTAGGGAAAGCGCACCTCGGTTTAAGAATGGTTTCGGTTTAAGAACGGACTTCCAGAACGGATTAAGTTCATAAACCGAGGTACCACTGTACAACTGTACTAGGATTCAGAGACCTACAAGGAAGCTCAATGTTGGAAGAGTCAAGGCAAAAAAAAGTACCTCTCCACACAGTTAAACTATGGGATTCAGTTCCATGAGACGGAGTGATGGCTACCAAATTGGATGTCTTTAGAAGAGGATTAGACATTCTCATGGAAAATAAGGCTACTAGCCGACCATCAATGGCTACTAGCTGCAATGGCTCTGAGCAAAAGGTGCTAGGCTAGGACAGTGCTGTTGTGCCCAGATCTTGCTGGCAAGCTTCCCTTTGATATCTGGTTGGCCACTGTGACTACATAGTGCTGGACTACATAGGACTTTGGTCTGATCCAGTAGGCTCTTCTTACGGTATTTATCTATGAATTGCTCTACCACTGAGCTATGGCCCTCCCCTTTTGCAGATCTTTACTGCAGTGTCTTCCCCAGTCAGCCCCCCTCCCGCCGCCACACGGCTCTCAGCAGATTTATACACAGACCAGGAACAAGATGCTCTCTCGTACATATAACCACCAAATACACATTCAATAAAATTATAATTTCTCAAATCAGCAAGGCAATTTCGTAACGCAGCGCACGAAAACTTCAATCAAATTAATGAGCCTTAAACGTGTTTGAATTAGCAGCTGAACTGCTTGGCTGGATTGGAGGCCCCCCCCCCCCTCAAAAAAAAAATCAGTGGCAGAGTCAGGAATAGAATTCCTGAGCTCGTTGCTGTGAAGTGAGTGCCTTTGCTTTTCTGCAGAACCGATGCAGAAAAAGGAACAGAGCAGCTGCATGGGAGGGTTCCTCCCTCCCTCCTCTCTCTCTCTCTCTCTCTCTCTCTCTCTCTCTCTCTCTCTCTCCCAACTGGCCTGCTTGCCTGAGCATAGGGGGTAGGAGGTGGGCTTGAAATATGTGAGTAAAGATTTAAAGAGCTAAACTGAGCTAATGGGGCAAACATAAAAGTGGACACGTATTTGCAGCATAAATAGTGAAAGGAGAAGGGAGGGCTATTTAAAGGCGTGAAAAATGGCCAGTGGAACGAAGACACTTTAGAATGTCTCCTCTACTGAAAAGTTCAGGAAATGTACTCACCCGCCATAATATCCAGCTTTTATAATACAGTGGTACCTTGGGTTGCAGACGCTTCAGGTTACAGACTCCGCTAACCCAGAAATAGTACCTCGGGTTAAGAACTTTGCTTCAGGATGAAAACAGAAATCGTGCGGTGGCAGCGGGAGACCCCATTAGCTAAAGTGGTACCTCAGGTTAAGAACAGCTTCAGGTTAAGAACGGACCTCCGAAATGAATTAAGTTCTTAACCCGAGGTACCACTGTAGAGAAAAAGTGGTTTGCAGAGTACTTATTTAATATCCAAATGTCTTGCTGTGAAACAGCAAATGCAGCATTTATTGCACTCATCTTTTCTCCACAAATACTGGAGGCGCAGGAGAACCACCATCCTTGAATAGACTCCCGTCTCTGTTTCGATTATCAGATGTTGAAAAGCAGAATTTGTCATAGGGTTTATATCAGGTGTGGTGAACTTTGTAGCCGGGGGGGGACCACATCCTCTCGTGGACAATCTTCCAAAGGTCACATGTCAAGTGGTGGGTGTGAGGTCAGAAGCAGAGGTAGCCACAGATGTGGCTCTTTTCTTTGTAGAATAGGCGATGTTTCAGTGATGCAAAATATAGGTTTCTACAAACACACACAAAATCTTTCCATTCTGCATCCAGGCAAGGAAGAGGGATTGCCATAGTTCAAGGACAGATGACTTGTGTGTCTGGCAGAATCACAGAATCATAGAATGATTGTATCTTATTCTCCCTCCTCCCCAGCTAATGAGCTCATAGCAAAGGCTGGAACCACCCCCCAAAAGACCTTCCTGATTCAACTAAATTGCCCCTTCCCTCCCGTTTGTCAAGTATGATTGGTCAATATCTTTTCCCATGACAGCTGAGCAAGATAGGAATTGTGGCATCATCATTTCATCATTAACCAACCATCTCCCACCACAATTGGCACCATATAAATAAATAACTGGGCCCGCAGCATAGTCACTGGGCGCTCTCCTCCTCTGTAATTTGTACAAGCAGCCATCAAATGAAACTGTAAAACAAGCTTTACGGTGAACCAAAATAATAACAGATGTACTGTAAATGTTCCCAGGCTCAAAACACCTTGGAGAAAGTTTGGGATCACATTCATCAGGTGTGACTGCACCTTGAATAGTTTTGCTGTTGGTAAACAGTTATGGCTGCAGTCCTGACCATGTCTACTCAGATGTAAATACCATGAACTTCAGTGGGACTGACACCCAGGTAAGTCAGGTTAGGATTGCACCTTAAGTTGTGGAAGTCCATACTAAGTCAGCTACCGTCAGAGTTGTTGTTAAAAATATCATTTTAGTTTAGGGAAACAGTCTGATTTGGGTTTATTCTTCTTTCTATTGTAACCAAGTTACAGTGGTACCTCGGGTTACATACACTTCAGGTTACATACGCTTCAGGTTACAGACTCCGCTAACCCAGAAATTTTACCTCGGGTTAAGAACTTTGCTTCAGGATAAGAACAGAAATCGTGCAGTGGTGGCACAGCGGCAGCAGGAGGCCCCATTGGCTAATGTGGTGCTTCAGGTTAAGAACAGTTTCAGGTTAAGAACGGACCTCCGGAATGAATTAAGTACTTAACCCAAGGTACAGTCACTGTGAATGTGTTTGAATAAAGAGTATTCCTGTGTATGCCTGTAGAATTATTATTATTATTACCATACTGGGTTTACCAGGATGCTCTGCACAGTGATTCTATTCTTTTCTAGAGCATCGGAGCAATCAATCTGCTTTTCATTTTGGTCATCATTTACAAAGTAAAATGAAGTACTTTCAAGATACTGAATGGACTCCTCCCCTAACATTGGCTGGGATCCGAAACAAAAACTACTTTAAGCATGCCCAAGTGCTTGGGCATGACCAATGGGATTTTCCTTTCCCCCGCCCCCTCTAAACAGCAGGCCCCTCTGCCGTGCAAAAAAAGAAATAAAAATGTTTTTGAAAGTTTCCTTAGTTTCAGAAGGTTTTGCCTTGCACGAATGGGGTGAGGAGGCTGCCGATAAAGGCACACAAGCTCAAAGCTTGCTTGGGTATATGGAAATAGCTGTGTGGTTCCTTTGATTCTGGTCTTGGCTTCCTACGTCATATGCCAACCTACTGCCCTCCAGATGTTTTGGAATCTAACCCCCATTGGCCCCAGCCAGCACAGCCAATGTTTAAGGATAATGGGATGTATAAAGGTAAAGTTACCCCTGACCACTAGGTCCAGTCGTGGCCGACTCTGGGGTTGCATCTCGCTTTATTGGCCGAGGGAGCCAGCGTACAGCTTCCGGGTCATGTGGCCAGAATGACTAAGCTGCTTCTGGCAAACCAGAGCAGTGCACGGAAACACCGTTTACCTTCCCGCCGGAGCGGTACCTATTTATCTACTTGCACTTTGACGTGCTTTCAAACTGCTAGGTTGGCAGGAGCAGGGACTGAGGAACAGGAGCTCACCCCGTCAAGGGGATTCGAACCGCCGATCTTCTGATCGGCAAGTTCTAGGCTCTGTGGTTTAACCCACAGCGCCACCCGTGTCCCCATGGGATGTATAGTATGGGTGTAATCAGATCTGGGCCCTGGGCTGATTTGAGGGTTTTGCAATGTCACATGGTTGCAGGGGGAGAAAGAGATGTGCCCAAGGACATGTTTAAAACAGGGAAAAGGAGACACATGCAGGCTGCCTGTGGATCTCCTTCTCCCCACTCCTTATTGCTAGACCACCATCCCTTTTGACAGCCCTGAATTGCTCCAGGTGGAACCAATCTGACCCAGGGTGATCCTGGGCCTCCTTAATCCAATCCAGCCAAATCTTGGGCTTATCCAAATCAGACCAATTCAGTTTGGGACCCTGGATTAAGCTGGATCCAATGCAGAGCCCTAATTTGTAGTCCACAGCACCTGGAGGATGAAAGGTTGGAGTAAGTCTGGAGTAGATGATGCAGGGATAGACAAAGAATCTGACCTAGTACAAAGCAACTTCATATATTTCCAGATTGTGTTTGACTTAATCATCCCCATAGGCTGCAGTCCTCTTCCCATTAAAAGCAAAATGAATTTTAATATTATGTCAATGGAAATAGACTGGAACTCTTCCAAGAGTAAGTAGGCTTTGTCTGGAAAAAGAAACCTACACCCAGTTATTCGGATTACCACCGTAAGTATATTCATGCAAAAAGAGCAAGGGTGGCAAAACGTGCTGTGCGACCACAACTTTAACTCTGCACCAAAGTCATATTGCTCCTCCTACCCCGACCATTGCCATCACTATGTTGAGTAGCATTAAAACTTTTCTATGCATGGACACCCTTATGCATACATTGTTTAGAACCCTGGACAGGGGCAGAAGGAACAGTGTGACTTTGAAGGTACAGAACCCACAGATCATTTCACCACGCTTGCCCTCGCTGCATGAGCAATGCATCAACAGGCTTTCTGTTAAATGAAATTAGGTCCATCTGTCCCAATTCGGATTGGATGTTAGTCCTACCCAGAGTAGATCTATTGAAAATAATGAATATCCATTGAAAATAATGAGTACGACTAACTTAGCTCTGTTAATTTGAGTGTGTCTGCTCATAGCTGGATGACATCCCATGTTCCTATTTCACTTTCAGATGCTGGATTTTATCATTCTTCTCTCATTTATGCCTGCAAAAAGCCATATATGAATGGTCTATTCAGTGTGTGTAAATATACACTCCAGGGCCACCCCATCCATGAGGCAAGGTGAGGTGACCACCTCAGGCAGCAGGATCCATGGGGGGGGCAGTTGTGGCCTCCAAAGAATGCACCCCTTCCATAGTGGCAGCAACAGTAGCGGCACATTCCTTGGAGGCCGGATCTGCCACCACTTCAGTGGCCTCTTGACCCTGGCAGGGCAGAGGGCGCCATTTTGTGGTTTATCTCATGTACTAAAATGTCTTGAGCCAGCCCTGAACACACACACACACATTACGATGAGTCCAATTTAATGTAAGGATTAAGATTATTGTCCCTGGTGAAGGAGTCAAATGCACACAGTATGCTCAGTGTTAATTGTACTCACAATGGCCCCAGTTTTTATGTTAGTTATGTTTTTATGTTCATTATAAACTAAAGAATACAGTGGTACCTCAGGTTACATACGCTTCAGGTTACATACGCTTCAGGTTACAGACTCCACCAACACCAGAAATAGTGCTTCAGGTTAAGAACTTTGCTTCAGGATGAAAACAGAAATCGTGCTCCGGCGGTGCGGCAGCAGCAGGAGGTCCCATTAGCTAAAGTGGTGCTTCAGGTTAAGAACAGTTTCAGGTTAAGTACGGACCTCCGGAACGAATTAAGTACTTAACCTGAGGTACCACTGTAAATGAATAGGACTGATTGAAAGAGGATGCAGTTTAAATAAAATGCAACGCCTAACACCATGGCCAAATTGGGATGGGGGCTGCTGGAGAGGGGAAAGAAATGATGCCTGCCCAAGTAACTATTCTAACTAAAGACAGATAATATAAACCACTAAGACACAGACACCAGGGGACGCGGGTGGCGCTGTGGTCTAAACCACTGAGCCTTGGGCTTGCCAATCAAAAGGTTGGTGGTTCAAATCCCCGCGACGGGGTGAGCTCCCGTTGCTTGGTCCCAGCTCCTGCCAACCTAGCAGTTCGAAAGCATGTCAAGTGCAAGTAGATAAATAGGTACTGCTCCAGCAGGAAGGTAAACGGCGTTTCCGTGCACTGCTCTGGTGTTGGTGTTCTGTTGTGCCAGAAGCAGCTTAGTCATGCTGGCCACATGACCCGGAAAAACTGTCTGCGGAGAGGGCAAACGCCAGCTCCCTTGGCCTGTAAAGCGAGATGAGTGCCACAAACCCAGAGTCGTTCGCAACTAGACTTAATTGTCAGGGGTCCCTTTACCTTTAAGATACAGACAAGAAGATAGATGATAATAGATAGATAGATAGATAGATAGATAGATAGATAGATAGATGATAGATAGATCGATAGATAGATAGATAGATAGATAGATAGATAGATAGATATTTGAAAAAGGGCCTGGGATGGATTGGTAGGGATGGAAAACAAAGTGGTAGAAAAGCTGGGTTGAGGAAAAATAACAGGCAGGCTGAATAAAAATGCCACCAATGAGCATGGCAGCATTTCAGTTTCCATATTGTTTGGAAAGCATGCATGAGGCAAGTTTAAACATGAACGTCTCCCATATCCCTATCTGGAAATACTACAACATAATGACATAATCATAACTATTGCTCCCTCAGTTACTAAGTGTGTGATAATTACAGACAAATGGGAAGGAATTTTTGCAATAATCTCCAAGTCTTGCCCATCCAGTTCCTTCACCTTATTCTTTCAAACAACAGTATTCATTCAGTACAAAAAATACATGATACATTCTTGGTTTAGTAATCTGACCTCTCCCCCCCCCCAAACACACACTTCTTTTTTTACCAACTTCTTCATATAGTATATTTGGCCTTCCTCCTCATCCTCCTAGGAATTCCAGAAACATTTTGCTTATTATTCTAAAGATTTATTTAAGAATATTCATTGGGAGTCAGTTAAATAGACATGGAACCCCAAGAAACACATTCACTGGTATATAACATCATACAGAATATTGGTTTAGCTGGCTAACCTATGCCTTGATCATCAGGTATAATAATATTTGCTAGTGGATCTGGTGTAGGTTTAGGTTGACCGCCTTTCATAACCAATATCTCATTTACAAAAGTAAATTACGCAGCTATGCTCTTTCCCCCTTCTACCTTGAAATAATATTAGTGTAAGAAGGCCAGCCTCACTGTTAGGTAGGGTGAGGCAAGGTGAGAGAGTTTCTGAGATACTGAAAGAAGGCAGCAGATTGTGAAATATTTACCTACTATTATACTTTGGGTGTGGCACCATTTAGTTTTTCTGCCTTGGGCACCAGAATACTGCCGCATATAGGAGAAAGAATCCTGTTTCAAAGCAGCTATTTTGTTTTTGTTTTTTTTAATTGCATCTTTATTTATTTGTATGCTGTTTACCTGCCACCGTGGCGTGAGCGCCTACTCCGGCCAGTACACTGCCCACGTGAAGGACCCTCAGACGGGAGAGTGGTACCGGTTCAACGATGAAGAGATAGAGAAGATGGAAGCCAAGGTGGCTTCTAAGCCATTTGCAAGTATAAAGCCACACATATAATAGAAATACACATTAGAACACTTTCTTCAAAATAAACACCCACAATGAAAATGCAGAATAAAGCAAGCCCAATAAAATGGCAAGGAAATCAGTGTTCACTGGAAGGACAGATCCTGAAGCTGAGGCTCCAATACTTTGGCCACCTCATGAGAAGAGAAGACTCCCTGGAAAAGACCCTGATGTTGGGAAAGATGGAGGGCACAAGAAGAAGGGGACGACAGAGGACAGGATGGTTGGACAGTGTTCTCGAAGCCACCAGCATGAGTTTGACCAAACTGCGGGAGGCAGTGGAAGACAGGAGTGCCTGGCGTGCTCTGGTCCATGGGGTCACGAAGAGTCAGACATGACTAAACAACTAAACAACAACAACAAAATGGCACAACAATTGAGAGAGTTGAAATGGTTGATCTGGCACATACATTGCCACACCTGCAGATGTAAAGAAGAAGCAGAGTTGCGTGTTATCAACATATTGCTGACAATGTATTCCAAAGATCCAGGTGACCTCACTCAGCAGTTTCCTGGAGATGTTAAACATCACAGGGGTTAGAAATGAACCATGTGGAATCCCGCACAAAAAACACCATGGGGATGAACAACACTCCCAAGCACTACCCTCTGAAAACAACCATCCAAGTAGGACTGTGACCATCACAAAGTGTTGCCATCCACCCTCAGCTCAGAAAGCTGCTCCAGAAGAACACCGTTGCTAATGATATTAAAAGCCGCTGATCTTGATGTTCTTACTGGGCAGTGTAGGCGAAGATTTCCATATTCCATCTCAGGTAACCCCATTCTAGAGTTGTTAATGGCTTTATATGTAAGTAAAGGTAAAGGGACCCCTGACCATTAAGTCCAGTCGTGGCCAACTCTGGAGTTGTGGCACTCATCTCGCTTTATTGGCCAAGGGAGCCAGCGTACAGCTTCCAGGTCATGTGGCCAGCATTTCTAAGCCGCTTCTGGCGAACCAGAGCAGCACACAGAAACGCCGTTTACCTTCCCGCCGGAGCGGTACCTATTTATCTACTTGTACTTTGACTTGCTTTCGAACTGCTAGGTTGGCAGGAGCAGGGACCGAGCAACAGGAGCTCACCCCGTTGCGGGGATTCAAACCACCGACCTGATTGGCAAGCCCTAGGCTCTGTGGTTTAACCCACAGCGCCACCTGCGTCCCTTTATATGTAAGTAGCAAGCCCTTAAAATTGGTTCAGTGGCTGATAAGCCACCAGCCCTTATTATGATGTTACTGTTTTCTTTTTATAAGCCACCTCAAATCTGTATGGAAAGACAGCCTGCAAATCACAGCATAAAAAACCCTCCCGGACCCAGAGGCTTTCTGTTTCTGCTGTCGGTATTAACACCATCTCCAAGATTCTAGCAAGCGTTGCATTGCTTGCATTAACTCTCAGGCATTAAAAATGTGTGTAAACGCCACAATGACAAGTGCTCGCTGTCCACAAGGCTTGTAAAAGTTTACTTCAAACAATTGGCACTATCAGATTATTCAGTCCGTGGAATTCAAGAGCCCCCTTTCTTTGCCTTTGTTTTTATGTTTTCCTTATTTTGAAGTGGTTGAGTGGTTCATCTACCCACCGAGTCGTTTCCTTACAAGTTTTCGTTTTAATTAATAGACTTGTGAATAACCACAATTGCCTTGTGGGACACACAAAATGCTAAGCAGATGACTAAGCTTGCAGTGGAGCAATCCGCTCGGTACAGTTTGCCTTAATTTAATTCATACATGATCGAAGGCGGCAGAGGGAAAAGAGGCCGAGAGGAGCATGGCAATTATGTTGCTTAATGTATAGCTCTGGTCCTGTTTCAAATTAAAAGGAGTCCCTTGTGTACGGAACCTAATGTTCATAAAAGCAAAAGCAACGTTTTTGATTTATGGTCACCTGTTTGCATGCTATTGAACTTGGGAGGGGATGGGCATTGGACTGCATCTCAAGGGGCGATGGGCATTAAGGTAGCATTTCATAGGTCTTTGGCAATTTGCCCATCAACTAAGGGGGCATGGCTCAGTGGGAGAGCATCTGCTTGGCACGTTCAATCCATGGCATCTCCGCGTGGGAAATCCTGGAGAGCCACTGCCAGTCAGTGTAGACAACACTAAACTACATGGACCAATGGTCTGACCCAGTAGAAAGTATGTTCATATGTTCCCACCTGTTCATATGTTCCTCCCTGAAATATCACCTGCATAGGTTTAAAAGATCACTTAGATTATCTGGGGAAATTCTACTCATGGTACCTCACTCTACATTTTCAGGTTCTTCTTCTTTCTTCTTTGGCAATCACTCATAGCCAAGTAAGATTGTCTTCCGTAAACAATGTTTTAACAGTGAGTCTGTAAGTGACTGTGGAGGCCAGTTCTGGATCCACACATCCTTCCACAGTGGGGATATAGATTTCTGGGTGGGAATTGATCATGGGAGGGTTTGCCAAGCGTACCTTCCTCTTAGCACATTTCTCCCTTTCGTCCGGAGCTTGAGTGTCTTCAAAGCCCATGACACCTTTGGTAAAGGCTGTTCTCCAATTGGAGCACTTGCAGGCCAGTGTTTCCCAGTAATAAGGTGGTGACCTGAAAATGGACATTTTTTTATTTACTATGGGATACCTTTCCCTGCTTCAGATGTTTTCTAAATACCATTCACCATGGCTTCAGTGAACAGATTTTTTAAGGCAGTGGTGCTATGGGTTAAACCACAGAGCCTAGGGCTTGCCGATCAGAAGGTCAGCGGTTTGAATCCCCGAGACAGGGTGAGCTCCTGTTGCTCGGTCCCTGCTCCTGCCAACCTAGCAGTTTGAAAGCACGTCAAAGTGCAAGTAGATAAACAGGTACCGCTCCGGTGGGAAGGTAAACGGCGTTTCCGTGCGCTGCTCTGGTTCGCCAGAAGCGGCTTAGTCATGCTGGCCACATGACCCGGAAGCTGTCTGCAGACAAACGCCAGCTCCCTTGGCCTATAGAGTGAGATGAGCACGCAACCCCTGAGTCGGTCATGACTGGACCTAATGGTCAGGGGTCCCTTTACCTTTACCTATTTCAAAAAATATTATTTTCAAGTGTAAAGTTTAGGAGAATCTAGAGATCTGGGTTAGTTGTTGGCAACATTAGACTAGATCTATGGTTTTCATATCAGAGAGCTAGCCTACCTCTCAGAGGTATAAATCAGTGGCATGCTTCTTTCACATGGCCTCTGTGGATTAAGATGCCCAGGACTGAACCGAGGACCTTATGCAAGCAAAGTTGATGCTCTGCTGCTGAGCTAATAGTAACCCTGGGATTCTTCAATTGGTTGAGCTGGGAGAGTTCAGTCAACCTGCTAAGACATCCTGCTGCTTTCTGAGGAGGATGCTGAGCTCACTAAAATGGGCAGGCAGAGAATCATCGCAGCATCCACAGTGGCCCCCGTGGATAAAACAATTTGAGGAGACTTAAATGTTTGCTTTCTTGAATTAGGCTTGCCAACTCCGAACTGTCTGAAAAAGATGCATGTTGGCCTGTTTCTGACAACACTGCATGTAGAAGAATGTTAGGAAATTCCTCTACTTGAGTAACATTTTGTTCATGCTTAGGAGGTCTTGACTGTTGGGTATTTAGAAGTTATGACTGTGGGGGAAACCAGTAAACTCTGAAGCCGGTCACTGGTTTGGCACTGGACCACTAATAAGCACATACCCTCCAATGTTTCTCTGATGAAAATAGGGCTGTCCTATTCCACAACAACAACAATTTTATTATTTATACCACACCCATTTGACTGGATTGCCCTAGTCACTCTGGGCTGCTTCCAACGTATATATAAAAACATAATAAAACATTAAATGTTTTTAAAACTTCCCTATACAGGGCTGCCTTCAGGTGCCATCTAAAGGCTGTATGGTTACTTATCTCCTTGGCTCAAAGGTTCCATAACTCCGTAATCTCCAATAGTTCCCTGCTGAAAATAGGGACGTCCTAAGGAAAAGTGGGACATTCTAGGATCAAAAATAAATCTGGGGCTGTCCCTGGAAAATAGCGGCACTTGGAGGGTCTGTAAGCAATGCCTTATCCCTTAAAACCACTGCCATGTTCCTGTTCAGGCTGTGGGCAGGAGCTGCCTTTGGATGGTTTGTCAGAAACTAGCTGGAGGGCAGTCCAGCTCTGTGGAACTACAGCTATCTAATTGGTTTTGCTTGTGTGTGCTGTCTTTGCTTTTATTATGGGGAAACACTACGCAGCCCTTCTAATTAGATTGTTAAACATAATAGCCAAACGGCACAGCCGTGAAGAATGTGCTTCTACCCTTTTGTTAAATGTAGAACGGGACTCAGCCAAGATCCAGGATTTTTTTCCAGCCCATTTCCCCCCATCATCAGATCTGATGGTAATGAGACTGTTTATTTTTCTTCTTCAATTAATGCAGAAGACTGTTGCCTTGATGAAGTCCAAAATAAATGTCAAAACACAATTCCAGTAGTGAACACATATCTTTCTTTATTCTGTTGTCCCTTCCTCTATTTGTTTGGAATACTCAGGCCATGCACTAATTAGTGCCCTTGTTCACTGTCTCCACACAAAGGACAAACACAGAGAGGCTCTCTCACCCTTGGGGGTTGGCCTCTCTGAAATGGGCTTGAGAAGGCACACTGGCGGTGTGACGGCAGACATTCCCAAGGTACCCTCCGCACCATGCTGGATTTTGAGATAAAGAGCTAAAGTTAGTAAGGGAGGATCTGTCGGGTTTAAAAGAAGCTGTGATACAAGGCAGGTCCATACAGCATCCAGGGAGCAATCTATAAATCTTGGGGGCTCTCAGAACTTTGGAAGCAAATAGGCATTTGGGATTTTAGTCAGTCCATTCTGTAGCAGTGGCTTCTGACAGGCAACAGAGAAGAATTGTTGTATGCTGCTCACTCTACCCACAGGGCCAAAAAGTGGTATAAAAGTGTTCTTTTAAAATATGAGTTATTAAGATTCTTTTTGTGTGGCATGACGCTGTTGTGCAAGGACTCGTGTTTGCATTGTTCATTCTCCATACAAAAAGAATATTGGCACTAATCACATCAAAACTGCTTTATTGAGTGTTTCCTCAATGAATACAGGCTCTGGCAGATTGAGAGGATGAGACCAAAAGTGGGCCCAACAGCCAAGAAGGCAGTTTCTGCACGTGCTGTAGAGGGAAGTGAGGGGTAGCTGGGACTCCTGAACCTGAGAAGGTAGCCCATCTAGGAGAATGAAAACACTGATCCTAAACCTCTGCTGCCTTTCAGGAGGAGAATAGACCAAGGAGTAAACCCTACGCAAATCTGGAGACGAGTTCCTATAACAGTTGGGTGGCTCCTTCTGACAACTCCTGCAGCCAAGCTGTTGCAAAACATATTGCTCTGCTTTCCTTTGGACCACATCAGCAAGGCACATCGTCTGGGAAGCCCTACATGTGGATTTGCAATGTCTAACTAAGTTCAAGCTGCTTGTTTTAGTGCATAAAGCTCTAGAGAGCTTGGGATCAGGATACATGGAAGATCATCTCACCTCTTATACAGTGGTACCTCGGGTTACATACGCTTCAGGTTACAGACTCCACTAACCCAGAAATTTTACCTCGGGTTAAGAACTTTGCTTCAGGATGAGAACAGAAATCGTGCTCCAATGGCGCGGCGGCAGCAGGAGGCCCCATTAGCTAAAGTGGTGCTTCAGGTTAAGAACAGTTTCAGGTTAAGAACGGACCTCTGGAACGAATTAGGTACTTAACCCGAGGTACCACTGTATACCTAATGCATCACTTTGGTCTGCAGGTGAGAATGATGGCCTCCTGCAGATACCATTTTATCAGGAGGTCCATTCTGCCCAATGTAGGAAGCAAGGCTTTAGTGTTGTGTCACCTGCCCTTTGGACTCCCCACCACCACCATTAAATTTCAGACAGGTGACACCTGTTTTCTTTTCAATATCTTCTGGATCCCTTCTTCTTTCTCAAATAACTTTTTAAGTAGAGTCCTAGCCTACATCTGTATTGGAATTGATTGTAAATACTTTTTTTGTTTTATCATTTGTTGTTTACCACCCTGGGCTTCTTTAGGAGTGTAGGTGCAATATAAATTCAATAAACATTGCTGCTGCTGTAACACTGCTGCTGCTGAGAGTGCTGGAAGGAGGACTGCTCTTCTCTGCTGCAAGGCTCCTGGGAGACCACTGGGACATTCCTGGAACAACTCTTGGGTTGGGGCAACTGGCTAAAATGTTTTAAAGTGTTTTAAATGGTTCTAATTTTGGTTCCTCTGTTTTGTTTTTGTTGGTTTGGTGTTGGTTAAATGCTTGTATAGGATATATTTTTATGTTTGAAGTTGTGTTGTGTTTTTATATATGTTGTAAGCCGTCCAGAGTGGCTGGGGAAACCCAAGCCACATGGATGGGATATAAATTTTAAAAACTATTATTATTATTATTATTATTATTATTATTATTAAACAATTCACTTTAGTAAAGTGGGAGAAGACAAAGATGCAAATGTACTAAAGAAGCTGGAAGTTGTGGCACGTCGCACATGCACTTGGCCCAGAATTAATTTTTGAAATGTCCTAGTTAAACTGGGATTCAGAAGGCGTGGGAGGCAGGGCAGAGCAAACCTGAAAATTAATAAAGGAACTGAACTGGGGAAATCACAAGCTTCACTCTTTTTTAAAAGAGTGTGTGCACGCGCGACTGTGTGTGTGTGTGTGTGTGTGTGTACGGCAATGCCACAATCCTTTGCTTTGCCCCCCCCCCCCATTTCCTGTTTCAAGAAATGAGAGGGTAAAAGAGAAAAAATAGACTTGCTCTCAGCATTTCGTTCAAGGATAAGAAGAAATGAAATTGCAGCCATTAAAAAATTGAAATATGTGGGCCACAGAAATGGACACCATTGCTACACAGAGAAATGTATTTACACAGAATAATGAACTGTGTGAAAAATAAAGTTGCACCCCCAAAAGATTTTTATACTATGCCTTTCTGCACAGTGCAGGCTGCAGGCTCGTGCGTACAAACGAGGCCTTGCATAAGCGCTGTGCCCTTACTTAAGGTATGGGCTGGAACATGTTATTATATTGTTCGAGATTAAATAATTAGCAGAACATGGTCAAGATCAAAGGTTCTCCTGCGCTGGCGGTAATTCGAAAGTTACCCAAAATATGACATCCATGACTCCTGCTGCTATGATAACCTGTGGGCATGAAATCTTACGCACTGACACTGCATTTTTAATTCAATGTCTTTGTGAGAGGTTAATTTAAGAAACAAAAGCATTTAACTAGCCCCAGCCACCCAAGATATAGTGACTAAAAGGGAATATAATTCATTTGAATGCTAAGCAAAAACAGCAAGCAAGACAGCTGGCTTGTGACCTCCGACACAGAGATCAGTTACAGGGGTAGGCGGCGGGTGGGTGGGCAGGCAGGCAGGCAAATGGCAGAGACTCATCTTCTCCTTTTCCTTAACAGCCTTATGTCAAAATACTCCCACAGTCATCCTTACATCAGACCGGGTCTCTTACCTATCCTTCTCAGTCAGTCAGTCCTGTTGTTATTATTAGTCAACACATTATTCTAGACAGAGACAGAGAGAGAGAGAGAAATCACTTTACTTGACATTGTTCATATAGATCTGAAAAGCTTTTAAGTAAGAACCCTCTATTACTGTAAGGGGAGAAATAAAATTAGTCACTGGGTGTATATGAGTCATGTTCCAGCGCTCTGATATGCAAATGCTGGCAATATTCACTCTCGAATCATTTCTACCCTTAGACTTCAAACCTTTTACGCCTGTGGACAATGCCTACGCATTGCAAAATGCTGATCTGTGAATTGTTCTTACAAGTGGGACCCACGCACACAAAAAGTTGCACCGTCTCCTTACCACCAGCCAGCAGGACTCGGGACAGCCATACCCTTTTCAGAATATCCTGTTCTGTTCCTTCCCTGCTAGGGATAGAGGGATCTGTCAGTGTTGGTTCTCTTGGTTTCTCCTTTCCCCGACGATAAATTCAGTTCTCCACAATTCTGCAGCAATCTGCATTAAAAACAACAAAAACTAATGAAACTTCTTCAGCCTTTTAGTGCAATTTTCAGACATGCAGTTTCTCCAGATACAATGCATTTTTTTCCTCCGTTATTTTCACCAATACATTCATTTTTTATGCACATTTCCCCCTAATATGTGCCTTTGAATAAACACTCTTTTGTTGGAGAGCTGCGTCGCAAAATGTGTATAATTGCAGATTTTAAAGGATGGTTGTGTTTCAGTTCTCATATTGTTTTGGAGAGTGTGAATATTATAAAACCAGCTGTAATTGAGAATTAAATCGAATTTATCCCCAACCCTATTTCCCACCCATTTTTATTTTGCAACTGACATTCAACATCCCATTGCTATCACACATAGTCCCCACTGGGCTGTCTTGTTTTTTAAAACTATTTTGCTTATTTTTTGTTCCGCTGACCTTGGGCTTCCTCCCAGTGCCATGTGCTTTCAATACAATATAGCAGGTCCCACTGGGAATGCTGGGATTCCCTTTCTCTTTGTTCCTCACCCCATGTGCATTTACCCCTTAGAAAGACAGAGGAGTAAGTGAAGAAAAACCAGAAACACTCTTCTTCAAGAAAATCTTATTTAGAAGACAGGTAAAAACCAGCAGAAAGACACAAAAAAATAGTAAGATGGGATTTAAGACAGATTGGGGCAGGGAAAGAGAATTGAAAGAGGCCACCATAGAAATGATATAGGATAAGGATTGTTTATTTTTAAAAATGTATTATACGGTCAAGATAAAGTATCCATGTATGATTTATTTATTTTTAATTGATTACAGGTATATACCACCCTTCTGCCAAGGCAGCCAAGGCAGTTTACAGTTTTAAAATACTAATAGAAATAAATAATATAAAATGCAAAGTTGGCCCAGTGGGAGGGGGACCAGTCTGGCTTGAGCAGGTCCTGTTATGGTCTTTGCCTGTCTTCCTCACAATCGTCTTCTTCCCCAGAGGGCAGAAGGTGTCCATTGGCCCTAGATAGTGTCCCTGGTCCAGTTAAAATTAGTTATGGCATTTTGGAGATGTGGAGACTTTCATTATTCCTCCACTCCTGAGAGGGGCCTCCTAAGACTGTTGTTAATTTTTAAGTTACCTCAGTGCATCTCCATGTAACATCTAATTTGGCCCTCATTCACAACTAATTTTGGCACTATGGAAGCCAGTGAATTGAAAGGGACCCTTAACAATCCATGAATAATCCTTTGTTTCTGCCTGAATGGGCAGAATCTGCTATAGGTATGCATATATAACTTAGCTGGTATGAGGCCAGACCAGGATTTCCTAACATTTGGAGGGTCTGTGCTGGACATTTCATAGGGAAGGAGACACTGAGGATGGAATTTCTGTGGCTGGCTAAATCACTTTTGTGCCTGACTAACATTTGAATAGGACTTTTTAATCTTCAAAGTGACTTTCAGCCCATTTCTCCTGCAATGCCACCAGCATCGATGTAATTCTAATCTCTTGAGCAGATGTTTTGCTGAACTCCGATACTGTAGCTCTGAAGCTGGTGACACTGAACACACTCGGAAAAGCAAAACTCCCATTGAGTCAATATAGAGGCTGCTGAAACTAAAGATACTGTGGTGGAAAGTGTCTTTGTATTTGGGGGCGACCATTTGCTATTGTTTGTAACCCTAAACGGGCTGATGACAGCAGGTAGACGCTGGCAGGGCAAAGGATGAAAACTACAGCGTAACAGAATACAAGGAGCCTCAGAACTAAGTCATGAAGGCTTTTTTCACTGATCACCTACAATGTAGGGGAAATTCTCCAGAGACTCACACAACTTTGACCCACCAAGCTCAATGTAGTTTGTTGGCTACATATGGCAGCCTATCAGGGGCTCAAATAAACCTTGTGTTTTCACATGTGGATAGTTAACCACCAGGCTGCACTTGCCTTGGAGAACCAGAAATTGAAAAGGCTTCCTTTTAGCACCAGTCATCACACATTTACCTATACAAATTCAGAGTTAGGTGAGGAACCAGATGTTGTCGGACTATGACTCCCATCAGCCTCAGAAAGCATGGCCAATGGTCAGGGAGTATGTGAGTTGCAGTTCAGTAACATCTGGAGGACCAAAGTTTCCCCACACCTCGTGAAGGTGTTGCTTCCACCATGATCAGCAGCTCTAAACCAAAATTCTCCATGCTGGTGCATACTTCTTATACATGATGTAAACTGAATGTTTGACAGTAGTATAAATGGAGAAGAGGTGGGGAATCTATGAGGCTGCATGAGCATAGTCATGCTTGCAGAAGTGGAATTGCTCACCCTGTGTGTGTCCCTCCCAAAGCTGCTTCTTAGAGTTGAGGGGCCCTCAGAACAAGTTTGGGATGATGTTGATGTAGGGCATGTTGGGATGCTGCTAAGGAATTGGGGGCAATTGGCAAGCCCCCAGCTGGCTCCAGCCCACCGGCCAACGTGCCGGTCGAATTCCAGTCCTTGGTGCAGCATGAATGTGTGAAACAGAGCTTCAGAAGCTGGGCATGCAACTCAGCAGAGTAAACACACAACAGAAGTGGCAGGGAGAGGCTGTGTAAAGCATATTTACAAGCAGTTTATTCAGCATACATCAGGACAAAAGGAAAAATATGTCTTCTCCCCTTCATGTCCAAAAGCAAGCAGCATAAGCAATAGCTATACACAAACAGAAGTTCCCAGCAAGCTGTGCTGGAGTGTAAACAGGCATGTGACACACAACAATTATGCCTGTTCCTCTTAAGGTGGAATCGAATATTCTAACAGGGCATGGATGGGCTGCAGTGGGAAGGGAATATTAAACAGAAGCCATTTGTGCAAATAGGAGCTATCCATCCATTGTTATTATCAGAATGTAGAAGCTATAGACCATTGGTCCATCTAGCTCAGTATTGTCTACCCTGAATGGCAACAGCTCTCCAGGATTTCAGACAGGGGCCTCACCAAGCCCTACCTGGAGATGTCAGGGATTGAATCTAGGACCTTCCGTATGCAAAGCAGATGTTCTACTACTGAGCTACCACCTTTATTGGGGTCACAGCTCATATTGGGGTCACTGGAAACGGTGTGTGTCAATGTTGTCACCACTCAGATGGACACAGAATGGTAGATGCCACACTTCAAACTTCTCATGGGTCCTGGAGTGCACCCTCATACAGTTTGGATCAGGAAATCCTTGTACTAGATGATACGGCTGGGCTTCGGTGGGAAATTCTCTGTGGCAAAAGTAATGTCTATACCAGTACTCACATCCCATCAGAAATCAAAGGGATTTGAAGTATTTAGGTTGGTTAGATTGCATTCTGCATCTTGAAATGTTTTCCACAAAGTCTGGAACTTTTTCAAACTGTCTAGAAGTTGCATGACACCACAAAAGTTCTCTGGGTTTGTTGCTCCTAGGAACAATGACTAATGCCAGCAAATTGCTGATCAGTGAAAATAAAAGCAAGGAATATTATTTATTCATTGCACTTAGAAATAAGTATTGAGGGAGTTGTTTAATTTAATGATTCCCAGTCTAATACTTTTAAAAAGATGCCTGAGGGCTTTTCTACTACCACACAACCCACCTCTTTCCATTCCACTTCCGCCTGGCAGCTGAAAGAAACTCATGGAAAGGCTACGTGGAACATTTTAGAACCATTTTATAACCTCATTACCACGGTGTTCCCTTGGAGTTAAGATTTCCTTTGTTGTCCTCTCTCTCTCTCTCTCTCTCATCATTAAAATGGAAGGAAGCAATGAATTTTTTGCTTTGCAATTCTATATCTGCATGTTTCCCTGATTTTTCCAGGAATCCAGGTGGTATTTCTGTAAATTTGAGATGCTCTCCCACAAAACTTCAAGAAAAAAGTTACCAAAACCCCTTACTCCAATACAATTAAAAAAAAAACCTTAATAGTGACATTAAAAAGCTAAGCTTAACAGCATGTACAATGAAAAGAGAAGAAGGTGCTGGTACGTTGATGTGCCCATGAGTAAATGTTTAGTTCAGAACTAATTGTGAAATTTGAAACAAAAAAACATGCAAGGCCAGCGTAGACATCAGACATCTTCAGGCAGCTGCTGAGGCCGGCACTCCCCAACACAGCTCACAGACACTGACCTCAGTACACATGGCTACTCGTTTTAACATTTGCACAATGCACTGGAGAGCTAAGTAACTCCAGAGCATTGTGGGAGTTTTAAAAGGAAGGTTGCTTAATACTGGTTTGATGGAGGGCAACCTAACTCCAATCAGAGAAGCCTACTGGAACCCCACTTACAAGGGATGGGTCTCCTTCCAGTCTGAAGGTAGACTTGCTCCAGCCTGCCCTGTTGTCTTCCAGTAGCACCCAGGTAAGCTCAGTTGTTGTTGTTGTTGTTGTTTAGTCGTTTAGTCGTGTCCGACTCTTCGTGACCCCATGGACCAGAGCACGCCAGGCACTCCTGTCTTCCACTGCCTCCCACAGTTTGGTCAAACTCATGCTGGTAGCTTCAAGAACACTGTCCAACCACCTCGTCCTCTGTTGTCCCCTTCTCCTTGTGGCCTCCATCTTTCCCAACATCAGGGTCTTTTCCAGGGAGTCTTCTCTTCTCATGAGGTGGCCAAAGTATTGGAGCCTCAGCTTCATGATCTGTCCTTCCAGTGAGAACTCAGGGCTGATTTCCTTCAGAACGGATAGGTTTGATCTTCTTGCAGTCCATGGGACTCTCAAGAGTCTCCTCCAGTACCATAATTCAAAAGCATCAATTCTTCGGCGCTCAGCCTTCTTTATGGTCCAGCTCAGTAGGCCCTTCCAAACCCATAGGTCTCACCATTCAGATGTTCACTCTGCCTCCTTCATTCTAGCAGAGCTACTGACCACATACAGTCAGTACAACATAGCAGTGATTGGTTTGTGTGTTCCCCAGGTCTACCCAGGTCAGGTTGGGAAAAGGGGTGTGGGCAGCTATAGGAACTAACCAATTACATTACCCCTTCATTGTTTCGGTTTCTTTAGAATTCCTGAGCAACCCCAGGTGCTTTCAGCTAGTAGCAGCTAAACTGAAGTGATGAACTGAATGATGTTAAGCAACAAGTAAGTTGATCCACATTTATGTCAGGTTCACAGTTAAGTGATGCAGTATAGTGTCAAGCTATCTTGGTCCAGGAATGGCTGTAGCTGTCTTACAGCTGATAAATGCTGCTCCTAGCCACTGTGGCCACCTGCGCCTCAACTGGCAAATAGGTAATTCTGTCGAGAGTAGCCAAGTAGGCCAGCTCTATCTTTTTATTATTGATATTTTAAACAAATTTTTAACCATTGTAACAAGAGTAATACATAAGAATATTCTTCATTCTACACAGTCAAAAACACAGCAGTAACCGGTGAGTAGCATCACAGAATGATCCTTTTTCTGTGGTAGCTCCTCCCTTGTGGAATGGCCTCCACAGGGAGGCTTGCCTGGAGCCTTCATGACATATATTTAGGTGCCAGGAAAAAAATGTTTCTGTATAACCAGGTCCAGACCCTATTTTCCATGGACAGTCCCAGATTTACACAAGCCATCCTGGTATCTTGTTTGATACCAGGATGTCCCACTTTTCATTAGGATGTCCCTATTTCCATCCGAGAAATAATGTTGGAGGGTATGGTAGAGTGTCCCTATTTTCATCTGAGGGTATCGAGTTATGCGACCCCCCAAGCCAAACTATACAACTTTTCAAAGACAATTGAAGACAACCCTGTTTTCTTATGTTTTTTATATGTTGGAAGCCACTTAGAGTGACTGGGGCAACCCAGTCAGAAGGACAGGGTATAAATAATAAAATTATTATTATTATTATTATTATTATTATTATTATTATTATTATTATTTAGAACGTCCCTATTTTCATCTGAGAAATGTTGGAGGATATGCAGGCCTTTGGCTGATTAACATTTTATTGCCTTTTAAATAAATATGTTTGTGGGAGTGGGGTTATTGCTTTGTTCTTGTTTCTGTTTTCTTATGTATTTTGTCTTCTCATTTTTATGTTGTGAGCCGCCCTGTAACCTTTGGGTGAAGGGCAGTATACAAATTTAATAAATAAATATAAATAAATAAATCCTATGCTTCTGCGAAGTAACCAAGAATGACCTGACATTTAAAATGGCAAGGCTGAAGTTTCAAAGCTGGGGAGATTGTAATACTTAATTCCTATTAGTTTAATGAATGCATTAATCCATTGCCTAGAATTCTCTCATCTTAATTACTACTCTTTCTTTATCCCTAATTTGTTCAACTCTCATCCCTGCCATTCAGTCTTAGATACAATTGCTACACCCATCCCAATGCTGTTTCCCTCTTGTTTTTATTAAACTTGCCATCTGCATGGATGGCCCCAGATTTTTGTAATTAAAGAGAAAGTGAATAATCCCTGCTTGCTCATTTTCCTCACATCACTGATGATTTTATAAACCTCTGTTGTCTTCCCTTCTCTGCTGTCTCCACGGCCCTCCATTCCCTAGCCCACTGGAGAGATCTAATGTAGCTACCACAGGGATGGGGGAGCTACTCGATTCAGTTCACATTTAAAGGCAAACTTGCTTCATTCACTCATTTTGAAACAATATGCAAACCAAAACACAGCCATCCTTTGAAAATTCACACTTCACTGAATTGTACAATTCAGTTCCCCAGCCAAGTACAGTGGTACCTCAGGTTACAGACGCTTCAGGTTACAGACTCTGCTAACCCAGAAATAGTACCTCAGGTTAAGAACTTTGCTTCAGGATGAGAACAGAAATCACACGACGGCGGTGCGGCGGCAGCAGGAGGCCCCATTAGCTAAAGTGGTGCTTCAGGTTAAGAACAGCTTCAGGTTAAGAATGGACCTCCAGAACGAATTAAGTTCTTAACCTGAGGTACCACTGTAATGTGTACCCCAAAAAATGCATATACTGGGGCAAAGTGTGCCTATGAATGCAAAGATCAGTGAATAACATAAAAAATGCACTGCTGGAAAATTGCTTTGCAAAAATGCATTTATTAGGAAAGACTGCATACCAAAATGTGTATATGAGGAGAAATTCACACTAAAGTCCTGAGGAATTTCCACGAGGCAATATCGCAAACTTATGATTGGGAACATGAGAAACAGAGAGAACCCAAAATTTGCGTGTTCACCCATCCCTAATAACTTTTCAATTGTACCTCCCCTGTGAACATCAATGCGATTGAAGGCGGCAGCCATTTGTGTATACAAAACACCGAGGTACACTTGGGGCCAACCATTAGGTAGAGGTCGACCTGCCACTTGTGACGCCAGCCACTGGAAATCAGACTTGCTCCTATTTGCGTTGAGAACTGTGGCTGCCCTCGTCCTCGGTTCTATTCATAATCACATCAGAATGTGGCCAAAATAGGTGTTACTAGGTAGAAAGGTATGTAGATGGTTGGGAGGAGGAGAAATTTGGTTAAGTTCCTATTTTAATGCAAACCTGTCAAATCTGCGCTACATGAAATAATGCATGAACACAAATACAGCTACAGATAGGTAGCCGTGTTGGTCTGCCATAGTCAAAATAAAAAAATCCTTCCAGTAGCACCTTTAAGACCAACTAAGTTAGTTCTTGGTATGAGCTTTCGTGTGCAAGCACACTTCTTCAGAAGAAGTGTGCTTGCACACGAAAGCTCATACCAAGAACTAACTTAGTTGGTCTTAAAGGTGCTACTGGAAGGATTTTTTTATTTTGACAAATACAGCTGTCTTTCAAATGCAGATCACCACCAGAACTGCATATCTAAAGGGGACATGTGCCTGAAATATCTATATTATTGAAATAAATTTTATTATAGAAAATTGTTTGCAAGAATATGTCTATTAGAAGAAATGGACACTGATGAATTTTCATGAGGTGTTTTTTTTTTTAATTGCAAACTGATGCAGAAATGTGGCAAAGTGAAGTAACGATTGGAGAAATGGACTGAAAGAAGTTGAAATTGACAGATTTATACATTCCTAGTTACATGTCAGCTGTTAGTGTCTTCTTGCATTATGCCCTGTCAAATGCAATCTCCTTCTTGTCCCAGGCACCTTACAGTTCAGGAACTGGATAGCACTGGTCAAAGTATTCTACTTGGTGATTTTCTGCAATTTGCGGCGGCGGGGGGGGGGGGAGAGGGAATACTCCCTGAATATTTGATTCATCTTTCAAGGGTGGGCAAATTTTAAGGATTTTCAAAGAGTGGTCTTAGCTTACAAAACAGTTTGGTTAAGATTATCTTCCTTTCATACAAAAAGCTAGTGGCTTGGCAGCTTGGCAACATTCCTGGGACAGAATGACCCTGAGAATTATGCTGTCTCACGATGTCATAACTTCCAGAGTGGCATTTTTTGACCCAGAAATGTTGATGAACACCAAAGGCAGCACACGAAGCAGCAATACATTTCTTTTCTTTTTTCCAGTTTTATAAAAAGGAAGGAAGGGGAGGAAATGCATCATATTTAAGACCCCCTCCTAAAAATTCCAAAAGATCACCTGTCCCTCAAGGTCTCTGAAACCCCCCGCCATTCTTTCCAACTCTGTTAAAATTTCCATTCACTTTAGAGAATGGGACTCCCAGATGATGGGCTGTATCCAGAATAGAACCACTGAAATGAATGGCTTTGAATTTGAATTTGAATTTTATTATTACGGTCACAGACCAGTTCCGGCTCACTTAAAATATCAGGAAAATCATAAAACACAACAGGAATACATTGAATTGCAATTGGGTATAACAGAGACAATTCAGATATAGCGGCAGTTAAAAATATATATTAAATCTTGATCACTAAAATATAACCTAAAATTGTCATTTAAAACCTTAATCATTTTGGTAGTGCAGCTTGTTCCCTAAGTTTTATGGCAGTCGCACAGAATGGTTAAGGAATGATTTAGGCCCATTCATTTCAATGGGACTACTCTCAGTAGAACTTAGTTGGAGACACCCCTGTGTTGATAACAAAATTGACAATCCATAAGAAGCCACACTGCTGTTTCGGACCTATGCCCTGTTCATTCATCTACAGAGGTGAGCATCTCTCCAATAAAACAGGAAGGGAAGTGCAAGGAAGCATCAGCATTTGGTCCTAATCGTTACCCCGTGATTGAAAAGAACACAATGCTTTGCTCTCCTGGACATTTAACCTTTTTCTTTTGATTAACCACCCTGCCATGAACCACCCTACAATGAAAGCATCCTGCCATAATAGGCAAACCAATTAAGTAAATGGATTGCTGCCCTATGCGCTTCTTTTGAAGAAAGTAAATTGCACGTTATGAAGAATAGCAGATTTCTGAACCGGATTGCAAGAAGTCAATTATTATTCCAAAGCATATTAATTGAAAAAGGCTGAAAACAGCCTTTTAGCTGGCCTCCTACTGCATATGTGAGTGGTTTTAGTTGATTATCAGAGCCAGCTAAGGAGAGACAGTCAGGCTAATCAGTACGGATAGGACTAGCTGGTCTAAATCTTGTGCTAAATTTAGGAACACATTCTGTTAGCAGGCATGAGAAGCAATAGGTGTAGCTGTCATACAGCAGGATCCAGCAGAACAATGACTTCTGCGGGACTCCAAGGGCAACTGATATGCAGCTGACGCTGCAAGGGCTCCAAGCCATAAAGTGCCTGGCTTCTTTTCCTGCTCTCTTAGCAAAGATGTGCATGGGAAGTATACAGAATGAAGGAGAGCGAGGGGGAGAAGGGGAGGAGGAGAATGGAGAATTCAATGTACTATATATAGACTTGGGGAGCAAGTATTGTCACACCAAGGGATTTTTCTTCTTGCTCTGACTGGTCAGCTCAGCCAGGGCCACAAGAAAACCAGGCATTGGGCCAAATAGCAGTAGTGAAGTATTGCTGAAAAGGTGCTGCCTGCAGGGACTGATTTAGCTGGTTTTGCCAGGACATTCAGGGTCTAGCTGATGTTTGCATTTTGTAAGCACATCCACACTTTATCAATGGAGCGGACACTGACATCCAAGGCAATGGGGAAGCCCTTTTTTCTGTACGTCAAACAGAACCTACGAAGCTGCATTAGACCTGGTTGATCATCAGAGGTGTGTTTGCTTTGCAGCTGAGTAGGCCTTTTCTCCTCGTGGCAATATTCTTGTTCGGTTTTGAGGGGAGAAACAGAGATGTTGCTATACGTTTCTGTTAGAACAGCCCTCACAAGAATGGCCTTCAAGCATTCTGTTGTTGTTGTTGTTGTTGTTGTTGTTATTCTGGGCCTCGGCCCAGTATACCTGAAGAAGCATTTCCACCCCCATCGTTCAGCCTGGTCACTGAGGTCCAGCTCCGAGGGCCTTCTGGCGGTACCCTCACTGCGAGGTTACAGGGAAGCAGGCAGAGGGCCTTCTCTGTAGCGGCGCCTGCTCTGTGGAATGCCCTCCCATCAGATGTCAAGGAAATAAGCAACTATCTGACTTTTAGAAGACATCTGAAGGCAGCCCTGTTTAGGGAAGTTTTTAATGTTTGATGTTTTATTTTGTTTTTAATATTCTATTGGGAGCCGCCCAGAGTGGCTGGGGAAACCCAGCCAGATAGGCAGGGTATCAATAAATTGTTGTTGTTGTTGTTGTTGCTGCAGCTGCTGTTAAGAAAATCCTAACAGATGTAAATAGGAACAATACGCAATATACAATAATACATTATACAAGCCTAAGAAATACCATAATAAATAGATTGTAAATATTCCCTTATATAATAGCACAAAGCAAACACGTGTTTACTGTTCCTCCCAACATGTCACTAATCGTATTTACTCAATATTCTGTTTATTAACAGGGGCAGGGCAAAGGTTTGCATGAAGGTGAATGCAAGGATTCACTTAGCCCATGTCCTTCTCCTGCATCAGTTAGAGAAAGCTCCCCGATTTCCATCTGTTAGCAATACAGCCCCGGCCACAAAGACAACTGTCGTGACAACCGCACAGAGTTAGTCTTTCAAATAAAACTTGTGAAAAGCTACTGCCCTCCAGCCTCCTCCCACTGCAGTTAACGGCATTAAATAGCACTCTAACTAGTATTTATTTTCTTAGGCGTTCCTCACTTGCACAGCTGCTGGCATGCTGGCCTTTGATTTAAAATAAGCCCAACAGGATGAGAGTTTCAAATCCCTGAAGGTCATGAGGTGTGTGTGTGTATTTCTATCTATGAAGGGCCTGTCTGAAAGAAACGTCCAACCGGCTAATGTTAACCCTCATAGGCGGATAGCCTTGGATAGTGCTTGCCTCTCGTCAATTTTGCATGCCCTTTTCATCTGCGAACTACAATGGCTCAATGATATATATTTTTTTCAGATGGAGGCTAACCACAAAGACACCACTGGGGTTGTTTTGAAAAACTGGCCCATGGTGAGAACCCCTTCTAGGGTCTTTCTCTCCCCTCCCCCTCCTTGCCCTCCTCTTGTACTTCATCCTATCCTGCACCTATTTCCAAGCAGGTGAAAACAAGCATGCTCCCTCTTCCATGTGACAGCCCTTAAGATATTTGAAGATGGCTATCATATCTCTTCTCAAGCTCCTCTTTTCTAGGCTAAACATACCCAGCTCCTTCAACCATTCCTCATAAGGCCTAGTTTCCAGACCCTTGATCATCCTGGTCGCCCTCCTCTGCACCCATTCCAGCTTGTCAACATCCTTCTTAAATTGTGATGCCCAGAATTGGACACAGTATTCCAGTTGTGGTCTGACCAAGGCAGACTAGAGCAGTACTATTACCAGAGCACTCCCCCTGCACTCCTCTTCCTCTGCCAGTGACTATTACTTCCCTTGATCAGGACGCTATACTTTTGTTGATGCAGCCTAGAATAGCATTAGCTTTTTTTTTTTGCTGCTGCTTCACACTGTTATAATAATAATAATAATAATAATAATAATAATAATAATTTATTTATACCCCGCCCATCTGGCTGGGTTTCCCCAGCCACTCTGGGCGGCTTCCAAAAGAATATTAAAATATTGTGATACATCAAACATTAAAAGCTTCCCTAAACAGGGCTGCCTTCAGATGTCTTCTAAAAGTCTGGTAGTTGTTGTTCTCTTTGACATCTGGTGGTAGGGCGTTCCACAGGGAGGGCGCCACTACCGAGAAGGCCCTCTGCCTGGTTCCCTGTAACTTGGCTTCTCGCAGTGAGGGAACCGCCAGAAGGCCCTCGGTGCTGGACCTCAGTGTCCGGGTAGAACGATGGGGGTGGAGACGCTCCTTCAGGTATACTGGACCGAGGCCGTTTAGGGCTTTAAAGGTCAGCACCAACACTTTGAATTGTGCTCGGAAACATACTGGGAGCCAATGTAGGTCTTTCAAGACCGGTGTTATATGGTCTCGGCGGCCGCTCCCAGTCACCAGTCTGGCTGCTGCATTCTGGATTAGTTGTAGTTTCCGGGTCACCTTCAAAGGTAGCCCCACGTAGAGTGCATTGCAGTAGTCCAAGCGGGAGATAACCAGAGCATGCACCACTCTGGCGAGGCAGTTCGCGGGCAGATAGGGTCTCAGCCTACGTACCAGATGGAGCTGCTACACAGCTGCCCTGGACACGGATTTAACCTGTGCCTCCATGGACAGCTGTGAGTCCAAAATGACTCCCAGGCTGCGCACCTGGTCCTTCAGGGGCACAGTTACCCCATTCAGGACCAGGGAATCCTCCACACCTGCCCGCCTCCTGTCCCCCAGAAACAGTACTTCTGTCTTGTCAGGATTCAATCTCAATCTGTTTGCCGCCATCCATCCTCCAACCGCCTCCAGACACTCACACAGGACCGTCACCGCCTTCACTGGTTCTGATTTGAAAGAGAGGTAGAGCTGGGTATCATCCGCATACTGATGAACACCCAGCCCAAACCCCTGATGATCTCTCCCAGCAGCTGCATGTAGATGTTGAAAAGCATGGGGGAGACTGTTGACCCATGTTAAGCTTGTGGTCTTCTAAGACCCCTAGATCCTTGTCATATGTCCCCCATCTTATATTTGTGTAGCTGGTTCTTCCTGCCTAAGTGGAGAACCTTACAATTGTCCCCATTGAAATTCATTTTGTTAGTTTTGGGCCAGTTACCTGGTTATAATCAGCCACTTCCTCCTAACTGGTACAACTGAGAATCATCTAGCCAGACTGAATGTTGTACTGTCTTATGTATAAAAAGATGCACAGTGAGACAAGGGGCGAATTTCTCATTGGTTGTCCTTATGCCTTGTTAGCTAATGTTGAACAATCTGATTCTAGTTCTCTCTCCTCTTCAGTTGTCCTATCAACCTGTACTTACATAGGTTCTGTTTTCTTGGAATGAAGGTCAGTGGAGGTGTCTTAAGCGATGGGGTTTCATTTACACAGATATACAACTTGCATGGATGGGCTCACATCATTAACACTCCTACAGATCATGATTCCCCTTTAGGTTTCCAGGGGATCCCCAAAACCCAGCACGGAGCAGCATAGAGCGAGACATGGCTCTGTGTCCTCCAGCTCAAACACACAACTCTGGCTGTTTCTCTTCTACTACCAGCCAGGTGAGAAGGTGAGGAAAGGCCCACCCATTCACCTTTATGGCACAGGGCAACTTCTTTGGATATGCTAAATGGTGGTACTTAACTAGCCAAGCAAAGCCACTACCTTAACATAAGGAACTGGGCTGTTCTACTCTCATGGATACGGGATTGAAAGTTGGAATGGGACCCAAGGTTTCATCCAAACTGACCCCCCCACAACTCATAACAATATGTTAGTGAAGCTTTCACTCAGGCTGACCTGTGGTCCCCTAAACAACTTCCATCATCTTCAGTCAGCATGGCTAATAGGGGTCATGTGAGCAACCTCTGGACAGTCAGACTCTAGCCACCCCTGAAGATGCACTTTTTATAGTCTGAGAACTGTTATCCAGTCATCATAGTAGATGTGCATTTTTAGAGTGAAAAATTTCTCCTATTCATTCTCTTCTAGCCATATATAATCTTACAAGTCTCTATCGTGTTCTGTACTAACCATCTCTTTGCAGAGCATCAAAGCCCAAGCTGTTTAAGACTTTCTTTATATGGAAATAACTTCTTTCAGAGAAACCGTATACAATCATATGAGCCTCACAAAGCCCTTCTTCAGGCAGGGATGAAAAGCACAAGAAAGTGCAGCGACGTAAACCAGATTAAAGCTGAACTGGTGTGTTGAACAAGTTAACAGCAATGCAAATATCTCAGAAAAACTGACAGAAGGTGGCTCAATAAATTACATTACTGGACATGAATACTGCAGCCTATCTTTTGGGATCGAAGAAGCAACATTTCTCAGTATTAAGTAGATTCCAAATACAGCAGTCTAGAAACTTTAGAGTATGCCATGTGGCAATATCCCGAGAGGCTCCCAGAGTGCCTTCTTTGTCCTCTAAGCAGAAAAGGCTACATGCTAATAGTATTCTGGCACTGGAACCAGTTGCAGCCCAGTTACAATCATCAGCACATTTTGTCAAATAATTGACAGCCTGACGGTTATGAGAGATGACACTGCCAATATTTCATAAAGGCTGAAAGAAACGTTTCTCAATTCCATGTTGCATAAACAAAGCATGCAGGAAAGCCCCAGGAATGCTAACGATCGCCAATACTTAACAATATTTAATTACAACCTCTCATCAGCTTAGCACAGAGTAGAAGAATTTTTCAGAAAGTTATGCAAGTGGGGGAAGGGTTTAAAAGGCTCTATGTACTTATGTGGAGAAAGAAAAAAAATCATTTACCTTCTTCCCCAGCCAATGCAACAGTATTTCCCACTTTACATTATTTGTCCAGGGCAACTTTAAATGCTCCAGCGCCGAGTCTTTCATTGCTTTCCCAAAAGAAATTTGACAATTCAAATAGACCTCATTGTTGGACATTTTTGCCCCGATGATCAGCGTCAATTACCCTTAATTTCATCCCATTATATAATGATAATGTAGGTCACACTTACAAGCTGGGCCACTGTATCTTGGAAAGCAAGCAGTGACACAGAAACAGAAAAGGCTGCAGAGCACAATCCTGTGCAGGCTGAATCCTAAGCAAACCCCACTGAACTCAATGAGACTTGCTCCTCAGTAAACATTGTTACAATTTAGCTGTTCAAATTTTATGAATTAGCCTGTCATTTCAATTATTATTTTTGCATTGTTTTTAATCGTGTTTTATATTTTACTATGTGGAGCACACTGCCTTGATATTTAACATGAGTTTGCAGTATTGTTGTTGTTGTTGTTTAGTCATCTAGTCATGTCCGACTCTACATGACCCCATGGACCAGAGCATGCCAGGCACTTCTGTCTTCCACTGCCTCCCGCAGTTTGGTCAAACTCATGCTGGTAGCTTCGAGAACACTGTCCAACCATCTCGTCCTCTGTCGTCCCCTTCTCCTTGTGCCCTCCATCTTTCCCAACATCAGGGTCTTTTCCAGGGAGTCTTCTCTTCTCATGAGGTGGCCAAAGTATTGGAACCTCAGCTTCACGATCTGTCCCCATCATGGATCACTGCCTTGCTGTGACGAAGGGGCTTGAATAACTCAGAGAAGCTATGAGCTATGCCATGCAGGGACACCTAAGACGGACAGGTCATAGTGGAGAGTTTTGACCAAACGTGATCCACCTGGAGCAGGAACCGGCAAGCCACTCCAATATCCCTGCCAAGAAAACTCCATGGACAAAGACAATATGCAGTATACTGATGTTTAAATAAATAAATAAATACCCACCATTTTGAGCTGATCATTATGATATCATATTATATCTAGTTATAATGACCTTCTTTCCAAAAGGTTAACCAATAGAAATGATGCCCTTGTCTTTGCCTCCAGCCTCCACCTGAATCCCTGCCAAATCATACCAATCCTTGCCTGACCCCAAGCCCCTTGCCCCAACCAACTTGTCAGAAGTTGGGACTGACACCTGACACAATTAAGCTAGCACCATGGACAGATGACACATGACATGCGCATGACACGACATGCAAATGCATGTTGCAAAGACCCAATAGCCATTACAAAGAGGAGCATTTTCCCTAGAGAAGTGGCAGGGGCGCTGTACCTCTTTTTCCTATCAGCTGATTTTCTGTGGCAACTTCACCCCACCTCATGGTTAGGACCGCAATACCTCCAGGAATGCTGCTCCCCAAGTAAAACAACCTGGGCTCTGCAGTCATCCTCCGAGGCCCTTCTTCGCGTGCCTCCTCCACAAGAAGTCCAGAGGGTGTCAACACAAGAACAGGCCTTTTCTGCAATGGCTCTCCATTTGTGGAATGCTCTCCCAAGGGAGGTTCATCCTGGCACCTTCATTATATATCTTTAGGCACCAGGCAAAAATGTTCCACTTCAACCAGGCCTTTGGCTGATTAATATTCTATGGGCTTATAAATGTGTTTATGATAGAGGGGGTTATTTTGTTTTCATGCTAACAATTTATTTGTGCTTTTATCTTGTAAATCAATAATCAATAATGGTTTTCTTTGTGCTGCCTTCCAGGCATGCACCTGCAAAGGTAAACATACAACTGGAGCTTGAGGAGGAAGGAAATGAGTCTGGTGCAGAGGTGGGGAGGGTGAACAACTCATGGTATAGAAGCATCACACCCTAAATAGGATGGACATTTCTAATGGAAGATTGCTCTTTAATTCAGAAAGCAGCACATCAGGTGTAATGACCCCAAAACTATATTTGCCTCCCAAGTTCATTTGGCTATGCACTTTCCTGGCACAAAGAAAAACAAGCCCAGCTCTAGTTCAAGCAAGAAATTCCTCACACTACTCTAGTGTTTGAGTCAGAGGTGCATTTGATGATTGCATTAAAGCTGGATAGTGCAAATTACTAAAGAAGTGTTTTCCCCCCTCTGTCAACTCCAATATAGTGTGCTTGTGAAGCAAAACAGATGCTCGTGCTAAAAGCCATCCAAATATTTGTGTCTGGCTTATTAATCATCACATTGTGTGTTGGTTTTATTTGTGTGTTTCACCCGAGCTCCAATTCAAAATATGACAACATAAAAGTACAGTGCTGGTGGTACAGTGGGTGGCAGAAGAATTATCTAAGGATATTTTTGGCAGTGGAGGCGGGGGGGCAGCAGCAGTGGGGGATTCAGGAAGCGATATCCTTATTATCATCATAATAAAAAAGACAACTGCAGAAATGGTTACGTTCCTGACCCTTTTTTAGAGAGAGAGAATCTCTTTGCCAAGGGAATTTCTGTCAATGCTTCTTTAAAAGACAGTCTGAGGCAACTTGAGGCTGGTGATGGGATTTCTTTCGCGGGGGGGCGGGGGTGGCACATGCCAATAGTGGACAGGACCAGAGCAAAAGTGGCTGGAGCAACAAACATGGAATTTACCTTTGTACTGCAGGCTCGTTTCTACACATACCTCTCTCTCCATCTTCCATACAGACAAACAAGAATCATTATGAGGGTTCAAGCACATGTTCAATACCAGTCAACTACCACGAATTGACTGAGACATCCTGGAATTATAGAAGCCATTCCGGCTTCAGATTGGATGGTCCGTTTTCAGTGCCAAACTCTCGCGCGAGTCTCATTGATTTCATTAGTCCCGATCCAACCCTAATTGTCTTCAGTTTCTGGAAGGTCTAGAAAGACCTGGAAAATGATGTAAAACAGGTCAGTCCAGGAATTGGGATATATGTGAGCAGAGAGGGTTGTGGGGTGGGGAGAGAACCACGTAGGGAATGAAATTGAAACACTGGAGCATTTGAAACAGGCAGACAGAGAAAGGAATTTAACTTAAGTGTAATCACAGTACATGTGTGGTCCCAATATTTCTGGGATAAATTCTTCTAGGGCTGCATCAGAGCTGTGTCAGGGTACATTACTTCTCTTTCAGGGAACCCTACCAGCTGCCATCTGTCGTCACCACAATGCTATTAACCTAGCTTTTCTCTTTCTTTTCTCTCTCTCTCTCTCTCTCTCTCTCTCTCTCTCTCTCTCTCTCTCTCTCCCCCCCCCCCCCACACACACTTTCTTGCAAATCTCAGTGTTATTACGTTTCTGCAAAATGAAAGAAAAGGACTATTCATGTCTGGTGGCTTGCTTTTATTGAAGTCAGTCACGTTCCTTGTGTTTGGTTCCATGACACAACTGAGTTTGTTCCTGCGTTGTTGGCTATAAAGCATTCCCTTTGCATCTTTCGCATTGTCGTTAGGTCTTCACAATGTCAGGGTTGGGGAGGGAAACCCCTCTCAAAGTGTTTTACGAGTGGCATCCTGAGCAATGATGAGAGCAATCGCCACTCTGCACTGGGGCTTGCCTGCAATTTCTTGGACTTCTCTGCACCAGCTTTACAGGATCAAAGCAGAATCGTGAGACCGGATCTATTTCTGGCAGGAATGGCACCGGAATCCTTGATGGCTTGCATTGTTCTAGGATTGTGATTGCATCCTTCTTCAGCAAAGCCTGGAGTATTCCGGTGCAGATTACATTGTCACGTAAGTGATTGCTTCACCATAAACCAGGGTAGGGAACCTATGAAATTTCAGATGTTGTTTGACTGCATCTTCCATCATTCCTGTCCATTCCCTTCTGAAAACAATATCAAGGAACATTAAAACTGTATCCCCAGTCCCAAACCCTCCATCTTTGCAGGACCCAGCTCTCGCAGAAGCCTGTGTGCAGACTATTGTGTAGGTTTCCCCAGTGCAGTGGGGGGATGCCCAGGGGAAGCCACACAACCTAGATGCCAGGGATCAGAGGCAGCTTTAAGAGAGTATGACCGGTGAGTCGCACCAGGCACAGAGCTTCTGGGGCACTGGAGCAGACTCCACCAGTGTGGTGGAGAGCCAGTGTGGTGTAGTGATTAAGAGCGGTGGACTCGTAATCTGGTGAACTGGGTTCGCATCTCCGCTCCTCCACATGCAGCTGCTGGGTGACCTTGGGCCAGTCACACTTCTCTGAAGTCTCTCAGCCCCACTCACCTCACAGAGTGTTTGTTGTGGGGGAGGAAGGGAAAGGAGAATGTTAGCCGCTTTGAGACTCCTTTGGGTAGTGATAAAGTGGGATATCAAATCCAAACTCTTCTTCTTCTTCTATTCCAATGGAAGACAAGAGGCAGGAGGGCATTGCCAAAGCATGCACTCAGAGGAGATTTGCACCAAGCAGTAGCAGAACAAATGGATGAATGGACAGCCACTTTTTGTTTTTCTTTTTTGCTGGACCACCAGAGAACAATGCATTGTTAAACTTTACTTTGCTATTAGGACCTTCCAGTTTTGGCTATTTCCAATTGCTTGCCGTAACAATTCCCTAATGACAAAGGTATATTTTTGGTATGCCATAACTCTGAAATACTAAAATTATACTGCCTCTCATATGTATTGCCTCGTAAATACAGCATTCCATTTTTGTGCACGCTGAAATGGGTGTTTCATAAAGCATCATA
This sequence comes from Podarcis pityusensis, assembly GCF_964106645.2. Taxonomy (NCBI): domain Eukaryota; kingdom Metazoa; phylum Chordata; class Lepidosauria; order Squamata; family Lacertidae; genus Podarcis; species Podarcis pityusensis. Next base: position 24,253,754 of record NC_138027.1, on the reverse strand, counting down.
AACAATTTAATTTGTAATGAAATAAACCCACCAAATTACCTTGGATTTAAAGTCTGAGTCTGTAGCTGCAGGGGGAAGGAGATTTGCAAATCTCCCCTTACATTTGGGGCTAGCAATCTCAAAGCTGGAATAGCTAGATGATTCCACTCACCTGAGGGTCACAGCAGAAAACCAAGTTTTAGATTTTATCTGTTTCCTTAGGTGCTTTTCTGTTTTCTGGAGGCTAAAAATGAAAATTATCAGTATAGATCAAATGCTTGGAATGCAGAAGGTGTCAGGCTGAATCCCTGGTAAATCTCCAGGTTCCATCCATCACATTTCCAGGTAGGGCTGGAACAGAACCCGGCCTAGAACCCTGGAGAGCTGCTGCCAGTCAGTGTAGGTAGTGCTAAGCTAGATGGGTCAATGCTGACTCAGTATGAGGCAGCATTCTATGTTTCTATGCTCAACAACAGCTATATTTCAGTTAGTATTTTAGGGAGTAATCATATTGTTACCAAAGCCATGTGCCTGCCCCTCTCTCTGCCAAGCGGTGGCAAGAGCCCATGGCAGCAGTTCTCAACTTGTGGGTCCCCAGATGTTGTTGGACTACAACTCCCATCATCCCTAGCTAGCAAGGCCAGAGCTGAAGGATGATGGGAGTTGTAGTCCAACAACATCTAGGGACCCACAGGTTGAGAACCGCTGGCCCAATTAATCAAAACCCTGGCATTTGTTAATTTATAGGATTCAGGGGGATTCTCCTCCATTAAATCTGTAACAGTATTCAGTTTGGGAAGGTGGCTCTGAGAGGACAGTAGGATGCAGCCGATCTCCCTTTGCACTGGCGGGGAGGTAGAGAGGAAGGAAGGAAGGAAGGAAGGAAGGAAGGGAGGAAGGAAGGAAGGGCAGTTGGGGGAGGGAGCCCCACTGATCCTCAGGACCCTATGCTCTCTTGCTCCCCTCGGGACCTAAAACTATGCCAACCCTGAAGTTGCTGTAGTTAATTCCCTTCCTTTGGCCACAATGGGAGGGGGCAAACAATAAACCAGCTGCCATCCTAACCTAGACACTATTTGCCAGCAGATCTCTGGGTGCAGTGGAAACTCTTCCATAACCCACCCCACCCAAGGAAGGTAGGAGTTCTCTGTTAATTATACATCTGCATTTAAATTGACACATTGTGTGGTGCCATTCCGTATTTCGTCTCCCAAGGTGGATCATCACAAATGACATCTATTTATCAGCCTATTTATTTCAAGATGTGTATACCCTTTTAAAAAACAACAACACAACACTAATAGCAGCCTAGAAACGAAAAGGGAGGGGCAAGCCAATAAAATGGTAATGAAAGAGATAAAACCATTAAAAGCAAGCCATCTGGAGACTAACAGCACAATCCTATACATGTCTGCTCTCTAGTCTATCTTAAAAAAAAAAAAATACTACCTGGCTGTCTTAAAAGCAGGTGCCATTGATTTCAACAGTTAAGACAGACAAGAAGACAAAATAGTAGTGACTTCGTCTGTCTTAAAAAACTGCATTCTGTCCACACATACAGGTTGCTCAGTCTTCCAAGCTAAGCATGATATCAATGGCATTCAAATGCCAAACTACACACACCCACACCCCGGCATTTAAACAAGATTTATGGTACCTCTTCCATGGAAAACATGGTAAGTAAAAGAAAGATACCTGTTTGCAATATCCAAATGATCACTTTGCCTCATTAAGGCTCCATCTGGAATAACCACAAACACACCTAGATTATATCATCCTTTGTTGCCTGTGGAAAGTAGTGGGAAGGTAGACCCCAACCTTTTTCTCTCATCAATTTTTCCTGTTCAGACAATCCCCAAATGGTCCTGTATCAAGAAGCTGTATCACCTGACTATCCCAGGCTATTATCACTCCTTTGTCAACTTCCAGAAGTATGGATAAGTATTGCCATAAAGCAGGGATTCCCAAAATGTGGTCTGCAGACAACCAGTGGCTCATAATCTTCATTCCGATGGTCTGAGGCACATCTGGGAAGGACAGCAGAAGCAGCTGTGAAAAAAGGGGTCCAGTGGAAGGGGCCCTAGAACCCAGTAGTCCACCTGGCAGGTAAGCAGGACGGGCACGACAGGTACATCCATCACATTAAATATTTATGTTATTTTTAAATTTTATTTATATGGAGTTGGATTGCAATCCAATATATAAGAAATAAGAGAAGCAATAAAAATTCAATTAAATATATAGAGCATCTAGCACAGTGCTAGTAATTCATCAACTTGCTGAAGGTATTTTTTGTTAAAGTTCAGTGTTTTTCTAGAAGGGAAAAAAATCAAGCAAAGGCTAGGTACTTGTTCCTCCTTTTTTTGGTAGAATTCCTGCTTCATGCTAGGAGTTTAAATGGTAAGACTTTTTGCAAGATTGAAAGTGAATGGGTTGCATTTCAGCTGGCTGAAGGTCTTTTTGTTAAAGCTCAACCGTCTTTTAGAAGTTGACTTTATTCTATAAATATCTACTCTAAGTTTGTCATCTAACCCTAATGAATTATTATGCTGATGCCCTTTGAGAAGTCTCCTCTCTCTCTCTCTCTCTCTCTCTCTCTCTCTCTCTCTCTGTGTGTGTGTGTGTGTGTGTGTTGAATCAACATAGCTGCCTACATTCTAGAACACTTCTTGGGATTGTGGGTCATGATGAGCTGCTGAAGTTCAAAATTCACTACTACACCACGGATTGCAACATATCCAAGAATATATCTGATTTCTGGATTGTGGAGACACAAGGATTCTGTGAGGTATTCTGAATCAGAGTGAAGCCTATACTGTACATTTTAACTCTTTCTCCTTATCAGAACTCCATAAATGCATGTCTGAGCTCAGCAATGTAAATTCCAAATTACTCCTGTTTGAATTTCACCATCAGACTCCCCATCTGTTCTCATTTCATTTTCAGACTTTCCATCTGCTTTTGCCCAGCCCTTTCCAACACAATGCCTTGCAAGACGGCATGGCTTTCCCAGGCCCGTCTTTCTTGCAAATTTTATAGTACATAAGAAACAATAAAAATGTATGTTTTATACATGTTAGCCCTGTTAATTAATTCCATAGCACACGTTGTTTCTAAAATGATATTGTCCAGAAAGTCCACATGGCAACATTTTACAGCTCTTTAATGCCAGGTGGATTGTAAGAGTTCTGACATTAGCACTAATGTGTTTTGCGTCGATGCGCAGTGCTTGGGAAATACATATTCTAGAGAAAGGGGATTAAAACACTGCATTCCTACAATGCAGGGACTGTTTCTTTTATTGGAACTTACAAGGAGCTTAAATATTTCATTTGTATGACAAACGCTCACTCACCGCTAAGCCGTCCTTTAGGATCATTCTATGGCAGGAGGCACAGGCAAACTGAAATATAACCCATGAAAGCCATTTCACTGATTCATTTATGTCCAAAAACACAATACACCTGGAGGTTCTCCTGTACAAGTCTCCCTGAAATTAATGCAAGTTGTACAAGAGTACACTACTGCATCAGGGCAAGCTAGTAAAAGGTAAAGGTAAAGGATCCCTGGATGGTTAAATCCAATCTAACTTGACTATGGGATACGGTGCTCATCTTGCTTCAGGCTGAGGGAGCTGGCGTTTGTCCACAGACAGCTTTCTGGGTCATGTCACCATCATGACTAAATGGGTTTTGGTGCAACGGGACACCATGACGAGTGCCAGAGTGCATTTGTTATGTACTGAAGTTCTCACCCTGGGCCAGCAGGGGGATACTGTAGATAGTTCAAGTCCACATATGCAAATAAGGGATCGAAAGTGACATTCAGTGATTGGATAGTTACAGAAAGTTGTTACAGTTACGTTGTACTGGAGCTCTATATAAGCAGGCTGGCTGAACCCTTCAGTTCAGTTCTGTTCTGGCCTCTGAATAAACAAGAGCTGTTTGAAGAATCGCTGTGTCGTCTGATATGTTCACCCACAACTTAACAGCATTGAAACACCGTTTAGCTTCCCATCACAGCGGTAGCTATTTATCTACTCGCGTTAGTGTGCTTGCAAACTGTTAGGTTGGCAGGAGGTGGGACAGAGCAACAGGAGCTCACCCCGTCGCAGGGATTTGAACCGCTGACCTTCCAATCAGCAAGCCAAGAGGTTCAGTGGTTTAGACCACAGTGCCACCCTCAAGCTAGTGGACTATATTTCAATGGGATTTGAACAGGAAGACACAAGATTAACAAAAGCTGTGCACCGTATTTGCCTGAAGCCTGAAGCCCAGGCCAAATCAGGTTGATTCAGGTGTGGGGGAGATCTGGGCTTTGACTAAATTGGATAGAAACAGCCCTGGATCTCTATGCTCAGGCCACCCATAGCGATCCAGAACTGTCAGGGGACATTGGGCAGGAAAGCTGCAGGGATCTGCTTTGCCAGAGTTTTCCCTACAGCGGACATGCTGCAGAAGCAGAAACCCACAGAACTGAATCCTCTACTACTCACTGGTTGGTAAACAGAGGATTTGATCCTGTGGGGTACCAGATGCTCCATCACAATGCCTTTCCTACAGGGAAGGTATTTGCGAAGGAGCCCTCCACAAAATCCCAACTCCCCTGCCAGGCCTCTTCCCAAGGTCTGGTTGCCACAACAACCTCCCAGGCCTACTTCCACCAGCCACCACTGGGCTGCAGGGGACTGTCCACATCAGAGGTGCCAGGTCCTGACAGGGGTGAAGTGAGCAAGGTGCCTTAGCCTGGGACTTGCTGCAGAGTGAGTGCACAGATGGAGAATAGCCTGGGCAGTTGCCGTGGCAATGGAGCTTAGGGAATAGGCTGAGGTGATATTTGGCAGCGAGGTATTTGAAGAGTGAGAGTTTGGGTTCAGTCCTTTGGAGGATGCCATGGTCTGAACCCCCCCCCCCACCTGCTCTCAGTCAAGAGGAAGGGAGGGGAAGCAAGGTCTTCTTCCCCCACCCATATGTGTATTTATTATCCATACTAAAGTCCTACATATGTGTGCTGGTAGTCCCTGTGAAAATAATAAAGTGTTAGAAAGCATGATGGCAATGCAGGAAGCACTAATAGTCTCCAAAGGCCTGAATTAAACAAAAAAGGTTTTAACAAGTACCAAAAGTCCCTTGTCTGGTTTCTAAGGGAAGGTGGTTCCATTGGTTGGGTGCAAGAACGGAGAAGGCTTTTGCTCCTGTTCTACCATGAGATGGGCATCTGCGGACTGCAATATAAGCAGGACAATTTTATCATGATTTTCATTCTCGTTGCTTTTGCTTTGAGGATTTATCTCACCATGTTGGGATTAGCTACACCAAAACCTCACTCCTGCAGTCTAGGACTCTCAACTCTTTCGACACCCCAGAGAATAACTTGTAAATTCTGCACACCACCAACTCAAAAAAAATTGTTTCTGTGATATTAAATTGTGGCAAGTTCACAACCGCCCATTGACCGTTGCATCAAGTCGTTGCTTGGCTGTATAAAACAGCCACCATTGATTAATCACTGTAGACAGCACTTCCATATAAACCCAATATCAACTCAAACACAATTCTTTTCAGTAGAAACAGTTAATGCGTTTGACATTCGTCAAGTGCTGAGTAATTAAGTGATGAGAGTTCAAGGGAGGTACATCCATTTGTGAGCCAGCCCTTAGCACAATCTGCTTGGCAACTAATTTCTGTCATCTACCCTGTTCGTGCTGAATCAGTTTGTGCTCCCTCGCCTCAGCTAGCTCTAATGATCATGTCATCAACTTGTAGTAGAATTATAAATGTGCCAATTCTTATCTTCCTAGCTAGGTGGTGGTTAGAATTTAAGGGTGGTATATCAGGGGTCATCCTATCTAAGTTAGAAAGCAATGGTTGATAGAGATAGACACAGTCTGATCAATAGTTGCAACTGACATTGAACACTGATTTTGCGAAGCTGGTATATTATAGATCCCTGAAAGTTAAGAGAACTACAATATTGCCAAATCAAATTGTTTTGCCATATAATTTTTACTTTCTCAGCACTGAACTAGGATTGTTCTGTGTTGTTTTTCTGCAAGTCCAGAATGAGACCTCCTGATCACTCTTGCATTTCCTATACTCCGTATTAGTTCTGTACTATTAAGAAGATAAATCTGATTAAATGCATCCATTTAAGAAATGTGTGGTCTGCAGCTTTTAAACCTGTGTTCAATAGCCAGGAATTGAACAGTCTGGAATTCATTATCTAAATTGCTTGATGAAATGCTTACTTATGAACTTTGCCTCCCAAGATTTATTGGTAGATCACAAGAACTTCACCAACCTCAAATGTTACAGTCTCTGAAATTATTGTATACATGGGTTATTTGGGTTGGGTACCTCCCCCCCCATCCCAACTTGTTTTATTGTTTTGGGACCTGGTGGCAGCCCATACTGGGGAATGGGGAGTTCCATTTCAGGACATCCTCTCTGCCAAGAAATCAGTACTGGTTGTCATCTTCTCTCAGCCATAGAACCACCTTCAGCCTCCAAGTTTCTGGGAGATGCACCACAGCATAAATGTCCACAAAAGCCCTTCATGCTGCCTATTAAAATCCTTTTGGCTAAAGGGGGACAGAGAAATACCTAGTAGATTCGCAATGTAATATTATGAGAGTGGATCATTTTGGTAAAGCTCAACTATGGTAAGGATGGACAAATCTGTCACTTTTGGTTTCTCTCAAAGTCTCATCATTCCAACTTTGAATTCAGTTCTCCATACTTCTGCAGCAATTTTGCAGGTGGTTTTTTTGTTTTAATCTGCAGCAAGTTTGCAGGTCCTCATGAAAAGTAATCAGCATTTTAATTTCTCCCATTAAAAACCACATTTTTGTATGCAGTTTCGTCCTACCCATTTTTGCCGGCACCCCGACAGACAGCCAAAGTCAACTTGCTCCCATATCAGATCACCAGAGATAGACCCATGCTGTTAGCTTTCAAAACCCAAACTCAGCAGTATCACATCTCTGTGACTTTCCTCATCTCTCTCTCAAACTGGAGTCTGTTGTCCTTTTTCACACAAAGTTACCTCTTGTACCCACCCTGCCTCTGGCTAGAGAGGGGGATCCAGAGAAATCTTCTGGCCATCACCTCAGGTGGTATCCAGCTAAACAGTTCTACTAGCACAAGGAGTTTTAGCTGCAGTGGCACTTCCATATTCTCTCCTCTCTGAGTGCATATCCACTTGGTTTTCCCTTAAATCTGATTTGAAGGATTGGGGGAACCTGTGGGACAAATTCAGGGGGCACATGGGAATGCACAGAAAGAGGAGGGAAGTTCCATTAGAAAGCTAAATCTCCTTGCACTGGTGGAACCTTTTTAGTTGAGTACTACTCCTAGCCTGGGTGACCTATGTCCACTTGGGCTACACAGTTTTTGGCCTTGTCTACTACTGACATAGTGAGAGATTTTACTTTCTTGGGCTCCATGATTACTGCAGATGGTGACAGGAGCCGCGAAATTAAAAGACGCCTGCTTCTTGGGAGAAAAACAATGACAAACCTAGACAGCATCTTAAAAAGCAGAGACATCACCTTGCCAACAAAGGTCCGTATAGTTAAAGCTATGGTTTCCCCAGTAGTGATGTATGGAAGTAAGAGCTGGACCATAAAGAAGGCTGATCGCCGAAGAGAATTATGGTGCTGGAGGAGACTCTTGAGAGTCTCATGGACTGCAAGAAGATCAAACCGATCCATTCTGAAGGAAATCAACCCTGAGTGCTCACTGGAAGGACAGATTGTGAAGCTGAGGCTCCAATACTTTGGCCACCTCATGAGAAGAGAAGACTTCCTGGAAAAGACCCTGATGTTGGGAAAGATGGAGGGCACAAGGAGAAGGGGGCGACAGAGGACGAGATGGTTGGACAGTGTTCTCAAAGCTACCAGCATGAGTTTGACCAAACTGCGGGAGGCAGTGGAAGACTGGAGTGCCTGACGTGCTCTGGTCCATGGGGTCACGAAGAGTCGGACACGACTAAACAACTAAACAATAACAGCAACAACTACTGACATGTGGCACCCAGAGGGCACGTCAAGGGCGAATGTAGCCCTCAGGCCAAAGATTCTCCAGTCAAGAGGCCCTGAGATATTACAAATACCAAATGGTCAGTTTTGTCCTAATATGTGGAATTGCAGCAGGAAATATCATACTCACAGCTCTGCCCTGTACTGTGAGAAAACATCAGCATTTTTTTCCTGATAGAGGTAGCCAAGATCCTGTCAACTGAGGTTGTGATTAAATCTGTCCTTGGGCCAAAAGGTTTCTGGATATTCTCAAAGTAATTTATTTGATGCTACTATCTCTCTTCCCTACTACGGGAATGTCCGCAGTCTGAAACCCAGAAGAGCTGCTGCCAGTCAGTGTCAACGATGCCAAACTAGATGGAGTTCCCCGTGTTTCTATTATTCCTGCAGTGCATAGTAGCATGTGTGGCAATATCTCAAGCAAGATAATCTGTTAACATATATGAGGTTATGACTACAGCGCTGAGCACAGAAAATAATGAATTGCTTCTGTCAGCATAGATCTCAGTCTCCCCATAAAGCCCCAGTTCCTATCTGTTTGTTCATATACCACTAATGCTTGCCCATTTTTAACACTGCAACCCAAACTTAGAATCATAGAATTGCAGATTTGGAAGGGACTCTGAGGATCATCTGCAATGCAGGACTATGTTTGGGTGTAATCTTCGATACCTCCCTCTCTATGGAGGCGCAGATTACAGCTATAACAAAGGCGGCATTTTTTCATCTCCGCCAAGCTAAGCAGTTGGCTCCGTATCTCTCTCGCCCTGACCTAGCCACTGTGATCCACACGACGGTCACCTCCAGACTGGATTATTGTAACTCGCTTTACGTGGGGCTGCCCTTGAGACTGACCCAGAAACTCCAGCGGGTGCAGAATGCCACGGCGAGACTCCTTATGGGGTCTTCGCTGCGAGATCACATTCATCCGGTACTATACCAGCTGCACTGGCTCCCGGTGGAGTACAGGATCAGGTTTAAGGTGCTGGTTTTAACCTTTAAAGCCCTATATGGCCTAGGACCCTCGTACCTACGGGACCGCCTCTCCTGGTATGCCCCACAGAGGAACCTACGGTCTGCAAATAAAAATATCCTGAAGGTCCCAGGCCACAGAGAGGTTAGGCTGGCCTCAACTAGAGCCAGGGCTTTCTCGGCTGCGGCTCCAATCTGGTGGAATGCTCTGTCACAAGAGACTAGGGCCCTGCGGGACCTGACATCTTTCCACAGGGCCTGCAAGACAGAGTTGTTCCACCAGGCCTTTGGTTAGGGCGCAGCCTGACCCCCTCCTCTGGCAACCTGCACAGAATTTTGCTTAACGGTTGCCATCAATTTGATTTTAATTAATTTTTATAATGAAATGTTTTTAAAATGTTGGATTATTTGATTGTTTGATTATTTGATTGTTGTTAGCCGCCCTGAGCCCGGCTTCGGCTGGGGAGGGCGGGATATAAATAAAATTTATTATTATTATTATTATTATTATTATTATTATTATTATGCCACTGTCCCATCTAGGGATTGAACCTAGTATTATCAGCACTACACTCTGACCAATTGAGCTATCCTAACCACTGAAATGATGTCACTGATTGAATCCTACCGTTTATTTCAATGACAGAATTTGAGTTATCAACCGACAAGCTTTTTAAATGTAAAATTATTTACCACCTTTATCGTACAGAGAGCAGGAATGCTATCGCGACAATGAAGGGACCTTGCGCCACAGATTGTGCCACTTCACACAGAGAAGTGACATAAATGTCCACAACCGTGGCTTATGTCACAATAAATCTGTTTTAAGTCTTTAAAGTTCCACAAGACACTTTCTTCTTGGCATGACTAAGATTCCAATGGTTTCTTCATTGTATGTTTGTTTATGGTTAATATCTGATTATGTTTCCGTTTCCATTTCCATTCCCCACCAAATTTTGCTAGAGAAGGGAAGGGAAGAGCCACAGATCAGTGGTAGAGCATCCAGGTTCTGTGGGTAGAGTTGGCAAAGATTCTTGCTGCTGCCAGTCAGAGCAAATGCTAGATAGACCAATGGTCTGAATTCATACAAAGTAGCCTGGGGCTTGCCGATCAGAAGGTCGGTGGTTTGAATCCCGTGACGGGGTGAGCTCCTGTTGCTCGGTCCCTGCTCCTGCCAACCTAGCAGTTCGAAAGCACGTCAAAGTGCAAGTAGATAAATAGGTACCGCTCCAGCGGGAAGGTAAACGGCGTTTCTGTGCGCTGCTCTGGTTCTCCAGAAGCAGCTTAGTGATGCTGGCCACATGACCCAGAAGCTGTACGCCGGCTCCCTCGGCCAATAAAGTGAGATGAGCGCCGCAACCCCAGAGTCGGCCACGACTGGACCGAATGGTCAGGGGTCCCTTTACCTTTAGCCTTCTGTGTAGAGGTAATCTCTAGCTCATGAGTAGGGTGTGTCAGTGCAAGAGGTTCATTCCCCTTCAACTCCAAGTAAATGGTTTTAGGTAAGCAAACTGGGGGAAACTCCCACTTAGGCCCTGTGATGTAAAGTTATTTGTTATACTGCTGCTTCAATTTTAGGGGCGCTGTGTCCAGTGGAAGCAGTGAGTCATGTGGTTGTTCGCAACAGACTGTTCTAGACCATTCACAATAAAGTTGTTCCACTGTTAAAAACAACCATTTGGGCCTGGCGTCTTCTCCGAAATAACCTGACAGGCCCTATAGGGCTGCTGCCAATCAAAGTCAGCAACACAACATCTGATGGACCAGTGATCTGACTCTAAGAGGAATCTCTCCTTCCAGCAGAGAAGGGGGAGAGGTTCTTTAAAGGCCTCTCCTCTTTCTCTGCCTTCGTTTTCTCACCACCAGCTGGAGCATACACAGCCTGCCTGAGCCTTTCTGCGCTTCTCTTATAAAAGAAAACAAGTGTGTTGGTAAAGCAACGAAATCTTGCAAAAAAGGTTGGCCTTCTGGATGTGTAGGAAGGACCCTGGTATTTATATGTAGGCCACAGCATCTCAAATATCACAGAGGAAATTGAAATCTTCGAAAGCATATTTACCTAGCAACAACATGGCCCCCAAATAGTAGGTCTGTAACCTACAGTCAGCCTGGACCTGGTGTTTAAAAACCATGTGGGAGGATAAGATGTCAGAAGAAAACTGAGTCCAGATGTTTATAGCAAACAAAAAAGAAATGCTGGATTTGGATGGCAAACCAGCAAAAGAAGAATGTGAAAAGTCAACAGACATCTTTGTTTACCAGCATTTTATATGCAGCCCATATAGATCTTCCCCACTAAACATATTGCAGTTAACAGGCAGTTGCTAATAAAAGCAACCATTTCAGGGTTATGTCATCTTCCCTTCTCAATTGTGTCTGCATCCTTGGGAGTATACAGGAAGGAGAATGGGAAGCTGCTTAATACGAAGTCAGACCACTGCTCCATCCAGTAATGGTGACACTGGCTGGCAGTGGCTCTCCAGGGTTTCACCTTTGGTGGTGACACCACCAAGAGGGCCCTGTCAATGGTAGGGCCTGAAATGGTTTGTATTGGGGAGGTGCTGTTATAGGTACTTGGGTCCCAAGTCATTTAGGGCTTTGTACTCTGCCTTCACTTAGTCATACTGGCCACATGACCCGGAAAAACTGTCTGCGGAAGCGGACAAACGCCGGCTCCCTCGGGCCTGTAAAGCAAGATGAGCACTGCAAACCCAGAGTCATTCGCGACTGGACTTAACTGTCAGGGGTACCTTTACCTTTATGCTGGTATTTGTATTTGGCCCGTTGGCTCACATGTAGGGCAAAATGATGCAGTTGATCCCTTGGTGACAGAAATCAGGTGACTGATGGAAGAATATTGGCTTTCCCAAAACTGGACCATATTCAGACATTCTGAATTACGGAGAAATGCACAATCTTACTAGAGGAGGCTTACTAGTTAGAACAAGATAGTAGTCACACTTTCCTCCAGGCAATTGACTGATCAGGGAAATAGAATAATCCAATCAAGTTCACAATTTTCCTAGGGGGAAGAACATAATATAGCCAAACACATATTTTTGGGGGGTTTTGTGTGCAGAGAAAGAATAGAATGAAATCACAATTTTCATCACTTACAACTGTAACAGGCTTTTAAGAGCGATCAAACTCCTGTTTAGCCACCATGAGAAACACTTTAAAATATTAGTTCCATCTGGAACATAAGCAAAAATTCTGCGTGCTCATTATGCTAGTTAGACAATGTGACCCTTTCTTGCTGATAAAATGGAATTTTGATACACTTGAAAATGTGATCTTCATGCTGGCTGCCAAGAGTTAGACATTTCTGTCCTTCATATGGGTAAAAAAAACCAAAAAAACCTGTGACTCTTGTTTTATTCACTAGTTTAAACAAATGACACCAAACATGTTCATTTGGTAACATTCTGGGACAAAGGAACAGCCAAAGAAACAGTTAAGCATTTTAAACAAGTTAAAACATACAGTCAATATGTTTCAAAAACATACGTTGCATTTTTAAATTGTCTACATATGCATCAGATATCAGCCAATGGAATTGAGATCTAGGGTACAATCCTAGGCATTACTCAGAAGTAATGAGGGGTTTGCAATCTCAAAAAACCTGAAATAATAACCCAAACATATTGTCTATAACTTTTGCATCCTTTGGTTCTGTACAAAACTAGCATAAACACACCCTGGCTTTTAAAATTCCAAATGGAGTGGTGAAAACTCTTCAACCCTTGTAATCCTGAAAGAGAACCTTGCAAGACATGACTCCTTGGAAGACTTGACCATTTTGAGAATCTTTGGAGGACCGAGACTGTCTAAGAATTTGCATTGACTTCCAGCTCACTGACGGCTCACAGGCTTATGGCTCTCAGGTTTCATCTTGGAATAAGACGCATCTGTTCCATGAGGTAGAACACCAAGAATTAATGTGTTTTCTAGCTTTCGTCTCTGTGAGCTGAATAGCTCAGAGCAGATTTTTGGATTGTTTCTTCTCTCTTTTTCCTGTGTCAAAGGAAAACAGGTTCTTTGTTATTGACTTGTATAGCATAGGCATAATTAATGTAGCCTTTAATGAGATGAATAATAAGCAATGAGTTTGTGCAATCAGTAATATGAATGTAATAAATATTATTACATAATACATATGTAATGAGTTTATCCATGTTACTGATGACACACAGAAAACTCACTTCAAGTTCCTCTTGGAGAACGCAAAGTGTAAATTTTTATATATTTATTGTCTTATCACATTTACATACCACTTGATTGTAAAAATAACACCCTCAAAGTGGTTGTGGTTGTTTTATACAGGAGCATTGGTGTCGGAGCCGGCTGGCTCCGACACATTGGTCCATGTAGTCCAGTAGAGTCTATGCCAGGAATGGGGGACCTCTAGCCTTCCAGAAGTTACCAGACTCCAACTCCCATCGGTCCCAGCCAACAGGGCCAATGGTCAGGGCTGATGGGAGCTGTAGTCTAATAACATCTGGAAGGCCACAGGTTCCGTGTACATGTACGTTAGCTCTCTTCTCTTTGTGTATCACTGTCACACATACCTTTGCAACCTCTAGATTCAATTGCTATAACCTTCCTGTTAAATAAAGGCCATAAATGACCATTTGTCTAGATAGATAGAATTACACCAGCAGGAAGAAAGCTTCACTGGCTGCCAATTATTTTCTGGCTTGAGTTTAAAGTGCTGGTACTGACCTTTAAAACCCTACACTAGGAATACAGATGGACAAATCTGTCGATTTTTTATTTTCTCGGTTCTCCCTTTCCCCCTACTCTTGTACTTCGTATTTCCACATCAGTTTGTGATGTAATAATAATAATAATAATAATAATAATAATAATAAATAAATAAATAATAATAATAATAATAATAATAAGACTGGGCTCAGGGCGGCTAACACCAGGTATAAAAACAATTGATTAAAATACAACTTAAAAACAAGATTGAAATACAACATTAAAATGCAGCCCCATTTCAGTAGAAACTCAAATCAAACCCCTTTTGGGGATGAAAACGTCAAATCTTCACCAAGGCCAACTATGTAGCATTGTATTGCACATTTATTCGAATATAAACGTTTTTGTAGATTTATGCCATTATCTGCCAGCAATTTCCTTCTATATTCTACATAGGCTCTGTGTGCAAAAGAATAAAGAAGCACAGGAAATAACATCAGAAATGGCAATATTCATAAACTTGTGGGAGAATGTTCCCTAAGAAGGTAAGAAGAGTCTTGCCAGAACATGCAGCATTCTGTTCTCACAGGGGCCAGCCGGGTTCTGCTTGGAAGCCCTGACCGCAACAGGGCTCTCCCAAGTTGTGATTCCCAGCAACAGGCATTCAGAGATATATTGCCTCCAAAAGTGGTGGTAGCCATTGATAGCTTTCTCCTCTGTGAATATGTTGTTTCCCTTTGAAAAGGCATCTAGTGGTGTTTATGGAGGAAAGAAAAATTCTTTACGTTCTTCCTTATAATTTAGACATTGTCCCAAGCCTCTTTCAACACCCATCCGACCCCAAATTAAAACTAACCAACTCTTTCGCATCTTCCTTACTTGCCTCTCAAGCTTAATTTTGGCCTTCTACACCCAGACAGTTTTTGCCCTCAGTTCTTTAGGTAAAGGTAAAGGGACCCCTGACCATTAGGTCCAGTCGTGACCAACTCTGGGGTTGCGGCGCTCATCTCGCTTTATTGGCTGAGGGAGCCAGCGTACAGCTTCCGGTTCATGTGGCCAGCATGACTAAGCCGCTTCTGGCGAACCAGAGCAACGCACGGAAACGCCGTTTACCTTACCTATTTATCTACTTGCACTTTGATGTGCTTTCGAACTGCTAGGTTGGCAGGAGCCAGGACCAAGCAACGGGAGCTCAGCCCGTCGTGGGGATTTGAACCGCCGACCTTCTGATCAGCAAGTCCTAGACTCTGTGGTTTAACCCACAGCGCCACCCGCGTCCCTCCCTCAGTTCTTTAGTTAGTCATTATATAATCATTTAGTTATGCACCTCAGTGGCAACTGGTTCACAGGGTAAATAGGGCATTGCCCCAACAACCTCAGTCATCCCCCACCCGCCTGACTTCTTACTTACAACCAGTCCAGGGGGTAGCACTGGCTGTCATCTTCCTCCTTAGTCTCAGTGTTCTCCTTGTAGAACCCAGCAGGGAGGAAGACAAGAGATAAAACTAGAATGAGTTGGCTCTGACTCTGCTTGTCATTCTCTGGCGCCATCTACTGTTGGCCTCCCTGCCAATCTCAACAGGGCACTGGTCACCACTGCAGTACACCATTTCCCACAAAGGTCAACCGCTTATGAACTAGTGGGGTTCCCATCACAAATTCATTCTTAGGTAACAGTTCCCCAGTAAATAGTAATTGCTCATTTTGTTTGATGAGTGTAGTTGTCTGCTATAGTCTTAAGAAATGCCACTTTGTGCCTGCCAATAACATATGCTTCTTAGCAAAATCACATGCATGAAGGAGAAGAGAGTATGTTTCAACTTAGGGTCAAAATGGGTGTATATGAGTATGGTGGGGTTTTTTAACCCTCTTGTGAGGTCGGGCACTGACCTCAGCAATACTTTGCAAGCTTCTGAACTACAAAGCTTGCTTTTCACTCCTCCAGTTTTTAACAGGCTCCCCCCCCCCCAAGGTGTCCATGTACACACAAGCACATACACACAAATAAGGGATGTTTCAACTTGCACAGCTTAAAAAAAAAAAAAAAGCATTGAGGGTCACTGAAACCAAGAATGTCTCCTGCACTATAAAATGGAATTATTTATGACTATGTCCTGCTAGAAATGCAAAAGCTTGCGAGCGAATGTGAATTATCATAAAGAATGTGAAGGCGTTTGCCAGAACTCACAAGAAACCAAGGAGTGAAAGAATCTGCCTGAATTTTCTCATGGTTTCCTTCATTCTTCTGCCAGTGTCTTGCATCACACGCTCACACTGAGCAGATGTCTGATCCTATTAACTGCTTCACGAGGGCACAACCGGACATGGCACCCTTGAGCCTCCTTTTCCCGCTTCTCTGTAACACTTTATGAAGCTCGCTACATGCTTTGATTGACATGATATCATTGCCCTGTGGGTTTCGTCACCAGTAGTGGACAGTGGTATGGGGAAAGGAAGAGGGAACAGCAGTGATGATCTATTACACAGTGAGTTTCTCTAGATGTTTGAGGAGTCGTCTCGGAGGTGTTGGCTTCCAGCACCTGGCCAATTGGCAGACCAATTCTGCATTACAAAGATGTCTGCACCCGTGACACAAAGGCTGGCAACATCAAGAAGAAGAGTTTGGATTTGATATCCCGCTCTATCACTACCCGAAGGAGTCTCAAAGCGGCTAACATTCTCCTTTCTCTTCCTCCCCCACAACAAACACTCTGTGAGGTGAGTGGGGCTGAGAGACTTCAGAGAAGTGTGACTAGCCCAAGGTCACCCAGCAGCTGCATGTGGAGGAGCGAAGACGCGAACCCGGTTCCCCAGATTACGAGACTACCACTCTTAACCACTACACCACACAGGGATGTAGGAATCCATCACAGAGGACTGCTATGCCTGGAGACAGGTTGTGTATCCAGAAATGCCCAGAGGAGAAATGACTGCTGGGAGGAGCTCAGAGAGAAGAAACACCACAGACACTGCAACCAGAGGCGCCATCTTCTCAAGATGATTGGGGAGGGGGCCCTAATGCAACATCCTGATATCACCCGTGCAACATCGTGAGGGGCCAGGGGGCGGAGCTGAATGCCCTTAGAACATTGAGGGGGCCTGGCACCCTCAAAAAACAAAACTGGGCGGGGGAGCCCAAAGTGTGATTATAAATGTTAATTTCATTAATATATACATTTTTATATGAGTGAAAGTAACAAAAAAGGCATTGTAATAGGGGAAATATGGGCATCCATAATAGAAATTTAAGGTCATTTAATATCTGAGCCATTATGGAGAAATAAAAGTGGCAGCCCTAAAGAAATGCCTGCAAAGAGGAGTTCCACTGAAGTCAGAGAAAAGGTACCACCTCCATGAATTGAACAAATGAGTATAAATGGCAGTAATTTAAATTGTATGCATATTTTGGACATGTGAGGAATCTTAGTTTGAGATATTCTTTCACACTAGTCCCCTGCTTTATTCTCTCTCTCTCTCTCTCTCTCTCTCTCTCTCTCTCTCTCTCTCTGAAACTGCATTTTCAGCAGCTACATACTCCCCTCTGTGCCAGTTTGAAGAAAGAATTTCATTTTTTGTCGCAAATTCAAAACCATTTTCCCCTGGTTACATTATTGGTCTTATTAGAGTGCCTCTGCCGAATGGGGTTTCTGCCTCAAAGTCCTGTGTGACTCAGAGTCTGGCTGCATAAATGAAAGCAAGACAAGGGTGAAATAACTATGCATTGTGAAAGGAAATGGCTGTACGTCAAACATCATATAAAAATGACAAGAGACATGGCAAATCTATTTGATTCTCCTTCCCCCTTCAATCGTCTCCCTTCAGGCTACTTTGGTTAGCTACTTTCGAAAACCTCTCCAGAGAACAAGATAGATAAAGCTGACCACAAACTTTACAAGCATCCAACAGGTCAGAAGAAAACACGTTGATCGCCTCCCATTTTCCTTCCCAAATAACCACACATTGAGGAGTCCCCTCTTCATGTGGTGCAGAACTATTTGTAAGTCTTACCACTAGTCCTTTGTGAGTTCAACCAGCTGATGTCAGAATTAATGCACAACTTCCCCCAATCCATTCAGAAATAAAGTCATCCTGGCTTTCTTTGAACTTAAAGTCTCCTGTTTTATTATTTGAGGAGTCTAATAAATTTGATAGACACATTATTTGTCTGCTGGCTACCCAAAGCAAGGGTTTGCTAGGCATGAGGGAGGTCTATCTTCGCATTAAAGGCACGTTTTTCCAGAGCTCAAAACTTTTGCTCTCCTTGGAAACATGAAATAAAAATGTAAATGATGGTTCAAAAGTACTTTAAGCCCAAGACCCATGTGGGATGGCTGAAAATGTGCTTTTCCAAAAAGCTTTGTAGCAACTGATGTTCTTTTGTTCATTCAGACTCTGGAGATCTAAGTGGGGAGGTGGAAACTCACTCACATAACTCATTCTAGGGGTTTTTACACTGAAAAATAATACCTAGGATAAGAGAAGATTAGCATGTTACAGAAGAATTTCAGTGACCTTATTATACCATTGTTGCAGGAAGATGCACTAAATCAAATGTTTAGGGTCAAAACAAAAGCTGTCCAGACATAGTAAAAGGTAAAGGTACCCCTGACCATTAGGTCCAGTTGTGACTGACTCTGGGGTTGCGGCGCTCATCTCGCTTTATTGGCTGAGGGAGCTGGCGTACAGCTTCCGGGTCATGTGGCCAGCATGACTAAGCCGCTTCTGGCGAACCAGAGCAGCGCATGGAAACGCTGTTTACCTTCCCGCTGAAACGGTACCTATTTATCTACTTTGATGTGCTTTCGAACTGCTGGTTGGCAGGAGCAGGGACCGAGCAACAGGAGCTCACCCTGTCGCGGGGATTCGAACCGCCGACCTTCTGATCGGCAAGTCCTAGGCTCTGTGGTTTAACCCACAGTGCCACCCATAGTACGTGCACATAAAATCAACCCGTTTGGGAGAGCAAATGAGCACACAAAGTTCCACCCTGCTATCATCATTTCCTTTGGTCTCCACCAATAGTAGGTCAAACATCTGAAGTGAGGAGCTACCAGCATTTATTTATCTATATCACACTTTGCTCCAAGGAACAAACATGGTTCTCCCCATTTCATCCTCACAACAATCTGAGGAAGACTACTCTGAGAGAAGGTGACTTGCCTCGTCATTCAGCGAGCTTCCTGACTGACTGGGCATTTGTATCTTGGTCTCCCTAGTCTTCAACTGCTACACCATGCTAGGGGTTCCTCACATGATGGCATCTACATATTGAAGTGTTTAAAGGTAATTTGAAACACGTTAATGCTTTAAAAAAAAAAAAAATCTAAGTCATGTACAAACATAGCAACTTGGGCACTTCTGTAAGAGCTTCTGACCTGCATATGTCATAGAACAGTGTCAGCCCAGGACATTATGCTGTCTGCGAAAATGAACAAAATAACACCTCCCATTTCACTTTCGAAAGGTGACTGGGTGGGCCCTTGAATCTTACTGGCAGTGGGAGAGCATCCTTCA
The DNA here is from genome assembly GCF_964106645.2 of Podarcis pityusensis. Taxonomy (NCBI): domain Eukaryota; kingdom Metazoa; phylum Chordata; class Lepidosauria; order Squamata; family Lacertidae; genus Podarcis; species Podarcis pityusensis. The sequence goes on along the minus strand of NC_138027.1, from coordinate 24,234,547 downwards.
TCAGACCTGAGGACAGTTGGCCAACTTAGGGAGCTGAGGGCAGGCTTTGTGGCCAACGCAGCAGCTTGCCACTGCTTGTTTCCTGAGACAGTCATGTCACTCTGCCTAATGGTAGGGACGGCCATTGTTGCCTTCTTCTTTTCCACCTTTGAAAGTATCCTTACTGTCGTCTTCTTCTTCATAGGCTTGAAAGACCACACACTTGGGTTGTGGTTTTTTTTACCCCTTTCCAATGTTGTTGCTATTTTTCAAAAGTCACCAAAGGTGGGAGGAAAGACTAGGAGAATGGTTTCTTTCAAAAAGTGATGTCTGAACTGGAATTCCATATGTTTCACCCTGGCTCAATTCCACCAGTTCCATCTTCATATTAGAAGTTTAGAAGCCTTGCCTAAACAGGAGCCGAGTCCAGCTGGTGAGGTGCCATTCAGCCTCTCAGATTCCACTTACTAAATATTGAGGAAAATGAAATTAAACAGCTTAAAAGGCCATCTCATAATACACAGCTTGAAGTTTTAGTAACACTATATGCATACTAATAAGGGGCTTGCAAGCTCTAAAGATGATTATCTTTGTCTTTAAAATTTATGTCTTCGCTCCAGTCAGCTGCGTATTAGCGATGATTGCTTTGGGAGCTACTTAGAACTGCCAACACTTCCCTTTCATAAAGAAAAAAATCCATGGTAATTTCAGGTTAGATGAGAGAGAGCCATCTCTAAAATTTAGCGACGACAGTCAAATTTTCCAGGGAAAAGAGGTTTATATATACACTGGACCAAGATAGTCACACATGGGGATTGCGTGCGTTATGATGTAAAATATTTTAAGCCCTCAAATTAGCTGAGAATGTCTATACTACAAGAATATACCGCTCTGCTTATTAATTATAAATTCTCTGGCTGATTTAAGAGACGATAATAGGCATAATTGGCGCTTCCAAACGTGGATCACAATCCACTTGAGTCCCATTGATTTTAGTGGAAATGACTGGTGAACAGGTTTAACCTTGCCACTGAAATGGGTCTTAGAAGTGTACCAGGATGGCTCCTGCCCTGCACCTGATAATGCAATACAAACTCATCTAAGGCGATTTAAACTCACAATAATAATAATAAAATTTTATTTACAATCAATTAATTGAAATACATTCTAAAATCAATTCATTCTAAAATCAATTCTGAAACAAATTAATGGCAACCATTGGGCTAGAGTTCTATGAGGATTACAGAAGGAGGGGGTCAGACAGTGCCTTGGCCAAAGGCCTGGTGGAACATCTCTGTCTTGCAGGCCCTGCGGAAAGATGTCAAGTCCCACAGGGCCCTAGTCTCTTGTGACAGAGAGTTCCACCAGATCGGGGCCATGGCTGAAAAAGCCCTGGCTCTGGTTGAGGCCAGCCTAACCTCCCAGTGGCCCAGGATCTCCAAGATGTTTTTATTTGAAGACCGTAAGGTCCTCCGTGGGACATACCAGGAGATGCGGTCCCATAGGTATGAGGGTCCTAGGCCGTATAGGGCTTTAAAGGTTAAAACCAGGACCTTAAACCTGATCCTGTACTCCACCGGGAGCCAGTGCAGCTGGTATAGCACCAGGTGAATGTGATCCCGCGGCGAGGACCCCGTAAGGAGTCTCACCGCGGCATTCTGCACCTGCTGGAGTTTCTCTATCTCACACCTCCCAGCACTCAGTAAAAGAAAGCAGGGGAAAGAGGCAAGCAAGAAGGTCAACAGTTTGGTTCAGTGGTGGTGGTGCTCAGTCCTTATCTGGTCTTTCTCTTGGCTACAATATTCCCTGAGCTTACTTCCTTTCTCCTGCATGCACACTGCAGTATTTAGGGATGCTAGGAACCATGGGAAATGCCATCCTTTATACAGTGGTACCTCGGGTTAAGTACTTAATTCGTTCCGGAGGTCCGTTCTTAACCTGAAACTGTTCTTAACCTGAAGCACCACTCTAGCTTATGGGGCCTCCTGCTGCCGCCGCGCCGCTGGAGCTTGATTTCTGTTCTTATCCTGAAGCAAAGTTCTTAACCTGAAGCACTATTTCTGGGTTAGCGGAGTCTGTAACCTGAAGCGTATGTAACCTGAAGCGTATGTAACCCGAGGTACCACTGTACTTCCCAGCACCACCAGATGGTGTAAATAAAGGACAGCTATGTATATCCCCCCCACACACACACATAGAAGGACATCACAAAATTCCCCATGAAGGGGCCAGGCACCCACTGCATAGCACCCACGGTCCTGGGCACCCACTGTCGTGGGACCAAGCTGGCATTCATGATTCTTGAAGAATACAAATACAACAACACAGGTGACAACTACTGATAAAAATCAAGAAAAACAGGACATGGAAAAACTGTAGCAAAGTTCAACAAATAGCAGTATATAAACCAAGCCTCAACAGCACAGCGCAGTCTGAAATGCCTTTGAGAATGAAACAGCGTTTACCTGTCAGTGAAAGCAAAAAGCTGACAGAGCTGACAAGACACCCATGGGGAGAGTGTCTCAATGGATGGGGCCTGATGCACAACAGCAAATGAAGCAGAGTGATAGGCTGGGGTCCTGGGATTCACAGCCTGCTCGCTCCAAGAGCTCCAGGTGGTTTCAGAGGTCTCTAAAATGAAAAATGTACATATTTGTATTACCCAATATCTCAGGATTGAATGTGCCCTCGTCCTGTTTATTCCTGCTACTTTGCTCCAGCTCAATCCAGTCCTGCTGCCGTTTAATTAGAAATAATTTATTTTTATATATTGATTTTTTAAAAGATCTAAGGACACTATATTTAGTTGTTAATTGCTTTTCATTGAATATAGGAATTAATGAGGAGTTGTATTTGCTGTCTTTATTTAAGATGTTTCAACCTACGTTGCAAACTGCTTAGAATTTTGTTGAAATATAGAAAGGCATTTGTGGCCAACTGTACTATGGGATGCTGGGATGTTCTTATAAATATTTCAGTGCCAAACCCAATTCTCCCTATAAATAATCACACACACACCCATTCACTTAAGGCCACCCTTCCTCTACATTTTTTTTAAAAAAGAACTAAATCAGGGACCTTCGGCCCTCCAGATGTTGTTGGACTACAATTCCCATCATCCCTGACTATTGGCCATGCATGCTGGAACTGATGAGAGTTGTAGTCCAATGATATCTGGAGTACCAGAGATTCCCTGTCTCTGCCCCAAACCCTAAATGCTCTTGAACCAGATGATCTGAAGAAACCAGAGCAGGAAAAAGAGCCCTAACAAACAAGTAGGACTTCAACAATTCTGACTGTTTGTACTGCGTCCCATGCATCTTATGAATTTTCTTGTAAACTGCCTTGAATTTACTATATAATCAATGAATCGCAGCAGCTTATTTTGAGTAAGATGAACAGAAACAATACAGAACGGCGTTGGAGAAACTGCGGACACACGTATGTGGTGAGGATGCCCCAAGATAATGGCAAAAGTTTTTTCATGGTTTCACTTGTAAGGAATAAAAATATAGTTTCAAGTTGTAAGAAATAAATATATTCCCCACATTGATTCCCTACCTTTTAGATTTTGTACGTAAACGTGACTTTTGTACCTGTATGTGTAAGAGCAAGTGTTCCTTAAGTGTGTAGGTCCTAGGACGTGGCTTGGGGTCACGTAAATGTGAGCAAGTTTGGATCTGCTCAGTGCCTGGATGAGAGGCTACCTGTGTACCTCATGCATGCCATCTTGGGGTTGTATCCAACACTGCAGTTCCATTCGTGTAACAGATTTCCGTGTGCAAAAACAACCTTCCCCTTTCTCTACTGCTGCCTGAACCCCTCATGCCCTCAAAATCCCTACAGAGGATTTGGGGACATGGAAGGGAAGTCCCAGGGCGTGAGAAGAAATATGCCCATGCCACAAGGAATACAACCCTTGAACTTCAAGGTGGAAGATGGGATATAAATCTACTACAAAGACATAAATAATGCCTAGCCTTTGGGGCTAGACAACACCAGCTTTATTTTGGGTTCCCTGCCCATTTCCAAAGGGGGTCACATGATGCAGCAAAATACACTTTTCATCCCACTTTGTAAAGTATAGTGCTGGCCCACCCATGAGACGAGGTGACCAACCGCCTCAGATGGCAGGGTCTACCTGGGGCAGCAGATCCCAATGTTAAACCTTCTTTCTCTCTCCACCCATGGTCTTGATGTAGATCTTCCCTGGCCACCACCACCACCGCATTTCCTGGCAGGGAAGGGGGCCATTTTGCCGAAATGTCTTGGGCCCACCCTGGTGGAGAATACAGTAAACCCCCCAAAGAAGTTGGCCAATCCCGATCTATTATAGGGAGTCCCTTCAGATGACTCAGATGGTTGTTATAAAAGGCCTTACCCTTTGGGGTGGTATTTTTTCCTCTGCTTACAAAGTAAATACAGTGGTACCTCAGGTTACATACGCTTCAGGTTACAGACGCTTCAGGTTACAGACTCTGCTAACCCAGAAATAGTGCTTCAGGTTAAGAACTTTGCTTCAGGATGAGAACAGAAATTGGGCTCCAGTGGTGCGGTGGCAGCAGGAGGCCCCATTAGCTAAAGTGGTGCTTCAGGTTAAGAACAGTTTCAGGTTAAGAACGGACCTCCGGAACGAATTAAGTACTTAACCCGAGGTACCACTGTAAGTCTCCAATGGAAGTTTAGAGAAGACTAGCTATCTCAATTTACATTGAAGCGTGAGGCGGGGTGAGGGAAATACAAAGAATTTAAAAGGTAAGGGTCTGGTGGCTTATTGCAAGGGGTGTGGTGGTAAAAAAAATTAATAGAAATTGTAATGGAAATCGCAGTGGGGTAGGAGAGAGCACTTTTAGTTTTGCTCCAAGGCAAATTGTTTGTGAAAATGTCCCTTTTGATTTCATTATCCAAATAATTCCAGTTTGAATTGGAACTCAGCTATTAATCTGATAATGACATGGCTGAGTAAAAGGCATTCTCTGTTGATTGATCTCAAATGACTTACAAAAGCTTTTCTCTACCTCATTGTCTGCATTCCATTTCAGGAGTTTTGTCAGCAACACACACACACACACACACACACAGAGAGAGAGAGAGAGAGAGAGAGAGAGAGAGAGACCCTGAAATGTAAGTATTAAGATGATTGCTATGTACCTGGAAATATCCTTTAATTTTAATTTTCTTGTATTTTATTTTTAGCTTCAAAGCTTCCCCAGGAATGAACACCTGTCTTTCAAGGCATTACAAGAAATTGTCAGGTACTTTGGGTGCTTTGTTGTGTCAAGTCCACTAAAAAGGGACACTTGGGAGCACAAGTCACATTTTCCCTCTTGATCAAAGCAAAGGGACGCCTGGTAGATTTGGGCTTGCCTTTGTAAGTCCTTTGATATCAAGTTTATCCTACCAAAAACATTGTTCCTTTGATTGAAAGCCAGCCAGCTGACACCAGGTATCCTCTCCATGTCCAGATATCAAAATAACCTAACAGTACTGTACTGTTTAAACTACCCAACCAGGACTGTACTATTTAAAATACCAAATGAAGATTGTGCTGCAGAGGTGCAGCTGGTGGGTCAGTGAGGAGCAGCCTCATCAGTTGTGGCCCCCATGAGAGGCTTGTTTGGTCTCTGTTGGTGTTTCAGCATCAAGACTGTTTTGTTCCAATGTGCCTTTGGCATAAAGAACAACTGAAATGGTCCTTCCCTTCCTTTTTAGTTCTCTCATCTGTTTGTACAGCTACTGCTGTTTTAATTTTTACGTTATTGATATTTTTGTATTTTAGGAGTCGCCAACCTGCCGCCTGTGGCTCATACTTTCTGCGGTGCCTGCAAATGGTCTCAGTGCAAAGTGAGTGTGACGGTTGCTTATATACATGCCTTTCCTGCTAATGGGTTACCATCTCTTTTTTTGTTCTTCTATATGTGGCAGATATTTTGCATTATGCCACACTCCCACAGAAGCCATTTTGTGTTATGTCAAACATCCTACAACAGCCATTTTGTGACAGACTTCCAAATATGCCCATTGGTCCAAAAAAGTTTGGCGGCCCCTTCTATTATGTTTCAAATTCTGTTTGTTATCCATATTGTGGAGCAGAAAGGGGAGATGTGGAATATTTAAATAAAATATTTAAATAAATTATGGAAATAAACAATGTTTCACCATTGGAGCTACAAAATTGGCAGGCTCATATGGAATATCTCTTTCTAGACTGTGCTACTTCAGTCTGCTGGGGGATGGAATTCAAAGTTTCATTGCTCCTCCATTTAAAAAAAGAAGTCTGTCTATATTCAGAAAACTAAGATGTCATGGGAAGGGTTAACTTGAAAACCTTCCCTGTAACATATCAACTTTTTATGTGCGGGAAGCTCGTGTATAAGGGGAAACAGATTTCCACCCCACAACCTGCAGTCTGAAGGGACCCCAGTTAGAAAATAAACCCAATATTTGGGGTGAGAAAAATTCTGAGCAGAGAGCTGATATTGTCGTCAATATCAGGGAAGGAGTAGCTTGTCAAAGGACAGAATAGGAGTCTTTCTGTCGCAGTGAGGTGAGCAATCGTTCCTTTTTCACCTGACTCATCATGGGCAATGAGATGATAAATGCAAAGGACTCGTTGAAATTCCCACTGGTCAGCCGGCTGACTGGGCAATGCACTTGTTCTTTAACAGCACGATTTTGGCACAGAGTGTGCTGCAGTTGATAGCTGTGACTTTGCAAGCTTAACGGGAGGGAGGGATAGCCACTGCAGTTGTGGGACAGCAGCAGGCTTTGATGCTATTATTTAAATACATAAAAGCCGGCTTATTCTGGGCATCATTTAACATCCTAAGTTAAGGGAGACAGCACCTGAGGTGGGGGTCGTGAAAGTCCTCCTGCAGGCCTAAGGAATGCAGCAGGGAAGAAGTAGCTGTGTTTTCTTTCAGTCCAAATGTTTCTCCGTTTGTAATCACAATTCTGTCAAGCTGCCTTCACCATTCTAGAGCTGTTTTGGACTACAACCATCAGTTCCAGCACATGCTGACTGGACTGGTGGGCATTGTGATCCAAAACATCTGATTCCTATAAGCTATGGCCAAAAGATGAATTTGAAATCGGGAACATCACACTCAACACAATCCACTGGCTGAAACCTTTTGAGACAACAATTCTAGGCAGTTATACGGAGATGGCAGCGAGTCCTGTTGAACCCAGTGGGGTTTATTTCTGGGTATATACACATATGATCTGGGTGCAAGTCAACAATGTCTCAATCCCCACTAGAGCAGCTGCTCTCTTCCTGGGCCGGACTAGACTCCTGGAACCTTCTTCTGTTAACATATATTCAGATTTATATCTGGGTTCAAGCGCCACGTTGGGCAAAAGATTCCTGCATTGCAGGAGGTTGGACTAGATGATGAAGAAGAAGAGTTTGGATTTGATATCCTGTTTTATCACTACGCGAAAGAGTCTCAAAGTGGCTAACATTCTCCTTTCCCTTTCCCTTCCTCCCCCACAACAAACACTCTGTGAGGTGTGTGAGGCTGAGAGACTTCAAAGAAGTGTGACTAGCCCAAGGGGACGCGAAACCGGTTCACCAGATTACGAGTCTACTGCTCTTAACCATTATACCACATGATGACTATCGTGGTCCCTTCCAAGTCTATGATTCTATGACCACTCTTGCCAATAACTATATACCTTGAGACAGGGACCTGCTGGGAAAGGGTTGGAAATTGTGTTTTAGTATTTTAACTTCTGCATGTTTTAAAGCAGGGTTGTAATTTTTTTAAAATCGATTTTATTGTTTTATGTTTTGTAAACCGTTTTGATGGTTTGTTTGTTTTTTTAAGAAACAATCAAGCGGTGCACAAATTTCACGAAAAAACAAATAAATAACAGCATTCATACTGTCGACAGCGCTTTTCGGACTACCAGCTATATTAGTCTTGTTTTAAATTCGTCCCACTGAAATCAGTGAAACTTCTTGGAAGTAAACGGCTCGCAGACAGCCGATTTAAAAAGTCATGGAGACTTTCAAACGCTAGCCGCACTGGCTGTGTGAAATAGCAATTTAAGCAACAGAAGAAGGACAGCATCTGAGATGCTAAGGATTTGTGTAGTTCTCTGGATGCCTGTAAGTTATCTCTTGTGGATAAGGATGGCAGCATAGGGCGGAGCAGCAAGAAATACAGATCAATGAACCAAGGATAAGCTTTCACTTTCATTATTTAGCTTAAGTCCTCCCTCCATCTCTTGCTTGTTCAGCAGCAGACGCGTCTGAACTAAGGCTTGGAGAAAACACAGGGGATTTGCATGAGTCTATCACCAGCCTGCTGCTGTCATACATAAATCATGATTCTTATGCGCACTCCCAACTTCATGTTACACCATCTCTGTCTCCAATTTATTTATTTTTTAACTCTTTTATCCTCAAAGGATTCAAGGACAGATCGCCATTGGCATTTTGAAAACACAGGCTGAAATTTCTTTCTCAAGCGTGCAATATGCAGAACACAATGAATCTTGGGGAAATGTGGTTATTGTACGGTTAGAAAACCCCTAAAGCAATATAGAACAATTTTACAGAGTAAATATACGTGCATATGCTTGTGAATCTTACGCATGAAGTCTTGCATGCTCCGTGCTCTTTTTCGAGCGATGTTCCTTATCTGTATATCAAAACTGTGCAATATGTGTGTATGAGTGAAACGTGAAAATAAATACCGTGCATATCTGATTTATTACCAAGAATAGAAAGTCAAAACAGCCATATCTAATTCTGAGGGAGGAAATGTTTCAGGAATGAGTGGTCAGGTAAAAATCAAGTTGAAAGGAAGTCAGGAGAGCCCAACCTCTCCTGAATTTAAAACTCCTGCGATAGAATCTGTGGTATAAAATGTATGCCACCGATTTGGAAAGGTACAAAGAAGTGCAAGGTGATGCCAGCATGGTGAATGAGCTATGTCTAGGAAATTATAGAACCAAAGAGGTTTTCTATTAAAAAGGGGAAATCTTGGCCAAATGAGGAAAATAAAAAGCATGCAAACTCTGGTAACACAGATTCGATTTTATTTTATTTACCAAGTCTAAATTTACAGGGCGTCAGGGGTGGAAGCTGCATTAGGATTCCTGAAATTTTGCTTTTCACTCAAACTTCAGGCACCCCATCCACAGGAATATGGAAGAGTACCCTCTCTGCTAGGGCAGCCTCTTGTTTTGTGTTGAAACCTGGAACTGAGAGAGCATGGCAAATGTCATTTTGCTAGGGCCCCACCCTCTTGGAGGTCACCCAGTGAAACTGGTCAGCAGTAGAACTGAATCTATCCTATCTTTAAGATACATCTGAAGGCAGCCCTGTTTAGGGAAGTTTTTAATATTTAATGCTGTATTGTTTTTAACACTTGATTGGGAGCCGTCCAGAGTGGCTGGGGAAACTCAGCCAGATGGGCGGGGTATAAATAAGTTGTTGTTGTTGTTGTTATAAAATACCACCATACTAATACTAATACTACTACTACAACAAACACACCACCACAACATGTAGTCAACTTATGGAATTCATTGCCACAAGGTGTTATTCATGCCACTAGTTTAGACTGCTTAAAAAGGACGTTGGGCCAATTAACAGAGGATAGGTCTATCCACTTAACTATTAACCAGGATAGCTAAAATGAAACCTCTGCATTTAGATAATACACCTGTTGCTGTTGCTAACAAAAATGCATTTGTCTGCTTACAGTTGGCCACAGGATGCCACGCTTACTAATTAAAAGGAGCCCAGGGTGGCAAACAACAAATTAGCAAAAACAATACAATTAAAAATCAAATAAAGATAAATTTAAAACATTTAACATTTTAAGAACATCTAAACATCTGGCCTTGTCTGATCCAATCTAAGCAATTCTGATATTTTACATGTCTATGTAATGTACTCAACTCTGCATGCCATCATTCAAAAATCAGTCTATTGAGAGATCTATAATGGGGCCAGTGATGGGGGGAGGGGTGTTTTCAAATAAGAAGCTAATTTTTCAAACTAAAATCATGTAAAGAAAACTTCTCTTGCCTCACTTTTTTCATATGTCAGCCCTTTGGGGCAGAGACCTTTCCTGCATTTTCTGTGAAACTGCTCAGGGAATAAAGAAGCTCTTGAACTCTCCTGGTGTTGTTTAAAAATAGCAAGGGCTAGACAGCAGCAAGTACATGCTTTTCGTACCGTGTTAAGTGTCCCTCTGCATGAGATAGGGTGATGCCCATGGACAGTTCTATCATCACCTAGTTAAAACCTTGAGTTGTTAAAATGCTGCGGACAACACTTACTGAGTTCCATGGTCAAAATAAAAAAAATCCTTCCAGTAGCACCTTTAAGACCAACTAAGTTAGTTCTTGGTATGAGCTTTCGTGTGCAAGCACACTTCTTCAGATACACTGAAACAGAAGTTGCCAGATCCTTCTATATAGTGAGAAGGTGGGGAGGGGTATTACTCAGAAGGGTGGTGGGAATGGGAGATTGGCAGATAGCTGAGATGAGCCTGCTGACGACTCTTAACGACTGTAATAGGTCTTACAGGAAAAGGCAAGGGGTGAGAAGGTGAGAAATGGCTTAGTCATGTATAATGGGATAAGAATCCAATGTCTTTGTTCAAACCAGGTCTCTCCATGGTTTTAAGTTTGGTAATGAGTTGCAATTCAGCAGCTTCTCTTTCCAGTCTATTTCTGAAATTCCTTTGTAGTAAAACAGCTACTTTGAGATCTTGTATAGAATGTCCTGGGAGATTGAAGTGTTCTCCTACTGGTTTCTCTGTTTTGTGATTCTTGATGTCAGATTTATGTCCATTTATTCTTTGGCGTAAGGTTTGGCCTGTTTGTCCAATATAGAGAGCTGAAGGACACTGTTGGCATTTGATGCCATACACAATGTTAGATGATGAGCAATTGAATAGTCCCGAGATGGTATGTGTGATGTTGTTGGGGCCAGTAATGGTGTTGTCCGGGTGTATGTGGCAGCAAAGTTGGCATCTGGGTTTATTGCAGGCTCTGGTGCCAGTGTCCGTGTTAAGTCTGGTTGTAGTATTATTGTGGGTTAGGAGTTGTTTAAGATTGGGTGGCTGTCTGTAGGCAATGAAAGGTCTTCCTCCCAGAGCTTGAGAAAGAGAACTGTCATTGTCCAGGAGAGGTTGTAGATCTCTGATGATGCGTTGTACTGTTTTAACTTGGGAGCTGTATGTGATGACTAGAGGTGTTCTGTTATTTTCTTTTTTGGGTCTGTCTTGCAGCAAGTTCTCTCTGGGTATAAGTCTGGCTCTGTTGATCTGTTGTCTAACTTCATCTGCTGGGTATTTTAGTTCTGAAAAGGTTTGCTGTAGATCTCTTAGGTGAGAGTCTCTGTCTGTAGAATTGGAACAGATGCGGCTGTAACGTAGTGCCTGGCTATATACAATGGACTGTTTGGTATGTTTGGGATGGTAGCTAGAGGCATGTAGATATGTTTGTCGGTCAGTTGGTTTACGGTATAAGGTGGTGTCTATGTGCCCATCCTGTATTTTTATAGTAGTGTCCAAAAAATGTATTTCTTGCATAGATTGATTCATTGTAAGGTTGATTGTGGGGTGAAAATCATTAAATTTCTGGTGAAAGGTGTCCAGGGTCTGTTGACCATGTGTCCAGATGATAAAAATATCGTCAATGTATCGCAGGTACAAGAGAGGTTTGAGTGGGTAGGAGTTTAGGAAACGTTGTTCTAAATCTGCCATGAAGATGTTGGCATACTGTGGGGCCATGCGGGTGCCCATTGCTGTGCCGCTGATCTGAAGGAACAGGTCATCACCGAATTTGAAGTTGAGTTCCATGGTGATGTGTTATAGGGTTACATAGCGTGATGTAGGCTGAGAGCTCTCAACAGGGAAGAAGTCAGTATTTTAGCACTGCTGTCGCATTCCCGGTTTAACTAAGCTCTGTTGCTTTGGACTGGCTCAGAACTTTTCCTGTCGTTACATATTGCCCTGTGCAACTTGATGCTATTGACCAGCTTCATGAGAAAGAAGGATGCAAACAACACAGGGTGTGCAGAAATGTTGTTTTAGAAACAGTAATCCTATCAAGTTAGGACCGGCCCTATCATTAGAAAGAGTGAGGCAATTGCTTCAGGTGGCAAATGCTGGGAGGCAGGAGTTCCTTCTGAGCCCTACTGCTGGAAGATAGAAGGGTGTGTTGTGTAGCCACCACCATTAGCCTGTTACCCTCAGGTACAGCAGAGCATGCTATGTTTTGGCTGAAATATATAAAAGACTGTGACTCTGTGCATCAGCTGGTGCACAGGGAATTCAATGCTGTTTGTGTTCAGGTCCATGCCCAAACCCTACAGAAAGCAGGATTGAATCCTGCTTGCTTGAGGTGCACAAATAATCCTGCTTGATTTGGATGTGCTAGAGATTTCCATGCAGGCTGCAAATCTAGCATTGAACTTCTTCTGACCCTCCTACAAATTTAAATATTCCTTGTTTAACTTCTTTAAATTTTGTCTTCAATTTCCCAGCATCCTAAACAAACTGCAGTTCCTAGAATCCTTTGGAAGGAAGCTGTGACTGTGATGTGCTTTAAATATATAGTGGATATGGGGTCTCTCCCTCCCTCCACCTTGGAACCAAAGGAACTAATTACATTATTAAGAAAACATACATTGTCTTGACTTTCCTATCTGGGTAACAACAACTTAACCTACTTGGAACACATGTTAGCATTTTACTTAGGATTGGAAAAATAATATTATTCTTCTCCTGGGTACGGAACGAAGCTCTCCGTGAAGCACCCTGTGTGTACAGGAATCCCATGTGGTCCAGTTAAACATTGGCATGGAACCAGAAGCACTCTTTGGTCTGATCTCTGACTCTTCTTGAGCCTGTAAAAAAGCTGCTAAATGCAGTTTTTATGTAGTTAAACTCCAGCACTCGGTCAGCGGATACTCACAGAAGCTAGAAAAAACATATTGCAGTCATTTGATGATGGGCAGCTACTGTTGCACTAAACTGTCCCACACTTGCTATCACTGAAACTACATGGTAGAGAGAGGATGAATTATTTTTCTTTTCTTTTTTGTTAGCATAAATACAAGTACACTGGCTTCAGTGATTTATGGATCACTGCTTGAGTCTTGTAGGAACACAGGTAAAGATAAAGGGACCCCTGACCATTAGGTCCAGTCGCGAAGGACTCTGGGGTTGTGGCGCTCATCTCGCTTTACTGGCTGAGGGAGCTGGCGTACAGCTTCTGGGTCATGTGGCCAGCATGACTAAGCCGCTTCTGGCGAACCAGAGCAGCGCACAGAAATGCCATTTGCCTTCCCACCAGAGTGGTACCTATTTATCTACTTGAACTTTGATGTGCTTTCGAATTGCTAGGTTGGCAGGAGCTAGGACTGAGCAACGGGAGCTCACCCCGTCGCAGGGATTTGAACCGCCAACCTTCTGATTGGCAAGCCCTAGGCTCTGTGGTTTAGACCACAGCGACACCCGCATCCCCTTGTAGGAACATACCAGGTATTTATTCAAGGAAACCTCCACAGTTTGTGGTTTACGGGAATGTAAACCCCAAGTTTCATCTGGGACATGTAGATTTCTTTTTTGTAATCACAGCTCATGAATAGTAGCAAACTCTCAGACTGGGAACCCTGGGATACTTCGGAAATTCCAACCAAAGAACTCTCAGTGATAAGATCAGCAGTGACAAACAATATATTCTGAGCAAGTAAAACTTAAGGGCAAAGCAACTTGCCTTGTACCAAGTCACAGTATTGGCCTATCTAGAGCAGTATTGTCTACACAGACTGGCAGCAGTTCTCTGGTTTCAGACGGGGTGCTCCCATTCCTAACTGGAGATGAGGATCAAACCAACAACTTTCCACATGCAAAACCACAGCCCTCCTCCAATGAAAGACAGCTTGGCTACCACCATCTATTCTCTTCGACAATCTTTAGGCACAGAAGAGATGTGTGTGTGTGTTCTAGGATCCTGTATCCTTTTTCCTTTTCTGTTTGCTCAAGGCAACTTGTGAAGTCTAGCAGACTGGACCAGTGCTCTGCTTGAATCAACCGTGCTTAGTATACATCCCAGAATCCTCCACAAATTGAGGGGGGGTAGGTTTCCCTAAAGTCAAGTCAGTTCCCTGAAAGGATTCCCTGAGAGTAGATAAGTTTGAAAGCCACAGATATAAAACATTAAGTTATAAAGATAAGGCAGTGCTGTGCTGCTTTTTAAAAAAAAAAAATGTAGGGAAGAATGAATGTTGTGTGGTGTTCTGAGAGACCCCTACAAGGCCTTGGAACCCTGGAGGTCCCGAGGTAACTCATTCCACTGGTCCACTGAGTCCAGGCTCACCTTAGCATTCCCCACAAATAACCTGCTGCCACTACCTACAGATTTACAGCAAGAAGGAACAGGGTTCTCCTTTAAAGGACCTGACTCCTAACTGAGGGGTGTGGAGTCCTCTTCAGCCTGAAGCCTGCATTCCCTTCTAGACCTGAGGCAAAGTGAGCAGGACAACAAAAGTACAGTAAGCTAGTTTATACACACACCCCAGCCTATCTCTCACTTTCTCTGAATGGCACCCCAATACAGTGGTACCTCAGGTTAAGTACTTAATTTGTTCCAGAGGTCCGTTCTTAACCTGAAACTGTTCTTAACCTGAAGCACCACTTTAGCTAATGGTGCCTCCCGCTGCTGCCGCGCCGCCGGTGCACAATTTCTGTTCTCATCCTGAAGCAAAGTTCTTAACCTGAGGTAATATTTCTGGGTTAGCGGAGTCTGTAACCTGAAGCGTATGTAAACTGAAGCGTATGTAACCCAAGGTACCACTGTACACATATTAAGTGCGGGAACATTAGAACGAATCTAGTCATCTTCTCTAGGGAGAATAGCGTGCTCATTTCCCTACTCCTGCCCACTTTATATTTGAGTTCCCATTTCTATGGGAGCATTGAATGCCTACGTATCAAATCTTCCTGACCTAATTTGCTATTTGACATGTGCTCTTAATGATAGGATTCCCCCCCCCCTATTAAAAATCGCAGTTCTTGATTATAGTATGTATGCCTCCTAGAAGGACCAGTCGTTTGTGGATCTCGGCATCTCTTGTTCAGCCACCCTTTGGGCTAAAAACTACACATACAAAATTAACCGAAGTTTCCAAATCTTCCAGATTCCATAGAATTATTGCTATATTGGTCTTTGGGCTGTTTTCATCATTGCATTGCCTACGGGACAAAGATAGACCTGTTAGATTCCTTAGTATGTATATTTAACAAACAGATGGCCCAGCCATACATCACATATATAGAACAAGTGTCATTTGAAACCCAGAATGCATTCTCTTTGCATGATGAAGTTCCCACTGAGAATTCAATGGACCTGCTAAAAGCGGCACAGAACACAATACGGCATCAATATTTCATTTTTCCTATATGGGTTTTAATTGAAATGGCAAAATCAATATGGATGCTCCTTTCTCGTAATAAAACATAATCAGCTCTGATGTACCATTTACCCCGGCTCATCTTGGTTCCTCCATCACCCAAATATGGGTCATTGTGTCTCTAAGGTGACATTCTTGCTGGAGCAGTAAGTGCCTGGATGCATTTACAGGAAGGTTATTGCACGAATGTCTCAAGTCAGTCTGGAAGATCGGCATCAAGTGGTTTGCCCAACGTTGATCTGCCTGGGTAGCAGGAAGCTATTGAGTCTCACCTTCTCTGCCCGTTTATTAAAAAATATTTCTACACTGTGCTTCAGCAATGCTCCCAGGGCAGTTTGCAGAAAACAAAATAAAATGCAAATAAAACCCAAACACCATGGGTGGTATTCAAAGAAATAAATGCACAAGCATAACAGTTCTCAGAATTGCAGTACTCTCAGAAGTGCAGTTTGACTACCATGCCCTTCCTTTCCTGCTTCTGTCTTCCCAACAATCTCTCTTTCTTTATTTCTTTCTCTCTCTCTCATTCCTTCTCCGGTTGCTTGGCTGGGTCTCGCTTCCTTTGACTGCTTTGTTCTGGTACACATTAAGATAAAAGGTTTTCCTACAGCCTTGTAGGAAAAAATGTCAGGTGTGGCAGAGTCTTCAGTCTGAAAGCAAACAGATGCAAAGGCTACACCCAGCACAGGTTCATTATTTATTACAGATGTTGAGCTGCACAGCTGAAAGACACAAAGGAACCAGCATCCATCTCTAATCACATCCACACTATACATTGAAAGGACTCTCATACCAGCAATGGCTTCCCCAAATTTATTTATTTATATTCCGCCTTTTCCGTAAAACCTGGGCTCAAGGCAGCTCACAAAAACACACACAGATAAAACACACAGGTTATTGTTTAAAAAATGATTAAACTCTCTGGAATTAAAACAATGTAAAATATATATATATATATATATCTCTACTGAAACGCAAATATAATTTTAAAAAGTCCTCCTTTGCCGTCAGAAGGACAGCAAGGAGGGAGCCAGCCTAGCTTCTTTGATGAAGGGAATTCCAAAGCTTGAGAGCAGCCACCAAGAAGGCCATCTTCTGCACCCCACCAGACATGCCCGTGAAGGTAAAAAGACTGAGAGAAGGGCCTTCCTTTAAGATCTCAGAAGCTAGGCAGGTTCATATGGGGAAAATATGATCCTTCTGATAGACGGAAACTAAGTCATATAGGAAAAGGATCCTGGGAAATATGGCTTGCTCGGGGTACTCGTAAGAGTTGTTAGGAGACCTCTATTCCCTCCTCAGAGCTACTGTTCCCAGAGTTCCTTGGGTAGAAGGATTGGTTTTTAAACCATTTTGAGAACTGTAGTTCAGTGGGGAGAAAAGGGGTCTTCTAACTCTCAGCACTCGGAACATGCAATGGTTCCCAGGATTCTTTGACTGTTTGAAGTGCTATGATACAGCTTTAAATGCACAGTGCTGATGGGGTTGAATTACATGCTATTATTCTTCAGTTAGAATAGTTACTTCGACAGAGTCACCACATTTTACACATTATTTATAGCTGCATTCTCAGAATGGACTACAACTATCATTCGTAACAAGCAGGACCAGTGGTCAGGGATGATGGGAATTGTAGTCCAAAACATCTGGAGGGCCGATGCCTCCAGGGATGCCTGCTTTAAATCAATCTTATGCCTTCTGTTGTTTTTCAGGCCTTTCCATCCTTTCCAACCCAACCCAATCCCTACTTTATTATAAAATATGTGTCGTCATTTATCTGTGTCTTAATAGTTAGTTAGTTACACTAATTAGTCTTCTGTTCTCATTTGCTCCCCTTCTCCCCAAAACTCAGCTCTAGCGTTTTACTTATTATGGGTATTTGTGGGAGGGGATAAATGAACAAAAAACCCAGAGAAATGCTCTTAAAATTGAGGCAGGGTAGTCTCTTCTTAGGTGACTACTTTGTGAGTTTCATACACCTTTGCACGTTTGCCCCCTTTCTGGTTTCTCAGTACAGGTCAACAGGAGGACTAAGCTGGATTTTCCCAAATATTTCTTCAGATTCAGGCCCCTGCTGAAGGGATCTGAAGTGAATAAGGGTACAGTCCAAAGTGCTGAAGCAGGCCCCAAAGTGAGGGGGCACTTCAAACAGCCCTGGTATTTAATATGGTAAGAATCCCTAACATTCAGGGTTTTAAAACCAGCCTTGCACATTTTGAATTGTAAGCAGACAGCAAGCAACTTCCAAAGTGCTATGAGTGATGTTCTGCTCCCCATGGCAGCCCTCGTACACCCACACAATCTCCCCATAAGCAGGGGTACACCTATGTAATGTGAAGGGCTGGTGCAAAAAATATTGCTCTCCCAACACACACACATGAATGAACAAAAGTTATTCCCAATCACATCTGAAGTAGGGATCTGGATACAAGTCAATGTAAAGACCCCTGGAAAATAATGTATGCATTTTCAAATGCATCGGGGTCCCCTTATGGGCAGCTGGTAACATCAACATCCCCTTTTCCGATTAGAACTCATATATGTAGGAAGCAGAATCCAAATTTCCCTTTCTGACATTTTTAGGAGTTTCCATTACATTCCTTCGTGGAACATTCCATTCTTTCTCTTTTATTTTTGATGGTTAAGTTGTGCTCTCGTGTTTTCTCTAATGATTAATTACCTTATCATGTGGACCGTTTATCTCTTAGAAATACATATTCTTTCATGATTAAATGTTAAAAACCGAATGCTACCAGGAATCTGTTGTTCCATTGCTTGTTATTCAGTAAGATAGGGATCTGATTCCACTAACATATTTTGATCCTTTAAAGAGAGAGCTCAGCCGTAGGTAGATGGGTGTGCCTCTCTGAGAAGAATAACTTTCTGTCTTGACTAGCTGACTGGTTATTTTGGGTTGTGTACAGCATAATTTGCTTCATTTTAAATACCTCTCACTTTTTATAATTTTGCTGGTTACAGGGGCTTCCTGCACTCTGGTGCAGAACATTAGCTGTAGTATCAGATCTGTATAGGGCTGTTTCACATGGTCGCCTTCTAACTGGAGAAAAAATGCCTTTGAGTTCACCACCCCGTTTTAGAATTCTCAAGAAGCAATGAGAACTAAGCATTGTTGACTTCTTTCCTAACCCAGAGATGGCGGACCTGCGGCTCACCTGATGTTGTGAAACCCCAGCTCCCATCAGCCCAGGTAACATGGCCAATGGTTGGTGGTGTTGAGAGCTGTGGTCTGCCAACATTTGGAGGGCCGCTAGTTCACCACCCTGGCCTTTCCCCTGTTTTCCTTAAATGATAACCAAGGCAGAAGAGGAGCCGAGGACAAGTGTGCCAATATATCCTCAGCCCAGTATACCTGAAGGAGTGTCTCCACCCCCATCATTCAGCCCAGACACTGAGGTCCAGCTCCGAGGGCCTTCTGGCGGTTCCCTTACTGCAAGAAGTGAGGTTACAGGGAATTAGGCAGAGGGCCTTCTTGGTAGTGGCACCAGCCCTGTGGAACGCTCTCCCATCAGATGTCAAGGAAATAAACAACTATCTGACTTTTAGAAGACATCTGAAGGCAGCCCTGTTTAGGGAAGTTTTCAGTGTTTGATGTTTTACTGTGTTTTTAATATTCTGTTGGAAGTCCTGCCCTGTCCTGCTTCATAAAGGATTGCTGCTGCTGCTGCTGCTGCTGGGCAGAGAGGGCACAATTTTTGTTTTCTTTTTAAATTGCTTTTATTTTTTATCTGTATCATTTTGAATTGTGATTGATATTAATGCTGTATTCTTAGTTTTAGATTTTATTTTTGTGGAAATTGTTTTCCATTTGGTTGTGTACTTTTTGATGTGTTTTGTTTATGACTTTTGTTTATGACTTTTGTTATATTTGTAATTATGTAAATCTTGTCATGTTGTAAGCTGCCTTGAGCATTGTTTTAACTATGGAAAGGCGGCATACAAATAAAATGATGCATGCATGAATGAATGAATGAATGAATGAGTCGCCCAGAGTGGCTAGGAGAACCCAGCCAGATGGGCGGGATATAAACAGCTTTCCCATCTGGTTACAGAAGAAGAGAAGGGAAGCAGGGCTGCCTGCCATTAGCTCCATTGGGCCTTCTCCATCTCAACTGACAGCAGCCATTCTGCCATGCTATAGCAGGGCAAGAGAAGAGAAGCAGGGCCACTGCTCTGGTTCTGCTGAGATGGATCCATTACTCTCCATCTCACCTTTGGCACGTCCTCTCCTCGAACTGTTTCCATTCCAGCTGATGATGAGAAGAACTCTGTAACAAGAACCTGTGGGCTGAGTTTGCTCCCCCCCCCCCCGCCACATTCCCTTCAAATCCCTTTTCTTTTTTTTTGTCATGTGAGGAGGGCAATGTAAATAAACAGGCAAGCTGGAGCTCTTGCATACCAACCAAGTCCTCAGAGCAGCCACACCTAATTTTTTTCAAAGTGTCAGAATCTCTCTGTGGCAATAACTGCTTTCACCTTATAATTGGGCAAAGCTAGCTGCCCGTCAACTTTACGTACGCTGCTCTTTAAGGAAAGGTCTTCTAGTTTACAGTAAATCAATAACCCCCTTGTGGAGTTTGTGTTTCTGGAAAATCCCATTATAGGAGGCTATTGAGCTATGTTTTTAAACATGAATCAGTCCACTGAAGACTTCTGTAGAGTATAAAGCAAATCACTCTTGGGGGGAAGGGGGAAGGCCTTAGCAAAAATTATGAAAAAATTATAATTAAAGAGGGTCTAATCACACCAGTAGATCCATATCCTCTTTGTAGTCTGTGTCTACCATCATATACATATGAGCACCTGCGAAAAAATTATATTTAAGAACAAAGACAATGTTAAACCTCTTATTAGAAACAAAGGTATAATTCAATGGCTCTCCAATGCATTTGCGATGGCTTTGCAGCAGGACCATATTGTTATGAAGGAGGGGATTGGACGAAGCCATAATTTGGAGAATTAAAAAACTGGCATCGTAAAACCATGAGTCATATCTTGGGTCTCTTACCGCTGTGCTGTGCACTGGAGGTAATAAAATTTGGTATAAATAGTGATTGGGGACATAAAATATGTAGATGGTGGATAATACTTTCTAACTGTCACACCTAATAATAGTAACTGTCTTAATAAACTACATTTTGTATCCAATTTTACACTGTGCCTTTCAACTATTAAATAGTATTTACTAAAAACTTGCTTCAAAGTAGAGCTGAACTCAACCTACTTGCAGTTTCCCCTCCCCACACAAATAATCTAAATAATCTAAATAATCCATTTAGAAAACTCACCCTTTTTAAGATTCTTCAATGCTTTTTCCATACCCACACATATACACATACATACAGAAACTGTGTTTTTGAACAGGATTTTAAAAGGCAATTCGCACAAACCCAGTGCTTTTTCTGGAAAAATTGCTACTTCACCAAAATTGAAAGTAAACTATTCCTACAGACCTGCTTTAAACTGCATCCTAAAAAAGTAACTGCACTAAAGTTGTGCCGTTGAAATACTGATTTGAATTTAATACTGGTGTGAGTGATCGAATTCCTGATACATAAATATTCACTGTTTACTTGTGAACATCAGGCCATCCTGCTGTCTGTACCAAATATTCAAATATATATCAATAGACTCCACTGACTCATTTTGTTCATAAAGCAACTAGATAATATAAAAATAGATTATCTTAATTTTAAGAAACGTTGTTGATGTTGGCATCCATCTATCTCAATAGATAATGGAGTGTGCCTCCAGGGATGAAGTCAAACTGCTGCGTCAGCAGCACCGAAGTGACTTACCTGGGCTGCAAGCCTGGGCAGCGTGTATGAAGAAGAAGAAGAAGAAGAAGAAGAAGAAGAAGAAGAAGAAGAGTAGTTTGGATTTGATATCCCGCTTTATCACTACCCAAAGGAGTCTCAAAGCGGCTAACATTCTCCTTTCCCTTCCTCCCCCACAACAAACACTCTGTGAGGTGAGTGGGGCTGAGAGACTTCAGAGAAGTGTGACAAGCCCAAGGTCACCCAGCAGCTGCATGTGGAGGAGCAGAGACGTGAACCCGGTTCCCCAGATTACAGTGGTGCCTCGCAAGATGAAATTAATTCGTTCCGCGAGTTTTTCGTCTAGCGAATTTTTTGTCTTGCGAAGCACAAAATCCCATAGGAATGCATTGAAATTCAATTAATGCGTTCCTATGGTCAAAAAAAGTCCAAACAAAGCCAAATTTGGTACAACAAGAGTTTATTAAGTGCTCTTTAAAGTCACACATACTGTAAAGAGCATTTCAAAAATTGAAGGAACAATAAATTCAAAAATTGAAGGAACAATAAAAATCATAAAAATTCAGACAAAAACCACACAAGCTTCCACATTCTTGCAAACCCCTCCTCAACTGTTCCCCCAGCCACCCACCGCACAGAAATTCAAATCCAGAAATTTTTTTTAAAAAAAACAACATGGCCCAATGGTCACAGAAAATCATAAAAATTCAAAAAAAAACCCACACAAGCGCCCAGATTCTTGCAAACCCCTCCCCAACACCAAGTCCTTGAATTCCAAACACCCCAACCCAAAATCCAAAAACCCCCAAAAAAGTTTTAAAAGTTTAACTTACCAAATGGCTGCAAAAGAAGTTTTGGAAAAGCTTCAAAAATCGCCAAAGTCTTCAAAAAGCTCAAAAAAGGCTACCACACCGTGCGCTATGAGTTGCTCCTCGAAGTCAAGTCGCAACTGCACCTCTTCAAGCAATGCACCTTGGGTTTTAACGGTTTTACGAAAAAGGAAACAAACTTGCAAGACGTTTTCGTCTTGCGAAGCAAGCCCATAGGGAAATTCGTCTTGCGAAGCAGCTCAAAAACCGCAAAACCCTTTCGTCTAGCGAGTTTTTCGTCTTGCGAGGCATTCGTCTTGCGGGGCACCACTGTACGAATCTACCACTCTTAACCACTACACCACACTGGTATGGAGGTCCTGGGCTGCCCAGACGACAAGACACCCCTCTCCACCTCACAGATTTGGTCCAAAGGAAAACAGAGCAAGACGTTTGGCACCAGCTCAGCTGCAGAAGTTGCCAGAAAGAGGCGTACAAGGCGCCACCCAATCATCTTACAGACTCCACTCTGGATTTGTGTAGAGTTCTCCACCTCTGGCCTAACCTTTTTGGTTATTTATTCAGCCATGTACATATAAGGGCTTACACATTTCTTTACATTCTTCTGTCGATAAAGAATACCATAGATTTGCAATGAAATGGTAAAAAAGAAATGAAAAATTATAAAAACACAGACATTACATCTCAAGCTTTGCTCAGGACAAAGGAGAAACAGTAGAATGGTCCATCTTTTTTTTAAAAAAAAATGCTATTTGATGTTGCAAAAACTAGTGAAAGAGTAATAGAAAATATGTTCCTTCTTGTCTTCACTTTCCTGTTTATAATAATTAAAGACGGCTTAGTGTCAGTGGTATGCAAAGCAAAACATTTGCGAAATGCACATGCAGAACAAACCATCACAAACACGACAAAATTCTCAGAAGACAAATATTTCTAATTTTCTGAAGCTAGCCAAACTTTGGGTGGAAACAAATGACCAGCAGTCACCTAAGGGTACTTAGAAGCTTTATTGTGTGACAACTGTGTTTTTTAAAAACAGGTGCTCTTAAAACCTCCATACGAAGTGGCCCAAGGATGCAGTCACATGGAAAAAATAAAATATGAACCTGTGTAACCACACTGATGCTTGCAATTGATGTTGGTGTCTGCATTGGGTATGAGAAAGCATCTCCTCCTTCCGGAGGGGAGGGGTTGTGAGCGGGAGCCTATTCCCGCGTCACGCAGGGGGTGTTCTGCCCCCTGCCCTGCCAGCATCGCTGGCGCGCCACGCCTCCCAGCTGGGCACCCAATCAGGAGACACTGCGGGGGCGTGGTCTAGCCGCTCAAATGCGGCCGCGCCAGCTCTCCCCGCCATTGCGCTGCTGATTTTCGCGAGTCACCCACCCACCACTCCCTTTAGTTCGTAGCTTCTTGCTTGACCTTGCTATGGACCCCTGGTTGGTCGCCCTGGTTGCTCAGGGGGCCTGGTAGGAGTTTTTCCCAATTACCCCAATTACCGGCCTCTTGGTTTTTTTCGCCTACCTCATAGCAATCGCCACAACTTTCTTGGTATTTGGCGGTTAGGCATTGGAATGTGTTGTTGGTGTATGGAAGGGCAAGGTGTGGCCATCACCTACCCCTTCACTTATGGGTATTCCGTTAAAGGAATCTGGTGGTCGTGGATCCTGTCCGATGCCCTGTGTGGCGGGGGGCCATGGCACGACCCCCGGTGACATCAGAGGAGAGCTTATAGTTGTATTTGCATCAACAGGCTGCCCCTACTGGTGGTTAACCCCTCGTCAGACTCACTCCTCTCCGAGCGGGTGGAGTAAAATTTGCTCTTGTCCAATGCCTAAGCCAATACCTTCTCACATGCTTTAAGTTGTGGCCTTTTCTAGCCCACTAACCTAATATACTGTGTCCACGAGTCTTTATTATTCCCAAGCGGGAGATGGGTCCTCGAATCACAACCATGTCTGGTGGTGCAGAAACATACCCATTTAAATCCATGGTCTTGCACTAGTGCTAGCCAAAATGCCTATGCCTATTCTAAGCGCAAGGGCAACAAACATAACAGAAGCATGGAGGGGGCAGAACATAACTGCTCCAGATCCTGTGTCAATCTCTTCCCAACGATCTACACGGGGAAAAAAGCCTGATGGGCATGCTAGCAAAGTCACTTAAATGGCACAAACATCAGTTGACATCCGCCCTCATGGAATTAACCCTTAAGTTGCATACAGAATGATCCCTGCTGTTGCCTGCCCAACAGGGTATAGGGCAAAGTTCTCCAAATCCCCCTATATCGATAAGAAAAAGAAGATCGACGTCAGCAGCCAACCCAGAGGTTACAGCATTAGAAAAAAAGAAAGATGTTAAGTACATTTTGAGACTCAGACAAAAATTGCTGGTTGGACCCAGACTGAGCTGGCTGAACCTAGGTTTCATTAAAATCTATGGGACAAGTTAGTTATAACTTAACTGATTTCACTGAGAACATAACTAGCCTAGCCCCAATCCTATACATGTCTATTTAGTTCCATTCAGTTCAAGAAACTTTATTCTCTGGTAGATGGATAGGATCGCAGCCTTAGCTTTTTTATAAAAACTTTTTTAAAAAAGAACAAACTAACGTATAGCATCATTTCTATTAAAATGATCACCTGAATAAACAAAGCAAGATACTATTGAAGAAGTTATAATTATAAAAACCTGTTCAAAAGCAGGAGAAAGTGTGTTTTTAAGCACTGGCTCTATGACAAAGCTCCTGTTAGTTGCTGAAATAATGCCAGTGTTTCTAATCTTCGCCTGAGGTAAAATTTCTGCTGTTTGGTGAGAGGACATCCAATTGAACATAAATACTCACTCAAACACACACATACTTCAAGTATGCCTTATGAAGAGGTCTCCAGAAAGTCTGGAAGGCTTTGTGGGTTTTCTTCACTTGCAACGAGAACAGCAGCAGAGAAGGTGTAAAGACTATAAATGCAATTGCATTTTTAAAAAAAGAAAGATTAAATGAGTAGTCTGAAGAAGCCCTGAAGAAATAGAGTGCTGATAATATTATAATATCATACGAAGGTGGCAGATTTGATGAGGATTTTTCAATAGACCTTATTAAGTTGTAAAGGAGTTTTCCTCCCACAAAAAGGGGTTTTTATTTTCGCATTGACTGCCACCACCACCCGCCCCTAGTTTATTCAAAGTAACTTTTCTCAAGCAGAGAAAGGATCTTGCTGTGCAGGAAAAGAGTGTCTTCAGATAATCAAATGCCTTGGAAGTAATCAGAGATAAAATACTAATTAGGCAAGAATAGCAGAAAGCAAAAAAAAAGTGTGAACGTTTCTAAAGAAAGTCAGTGTGAATTAGAAACAGGGCAACACTTCACAAGCGGAGAGAGAGAAAACGAGAAAAAATCCCTTGAATAATTTAAATAGGGAGGAAAAGAAATGAAATGAAACAACCTGCTCAATGGTTATTAAATCAGAGGATTTATGCTAGTTATCGTGTCACATGTTGTGAAAGTGTTTGTTACCTTCAAAACTAACATGAATTCTTGTTAGTCTTCAGGATCCATGGGGCAATGTATCACCCTTACCTCCTCAAAAAAGGGAGGAGGAGGACACAGATTTGCATTAAAATTGTGTAAGCTAATTTATATGTATTGATGCAAATTTAGAAACAAATTAAAAAATTGAAATCAAACTGCGGTAAAGGTAAAGGGACCCCTAACCATTAAGTCCAGTCCTGGACGACTCTGGGGTTGCGGCGTTCATCTCACTTTACTGGCCGAGGGAGCTGGCTTCCAGGTCATGTAGCCAGCATGACTATGCCGCTTCTGGAAACCAGAGCAGCTCACAGAAATGAGTGGTACCTATTTATCAACTTGCACTTTGACATGCTTTCAAACTGCTAGGTTGGCAGGAGCAGGGACAGAACAACGGGAGCTCACCCCATCGCAGGGATTCGAACAACCGCTGACCTTCTGATCAGCAAGCCCAAGAGGCTCAGTGGTTTAGACCACAGCGCCGCCCGCGTCCCTAGAACTGCAATACATCTCATCAAAGTAGGGAAGACTCAGGGCAGGTGCTCTGTGTGTGTGTTCAGTCTCCTGTCCACCTGTTGTTTGGAAAATCCAAGGCCCATTTCCTCCCTTGTTATGCTTCTTCAAGTGAAGACACTGTCAAGTAGAGTGTGTGCATGCGGTGTGCATGGCCCTGGTGCCAAAATTTGTGGGTGACCTGTCCCTTCGTGGGGAATTTTGCAGTTGTTCTGGCACCCAGGGCCCCAGGGAACCAGTACCTCTGCTGCTGCCCTTCATGGCTTCAATGACCCTCCCGTTGTAGAACATTCTGCTCTGTTTTGCCTTTTTGTCAACACAGGTTTTCTTGGCTTAAGGCCAGGATCAGAGGCACTGTTCAAAGAAGGCAGGCCAGGCATTGCCCCCACCCACTGGGCTCAAGTAGCTGGGGGGAGGGAGAAAGGGATAATTTCCCCAGCCTTAGAGGTCAACCCCCCCCCAACTGAAAGCCTGTTGACATAAGGAAAAACTAGGGCTCAATAGGTAATTGGGTTTGCAAATGTGTTTCCCTGTATGTTGTAAAATCTTGTGAGATTTGTTGAAATGGATCAGAAGAGAACAAGCAATATTCTGAGCAGTGAGCGGCCAGTCCAGACCCCACTCTAGAATAGAATGAGAGAAACCTATTCTGTAAATTATTAGGATTTATTGTTCTAGAGATGCGGTGATGAATGGCTCTCCCTAAGGGACTTTATTGTCTCTTTTAGTAATAAGAGCAGAACAGTAAAAGTAGGGAAAGTTTCCACTAAGATACAACTGAGTTCAGTGAAACCTAATGACTAAACTATATAATGCACACCCTCCAACATTTCTTAAAGGAAAATAAGGATGTCCTATTTAATAATAATAATAATAATAATAATAATAATACCCTTCTGTCTGGGATGCACCAGCCATTCTGGGCAGCTTCAAACACATATAAAAACAAAAAACATTTTTTAAAAATTAAAAACCTTCCTATACCAGGCTGCCTTCAGATGGCTTGGGGTTCAGATAACTCCAACATTTATCAGAGCAAAATAGGGATATCCTATGGAAAAGTGGGACATTCTGGGATCAAATCAGAAACTGGGATGGCTTCTCTAAATCCAGGATTGTCCGTGGAAAATAGGGATACTTGGAGGGTCTGTATAATGGCACTATCTACACAGTGAATATATTTTCACACTCATGCCTTTTATGAAAACTTCATTTTTTAATTTAAAAAACACCACTACCCATGTAATTCTTTAGTTTAGGCCACAGGTGGCTGAAGCCCAGTTTGGTGTCTTGTTCGCAAGCCCTGAGTGCTATAAGCAAATAAACTTTACTTTTCATGAATAGTGCTCAAGGCATAAAGTTGAATTTACAGTGCAATCTATGTCTACTTAAAAGTAAGTCCCATTGTTTTCAACAGGGCTTGTTGTTGTTGTTTAGTCATGTCCGACTCTTCGTAACCCCATGGACCAGAGCACGCCAGGCACTCCTGTCTTCCACTCCATGTAAACATGTACTGCAGCCTTAAATACCCTCTTACTTCCTTATAGTTCAATGATAAATAAATTGGGGTGGGTGGGAAATAGGGAGGAAAAAGGAAGGAAGGAAATATTTAATATGACATTGGACAGTGAAAAGGCTCATAGGAAACAGGCCAGTGAATGAAGTTTCTAAGGTAAAGGTAAAGGGACCCCTGACCATTAGGTCCAGTCGTGGATGACTCTGGGGTTGTGGCGCTCATCTCGCTTTATTGGCCGAGGGAGCCGGCGTACAGTTTCCGGGTCATGTGGCCAGCATGACTAAGCTGCTTCTGGCAAACTAGAGCAGCACACAGGGACGCCGTTTACCTTCCCGCTGGAGCAGTACCTATTTATCAACTTGCACTTTGTGCTTTCGACCTGCTAGGTTGGCAGGAGCTGGGATCAAGCAATGGCAGCTCACTCTGTTGCGGGGATTCGAACTGCCGACCTTCTGATCGGCAAGCCCTAGGCTCTGTGGTTTAACATGATGTTATTTGAGTTGGTAACATGATGTTATTTGAGAAATACTGACTCTCCCCTTTCAGGGGAATTTCTCTCCTCTGGGAATACACTAGGAAAATGAAGTCCAGTTGCTAAAAATATATAAATAAAATCATAATTATTATTATACCCTTATACTCCATCAAAAAAAAAGCCCACCTTGTGAACAAATGCTTTTTGCTGTTTGTTGTGCTCCATTTGTCTGCCAAAATTATGAGGAATGTTTTGCAATGTCTACAAAAGTCTGTGATTAAGCTGATATGCATGTTGACGCATATGAGAAAAATTCTGCCTCTTAGACAATTTCATAAACTTGTCTAGATTGGCTGAAGAATGATGCTAACACCATCATCATATCCTGAATAATTGTAGATAGTCACTAACACGCAATCAGTTTTAATTCCTGTCATTTTCAGAAACAGAAATTGCTTTTATTGAAATAAAGGAACAATATCACAGTCATGGGCCACAATCCACCAGGAATGTGACCAGTGCAGAGGCCCATCCACTAAAATGTAACTGCTTGCAAAAGAGAATGTTATACCCCAATCACATTTCATCCCACACCTCTGCTCTGGGAGAAGGGAAGAGTCCTATTATGCCCCATTGAATGAACCAAGGCTTGGTTAGCCATATTTGTATGGCAACTGTTGCATTTAATGCACTTTACATACATTAAAATCTTTAAAATTATAAGAGAACATTTTTCCTCCCTCCCAAATAATATTCTAACAAAGCAAACAAAGCTGAGCGAGTTTTTGTGGACCACAGGATGTGGTGATTGCCATAATCTTTGATGTGCCAAATTTGGGGACAGAAGGTCTGTTAATGGGCACTGGCCATGATAGCTCAATGGAAAAATGAAATATACTACTACTAGACACTGCAACAATAGTGGCAGGCCATCACTTCCATACCAGTGGAGGTTGGCCCATGAGGACAAATGAAGCGCTGCCTCGCCAACCCCAATCTGCCCTCAGCTAGCCTCCACCTCCCTTTTGCCCTGTTTAAAAGCAGTCCAGGGGTTGGCACTGCTGGTCAGTTTCCTCCTCCTCCTCCTCCTCCTCCTCCTCCTAAGTCTTGGTTTTTACCCTTGAAGAACTGAGCAGGGAAGACGGCAGGGACAAAACTAGAATTAGTTCTCTCTACTTGCCATTGGCTGTGGCTCCACCTCCTGTCTAGGCTCCCTGCCTCTCAACCTAGCAGTCACAACGGGAACCAGCTGCCACTGCTTCATGCCCTGCTTATAAACGGCCAGAAATATTTAGCTCCCACTGTAAAAATGCTGGTCCAGTTCGACAAAGCGGCTCAAGCTTGAAAAGGAGGTTAGACAGATTCATGGCTATGTTCTCCTTCCACCATCAGGGGTGATATACTGGGGGTGATGAGCAGGAGGGGGCTATTGCCGCTGTGTCCTTCTCAAGTTCTTCCCATTGGTAGAGCACTGTTCAAACGGGAGGTTTCTTTTTATATTCTGAACATTTGGTTCATCTATGCAAGTAATGATTAATTGGCTTTGGGTCCCTTCCAACACTTTGGTCTCACCTGCACTATGCATTTGAAGCAGTCTTATACCCACTTTAAAATAGCCGTAGCTTCCCCCAAAGAATCCTGGAAAGTTTGTTTGTTGTGCTAAGAATCGTTAGGCGACTCCTATTCCCCTCAAAGTGCAAGTAGATAAATAGGTACCGCTCCGGCGGGAAGGTAAACGGCGTTTCCGTGCGCTGCTCTGGTTCGCCAGAAATGGTTTAGTCATGCTGGCCACATGACCCGGAAGCTGTACGCCAGCTCCCTTGGCCAATAAAGCAAGATGAGCGCCGCAACCCCAGAGTTGGTCATGACTGGACCTAATGGTCAGGGGCTACAGTCCTATTTATTTAGGACTTTACCTTATTCCCTTCATGGGGCTACAGTCCTATTTATTTATTTATTTATTTATTTATCCATCCATCCATCCATCCATCCATCCATTCTATTTAAGGGTTTTCCCAAAAGATATGGAAACCACAGAAGGATGGAGGGGAAGTGCTTATCTTTTGGGGGGAAGGTGATAATTGATGCTATGTATCAAAGTTTTGGGGGAAATCCTAAAAACCTGGGCCTACAGTTCTCAGAGTACAGTGGTTAAGAACTTAATTTGTTCTGGAGGTCCGTTCTTAACCTGAAACTGTTCTTAACCTGAAGCACCACTTTAGCTAATGGGGCCTCCAGCTGCCGCCGCGCCACCGGAGCACGATTTCTGTTCTCATCCTGAAGCAAAGTTATTAACCCACGGTGCTAATTCTGGGTTAGTGGAGTCTGTAACCTGAAGTGTCTGTAACCTGAAGCATCTGTAACCCGAGGCACCACTGTAGTTTAAAAATCAACGTCTCTTCCCAGGGAACTCTAAGCATTGTGGCTCTGTGAGGGGGGGTGTCTCCTAACAACTCTCAGTAGCCTCAACAAACCACATTTTCCTGGATTCTTTGAGGGAAGCCATGAGCTATCAAAGTGGTATGATACTGCTTTAAATGTAAAGGTGGGGCCTTGCATTTTCTGATCCTGGGGGCATGGGCATGTGCTGGATCCCTGAACAATGTCTTTATGTTCAAACTTGAGCATTCTGACCATTAAAAAAAAACCTGAAGACAGAATTCACAAGCCTGCCTAGCAACACAGTGTGTTATCATCATAACAAACCTCCTTTTTTTTAAAGTCATCAGTGCCAATAAACCTTTGAATAAGCAACAAAAAAAGGGACTCTTTCTGTGCCAAGACCATTTGCTTCCCATTTTGATCTTTCTTTTGTTATCAGCTTGTTTCTTTGAATGACATATTTGGAAATGAGGTAAGATCCACTTACCCCTTGAAACTGCAAAATTTCACAGCTTAAGAGACATCAGATCGGTTCCCCCTCAGCAACACCACACCCCTGTGAAACCTACCTCAACTGAGGTTAAAACATCAGTCTGTGAAGCAACATGAGCTGCCAGATGAGGACACACCCACCTGTACCTTCCATAAAATAGACAAAGATAAAAAAAAGATCCAGCTTCAACCTGCAGGTCACATGTTGTTAGCCCCTCAGACTGCTTTAAGATTTACAGGTTCAGTCCTGCAGGGACTAAAAACTTCACAGTGATCACGGAGAAGTGACAGATCTCAACAGCTTCAACGTTGCGTCTTTTCTTATTCCTGGAATCCAAAACGCTCTTCGGCATTCTTTCTTGGGAGTGTTAGGATTTTTTGCTTTCAGACAGAGCTAAATAGCAAAATCGCCTGCCTGAGTCAAGGGATATAAAAGACTTCACAGAAATAACATGTTTTTCCATGTCCTACCTTCCTCTTCAGATGTCTTGCCAAACTCCACTGTGGGCTTGTTTACACAATCCACGGATACCGAGGTCATTCCTGGAGATGTGTTATCCCGGATCAACGACCCAGAGCTTCTCTTTCTGGGTGCAAGCTGTGAAACATCAGCTTACATGAGTGGTCAGGTGATATCATGTCCCTGATGGGTTGTAGGTTAACATGAGAAGAGCCTGCTGGATCAGCCCAATGGCCCATTTAGTCCAGCATCCTGTTCTCACAGTGTCCAATCAGATACCTGTAGGAAACCTGCAAGCAGGACCTCAGCACAAGATCACTCTCCCCTCCTGTGGTTCCCAGCAACCAATGTCCAGAAGCATAGACTGGAGACAGAGCACAGCCATCAAGGCTAGTAGTCACTGATGGCCTTTCCCTCCAAGAACTTGTATAATCCTTTTCTAAAGCCATCCAAGTTAGTGGCCATCACAGGTATGGAGCAGTTGAAAAATAAGTACAACAGTGAGTTGGATGCGGACCAAATTAGTCCCACTGCTGTCTAGGACTCTGTTGCAGCACTGAGTGGGAAGCCCAAGATGAACTTCATCAACCAACATCAAGCTATTGCTCAGCAGACATTTCTGATCAATGTTGCAACTTTTAAAAAGTATATTGAACTCTATGAATTGCTGACTGCGTCATTTGTTTTTGCTTTATTAATATTCCACTGTGCTTTTACTATAGTTAGATATGGTGAGAAGTTCTGCTAAGGTCATTTGATTGTTTTAGTTGGATGGGTGTCCTGTTTTGTTTACTTGGGTGTTCGATTAAATTATAACTGTTGCCCTCATTGTTATTTACTTTTGTTTGTTGTTAATTTGCTTATAGGGATGCAGGTGGCACTGTGGGTTAAACCACTGTGCCACTTGGGCTTGCCGATCAAAAGGTCGGTAGTTCAAATCCCTGCAATGGGGTTAGCTCCCATTGTTCGGTCCCAGCTCCTGCCAACCTAGCAGTTCAAAAGCATGCAGTGCAAGTAGATAAATAGGTACCAGTCCCGGAAGAAAGGTAAACGGCGTTTCCATGCGTTGCTCTGGCTCACCAGAAGTCATGCTGGCCACATGACCTGGAAAAACTGTCTGCGGAAGCAGACAAACGGCAGCTCCCTTGGCCTTTAAAGCGAGATGAGTGCTGCAACTCCCGAGTCATTCGCGACTGGACTTAATTGTCAGGGGTCGCTTTACCTTTACCTTTAATTTGCTTATGTTATTTACTGCGCTTAGTTTTATAGAGTCTGTTATTTTTGCATTTTGTTTTATTTATTTTTCTATATATTTTTATTGTTATTGTCGTTCATTGCTCTCAGGTCTGCAATTGAAATACTCAGTGACTATTGAAGAGGAGGAGGAGGAGGAGATTTCTGGAAATACTATTCTTTTAATGCTTTGCTATGCTTGAGAGCCTCTTTGTGCTGAACTCGGTTGCTGGAAAAATGACATCCAAGTATTAAATCAAGTTAAAACTATAAAAGCTCAGTGTCAAGAAGCAATATATACAGAAATTACCAGATGCCAGGATAAAGCAAGAGGAAATGACTACACCATCATTCATGGCCTACATGGGTCTGCCTGGTGACTGCTGAAGACAAAACGCTCAACTAGATGAGGGGCTTTAGACTTTCAGGACCTGCTTGGTTTTGTGCTATACCCATGAGATCCACCAGGCTGGAGTCTAGTGGATGGAGACAAGCCTCAAAGACCTGAAAGGCTGCCTTATTCTCTACAAATCCTTTTGGGAGTTAAGATCAGCAGAGGGAGCACTATTGGTAGTTGCACTGCCCTCAGAAGCTTAGTTGCTTGCTCTCCACCTCTGTAAACTAAGCAAGCCTTTCCCAACAAGATGCCCTCCAGATGTTTTGGCCTACAACTCTCATCATTCCTGGTCATTAGCCATGCTGGCTATGGCTGCTGGGAACTGCAGCCCAAAACATCTGGGTGGGGGCATCTGGTTGGAGAAGGCTGGTCTATAGGCAAAGCAATTGTCTTCACCTGTAGTGTAAAGTGCATAGCACTTGACTTGAAGCACCCATCCCACAAAAGTGAGTGGCCGGCCAATCTTTTATGATTCGCCTGTGCCATGTCTGGCTTGATAATCCATTACAGTTTAGTTCCACCTAAATGAGGCCGTCAGGGAGAATGACGCAGCGCCCTGATGATCCACCAAACCTTTCATTTTGACTTCCTTATTGCCCAAATTGGAATATGTTGCCCTTGGTAATACATATTTTTATCCCAAGCTGAAAGTTTGCATTGTACATTTGAGTCCCTCTTCAGCTTAGCAATAAACAGAATGGGGAGCGGGGGGGCGGGATGCATCTAATGTAATCACAGAGACGGTTTTAATGATGACAGGGCATTTCTGCCAATGCAAAGGATCAAATGAAATTGTTGGGTGGAAGACCATGCCAGGATGTTCTTAAAGTAAATACCAACATTGCTTTTTGCTCATCATCTCCTTTGACGGGTCTTTGTGAAACTTTGAATAGTCTTGATTGTGCTGAGAGTGAAGTCATGCTTAATTAGCATAAAAAGAAAGTAGTATCCTACATTTGGAGAGGGAGTTTTATTTTTATTTTTTTCCATTTTCCGCACAAACTGCTATTGTGAACCCCACTGCCAGCATTGATATTGGGAGGCTGTTCATACATTTTCATATTTTTTTTAAATTCTGTGAGGGTTCTTTTGGGGGTGGGGGCGGAGGAATTAATTAATAGATTGCCATTATCCTTCCTTCTGGCATTTTAAGCAAGTACCGTACAAAACGTACCCAGGTTCCTTCCAAAATAACAATTAGGGTAATACAATGGTGAACTGATTCTAGGAGCCTAATTTCAGGGAAAACAGCAGTAATGCAAGAAAGCTGTCCTCCACAAATACTGCAACAAAGTAATCACAAAGGGTAGGCAAAAGTATTAAAGCAAAAACAACATGCAGAGAGGAAGTCAACCTCTGTGACAAGCACAGCTCCAAGAACAATGTTTTGATCTGGAGGAGGACTGCCAACCATCTCTTACCACGTAGGATATCCCTTGCTTCCAAAATTATAGCCTTTATGCCAATTATGCACCTCATTATTTCTTCATTTGTTTAAAACACCATTCATCTAGCAACAACCCAAACAGTATCTATTTTTAACACCACTACTAACAGTAGCAGTAATAATATCAGAACACCAGTGGAAGCAAGCAGTCATGCAGTTGTACCTCGAACATTCTTTTGGAAGCCGAACGTCCAATGGGGCTTCTGCTGTTTCCGATTGGCTGCAGGAGCTTCCTGCAGCCAATCAGAAGCCACGCTTTGGTTTCCAAACATTGCAGAAGTCGAACAGACTTCCAGAACAGATTCCGTTCGACTTCTGAGGTATGACTGTATATGAACAAAAGTCTCACCCTACAAAATACTGATTACTATCTATCAGACTCATCTGGAGTATCAGTAATCTCAACCACCCTGTTTGCAGGCTTCCCATAGGTATCCAGTAGGCCATTGTGGAAACAGGTTGCCAGACTTGATGTGCCTTTGGCCAAATCCAATGGGGCACTTTTTGTGTTCTTACCCTGATCTAGTAAGGGTAATACAAAAAAGGCAGGCTTCAGCATAAGCTTCCCTTGATGGACTGGGATCCAAGTATAGAAAAGCATGTTGGGTACATGCCTCTCAACCATGGATGGAGGCTCGCGCCACACGCATAGCGACATGCAAATCTGGCCCTCATTTTGAGGTGCTGTGTGTGGATTTCATTTAGTACCTGGCATCCACCACTAAACTATAGCAAGCTATAGTAGAAGTCCCTCTGCAACATTAGGAAGTGCAATGGGGGAAGTCTAATCTCCTGACACTAGACCATCTTTCTAAATCCTGGTTCCCTCTAGCTGTCTTGAAGTACAATTTCCACAACTGATGGGCGTTAGAATCGTTAGAAGGGACCATGAGTATCATCTAGTCCCACTCTCTGCAATGGAGGAACATTTCACCCAATGTGGGGTTCGAACCCACAACCCAGAGGTTAAGAGTCTCATGCTCTACCGACTGAGCTGTCCCTAAGGTAATCAAAATATGGGGTCCAGAATACCTGGGAGGCACCAATCTGGGGAAGGTTGCACTTGAACCATCACAGCACATACCAGTCCCAAGAAACTGCACCAGACCCCCCAAGGAATAAGTGTTAGAGCAATAATAAATCACTGTACCTTTTTAATAGACGGCATTAAAAATATTTCAGCTATTTCTAATTGATGAAAATACCTCGCTGTTTATATAGAGCTTCCTAATGACTCACAATGCAGTGATGTCAGCAAAATGCCAGACGTTTTTCCGTCCAAAACAGAGACAACGGCCATATGTTCAGAAAATAGTTTTCTCCTTAGTGCATGTTTATAAAGAGAATGAATAGACACAGTCTAAAATGAGAAACTTGTGTTGTGTTGTGTTATTCAAAGATAGCAGAAGTATGCTTGATTAGCAGTAGGGGAAACACATTGTTTTGATATATTCATAATATTTTGGTTGCACGTCAGAAAAAAGCAGGAGGGAAGGGAGGGGAAGCCTATACTTCCAAGTCTTGCATTTAGGAAAGAAACGGTGGCACTGAAAGGATTTAGTGAGGAATATTGTGAGAGACATAACAGAGTGCTTTAGTCATGTATGTTAGGAGTGGTTTGTTAGTTGGGGTTCAGGGAACAACTGTAGCTGAGTGGCATGGTATCTCCTCTGCATGTAGAACATCCCAGGTTCAAATCCTGGCATCTCCAGGCAAGGCTGATACCCCAGAGAGCTGTTGTCAGCAGTGCAGATACGCAACACCAACAAGGCAGCTTTCAATATACCTATGTTCTTTTGAAGTTCACAATACCGCTAGATAGGGTGGACCAAGCCATCCTCAGCCAGGCATGTATCTCCCTTGCCCCCACAATTGCCAGGTCTTACTGTGTTTGAATCATGGATACCAGTGGATAAGACAGTAGGTATGTGAGTTAGCAGGCTGGGGATGCCAGCTTTGAACCAACTACTTTACAAAGGGTAGATTTTTGTACCTGTGGACCTCCAGACTTTGTTAGACTACAGTTCCCATCAGCACCAGCATGCATGGTCAGTCATCAGGGAATATGGGAGCTGTAGTACAATGTTATCTGGCCACAGATTCCCTGTCTTCATTTTAGTTGGACATTAGGTAGAATGTCCCCACAGCAAGAGCAGTTTGACAATGGAACCAAGGACCTAGAGAGGTGGTGGACTCTCCATCACTGGAGATCTTCAAGCATGGCAACCATCCATGTTCTAGCATCAAGCAGGGAGCTGGACTAATTGACTAGATTGACTTCAGTTCTATGATTTTAAGAGCTGATTAACATGGAAACATTCAATGGCTATGGCTTCTCTCATCACTGCAGCACCACCACAGCAGAAGCTCCATCTACTAACTTTTAGTTCCCCGGCATCCAGATGCAGGAGAGAATTGTGGGAGATTAGCAGCCAAACCTAACAAATGCATATTCTTGCTAGAGAAGGGGCTAATCCCAAAGAACTGTATTGCAGATAGGCCGATACTCAGACCATAGAAATACAATTAGTAGAGAGGGCCATGTTTGTTTAGTGTAGAAGAGGATGAGCAAGGGCAAACAGGAACTGAGGACGAAGAAGATGAAAGAACCTCTCATGCATTGTGGATTTTTGAGGAGATTTTCACCAAGACTTTTCACCAGTGTCACAGGCGGTATTACCAGGCACACTGGTGACCCATGGGCACCAGGTTGGCAATCACTGATTAAAAGCATGAAGCTGCGGAAGACTGGTGTAAAAAGTAATATGTGAAGCAACCCAATGCAGGATTTAATGCAGTGTAGATTTAGGAACATGGTCTTTGTCCAATACATGCACAAAGGACAACTTGAACAGCCAGCAATGATACTTGTTCTGTGGCTAATTTAAAAGAAATCCTTCAGGTGATTTGCAAACAAATCCAGCCACCACAAAAATATTGCACAGAAAAGAGCTAGTGGCCATTGAACCCCAGCAGCGCAACTGAGCCAGGGTGGGCTGCAGCGGGGGAAATGGTTGCTTAAAATCTACAGCTGCATGCCATCAAAGACAAGCGATAGAAAACAAGAGGACTCATTATGCAAATGCATTAAATCCCAATGTATCATCTCTGAGCTCAGTGATAAGCTGAGAATGAACCTCAGGCCTCCCTTTCCAAACGATGAGAAATCACTCGCCAAGCCAAGATGCACCAGAGAGCTGAAATCTCAGCTGCGATTTGAATACCTTCAAGCACAGGATGTGAATGTCACTGTGTTACAATATTCATCTTGGAAACACAGATCAAAACAGCACAGGGATGAGGCATCTCTCAAGCCCAAAGTGTACAATAAAGGAGACTGGATCAGGAGGTTTGGGGGCTTGTGTTTTGTAAATGTTAGTAAAATCAACGTTATGGAACGGGACATCCCTATTTTCGTTGGAGAAATGTTGGAGAGCATGCTCCTGACTTTTGATACTATGGGTCCTTAAACAAGTCCTTCTGTGTTAACTTGTGTATTTGTTTCTTTAAGTGGCTCCTCTTGATCTCAGATTTTCTCCTCCAAGTGTCCCTATTTTCCAGAGACAGTTCTGGTTTTACAGAAGCCGTCTCCATTTCTGATTTGAGCCTGGAATGTCCCACTTTTCCTCAGGACATCCCTATTTTCACTGGAGAAATGCTGGAGGGTATGAGAGCGCCCAAACCTGCCCATATGTTTGTGAAGCAGACTTCACCAGCCTGGTGACCTTTTGGACTTCTTTGGACATGCTGGCTGGTTGGAAGTTGATAGAACTTACAGTCCAAAACATCTGGAGGGCACCAGGTGGCAAAGGTTGCTATAAAGGCAGTTGGAAGCTTTCACACCTTTGGGAAAGTGTCTGATAGAAACACAGCTGCCAGGAGCCAGCTCCACAGCTGCACATGGGATTGACTACCTGATTTGAGGAGTGAGCGCCATGCTGATGACACAACTAAGGAACATAAACAGCCAGAGGATGAAGTGACGTCTCAAAAGAGTTCCAAACCTAGCAAGAGAAGGCAGATAGTGTCGAGATGAGTCAGAAATGTGGAGGTGGAAGAGTTGGACACGGAGAAAAAGACTGGAACCGTAGCAGGGCAGTGTAGACAGAGACAGGGGAGAAGACAGGGAGAAGTGTGAGAGAAACTAAAGGAGCGTGCAGAGTGAGGCACAGAACAACAAAGGGGAAAGGTGGCGAGGAGTTTTATCCCAGGAGGGGAGGAACAGAAGCAGCAGGAGCTTGTGATGAAGGTCTTCAGGCAGAAAACCTCCCGTGGCGACCTTGAAGGAGTTGAGACAGGATTTTACTAGGCAGGGAATCTACACTACAGAAGAGTTGTGGGAGTGTAAACCTAACTGAGAAAATAATACATATAATTAGGAGGGATTGGTGATGACAAGAGCGTCCGGGCTCGTGAGAGCAAGGAGAGCACCAGGTGGTCTCTGAAAAAGAGAGAGGCCCTGGAGTTCTGACAGTCCTTGGGACTGCGAGGAGGTTGGCATAACAATAGCTAATGATCTGTTTTCAAGCAAAATAGGACACCACAGAGCTGGAGTGCCAGCTCCCTGGAGTTCATATCTGGCCTTAACCACTGCATTCCGGATTTCC
Organism: Podarcis pityusensis; assembly: GCF_964106645.2. Classification (NCBI taxonomy): domain Eukaryota; kingdom Metazoa; phylum Chordata; class Lepidosauria; order Squamata; family Lacertidae; genus Podarcis; species Podarcis pityusensis. The sequence goes on along the minus strand of NC_138027.1, from coordinate 24,195,450 downwards.
CCACTTTCCCTGCCATTGCCTCTCCCATATGTGTTTTTGGGCATGTAGGCAGATGGATGGAGATCCAACATGCACATTCCCATGGTCTTGTTCATATCTTAACCCAAAAATGTGTGCATAAAGCCTTTCCCCATGATCAGAACTCTAGTTCACCTGCATACCAAATCACATTTAGATCCTCCATGACTGTAGCTTCTCTGTTCCGTAAATGCATGGATGTCAGGGGATGATTAATGAGCAAGGATGGATTATGATGGTTCAGTTGGAGTTATTGCTCGAGACCCCATGCTGCATAGGTTGCTCTTCTGCTAGTCAGGATTCCCAGGTATGTTTTTTAAAAGAAAGAAAGAAAGAAAGAAAGAAAGAAAGAAAGAAAGAAAGAAAGAAAGAAAGGAAGGAAGGAAGGAAGAAGTCGCCAGCCCTTATGGAACCAAAGATTGGAGGCAAAACATGCAGGCACTATTCTTCTTAGTGCTTTTAGCTAAGCAGACAATTCACAGTGTTCAGTATGTAATAGTAGCCCATGGGGACAAATGGAAAAGGAAAGCAACACACCTGTTTTCTGGAGAAGGGAAAGCCGCATAGAGCACCTGTTGGGGGATATAAATGTAATAAACAAATAAATACAATCATGAAAAATGTGCTGAAAACACTGGAGATATCTAGGGTTTCATTTTAGTGCGGTTGGACAGTAGCATGTCCACCCAGAAATAAAAGAAAACAGCAAAGAAAGAAGCTCATGCATTCTCCTGCTGCTCATTTTAATCCCCACAACAACCCTGTGAGTTAGGTTAGGCTGACAGGCAGTGACTGACCCCAGGTCACCCAGTGAGCTTTATGGCTTAGTAGGAATTAGAACTCTGGTCTCCCAGATCCAAGTCTAAAGGCCCATCTAGTCCAGCATCCTATTCTCACAATGTCTACCAGATGCCCGTGGGAAGCCTGCAAGCAGGGCCCAAGCACAACAGCAGTCAGTGCTCCTCTTCTTCTTCTTCTTCTTCTTCTCCTCCTCCTCCTCTTCCTCCTCCTCCAACGTCTTCTAGGGAGATTTTTTTTAAAGCTACTCTGCAAATGCAAATAAAGTTTATCAGAGTTGCTATCCCCAGGTGCAAGAGGGGGTTGTGAATGAGAGAGTACAGCTCACATCAGCCCTGGAAAATAATCCAATGTTTTATGTCTGTATTTCTGCGGGAGAGATGAGGGGCTGAGGAATATGGTGCCTGACAACCTACAGCCACCTTAGGGGCTGTTTACCCCTGAAAAGGAAGCATATTTCAGTGCCCCTCTTCTGTTAATCATTTTAGTGTGCCACTTGAACATGAGATGCTTAATCTCAGGGTCATGGGTTCAAGTTGGGCAAAAAATTCCTGCATTGCCGGGGGTTGGACTAGATGACCCTCAGGATTCCTTCTCTATGGTTCCATGGAAGGTGTGCAGTGTCAGGAATAGGGCCGTTGAGGTCACAGGTCTCCTAGACATCACCTTTCTCTTTCTTTGCAACAAGCAGGTTTGACTCCTCAGAAGTCAACTTTCTGCCTATGTTTACACACATGCAACATCCATTTCCCTTTCAGGTAGGAAATTTGTTTCCAATTAAAGTTCTCATTTCATGTTTCATGTTTAACCTGCAGTGAATCGTCTCCCTAACCACCTACTTATTTTTGTCAGAGCAAGAGAGGAGGCAGCAGCCTGTGGCTATGCATTCACCTGCTTTTCTTGTCAAGTGTCTTGCAGTCTTGCTCAAACCAAAATAAACGTTTACCTACAGCCTGACCCCACGCTCACTCCTGCTACACTGGCTTGTTTCAGCCAGATGCCTTTCCAAGTGCATGTGCTTAGGGCTACAATCCTAGCAGCATTTGCCTCACTTATGACAGCTGTAATACAAGCTCATGCGCAGAGCTCTCGTGTCCAAAGTTAAAGACCACAATCCCACACAATGCTACAGATGCTTCTGCTCATTGCAGTCAATGGGTTTCATTGCACTTTGTTTTGTGTTGCATTTTGACCCCAGGGTCTGTAATAATAATAATAATAATAATAATAATAATAATAATGCCAATTTAATAATTTGAAGACTCTCAGATAGTCTTTGCAGAGATCCAAAAATTCATCTGAGGCCTTTATTTGAGAATATTTTTCCTTGATCTCTTGCAAGCAAATTTAAAGCTAAAGATCAGTATCCCTGTCATCATTTATTTCCTTTTCCTTTATTTAAAGGCCTCTGTTAAAAGTTCTTCCAAAATGCATGAATTTAAAAAAGAAGGAAAGAGAACTAAATAGTGGTGCACTCACTGTAAGCAGCATGAAATCTCTGTGAGCCTGGGACAGATTAATGTGCAAGAGAGACTGTGCCTTTCTCTGAAACTAAATATGTCAAAGCTAACAGCTTCCTTACCCAACAGTAAGGCAGTTTGGGACTTGTTGTTTTTCTGCTTTTTAACACAATATTTGGAAAGAACCATCCGTATTTCTACTTGTCGGGAATCAACAACACACACACACACCCTCCTTTCCTATCTGTCTCTGTGTGTTTTTTCCCTTTTACTTTCCACAGATTCTTTTTTCTTCACAGCAAACACAGACTTTTAAAAAGCCAAATATTCCTGACAGACAGTGATAGAAGCCAAATGGGGTATATCACGGCAGTGGCAGTAAATGAAATGTGAAAGGCTCAGAAAGAAAGACAGTGATTTTATTTCGGTTCTCTGCCAAAGACTTCTTGTGTGATCTTGGAAAAGTCACTTCGGGACATATTTTAGAAGAAAAAGAAAAAAAACACAACAAGGCACAAATAGCAATCAAGCCCACAATCTCCACGCGCCTTTGTTTTCCTCTTTGCCAGCAGAGTCACAAGTGCATAGCTCACTGGATGAAATACAGAGGCATGTCGCGTCTTGGAAATGAGACACACACACACACATACATACAGTCAGGAAAATCAAGATGGGTAGCTTTTGCTGGACTGTACAATTTCAGACTTCATGGGGGCAAGTTTGAATACTCCTGATGGGAGTTGCAATCCATAACCTCTGCAGGGCACCAGGTTGCGGAAGGCTATCCTGCACCCAAATGCAAACCCCATGCACCCAGAAAGTGTCTTGAGTTTCACATTGTCTCAGACATGTCAAATTTATCTCCACAAAGGGACTAAGTTGTGTTGTAGGATTTTGGTCTAGATCTTTGGGTCTCCTCCAGGTCTGTGGTTTTATGGGATTGTGTAGAAGGATCTGTTGACGTGGTCAAACCACTGTCTTTGTTCATGGCTGGGTTCAAGCAACATCTGACATTGCTCATAGGTTGGGGAAGACTACCCTACTGAAACCAAAACTAAGTGCATGCGCCCATCTTCTTCACCTGTTTATCATTGGCTTGATTTCCTCCACTTTCTCTTAAGTCTCCATTGTGTCTACTTGTGTTGGCGTTCCCAACAAGGCACCCACAGAAGCCTTCTCTGGTACCCACAGGCTACCTCCCTCTAGCTGAAAAGGGGTTTGAAAGAAGCTTCCTTTTTGTACCCAATAGAACAGTTTTGCCAGTTTGAAAATATGTTCATGGGCTCCAAAAGGTTGGCCACTTGTGCTTAGATTGTAAATCCCTTGGAGCAGGGACCAAGGGTAAAATCCCATGGTAAAATCCAGGGAGGGGGAAGTTCTCTGTATATATCAGTGTGCCGTGAACACTGTAGATAAAAATGCAAACATTCGTGAAAATAGAAGTAAATGCGTACATTAGTCAAAAGTGTATACAAAAATGTGCATGTTAAGAGACATTTGCACTGAAAAGATGACAACTTTTCATGAGGAAAATCACAGTTTTCTGCAGAAACATGAATTGGATTTAAGATAGGGAAAATGAGAAACTGAAGTTTACAGATTTCTCCCTCTGCCTGCCGATTCTTCTTGCAAACAGAACTACTCTGTCACTTTCCCGCGATTCCTGCCATTATTTCCAAAAATAATAATTGAAAGTGCTTTCCTTTCCTGCCAAGCCCCAGTTGTTTTTCTTTGGGAATCTGCAGGAGGAAGCAGGAGGGAGTAAACAGGAAAGTGCCAGCTGTTTCTAATTCATCGGACTGGAGAGCGAACATCTTAGCTGACATCTCAGCTGAACTGGATGCCCTCGACAATTTGTTCCTGGGGTGGGCTAACACTCCAAGTGGAGCAGAGCAGAGGCAAGACGCAAGCCAACCAAGTGATCTTCCAGATTAAACCGTGGCGATAGGTCTCTGTGGTAGTAGGTGCATTTCTCAGATACAAACCTCCTTCTCCAAAAAAAGGCCATGTCTCTCACTTGTATCCACTGTCTATATCCCTTACCTTTCCCGCCCCGACCTGACCACAGTGATCCATGTGACGGTCACCTCCAGGCTTGACTACTGTAATTTGCTCTACACGCGGCTGCCCTTGAAGCTGTCCCAGAAACTCCAGCGGGTGCAGAATGCTGCAGCGAGGCTCCTCATGGGGTCTCTGCCATGGAAGCATATTCACCCAGTGCTTTTCCAGCTGCACTGGCTCCCAGTGGAGTACAGGGTCAGATTTAAGGTGCTGGTTTTGACCTTTAAAGCCTTTCACGGCCTAGGACCCTCGTACCTACGGGACCGCCTCTCCCGGTATGCCCCAGGGAGACCCTCAAGGTCCATAAATAGCAGCACGCTAGTAGTCCCGGGCCCTAAGGAAGTTAGTTTAGCTTCAACCAGAGCCAGGGCCTTGTCAACACTGGCTCCGGCCTGGTGGAACGCTCTGTCTCATGAGACCAGGGCCCTGCAGGATCTGATTTCTTTCCACAGGGCCTGTAAGACAGAGTTGTTCCGCCTGGCCTTTGGCTTGGAGCCAATTTGATTCCCTCCCCCTTTCTTTTTTCTTTTCCTTTCTCCTCCTGCGATGAGGCTACATTTTAATATTTTAATGTTTCAATATTTTAATGTTTAATATTTTAATGTTTCAATATTTTAATGTTGTATTTTAATTTTGTTTTTAAGTTGTATTTAAGTTTTATTATTGCTTGTTAGCTGCCCTGAGCCCGGCCTTGGCTGGGGAGGACGGGGTATAAATAAAAAATTATTATTATTATTATTATTATTATTATTATTATTAAGGTAAAGGTAAAGGTACCCCTGCCAGTACGGGCCAGTCGTGACCGACTCTGGGGTTGCGCGCCCATCTCGCTTAAGAGGCCAGGGGCCAGCGCTGTCCGAAGACACTTCCGGGTCACGTGGCCAGCGTGACGAAGCTGCTCCGGTGAACCGGCACCAGAGCAGCACACGGAAACGCCGTTTACCTTCCCGCTATAAAGCGGTACCTATTTATCTACTTGCACTTAAGGGTGCTTTCGAACTGCTAGGTGGGCAGGAGCTGGGACCGAACGACGGGAGCTCACCCCGCCGTGGGGATTCGAACCGCCGACCATGCGATCGGCAAGTCCTAGGCGCTGAGGTTTTACCCACAGCACCACCCACGTCTATTATTATTATTATTATTATTATTATTATTATTATTATAATATTATCTGCAACCCTCTGAGGGAAACTATAGCTCAATGGTAAACAATCTGCTTTGCATTCAACAGGTCCCACCTTCAGTCTCTGGCATCTCCAGGTAGGGCTCATCAGAAAGAAGCAGGAAAGGTAGAAAAATGTTTACTTCCAAGTATTGCATTTCAGGAAAGAAGCATGGCAGTAAAAAAGATTTAGTGAGAGAATGTCATGTTTGAGAGACACCAAACAGAGCACTTCAGTCATGCATGTTAGGGCTGGTTTGTCAGCTGGGGTTTAGGGAAGGACGAGCTCAGTGGAGGGGCAGCTGCCTTGCAGGCAGAAGGTTCCAGGTTCAATTCCCAGCATCTCCGGGTAGGACTGGTCTCGTTTGAAACCCTGGAGAGCTTCTGTCAGTCAGTGTAGACAATACTGAGCTAGATGGTAAAATGGTCCGTCTTGGTCCTCTCTCGACACACCTAGTCAGTGGCTTGGAAGCAAACAGTGGCAAGGAGAGTTAAGGGTAAGGGGGTAGATCACTAAATCCGTGAATTCAGTAGTTGTGTCCCTCCCTCTATTCATGTATATCTCAGCTGGTTAGAGCATGGTGCTGTTGATCCTGAGGTTGCAGGTTCAAATCCTGTATGGATAGCTGCAGATTCCTGCATTGCAGGGGTCTGACTTCCAACTCCACAATTCTATGATTCTATGATCCCAGGCTTTTCAGGGCTTTTAAGATCCCTTTTTCATTAACAAGGATAGAGCAAGTGAGGCAATGCAGTCATCTGAACCAGCTATGTTTTTTTTAAAAAAAGAAAAATGCCGGCAGCAAGTTTTCAGGAAACTATGTAGTGCACTGTGGCTAACATCTCACGAAGAAGAAGAAGAAGAAGAAGAAGAAGAAGAAGAAGAAGAAGAAGAAGAAGAGTTTGGATTTGATATCCCGTTTTATCACTACCCTAAGGAGTCTCAAAGGGACGCGGGTGGCGCTGCGGGTTAAACCACAAAGCCCAGGGCTTTCTGATCGGAAGGTCGCGGTTTGAATCCCTGCGACGGGGTGAGCTCCCGTTGCTCGGTCCCTGCTCCTGCCCACCTAGCAGTTCGAAAGCATGTCAAAGTGCAAGTAGATAAATAGGTACCACTCCGGTGGGAAGGTAAACGGTGTTTCCGTGCGCTGCTGGCCACATGACCCGGAAGCTGTACGCCGGCTCCCTCGGCCAATAAAGTGAGATGAGCGCCACAACCCCAGAGTCATCCGCAACTGGACCTATGGTTCAGGGGTCCCTTTACCTTTAAGGAGTCTCAAAGCGGCTAACAATCTCCTTTCTCTTCCTCCCCCACAACAAACACTCTGTGAGGTGAGTGGGGCTGAGAGACTTCAGAGAAGTGTGACTAGCCCAAGGTCACCCAGCAGCTGCATGTGGAGGAGCGGAGACGCGAACCCGGTTCCCCAGATTATGAGACTACCGCTCTTAACCACTACACCACACTCGTTCAGTGATCTTAGACATCCCCCCTCTCCTGCGCTTCAGTACTGCAACAGGAGTTGCAGCACTTCTCTAACGACAGTTTGCCAGGCTCAAAGCTGGAGGATAATCACAGCAACCAAGGGAGCTGCCATATACCAGCTATTGGTCCATCTGTCAATATGGTCTGCAGCTGACTGGTTTCTGGAAGCAAGCATTCCCAGACTTACCTGGAGGAGCTGGGGATTGAACCAGCAACCTTCTGCATGCAAAACAGATACTCTGACATTGAGCAACAGTCCATTCCTTTCATATGCAGCTGCAGAAGCAAAAGATAAATCACCCTAAGAAACAATATGCGCTGCTACTTTCTCTGCTAATGGTGAGCTCCGCCACCCAAGACACTGTTGGATAATTCATCCTCTCCGCAAAGAAATCTGGTGAAATTTCTGTCCACCAACAGGGCGGGGAATTTTATGGTGCCATTTGTACCCAGCTTTCAAGGTCTCTTTCATCTGGTCTCAATAGGGGTGGGAAAGAGGGGTGTGAGGCACTTTGCTTTCCCATTTGTTTTCATTTCGAAATGTTCATTTTGTTTCATCTCCCCCAAACTCCTACCCTGACCACAGCCCCAGTCCATCTGTCTAAGGATTTGACGCCTGCATGCCTCCAGATCCCTGCAGGGACTTATAGGCACCTCAAGGGTCCTAACCCTGCGAGTAGGCACTGCTCTCAAGCAGCCTGCAAGACCCACGCTTTGATACTGACAGCCGAGGAGGATAATATTTGCCGTGCGCTAAAAATGTTCACCTCACAGTCACAGCACGAGCCCCGGTATTTGCATATTGTGGAGCTGCTGTAACCAGCAGGGCCGAGGGTTATTTTTAGCAGTGATTGTCTAGAATTATGGGCTGCGCTGCAGCTTTTCACTCAGAAGTGCTGGTGGGAAGGAAAACTGACGGTGCAATCGTAATTGTGTCTTTGTTAGTGGGATTCTCTTCCAGCAATCTGGGTATCAGCACTTTCAATTTCCTATTCCTTCGAGGTGAACTTACCAAAGCCATTACTCCCTCCGCTGCCCCCCTTCCTGCCTTCGCACTGTACAACAAATCGCATCCTACTTCATCATAACTAAATTAGTGTGTCAATATAATTGCACGGTGCAATTATAAAACAGCGCTTCCCCCAACTAAGGAGCTATCAGAATTGGTTCCCTATTGGTTTTTAATTACAAGCTAAACACAATTGTTAAACCGGGAAATCTTAAGAATATTACACGCCTCTGACACCGAGGCAATGGATTATCTATCATGTTATATAATTGACTCCACAGAATAGTAGAATTTCCATTAGCTGAACCCATGAGCGCAGCTCCTTAATTCTCTGGATTTCTGATGCTGCCACAACAGGACACACAATGGATATAAAACCAGAGGAACTGACATGCTGAGTCAGACCAAAGGGACATTCTGAGCTCAGCATCTGCACTGCTGGAAAGGTTCACATCTCAGCAGTGGAATACGTGGATTGCCTGCAGAGCTTCTTTGATTTGGTCCCCAGCACAGAGATGTGGAATCTTTTTTCAGCCTGGGGGTCTCATTCCCTGATGGGGAACCTTTGGCAGGACATACGCCAGGGGTGGGTGGGCCAACTAGAAGCAGAATAAAAATTAAAATGGGCCGGGTAGTGACTCTTGCCGTGGGACAGTGGGCTACATTCTAGCTATGCAAAAGCTATCCTTCCTCCTCTATCCAGGCACACAAGGGACATTATCACTGTTGTTGTGGCTAATGATGATAAATATTTTAACTTTATTGGCCACCATTCGCCCAAGGTCCCAGGGTGGTTTGCAACAATTTAAAATGCATGATTAAAACCCATTTTATAAATAGCAAAGAATGCAATCGCAAAGGTCAGAGGCTGTGGTAAAGACGTGCATCTTCAGCATTCGTATGGTGAAGAAGGAAGATGCAGCTCTATGGGGAAAGAGTTCTGCAGCTCAGTAGCTGCCACAGAGAATGCCCTCTCCTGAACCACCATCACCCTGATCTAGTTGCATTTTCCCAAACAATAGGCGATCTGAAACACAACTGGTCTTCGAAATTTGTCACTTATCTGAATTTTGTTGTGCAGTTCGCTGACCAAAAAATGCACCTATTAGGGAAAAGTGTGCATGCAAATGAATATATTGGTGAAAATAACACAAACAAATGCATTATATTAGGGGAAATTGCTTGCAAAAATGTGTACGTTAATCAAAAGTGCATATAAAAATGTGTTTATTAGGAGAACCTCACACTAAAATGCTGGTGAATTTTCACAAAGTTTTTTGTTTTTTTTAAGTAGTAAGAAATTGCACATTGCTGCAAAATGTGGAGAACTGGATTCAAGATCGGAAAAAAACAAGAAACAGGGAGAACCAAACCTAGCAGCTTCTTCCATCCCTGCAGACAGCATTGACAGTGCCGGACTAGACAGATTAACAATTTGATTTACTGAAAGGCAGCTTCTTACATACTGAACACAAAAGGAAATATCTGCTTGCTCTTTAAAAAAAAAATCTCCTTGCTCTTTAAAAAAAAAAAAAATACAAGCTTAGGCAGCAATGGGGCAAAGCAAACTTGAAACAAAATTTACAAATTTGTCCATTTCTTCTTCAGGCCGGCCATCTCCAGGCTTGCTCCCTCCTTCTGAAACAGAGATGGGGGAGGAGGAATCAGGCTTGTCTGCTTCTCTGATCTGGCATTAGAAAGCAACTGCGGATGCCAAGGGAACTGGAGGCAAAGATTTATTTGACTCTCATCAACTTCACTGTGCAGCCAGGGAAGACCCAGCACCTTGATGGCCAAGGAATCATCAGCACTTCTCGTTTTTAGTTTCCATAGCAATGCACAGGAGTTTTCACAAGTGGCAAATGTCACTTCCCTGCAAAATGTCAACTTTCGGGTGGGGGGGCACGGGGGGAGGAGGGAAGAAAGGTGAGAAGCCACCTGGGGCACGTTCATGAAAATGCATGAGTTTCTCCAAGCAGAGGAATTTCTCTGGCGTTACTCTTCACCACCCCCACTCCCCAAAAAAGTGTATCTTGCTAATAACAGAGATTTAAAGTCCACACTACACACATGTAAACTACTGCAAAAAGCGCACAAACCAGACCGGTTAATAGTTTTATTCCATCTGACTCTGGTTTAGGTTTTTAACAACTGCTACATAATATAAACTGAAATTGTGTTTTAATTATTTAGTCTGTTTAGTCGTGCATTTAAAATGTTGTAATGTTTTTATTATTGAAACGGTTTATTTGGAACATTCCAAAATGTTTTGGTGCTTGGCTGCCTACTGTAATGATGCTATGATATACAGCCCTGTTCACAGAATCAGAGAATTGCAGGGTTGGAGGGGCTCCAAGGCTCATCTAGTCCAACCCCCTGCAAATGAAGGAGAGTCCACAACCTCCTGAGGGAAACTGTTCTTGTCTCACTGTCTGATCCCGTAAACTCAGGTATGGGGATCCTAAGGCCCAGGTGGCAAATCCAGCTCTCCAGCTCTCTCCAGCTGACCCTTAGGAATCTCCCTGGGCTTCTGAGCCATATTTCTTACCATGTGAATGTTACCTTCGTACAGCAGACTAGTTTCTACACAGATTCTCAAGTCATCTTCCATCTGGCCAAGGAACAGGCATTATCAGAGTCCAGTGAGAGATTCTAGCTAGGCAATAACACTCAGGAAGGGTACAAAGCAGGGCGGGTCAGAGGGGGTGTGGCCTGGGAAGGGGGTGTGGCCTTGGGAAGAGTTCCAAGGGGCAGGCAGAGAGGCCAGCAGGGCGAATTGAGGCCCCAGGCCTGATATTCCCCACTCCTGTGCTACAGTAACTAATTTACAGGTCTGGCCTTCATTTGCAAATGCTGGCAGTCCCGAACACATTATCTTAATGTCATTTGTTGGAACAAACATCAGTGAATGCTGACAATGCATGAATGACTGTCAACATTCACTGTCCCATATCTTCATTTTGGAAGATTCACAATGTCTGCTTCGGACTTCCAACACTCACTGTGGGACCACATGCCAGATCCTCTATCTTTGCCAACTAGCATGAATGAGCAGTGCTGCTAACTGATACACCTGAGCACTGTTTGCCTCCCATTAACTTGGTATATCTTAACATGAGCTGCCTGGCTATGGCTCACCTGCCTTAATAGCAAAAGCAAGTCTCTACAAAAGAGCGAGTGCTAAACCTGAGCATGAATTCACAAGATTAACTGCACCGAAATGGAGCTAAGTTGACTGCTCAAAGGCTCTTTGCACTTAACATCCAGCAAGCTGACAGCTTGGCTTTTGTCTGGGGCTTGTATTCCCTTTTGTTAAAAAATCTTCAATGGTGGAAAACAAGGCAAAGTGGAGATTTCACACTTTCCAGAATTATTCCTGGAATGCAGACTCAAAAGAGCCGTGCTGCATTTTCTAATGCATTAAAAAGTCCCGTTCCACATGCTGACACAAAATGTCTCTAAATGGAATCTTGGGCACCCAGGGAAGGTTGGTCCATGAGGGCAAAGGAGACAGTGCGCCACCAGTCTCAGTCTAACCTCAGCCACTTGCCCACCTTCTCACAACCAGCCCACAGGATGGCCCTGACTATCAGCCACTTCCTCCTTGGTTTTGGAGGATTGCACAAAGGAAGAACCTTGCCTCAGGAGAGTAAGGAAAATTCTCAGGGATGATTCACACCCTGGCCGGCACTTTCTTGATCTCCTGTCCTCGGGCAGAAGATATAGAAGCATGATTAGTCGCACCAACAGGGTAAAGAACAGCTTCTATCCGTGGGCTGTTAGGCTGCTGAATGAAAAGATAACAACAGGGCAACTGACTTTCGGGTTTGGTGGGTGTGCGTCAATAAACGAGGGGAATTAAGACTAAGAGAGCTGAGTGGGAGGGTGCTCGTGTAATCTCACTGTATACAAGTTGTACAAGTAACAATAAAGTATTTAATTTCATTTTCATTTCACATGGAGCATAAAGCTACCCATGGCTATTAGCAATGTTGGATGTGCTCTGCCTCCACAGTCAAGAGGCAGTAATGCTTCTGAATACCAGTTTCTGGAAATCACAGGAGGGCAAAGTGATGTTGTGCTCCATTCCTACTTAAGGTTCTCCTACAGGGATCTGGGTGGCCATTGGCCTTGGTCCAGCAGGCTCTTCTTATGTTCCGTGGCTTTGTAGAACTCAGCAGGAAGGAGGATGTGGACAAAACTGGAATTCTCCATCTATCATTGGCTCTGTCTCCACCTGTCACTGAGTACCATATGAGTCACCTCTAGAAGACTTGGACTCTAAAGTATGTTGGGCCAAGTTGTTTATAAGACTTCATAACCTGCACCTTGAATCGTTCCTGGATGAGAAGAGGGATATACTACAAACATATGGTCCCAGTAGCTTGTTGCTGCTAGGAAGCAGGACTTCACATTCTGTAGTTTTCAATATTATGAATTTCTGAGTATGAGCTTTTAGTAAAATTATATATTTTCAGTCGGGTAGTATTTATACTACTTATACTTACTTATACTACTACTTATCCACTCCAGGTAAGTTCAAGAAGAAAGTGGAAAGAGAGTAAGAGAGAGCATTCCTTACTCCACGGGGATTGTTTGTGAATATTCATTCAACACGAATATTCAACATGAATATTCATTAATTTGAAATATCAACTAAGTCTACAGCACAGCCATTTGCTTTGCATTCCAGCATAACCATGAACCACTGAAAAAGAAAAAAATTACAAGGTATACTTCCCCGTTTTGACAGTAATTATAGTTAGAACAGCTGCAAAACCACTGAAAGAAATGAGTCAGGTTCATAATATACCAACAGGGCTTGAAAAAATAAAAACTATATTATTCCAGGGCCCTTTCTGAATTTTACATAAAATGAGGACCTGTTCTGGTTAGGATACATGGAACCTCTTGCTGCATATTCCCAGCTCAGTTCCCAATATTTGGGAGCTCTCAAGAGCCTTTTTCAAGCCCCTCCAGATATCCTTTTTGTTGTGCATTCACTTTCTCCTTGCCAACTCAGGATTTTACAAATTTTTATCTTGTCACCTTTTACTCACTTTTTCTCTAAACTAAGCTAAGCTAAACTACTGAGATTGTATGCAGTTCTACTTTCAATACAGTTTACATCTAAAGCATGCAAAATTGGCCACGGCGGAAACCAAAAACATGCAATAAAGCATGTTTTCTCAAAAGTTGTCCCATTAAGCTCATATAATTACAGAGTTGGAATATCATTTAGTCAAATACAGTGGTGCCTCGCAAGACGAAATTAATTCGTTCTGCGAGTTTTTTCGTCTTGCGATTTTTTTCATCTTGCGAAGCACGGTTTCCCAAAGTCTTCAAAATCACCAAAGTCTTCAAAAACCTCTAAAAAGGCTACCACACCGCGTGCTATGAGTTGCTCCTCGAAGTCACCCTGGGTATTAACGGTTTTAAGAAAAAGGAAACAAACTTGCAAGACGTTTTCGTTTTTTTCGTTTTTCGTCTTGCGAAGCAAGCCCATAGGGAAATTCGTCTTGCGAAGCAACTCAAAAAATGAAAAACTCTTTCGTCTTGCACGTTTTTCGTCTTGAGAGGCATTCGTCTTGCGAGGTGCCACTGTATCATATAGTCCAATGCCCTGCTGATGCAGGATATTTGATAGGAGGCTATCCAGGCTCTGCTTAAATCTTTTAATGAAGGAGCGCCAACCACCTTCTCATGCAGTTGTCTTCACTGTCAAAAGCTCATTACCATCAAGAAGCTCTTCCCAATGCTGAAATCCCATTTCCTATAATTTGAACTCATTGTTTTCTGCCTGCCCTGGAAAACAAATGTGCTTCATCATCTATGCGACAGATATTTGAAGATGGCTATTGCATAGTTAAAGCTATGGTTTTCCCAGTAGTGATGTATGGAAGTGAGAGCTGGACCATAAAGAAGGTTGATCGCCGAAGAATTGATTCTTTTGAATTATGGTGTTGGAGGAGACTCTTGAGAGTCCCATGGGCTGCAAGAAGATCAAACCTCTCCATTCTTAAGGAAATCAGCCCTGAGTGCTCACTGAAAGGACAGATCGTGAAGCTGAGCCTCCAATACTTTGGCCACCTCATGAGAAGAGAAGACTCCCTGGAAAAGACCCTGATGTTGGGAAAGATGGAGGGCAAAAGGAGAAGGGGACGACAGAGGAAGAGATGGTTGGACAGTGTTCTCAATGCTACCAGCATGAGTTTGACCAAACTGCGGGAGGCAGTGGAAGACAGGAGTGCCTGGCGTGCTCTGGTCCATGGGGTCACGAAGAGTCAGACATGACTAAACGACTAAACAACAACAAATCATATCACCTCTTAATCGTCCCCAACTCTCTCAACCATTCCTCACTGGACTTGGTCTCCTTCCCATCTTTATTGTCTTTCATTGGACAGGTCCATTGTGATGCAGTCCACAGGGGATTCTTGGTGTTTCAATCTTATTGGCTGCAGGGAGACTTGTGCTTGCACAAGCTTTTTTCCAATACACCCACAGTGCTATCTCCCCTGTTGGAGGCAATATGCTTCTGAATACCAGTTGCTGTGAAGGGGTCAGTGCTGTGGCAATAAGGGTTCTGCCTGCATGCTTCTCACGGATATTTGTTTGACCACTGTGAGAACAGGATGCTGGACTAGAAGCAGCAAGCCCTTCTTGCATTCTTAGCTACTGTGCATGCAGAATCCCCATTCATTATTCGTGGAGTGGGCCAATCCATTTGTGCAATGGAATGAATGCATATGGTAGATTGGCTCCCTCACTGAACAAATGTGGAACTGGTTGCGCAAAACTGGTTGTGCAAAATCGCTGTTGCATCCTGAATAAATTGTTGGAAATGGTATGCAAGCTTCTGTCTGGTTTAATTGATCAGGCTGAATGAGGGAAAGTTGTTCCTCGAGAAATCCAGCACAAAAACCCATGCTTGGGTAAATCTGTTCAAAAACTCTTTGCATCTTACAAGAGCCTAGGTAGCATTCTAGCAGGAAGCCAGACTGAGTTCATGCTGGGCACCCGAAACCAGATCTTGATGGAATAAACTGTGAAACATAAACAAATCTGGGAGGGGAATAATGGCTGTGCGGAGTAAGGCTCCTTTTCCTCATTTATTAATTTGTCTGTCTTTCTTTGAAAGAATTAAGTTTCCTTCCCAGGAGCAGGTGAGGAACAAGAATGTGAAGCAGCACGATCAGGTTTCATCAGTAGCAGCGCAAGACTAAGGAAAGCAGCCATTAAATTAATCCTCGTCTTCAGACAACTTTGACTTGGAGTCTGCAGGTGGTAAAAAAAGAAATTGGGCAAAAGGTAACAGCAGAGTGATCTGTTCTTTCCTTTAGTGAAGCCCATGGCAAAGTGTTGGTTCAGCTTATCTATCTGCACATCTGTTACAATATCTGGGTCATTTTGTCCATTGCCACTTTTAGGGAGTCCCATATGCTTTCTACATTCATCGAGTTTCTATCCACCACCTAAAACTCATAGCAAGGTATTTTAGACTAAAAGAAAGTGAATAGCCTAAGTTCACCCAGTTTGCTTCGTGGTTGAGCGAGAATTCGAATCCAGGTCTTAGTCAAAATCCAGCCCTCAATCAGCCTATATGGCACACTGAGAGATCCTCAGGATTAATGACATATAGAAAAATAACACTGGCTCTGTCCCTCATTGCTGTTCCAACTGCCCTACATCACTTGGAGGAAACTCTTCTCAAGTGGGAAGACCCCTGTACTTGGGGTTCCACCCCACACATTCTGGAGTCCTGAGTTGTTCTAGAGCAGGCATGTCTAACAGGTAGATCGTGATCTACCAGCAGATCACTGGCCGTCTGTGGTAGATCACTGGTAGATCACTGGATCCCCCCAAAGAAGCTCAACATCTTTGGCTCCCCTAAGAAAAGCTCAACAGCTTTGACCTGAACCCCCAAAAAGGGGGTAGATCACTGCCAGTTTTTAACTCTGTGAGTAGATCGCAGTCTCTTGGGAGTTGGCCACCCCTGTTCTAGAGTATAAGAGGCTCCCTGTCATCTCTGTCTCCTTCCCCCACCAAACACACATTCACTGAACAGGGTTTTATTTCACACCATCTTGAGAAGCTAATATAGGGCAATGCAGAATCGCCAGGAGATCTGATCTTCACCCAGCAGCGGGGCTATTTGTATATTCAAGAGCTTAGTCTCTCTTCAGATGCTAAGAGACCGATGCATATTCACAGCACTAACAACAAAGAAAGGCTGCAAAAAGGAAATTAGCATTGTAAAATTCTTCGGGGAGGGGGGGTGTTGCTCCCTTAGGGAGAAACTTCTTTTATTTTTAGCTCTGTGTTAAAGAAAGTGCTACCACAGTCACCTAACACACTGATAAGTTCCTTGGCTGCTAACATTACAGTTGGAGACTACACCAATGAGATGCAGAAAAACTCAGTAACTTCTTCAAGGAGAAATGCATGATTTGATTGCTCTCAGTTGCTGGGTCTTCATTAAAAGCGTTGCGTTTTCACTCACAGGCATATTTGTTTGCTTGTTTATTGTATTTATATACCGCCCTACATCATAAGATCTCAGGGTGGTTCACAGAGTAAAATACAGGATAAATTGGCCATAAAAACTTTGGAGAATAGCTAGGGCAGCGCTAATGAATCTTTTTCAGCCGGGGGGGGCACATTTCCTTCTGTGCAACCTTCTGGAGGCCACATATTAGTGGTGGGCAGAACCAGAGGCAAAAGTAAGCAAAACAATAAATGTAAATTTTGCCTTTGTATAGAAGGATCATTTCATCACACACACTCTCACACATACATCCCTCTCTATCCTCCATGCAGGCAAACAGGAAACATGATGAGAAGGGCAAAAACCAGCCAGGCAAAAACATTCAAGGAAGGTGCGAAGCAGGGCAGGTGACAAGTGTGGCCAGGAAGCTAGCAATGCAGCTGCTCCACCCCATGCAGAAAGCCACCTCTGGGGAAACCCAAATGCAGTTGGCACGAGTTTGAGACACACAAGGGCAGGAAAGCCAGCAAGTCCTTTAAAATGGAGGAGGAGGAGGAAGGGGGGAAGAAAGAGTTAAAAGGTTGATAATTACATCTTCCAAGGCCTGGACAAATACTATGAATGGTTCTGCTGTGCTTCACAGGACCTTAGAGGTTATGGTCATGGTTCTATGGTTGCAAAGATATTGCAACTGCTAGGCACAAGCTTCTAGCCACAAGCCACCATCAGCCTTTCAATGGCTGCAGAATGTGCTACATCCTGAGATATGGCACAATGGCTGAAGGTAGGCACACCTTTGCAGGTTGCCTTGAGCCCCACATGCCATGGCATTCAACTAATTTCCTCCCAGTACCCACTGCAAATGAGGGACGCTGGTGGCGCCGTGGTATAAACCACACAGCCTAGGGCTTACCAATCAGAAGGTCGGCGGTTTGAATCCCCGCGACGAGGTGAGTTCCCGTTGTTCAGTCCCTGCTCCTGCTAACCTAGCAGTTCGAAAGCACACCAGTGCAAGTAGATAAATAGGTACCGCTCCAGCGGGAAGGTAAACAGCGTTTCCATGCACTGCTCTGGTTCTCCAGAAGCGGCTTAGTCATGCTGGCCACATGACCCGGAAGCTGTCTGCAGACAAACGCTGGCTCCCTTGGCCAGTAAAGCAAGATGAATGCCACAACCCCAGAGTCGTTCGTGACTGGACTTAACTGTCAGGGCTCCCTTTACCTTTACCTTTTTACCCACCACAAATGGCAAAAAAAACCCAGGAAAAATAACCAGAAGCTGAAATGTAACCTCTGCCTATGGAGGTCTTTTACAAGTAACAGCGAACATATTTTCTTTCGTTGGAACCATAATTATACAAAACAAAGCATTTGCCCCAAAAGAGCTAAATGCATAGGTAATTGGTTTAACACATGAACAATGGAATAGTTCCTCTGAGGCCAAAGGCAAAATTATAGTTCTTTCTTGTGTGCTTCATAGTCAGCCAGTCAAAGCGTTCCTCAAATCCACCAAGGTGATGCATACTTTGCAAATTGCGTTAGTCCCAAAAGAATTTGCAGCTTGAATGGCATAGCCTTGAAATTATAATACAGGAAATAATATAACAAATAATTCCAGACACACACACACACACCATCCCCTTACCGTACATATACATGAATTCAATTAACCTTATGCCCCCAAAAAAGTGGGCATGCTAAGTTACCAGAAGTTGGATATGTTTAGTTTCCCACCACAGGGTGGTAAGGGAGAGGCTTAAGGAGCAGGGTATAGAGTTAATCACACCACTTCATAATCAATCTCTGTTATGTCCAAAATTTGGAAGAGCATCTTCCAGGGTTGAAGAAGAAAAGTTGTATCCAGAAAGGGACAACACCCAAACGTTTCATTTTTACAATTCACTGACAAACTTACAAAAGAGCAAGCTAGAAAAATAGTGACAGCCGTTTCCTCCATTCCTGCGCACTCCCTTGCTAGTGGAAGGGTTTGCTGGAAACAGATCCACACACATTTTCTGGAAATGCTCGTAGGTCTACCTAACCTGCCCTGCATCGCTCAGTAGCTGCTGCAGCTTTTAAGGTATGGAAAGGGTTAAAACAGAGTTCATAGCAAAAGCATACACAAGCCATTCACTACTTCTCCTCCCAATCCTCCAAGGAAGAAGAAGAAGAAGAAGAAGAAGAAGAAGAAGAAGAAGAAGAAGAAGAAGAAGAAGAAGAAGAAGAAGAAGAATGCTTAAGTAAAAAAAAATAGATGTTTGTTATAGAAAGAGACTCCCAGTTGCTTGCTTGCACAAAACAGGAACACAAAACAAACACGGAACTAAACACACACACACACACACACACACACACACACATACACACAGACAAAGCGCCACAAAGTAGGAAATACTCAAATACTCCCTGTTGGTTTTCCAGCCTTCAGGGAAACAGTTCTGAGCAGGCTCAGAACCAAGCATAGAATCACAGAATTGTAGAGTTAGAAGGGAACTCCAGGGTCATCCAACCCTGTGCATACAGGAATCCTGCCGACAGCCGTCCCTGGATGGCCTCAAACCACCAGCTTTCTGGTTAACAGCAAGACACACTGACCTAGGCTAACACTACCACAAAGGGTTGCTTTTGAAGCAGTATATCTACTATAGTAGCTGTGCAAGACAGGCCCTATATCAACAGATGGATTAAGAGACTTCCTATTAGGACTGACTTTCCTATGGCTTGATTAGTCACATGTTGTTGTTTTTCTGTTTAGAGACACAAGGAGAAGGCTCAGAACAGGGACACGAAAACGATCAAGGAGATGGAGCGACTTGCCTATGAAGAAAGATGGCAGCGTATGGGGTTATTTTAGTTCAGAGAAAAGGCAGGCAGCAGGCAACATGATAGGGGTTCAGAAACATATGCATGGCATGGAGAAACTAGATACAGAAACCTTTTTCTCCCTCTCTCATAGTACTGGAACTCATAGATATCTGATAAAGCTGAATGCTGGAAGATTCGGGGCAGATAAAAGGAAGTATTTCTTCATGGTACACTTAGTTAAACTATGGAACTTGCTCCCATAGCAGGCAGTGATGGCCACCTAGTTAGATGGTTCAAAAGAGGATTAGACAAATTCATGGAGGAAAAGGCTATCAATGGTAATCTTCTTCCTCTTCCTCTTCCTCTTCTATTATTTATACCCCGCCCATCTGGCTGGGTTTCCGCAGCCACTCTGGGCGGCTCCCAACAAAATATTAAAAACACGATACAACATCAAGCCTTAAAAACTTCCCTGACCAGGGCTGCCTTCAGGTGTCTTCTAAAACTCAGGTAGTTTTTTTATTTCCTTGACATCAGATGGGAGGGCGTTCCACAGGGTGGGCGCCACTACCGAGAAGGCCCTCTGCCTGGTTCCCTGTAACTTCACTCCTCGCAGCGAGGGAACCACCAAAAGGCCCTTGGTGCTGTACCTCAGTGTCTGGGCTGAATGATGGGGGTGGAGACTCTCCTTCAGGTATACTGGGCCGAGGCCGTTTAGGGCTTGAAAGGTCAGCACCGACACTCTGAATTGTGCTTGGAAATGTACTGGGAGCAAATGTAGGACTTTCAGGGCCGGTATTATATGGTCTTGGCGGCCACTCCCAGTCAGCAGTCTAGCTGCCGCATTCTGGATTAGTTGTAGTTTCCGGGTCACCTTCAAAGGTAGCCCCACATAGAGCGCATTGCAGTAGTCCAAATGGGAGATAACCAGAGCATGCACCACTCTAGTGAGACAGTCTGTGGGCAGATAGGGTGTTGGCCTGCATACCAGATGGAGCTAGTAGACAGCTGCCCTGGGCACAGAATTGACCTTGCACCTCCATGGACAGCTGTGAGTCCAAAATGACTCCCAGGCTGTGCACCTGCTCCTATTAGCCATGATGGCTTTGCCCTTCCTCCACAGCTGGAGGAAATACTCCCAAATACTAGTTGCTGGAAACCACTAGTCAGGAGAGTGCTCTTGTGCTCAGAGCCTGCTTGTGGATTTCCCACAGGCATCTGGTTTTCCCCTGTGAGAACAAAATGCTGAGCTAGGTGGGCTATTAGCCTGAATCCATTCCACCACACACCACTGTTGACAAACCTGTGCACACCACACAAATTCCCAGGATGAGGTGAACAGCTTGTAGACAATAGGTATCTAGAATTCCTTCGGAGGGCTGCAAGTGATGTGGGTATGGGTCAAAATCAGGCAGTGGACCTTATGTTTTGCAGCTGAAATTGGCGTAGGAGGTGGAGGAGTCAACAACTTGCCACACCTTGCCTCATTTTCAAAGCCGTCAAAATCCCTCTTAGCCAAAACCTCAGCTGAGGGGGAAATCAGAGAGCAAGTTCAGAAGTATGCATTTTTTGCTCGAGGTTATCTAAACAAGCAGATGTAATATATAAGTACACGCAGCCGTAAATTCTTAAAGCAAAGCAACGTTCTGCTCCGGCCAGGGCTTATGCAAATAAAACATTTTGTTTGCTCACAGTTATATTTATAGTGCTGATTCAGTGATAGATAGATAGATGGAGGGAGAAAAAAACAAGGAGTTCTTTAAAAAGCCACACATTTATGTATTATGTATGTGTTCCAGAAGTAGTTTGCAAAACAATTGAGGTCATCTCTGAATTTACTATCACCTAGCACTGCCACGGACAACCAAGCCTTTTTCTGTGCTTGAGACACAGATATAAACAGCAGGCACCCTTGAGAATTTGAAAGGGCTCTACAATGGAAACCCTTATATAAAAGCTTTGTAGGTGAGCTTAGATAGTAGAATCTAAGCTCTCGTCGCTTGTTATAAATAGTTTTTGCTTTCCTAAGGCTTCTGCTAGTGTCTTCTGTACCACCTCACTTCTTCTGGGGTCAGGGAGGTGAAGTGTTTCTCTCCAAAGCAGAGGGGAAATGTTGTACACAGGTAAAACGGGGGCCCATAGGAATTTAGGTCACCACCTTTCCACCTTAACTCTTCATTGTCAAAAGTACACTTAGAAGTGAGGGAAAGGCATGTCTGTTGGACCTGCATCTCTCAGCTACCCTAGGTGTGCACCCAATGAGGCAGTTGCAGCAAACAGAGGTCCTGCCCCTGACCTCAGCTTATGTCTGACACCCGAACTGTGTGCAAGCAGGTGGAGATTGTCTGTGTGTCACCTGCTTCTGCCCTGTCATCTTCAGTCCTCTCCTGGTCCTGGGAGACAGTGGAGAAGAGGTGGAACAGGAGGTGGTGTTAGTGTGGAAGCCCTTGATTCTACAGCAGCCTGACCTGTCTCTCCCTCCTCCTGCAACTGTCATTTACTCCCCACTCCTGCATCTTCTCCTGCCTCTGACTCTCGTCTCCTGGCTGTTACAGGTTCCCCCAGTTCACTGATCCCTTCGTCCAACCCCCTTTCTCCTGCTGCTCACTCCTCAGGGCCCGGCCAGTCCCTGACACAATGGGCACCAGCGACTTCTTCATGCTCACTAGAGAACTGGCATGCATATTTGCACCTAGGGTGACCTATCTTAAAATAGTCCTCTGGTCTGAAGATATCCCCTGTTGGAAGGGCTGTTTCATCCAAGCCCAGTTTAAAGATAAAGAACCATAAGGAGGGAGAGCAGGAACCCTGAAGCAGAACCTGGACAGGGGACTAGGCAGCCACAGAGGTCATCTGGTCACAGTGTGCGCCACTGTGGTAAAGGATTCCTATTTAATCCGGCCTCCAATGGTAGAACATAGACGCCATGACTAATAGCCATTGAGGGCTTTATCCTCCATGAATTTGAACCAAAACCTAAATTTATCACATCGTTCACAAGCTATGTGTTACAAGCAAATACATGTAATAAGACATCAATGCTGAATATAAGGGTAGTGAAATCGCACCCAAGAAGCTTAAATCATATACCATACTTTTCCGTGTATAAGACTGTTTTTTTCTTTAAAAAATATGTTAAGAAAAGGGGGGTCGTCTAATACATGGGGCCATTTCCCCCTATTTTCTTAATTTGGAGTCCCCCCAAAATAGGGGGCATCTTATACACGGGGGTGTTATACATGAAAAAATATGGTATATGACTGACAGCCTTCTTTGGAAATTAAACCAATGTCCAGATTTAACATTCAAAAACTTTACTTGCAGAAACTTATAGTTATAGATGAATTAAAACAAAAAGGTTATAGTCACATGCTCATCCAAGCATGGGTTTGCAGTCTCTTCTTCTAACTTCTAAACAACTATATTTTCCTTTCTTTCCAGACCTCAGCACATTCAGCTTTCTGTATCTCAGTTATGCCATGCCTTGCAGCTCCTATGAGAGATTTTCACTTTTACCTTCTCCTGCAGCTTTGCAGTTTTGCTCTTTTTTTCAAGCAGAGAAGGAGCACTCTGATACTCTATTCAACTTAGCAGTGTTCACAGTGGATTCTAAAACACAATCATCTTGCTTCACATAAAATGGAGTCTCTCCTTCACTAGATACCTCCCATGTGACCAACATTAGCCAGTCACATGAGAACTACTAGTGGACTCAGTTACCAATCAATTGAATTTAAACACATAGTAATGCATACAAGCATTTACAGTTTTAGTGAATTAAATTACTATACTTAACAATCAATAGGTCAAACATGTCTGAGAGAGGGGGATTTGCAGCTGAGAAGCTGCAGAGGAGAGGGGCTTAACCCTTCCTTCACACGCTACTTTCTCACAGCAACTCCAACCTAAGCAGCCTTTTCCCCCGCAGGCTTCCAGACATGTATTTAGTTACCTCACAAAAAGAGCCTGAAAACTCACTTTATATGTTACAGCATATTATTGTCCTGTAGCATAAACATAGACACGAAATATTATTGCTATAATAAGAGTTTATAGGGATCATAAAGTGAATCACTCTTGTGCTAAGGACTAATTTACTTTTATATTTACATGTTTAGTCTTGAAATTTCATATATGTGAAAAATACTCCCTCCAAACCCCCCCCCCCTTAAAAAAAACAAACCTCTGGCTTTAAGACAGATCATAACACTCCGATCCATTTTTTGCAACTAACAGGGTGAGAGGGAGAAGTGGTTAGATTACTTAAACGGTTCTGAGAAGTCGCTCAAAAACCTAGTGCAAGTGCAATTTTCGAATGAAACCACAGTTGTTTGTTTTCTCAAGCTAAAATTAGTTAGAGCCATCAATGCAAATGGGCTTGTATACCTGCACAAAAATGTGTTGGGCTTCCCACAGTACCCACATGGTGCCAGATAGTAAGTTAAACTAGCAATTTGGAACGATTTCAACATGTGCCCTCATTTGCTTTCCTAGGGGTCATTTGAGTCACTGGAGCATCTCAGGTTCATTTTGCAGGTCATCATAACTTGCGTAATCAAACTGGAGTTGCATAACTAGTGTCATCTTCATTGTCTTCAAATATCTCAAGGGCTGCCACAAGGAAGGTGGAGCAAACTTGTTTTCTCCTGCTCTGTGGGAGTAGGATTTGAACCAATGGTTTCAAATTACAAGAAAGCAGATTCTGACGAAACATCAGATCAAACTTTCTGACAGTAACAGCAGTTCAACAACGGAATGGACTCCCTCAGGAGGTTGTGGACTCTCCTTCCTTGGAGGTTTTAAAGCAGAGGTTGGATGGCTATCTGTCATGGATGCTTTAGTTGAGATTCCTGCATTGCAGGGCATTGGACTAGATGACCGTTCTATGATTCTATTATTTTACACCCTACATATTCTACTCCCTATGTATTTCCCATGTAACGTCCCCCCACCCGCACTCTCAGGTCCTAAACTCCCCTTCTTATTCAAACATTGCCCTGATTATCAATCATCACTGATAATTTTAAGCTTTTTTATAAACTGTTTGGAGGTTTTATTACCATCAAGCAGTACAGTGGTACCTCGGGTTACATACGCTTCAGGTTACATACGCTTCAGGTTACAGACTCCGCTAACCCAGAAATATTACCTCGGGTTAAGAACTTTGCTTCAGGATGAGAACAGAAATCGTGCTCCGGCGGCACGGCGGCAGCGGGAGGCCCCATTAGTTAAGGTGGTACTTCAGGTTAAGAACAGTTTCAGGTTAAGAACGGACATCCAGAACAAATTAAGTACTTAACCCGAGGTACCACTGTATATAAATTTTGTTAAATAATAATAAAAGGGGGGTTATCATCAATGGCTCCTGCCTATGAATGGTTTTTAGGATACTTCAACTACAGATGATGAGAAGAAGGCAAACCCTTTGTTATATCCACTTCATTTATCCAAAATCTGCAGTTAGTCCAAATCTGAAGGCTTCATCCACAAAGTAGGAGAATCACAAGTAGGTTTCAGACAGCCCAGTGGATTTTTTTTTAATAAAAAAAACTTTCCCCTCTTTCAACAGCTGATTAACACTCCCAATCCTGGACTCACTGAATTAGCTTCACTTGTGTGTTTTTTCTAAATCTTCCTATAAATTTCAATAAGCTGAAGTATTTCTTTCCCTGTATGGGGCTATCCTAGCTGGCTATCTAGAAAAATCACTTGGTGCATAACATAACAGCTCATCTCCTCACAGGGTTGAAGCATAGATTAAAAAATGCTCTACAACAACCCATTCGCCCCAGATAACATGGCCATTCTGGCTCAAATTGATGCGAAATGTAGTCCAAAACATATGGAGGGCACCAGGTTGGCAAAGGCTCTTCTAATATCCATCTGGCTCACAATTGTCTTTAAGTGTTAACTTTACAATAGTGAACAGATCCCAGAACTGTGTTTGGAAGTTTGCCACAAACAAGCCTTCTCCTGTGTGTGAATTATAAGCGTGAGCTAACAGCAAAGAATCTCCAGGCTGTATTTTTAAACCAAATTATGTTTTGATCAAATTCTTCACATTTTAATAAATGATCTACACTCCTGTTATTCAGATGCTAGGTGTTTTCGAAGATTTGGGGTAGATTAAAGGAAGTCCTTCTTCACACAGCGCCTTCTTAAACTGCGGAACAGGAGGCTGTGAGGGTCACCGACTTGGATGGCTTTAAAAGAGGATTCGACAAATTCATGGAGCACAAGGCTATCAATGGCTTCTAGCTGTGGCGAAGACGATGCTCTACCTCCTCATATTGTTATGGAAAGCATGAATTAGGCAGATTTGCCGTTAAATGTGAATAGTAGTGAATTTCTCTCCAAACTCTGTGAATTTTAAGAACGAAGTACTCTACTGCTATAGAGTATTGGGGAGCCAGATTTGGGACTCGCGGCTCTAAAACACATGAGAATTTTATTTATTTATTTATTTTTTACAAAACTTACATTTTATTGGACGTGAAACCGCCTACAGAGGTATAATCCCAAACCACAACACCTCGCCCCACCGGGGTGTACATTTACGAACTCAAAGCTTTGTTGTAAATCATTGCCAGGGCACCCAGGAAAGTGACGTATTCCTGGAAGTTCACCACTTGGTCCCCATTGCAGTCCAGATCTTTCATTAATGCCTGTATCTCTGCGTCCTGCAGTTTCGGTCCAATGGTGAGCTCCTTCTGTATCAGCTCCTTCAGTTCCTTCTTGCTTAGGGTGTTCTTATCGCCATCCTTGCAAGCATATTTGTGGAAGGTCATAACCAGCATGCCAATAGCTTGGTCAAGAGGTGCTACCATGGTGAGAGATCAGAAGCAAGATGGTCCAATGCGGAGTGGCAGGAAGCAATGAAGAAAGTGGTCACATGAGCATTTTATAAACATAAAGCTGAAAAAAATGAAGTGGGAAAAGGAAACAGGTTCCACCCCATCCCCCTTTTCTCATTCTGAAATATTTTGTAGTGCAGAGAATGGAGTTTCTTTTACCTCCTACAGCACACATGCTGTGCTTGGGCAAGCAGCACATCCCCAACTTCCCAGAAGTTCCTGTCACTGGCACTTAATATTAACCTGGAAGTTCTCTTTCCAGACAATGGGGTGAGTTATTCTAATACAGTATCCCATATCTCTATAGATGCAATTGCAACCAACAGTCTCTAAGTCACTAGTCCTCGTGAGACCATTTTGGTGGGCTTTGGCTTATTTTATTTTAATCTTGGTTCGTGATTCTGCAAAGCTAGGGAGTTCTTCAAATATGTAGAAACTATGACCTTATTTTGGTCTCATTTGTCTTCCAAACTGGTAGGCACATGACTTAACATAGGTTGAATACCTCTTTGAGATTTTTATATATTGGTATAGAAATTATTTTAACAGATAATAAATAAATACATATACATATCTATGGATGTCATGGATCTAGCTACAGTTAAGCCATCTTACATCCCACATGTGTTAAGGGCATGTCTTATTTTCTCCACTGAAATCAATGGGGCTTTAAAGTACTTCACTTTGGAGAAAATGGATTTTTTTAATAATAATAATAAAAAGTTCTTAAAATGTAAGCTTTTTTTATTGTTTCACTGCCCTTTTCAGACACTTTCATCACAGCTAGATTTCTTCAGTTATGCCTTGCCTAAAACAAAAACCATTTTTTAAAAAATCCTCTTTTTTCCAGCAACATGTCTGCACTTTTTTACACATACTTTACAAGGCAAATTTGGCATTCAATTCACTTGCATACCCTAATGTGGGCTTATTGAAGGCAGGTGCACACTTTAATATATATGGGCATAGGGACCCCCTTCTAGACAATAAAACACTGGCATGGCCAAGCGCGGAATATCTGTTGGATTTTATTTGTATGCCTCAAAACCACAAGCGTTTCTTAGGCGCTACAAGTATGACAGAGTCAGAACAGAATTCCTGCATTATACATGTACCATACTAAATTTACCCATCGGCATTTCTTCTCCTTGTATATTGTTGTGGTGTCCCCTTATTTTTTAAAAGAACTGTCAACACAGCATCACACCGCTATTACCATCAAGGGAGGGTCATTTTACTACGCATAGTATAATGAAGCAGTGTTAGTTAACGCTATTTCTTTGAGTCGTCTGGATGTGAAGTGAATCATCCCAAAGTATAAACAGTCTGGCCTGCTGGAGAATTATTGCTCTTCATTAGCACTAGATCTTGACTGGTAAAGTGAGAAAATATTGCCCCAAATAATAAAGCAATAAAGGTCTATGTCACAAATGGAAATGGACAAACATACAAGCCAAATGATCAAAGAGCTAAGAATTTAACAGGAAGCAAAACACCCGGATGATGATGGACGAAGCTGGGGGCAGGGGCGCGGGGGGGGGGACATACTGCAACCAGTACAGCATCCTTAACAAGCGTGTGCATGTTTTGAAGGACAGTTTCGCCTTCACTGCATCACCAAGCAGAACACTTTTCCCACAGAGGAATAAATGGCAAAATATATGAGAGAATGTAAAGAGGTGCATTGGAGTCATCACCGGTGTAGGAGCCAACCCTGATCTCTGCCCATAGTGACTGTAGTTGCTTGAACAGGCTAGAGAATGTCAGGAACTGTGTTAGCCTGATTCCCCAAATTGCCTGCCTGTGAGAAGAGAATGGCAGAAAGCTAACAAGGAAGAGAGCACCGCCAGGCCAAAGGGAATACAATTTCTTTTCTTGTGGACAATCTTGTTAAAGTTCAGTGGGTCTTCCCCTAACAGAAGACGTGTCTTTCATCTTCAAGGTGGCCTCCTGCAGACCAAGTGTTCCTTATTTTCCAGGGACATCCCTAATTTAGAGAAGCAGTCCTGTTTTCTGATTTGATCCCGGAACGTCCCACTTTTCCTTAGGATGTCCCTATTTTCAGTGGAGAAATGTTGGAGGGTATGCATTATATAGTTTAGTCATTAGGAAGCTGCTCAGTGCGGCTGGGGCAACCCAGTAAGATTTGTGGGGTATAAATAGTAAAATTATCATTATAGAATGGGAGTCCCTATTTTCATTGGACAAATGTTGGTGGGTATGCTTCTGACTTTTGATACTGTGGGTCCTTAAACAAGTCCTCCTGCATTTACCTGCGTATTTGTGTCTTTAAGCGGCTCCTCTTGATCTCAGATTTTCTCCTACATCTAAAGTAGGTGTGGAGCTATTTATAAATCAAGGGCTAGTTCTGAAGTTTTCATAAGGTGGTTTATATTGCATATTTGAAATCTGGAGGTGTTTCAGGAATGCATCATAAAACCACCTTCCATAAACTGTCTCTCAGGAAACAGCCATGATAACAGAGACCGTCAAATCTCACTTTAAACAAGTTAGCTTGTACCCCTGGTTTACTAAATTTCTGGAATATTTTACTATCCGAGCTGAAAATCTGTCCAATGTTTTGAAGTCTTATCAGTTGCATTTTCAGAAGCATTAAACTTATGCCTAGCATCCCGACAATTTACGTGCTACATATTTCTCAGATTGCAATGATGCTCTTTTTCTCTATCTTATGATACAGTACCTGGTACACAGCAATAGAATTGTGTGAGGGTTTTCCCCTTTTAGCACTTTGTTTAAAGCAGCTTGTAAAGTGGTCAATCATTTCATCACACTGCAATTTCTTTCATTCACCTTTGATTAAAGCAGGAAAAATATTTGAAGCTCACTTCTGTATAGCACATTGCTGTACCTCCTATATATTTTTGGATACTTGTTTGCTTGTCTGCTCTGCAGTTGGGCGCCTCTTAAGATATACAACCAACATTTGCATTATCGTGAAGGTTTCTGTCTATGTCTGGATACTTCTGGGTGCCATTTTGAATCAAGATGGCAGACAGAACCTTTCAAAACTGCATTGGTTATGGTTCCTAAGATCAAGGAGCAAGTTTTTGTCAGTGTTTAGATGCATTTAGATGCCATTTTGAATTGAGATGGTGGGCTGAAAATAAGGGACTTTCAGAATTGCATAATTTTAACCACTGACTTCAAAACGGCACTGATTTATTGGTTTCTTGGAATTCCCTTGCAACACCAGGTAAATGGCTGCATTTACCAAATGTAGGAATTCTCAGGGGCCGTTCTGTTCTCCAGACAATGGACCAGGAAAGAAGGTTTGCCACAAGATCTTCCACCGTTCCTGCAAAACTCTACCTTCTGCCAAGGAGTCTGTTTTAAAACCAGTCATTCAGTCCCTTTGGTCAATGATGATGAAGAAGGCCTCTCTGGTGCTTTCCACTTTTCAGTTATGTTTTGTGTCCCACACAACAGAAGAAGTTGGAAGATCAGCATCCCTGATGCAACTCTCAATTGTTGTCCTGAAAATGTATGTCACACGCTGCTCTCCAACCTATATGCAGCACGTCTGAATTTATTCATTCTATTTATTTTGCAAAACTTTCCTGAGCAGCATGCAGAATGGGTTGCAATTCCAAACAGGTTCACCTGGGTTGTGGTGAAAGCACCCTAGAAGCAGTGAGAGGGAGACAGAACTGTGTTGACCTTCAGTTTCCCAAAAAGTCTGCAGAGCAGAGCAGTAGCCAGTCAGCAGCTATGCTGGCTGGGAACTGATGGATGCTGGTGCCCAGCAACTTCAGCAGGGCACCACGTTGGCTACCCTTGCTCTGCAGGTCAACACCCTTTCCCCAGGAAAGTCTCCACAGATGTCCCATTTTCACTGCATTCTTTCAGACACCATTCCTAAAAGCAATTTCTCTTCCTTCCCCCCTGAAGAATGTGTGCTTCATGGCTGGTGGGTATCAGGGGCCAGAGAAGCTTGAAATAAATGGAAGAAGCAGAAGGAAAATCTACAACCATCTGCCAAAATTGCTATGCCTTTTGCCTTTAGAGAAGTGCCAGCTTTAGGCCTGGTTTCTGTATTGGAACATTGTTCAGAAATAGTGAAGATAGGAGAGGCTTTCAGCTCTTTAAAGTTGCGTGGTCTAAATCAGCACTAGCTTTGTACAGAAATAAACAAAAAAGAAATATACTTGGAGCAAAATCCATAGTTTACTCCTGAAATAAAATCTTAATAAGGGGTTTCCCCTCAGTGAGTTGTCTATTGCAGCCTTAATTCGTTAACTCTACTTGGTTCACTATTTCTCTTTGGAAAGATTAATCTCTAGCATACTCCATCCTTCTAAGCATTAAGGATGCTATTCAACCATCTCCATCCTCTGTTTCAGGGCAGAGCAGGACCTTCCTCAACTTCCTTCTTCTGCTTGTGCCAAAAGACACAGGCCTCGCCCTACGATTAGGCAGATGGAGGCCGCCACTTCAGACAGCAGGTGTTGAGTGGTGGGGAACTGTGTGTGCCTGCTGACTGCTGCCCTTGTAAGCTATGGAAGAAACTACCATGCTGCCCTTGTTGAAGAAAGATTTGACAGCTAGTTTGGTTGACTTTTGTATATAGACTGGGGGAAGGTGCCATCTTGTCCTTCACTTCAGGAAGCAAAATGTTTTGGCCTAGCCTTGAATAGACATGCTGACAAAGCATAAATCCTACTGCAGTCCCAAGAGGAAATGTCCCCTATTGTCAGTACAGTGGTACCTCGGGTTACAGACGGTTCAGGTTACAGACGCTTCAAGGTTACAGACTCCGCTAACCCAGAAATAGTACCTCAGGTTAAGAACTTTGCTTCAAGATGAGAACAGAAATCGCATGGCGGCAGCGGAAGGAGGCCCCATTAGCTAAAGTGGTACCTCAGGTTAAAAACGGTTTCAAGTTAAGAACGGACCTCCAGAACGAATTAACTCAAGGTACCACTGTACTGGGATCCTATACACCCAGTCCAATCTGCCCACAAGATATGGAGCAGGCTCATAAATGCTTTGGAGGCAGACTTTCTCAAAAGACAATACACCATGATGAACTTGGTTTATGCAGAACATATTAATCAAATGCGGACATAAGAGACTTGGTACAATCCACTGTGCCAATTTGACTTCCACCTCCCATTAAGATGCAAAGAGCTGGCAAGCATCACCATTCTGCCAGTGTTCCTATAGTGGCACCTTGCACATTTGAGAACACTAGAAAATATGTAGAGAACCACCAGTAACACAAAGGAGGAGGGCAGAGTGGGAGCTTCTTTGTTTCCTCCTTCCTATGGAACAAATACCCCTGTGGCCCCAGGTCATTCCATGGCCAAGTGGCCAAGTGGGGATTCAAACTCTTGTCTCCCAGGTTATAGTCTGGCTGTCTAACCACTACACCACACAGACTCCCAGTACAATGTCAGGCAGAAGAGGGTTAGGTGGGGCTAGACTGCAATTGATGGGGCAGAGCTCCATTTGTGCTAACAGACCACTGAAAATAAACAAAAATGTTCCAACCCTTCTTGATGTGGACATATTGATCATGAGGTAATTCGGCCAACATTCTTTAAAAGCTTTCATATCTTTGATAAAATATCACTGGAACTGTAAGAATGAACTGTGGAAAGCTTTCCAAATGGCAAGGAAGGATATTTAGATCTCTAAGCATGAAGAGAAAATGTCAACATTTTTACCAAAGACACAAAGCCATTTCTTTCGTCGGTCTTTTTCTTCTTCTCCCAGTTCCTGACATGCCTAAACACCCAGAATAACCGCTCTCTGCTTTGGAGACAGGCAGGGAAGAAAGAGAATGATTTGATTTCTCCCCACAGTCTGCCTTCATTTCCTGCATCTCACATTTAAATCACAATGATGAATTTGTGTTAAGGTAATTACAAACATCTGCAAGCAAGACAATTTCGCAACCGAAAGAGATGGGGAATCACACATCGCAGTCTAATGCAAGCCACCATCATTAAAAAGAACTGCATGAGTTTCTGACAGCTGAAGACACCAGGATTTTTTTCCTTCCCCTGAACCTTTAACAACTGGACACATCTCACAATCAAACATAACATTCAGAAAGCAGGTTCTGGTGAAGAACCCATCATGGTCCATGTCTCTTTGTTGTTGTTTAGTCATTTAGTAGTGTCCGACTCTTCGTGACCATGGACCAGAGCACGCCAGGCCCTCCTGTCTTCCACTGCCTCCCACAGTTTGGTCAAACTCATGCTGGTAGCTTCGAGAACACTGTCCAACCATCTCGTCCTCTGTCGTCCCCTTCTCCTTGTGCCCTCCATCTTTCCCAACATCAGGGTCTTTTCCAGGGAGTCTTCTCTTCTCATGAGGTGGCCAAAGTATTGGAGCCTCAGTTTCACGATCTGTCCTTCCAGTGAGCACTCAGGGCTGATTTTCTTAAGAATGGATAGGTTTGATCTTCTTGCAGTCCATGGGACTCTCAAGAGTCTCCTCCAGCACCATAATTCAAAAGCATCAATTCTTCGGCGATCAGCCTTCTTTATGATCCAGCTCTCACTTCCATACATCACTACTGGGAAAACCATGGCTTTAACTATACGGACCATGTCTCTTAGTCACTCCCAATATCTCAGCTTTTTGAGTTACAGCGGGGCAGGGATGGGGAACCTGTAACCTACAGGTGTTGCTGCACTACACCTCCCATCACCCCTTACCATTAGCTATGCAGACTTGGAATGATGGGAGTAGCAGTCCAAACATCTGCAGATTCCCCACCCCGGATGTAGGGTTAGGGATGGAGGAGAAATTTAATTCTGATTGCATTTTAATGAGAAATTACCTAATTTGCACTTCTCAGACCAATAGGCAAACTGAAACACAGCCGTGCTTCAAAAGTTGCAGTTCTCCAAATTTTGTGATCTGAAATGCAATTCTCCAACCAAACAGTATGTCCCCAAAATGTTGACAACCTGTTGACATCTAGGACCTGTTGCAGCAACGAAGGAAAAAGAGAAGGAAGGATCAGGCCTGCAATGGCCAGATTATGAATTCAAAACCTATCCATTCTGCTTTTTGAATTCTTTCTCAGAAAAGATTATAATTGGATTCTCCAGAGGTTCTAATATGCCACAGCTCACTGTCTTCATAAATTATCTTTTGAGGAGCTCTGGGTTGCTCTTTGTGCTTGAAGTTTAGCCTTCCCTAAGGAACCTCCTGTCTTCAGGTGGCATAGGGAAACATCCATAATTTCGTACCCAAGTTACAAATGACATCCTGTCTTTTTTATTTTTATTTTTTAGTTTATGAAAGATGTCAAAGTGTATGCCTAAGTATCTAAAAATACAATTTATTTTATTTTCTGTAGGAAAAGAACCTCATTATTTTTTAGAGCCTCTCCAAGGCTCTGTTAAATTCTGACAGAGATGTAACAATAAATCATAAAAGAGCCCACTCAAATGATTTACAGGTTCAAGCCCACATTGTTGTGCTTTGTGTCTCTTTAAGAACGGTGTGAGCGTATATGTAAGAGCCTTGAAATACAAGAGTTACCATGGCAATTATCTGTGTTTAGAGAGCGGAGGAGAGTAAAGTTCTGTGGAAGTGACCACAGCACAGAACAAATTAAACAAGCCTTTTTTTGCAGGTCTGAATTATGTCCTGTTTCTCCTCTGAACGGTGGTTTGGGGGAAATAAACAGCTTAGCCATCGTGGAGAGAGGCTACTGTTACGACATTCAAAATGAGATCTTTGCAAATTGTCCTACATGGTTGTTTCAAGGACAGCTGAGCCCTGGTTAGGATAGGAGGCAGAAGCCCTCACCGATTACAGTTTTCCACTGCACTCGCCCAGTCTTAAGCCTAACCAGTTTATAAGTGCTTTGAATACTCTAAAACAGGCATCCTTAAACTCGGCCCTCCAACTGTTTTGGGACTACAACTCCCATCATCCCTGGCTAACAGGACCAGTAGTCAGGGATGATGGGAATTGTAGTCCCAAAACAGCTGGAGGGCTGAGTTTGGGGGTGCCTGCTCTAAAACATCCTTTCCCAATCTTGGGTCCCCAAAATGCTGTTGGGACTACAACTCCCATCACCCCGAGCCAGCACAGCCAGTGGTCAGAGATGATGAGAGTTGTAGTCCAACAATATTCAGGGACCCAAGTTTGGGAAAGGCTGCCATGCAATCTCCACCAGTCTTCCAGGATGGGGGCGGAGCTGTTCTATTAGCTTTCCAGAAGGTGGGTCATTGTTGTTTACTGGAGGTCAGGGATAAGGCAGCAGGGAAGTTGGTGCAGTGCCAACCTAGCAGTTCGAAAGCACGTCAAAGTGCAAGTAGATAAATAGGTACCGCTTCGGCGGGAAGGTAAACGGCGTTTCCGTGTGCTGCTCTGGTTCGCCAGAAGCGGCTTAGTCATGCTGGCCACATGACCCAGAAGCTCCCTTGGCCAGTAAAGCGAGATGAGCGCCGCAACCCCAGAGTCAGCCATGACTGGACCTAATGGTCAGGGGTCCCTTTACCTTTACCTTAAACACTCTATCAAGAGTGATGGATGGGCTTTGCTGGTGTGTTTCAACCACACCAGTTGAAACTACACCAGGGCTGTCACCCAATTAAAAAATAAATAAATCCTAGCTCATTTCAAATTATGCAGGCATGGGTTACAGAAGGCACCATCTTAATTAATCATTTAAAGTACGGTATTTATATATCACCCTTCATTTTATTTAGAAGACATTAGAGGAGTCTCTGACCAGTTACATCACAGTACAAATACCGTAAGAAATCAATCAATAAAATCGCTAAAACAGCCAAAATTACTGTTGAAATGCCTAGGTGAACCAAACTGTTTTTGCCAGGCACGGGAGGAGTGAATGCAGTATAAGCACCAGATGAGCCATTTAAGGAGGGCATTCCATAACCAGGGTGCCACTACTGAAAAGGCCCTTTTGTCTATGTTTGAACGGCATACCTGTGATAAAGGAAGCATAAAGTGGCTATATCTTTTAAGGAGGTGATTCCTCCACTTCAGGGGTTCCTAAACTGTGGTCTATGAACTTCATTCAGGTGATCTGCAGCATGATTACATTAAATACTCATATTGATTTTTACCGCATTCTAATGCTTCTTTCATTTATTATAGTGTACTGGATTCTATGGAATGGAAATGGTAATACACGAAAATACCATTTTTACAAATAAAAGAAGCACTAAAATGCAATTAAAAATCCATATAAATAAATCTCCAGCAAGCATTTAGTATTTGAATTTGTGATGGGGAACATCTCATTATTTGTTAAGAATAAAAGCCAAAGGACTGGACGCAGAAACAGATTGGTTTGTGTTCTCTCATGATGCTATGCCGACAACTGATGCTGCCACATGTGAACATTGAGGCCTAAAATATTTTATTGATTACTGAAGATCATGGAAGGAGCAACTAAAAAGGATGGATGACTTATGTCAGTAGAGTTTAAATGGGAAAAGGGAAAGGACTTGTGACCTTGCAGGACAATGTTTTCAGAAGCACTGTTGGGTGCTCTCTGTAAAGTAAATGCCCTATTGGATCAGTTAAGCCAGAAGACTGATTTGATGACTAATGCGGTCAGAACTTTTGAACAGGTAGTGGGAAACTATGTGGAGCCCACCCAGGAACTAAAACAGGAGTGTGCCATGACAGAACAGTTAAGAGAAGAGGATGTTGCAGAATCTCGAGCGCCAGAGATGGAGGAAGTTGCGGCCCAGCAGGAACATGAACTCTTGGACTTGACAAATGAACTTGGAAAAAGCCAGATCTGGAAAGATAAAGTTTGGTTTGGCTTGGAAATGGGGGGTTGGATAGACCCCCCTAAAACGGACTTTTCGAGTCTGGCAATGGGCCGTCAGATGTTTGGAGCTGTGGGGGCTCTCAACTTTGGAGGGAATTTGAAACATGTCTTTAAATACTACATGGAGTCTAGTCTGGACTATGGAAAAGGGGCCGACTTGTTGAAAAGGGTAAAAAATATTACCAAGCTGGAGTTCCCACGAGTGAAAGGAAAATATGAAGAAGAGCCGCGGAAGGGACATGGAAGTGACTTGACGGCCTCGGATATAAGATTACCAGGTTAATGTGCTAGATCAATGGGATAAAAAGGACTGACAAACCCGGGACCAGGAGGAAGGGACGCTGGATGAAGATTGGATTGTGTTTATTTCTTTTTTTATCATTAGGATTGTCTTATAAAATTGATGAATATTAGAAAAATGTTGAAATGAAATTACTTGGCTCTTGCAAAAATGTTTAAAGAATTAGGTAAAAATGTTAGGATTATGAGAAGTTGGTAAAAATAAGATTTAAGTTTTAAGCGTTAAGGTTTTCTATAAGATAAGATGAAAATAGTTTAAGGTAATGTAAAATGTTATGGTTATGAGAAGCTGGTAAAAATAAGATTTAAAAATTTTAAGCTCTAAGGGTTTCTATAAGATAAGATGAAAATAGATTAAGGTAATGTAATGACAGAATACTATGAATTATGGAAAGGATTTGCTGTGATAATTATTAACCAAGATACAAGAAAAGGGAGGAGGAGGAGGTCAAAGAAAGAAGGTAATGAAAGTGGAGAATTTGAGAATGATGGTCTTATTTTTTCTTTTTCTTTTTCTGTATTGTCTTTTTTTATTGTAATTTTTTTAAAAAAAATCAATAAATATTATTTAAAAAATAAATAAATGTTTGGAAATGAATCAAGGGCACTTACAAGTATTCTGAAGCTGTCACAAACTTCATTAAGCGTTCTGGTTTTCCTCTAGTGGCATCCCAGCCCTAATCATATTAAGTGGAAACATGATCTACTGATTTCCAAAGGGACCCACTTGCTAGTAATGCCTTTAGGCATAGGGTGGGAAACTGCTACCCTAAGCACTCAACCCACTGAGTTCAATGAAACTTACTTTATGTGTGTAGAACTGTAGTTTTACCATATTGTAAGCATGTCAAAAATGTTTTAGACTGGAGCCTAAATGCACTTTATTATGGACTCATCATGAACTTGCAATAAGAAGTTATGGATAATAATAATAATAATAATAATAATAATAATAATATCACTGTACTTACATCCCTAAGTTCTGCAGAGCAATAAAGCCAAGTAACATTGCTAGTGAGTTTTCATTTGGAGCACATGTAATAAAAATAACTGAAATTGCCTCTACTTTTCCAAGACAGCCTAAGGGATGCTGTCTGACACTATCCTGGCAAAAAGCTTGCTATGGCTTTGTTCTTGGAAGGATAAATGCAAAAAAAGCCTAGTTTTATATATAATTCAGGATATTAAAATAAAGGGCAGGGATTATTAAATCTCTGTAACATAGTACACAAATATGTTTGAAATTATGTTGCTTGGGAGATAGAAAGTTAATGTTATCATTAAACTTCAAAGGGGGCATGAAAACTTGAACTATACTAGTAAAACATTAGGGTTGTGATCTCATATGCATGTATCTGGAAGTAAGCCCCATTAAACACAATAATATGAGTACATAGAAAGCTGCCTCATATGTACACACTACACCTTTAAAGCATCACCTTGCCTCAAAGAATTCTGGGCACTGTTGTTGGTTAAGGATTGCTGGGAATTGTAACTCTCAGAGAGGTGAACTACAGTGCCCAGAATTCTTTGAGGGAAAGAATGGAAAGGAAATCTTTTTTCTATCTACAGGTAACTCACGTCTTGCATAGGGGTTACCTTCCAGGAATGGTACATGTACGGAAGGATGCATGTATTCAAACAACCCGTTCAGAACCACCTTACGTGAGTCATCTTGCCTTCCAGAGCCAGTGTGCCAAATGGGTCTCCTCCCCGCTGCCCCTGCTAAGCAAGACAGAGAGCTTACCAGAGAGACTCTTACATGGACTTTGAGAAGCTCTCGCCAGGTCTTGCGAGAGCCTCCCAGAGTCCGGTCAACAAGCCTGAGAGCTTAGAAGTTATCTCCACACCGGGAAAACCCTGCTCAAAAAATAGCTTTTAAGCTCTCCACCTTCTCTGCATTTAACTTGTATGATTTCAGCCGGCCGGCCTTCAACTATGCAAAGTTGAAATCGTGTGTGTTAAACACGCACAAGTTGTGTGTTACCCGTACTTTGTATCAACAATGGTACAGGCTTCTCCCTTTTTTAATTGAGTCAAAGAGCAGCTCAATTTAACTTTTGCCATGTTGTTGGCTTTATAAGTCGTAGAAGTTGTCAATATTGATAATAAAGTAACATATGAGGCTTGCCGGTTGCGCCAGTTAATACATGTGCATTAAATACACATGTATTTATCTTGACCCTTCTCTTGACTTTAAAGTCATCTGATCTATTTATGCAAAGAAATTAGGATGGATTTCTAGGAGTTAGGAAATAGATACCATTGTTTTCTTCCAGAGGTCCTATATTCTCAAGGTAGAATGATAGACTTCAGATCATCCTAGACCTGTTTTTCCTCCTTTAGGATACAGAATGTGTTCAAGAGAATGTTGTCCAGAAGTTCTTCCCATTTTTTGTGACGATGTACCAGTTGAGCTATTACACAAGCTTATTTAGAAGTTAAGGCTTACCTGGGTAGCCCCATCTCCAGTGCTTGCTAAGCACCCCAGTTCTATTCTCCCAACTTTGAGCACAGACAACTGAAAAGAGCTGTTTGTGTCAAGTGCCTATGCATAACACTGGGCAACAATTTTTTACTTTTTGAATGTTGTCCAGATTTCTACAACTGATTTAGGGTATTTTTGCACTGCTGAATCAGGAAATGGCATCCGTTTCTCTCCATCAGGTCAGGTTTTTGTGTTATGTTGATTTGAAAAAAATCAGATCTTGTGACAAAATCAATTACATTTTTGTGGCATTATCAGCTGATTTTTGTCAACACATATCATCCTAAATATGTTTTTAAGAGAAAAAAATGTTTTTCCAACAACATATATTGATTACCTGATAGAAACATCGATTACTGTAAACTGAATGGTGGGCATTGATAAAGGTAAGTACACATAAATTGCATATTGCTTCACCATTTTTCAAACTTCAGGGCTTGAACTTCCGTTTCTTGGAACTCCTGGAATGCTCAGCGGCAGGGAGGTCTCTCTTCAGAGTCCAACAGTAGTCAGCCATCATGACTGCGTCCCAGCGACCCTGATACCTGGTCTCCGTCTCTTTCATGTCCTGATGGAATCTCTCCCCCTGCTCGTCACTCATTGAACCCAGGTTCTCAGGAAACCGGTCCATATGTGAAAATAGGTAGTGCATCTTGACGCTCATGTTGCAGCCCAGGTTTCTGAAAGCAGTCAGCATGTTGTTGACAAGTTCTGAGTAGTTTCTGGCCTTATTGTTGCCAAGA
The DNA here is from genome assembly GCF_964106645.2 of Podarcis pityusensis. Taxonomy (NCBI): domain Eukaryota; kingdom Metazoa; phylum Chordata; class Lepidosauria; order Squamata; family Lacertidae; genus Podarcis; species Podarcis pityusensis. The sequence goes on along the minus strand of NC_138027.1, from coordinate 24,155,983 downwards.
AAGTTCTTCACTACCAGGACAAATGCCTTCCACGCTTCCAGTTCCACTTCGTTCATTGAGTTTCCGAACTCTGGATCTCTGATGAGCTGACGGATCTGAGGACCGTCAAAGATGCCAGCTTTCAACTTCTCCATGGTCAATCCTGGGAAAGCCTGGCACAAGTAAGTGAAGCAGTCACCATTCTTGTCCAGAGCCTTGGTGAACTGCTTGATTAAGCCGAGCTTGATGTGCAGCGGTGGGAAGAGTATTCTGTCTCTGTCCACCAGAGGGTCGTTGATGACGTTCCTTTTTCTGCAAGGCACCAATTCCTCCGGCACAGGCCAGTCCTTCTTGTTGTAATGCTGAGCACGGTCCCTACTATCCCACATGCACAGAAAACATGGGTACTTGGTGAAGCCAGACTGTTGTCCCAACAAAAAGTTCACCATTTTCAGGTCAACACAAATAAACCACTTATGCTGATCATAACCAATTTTCAGCACATACTTCACCTCTTCATAGTTCTCCTTCAGTGTACTCGAGTGAGCCAGGGGTTTTGATCCCCCAACTTTATGCTTTGCTGCACCAATTTATGGAAGATTTCGAGGTTTTATGACTTCAAACTGATCCCTTTTCGACATAATCACCCAGAACTATCGAACCTGAATACTTCTTGTCATTAAAATAATCATTTCCAATCAAAACAATTATTCGACATGGCATTTTACCCCCACCAACTTCTTCTAAAATGCTCCACACAAGCGTACATGTGAACAAAAATGTAAAAAAGTGACATGTGGCCATAGCTCAAAAACTTGACCTGATTGAGCAAAACCAATGTGATTTTTGGATTCAGCGCATCAGATTCGTCCTAAATCAGCTGAAAAAACGCAGACAACAAATTTGTTGTTGACCAGTGTAATCAGTTGCTTATCCAGTGTTAGAAACTCAGATATATAAGCTAGGCACCAAATGACTCCTTAAACCAGGGCTGCAGTCGCCAAAATGGAAAGTCTAGTTGCCATTTGGGGGCCAGACTGCTCAAAAGCCATATTTTTCAATACGACTTTTTGGTTCCTGAAATTCATTCTGTTTGTGTAAATAAAATACAGTGGTACCTCAGGTTAAGAACTTAATTCGTTCTGGAGGTCCGTTCTTAACCTGAAACTGTTCTCAACCTGAGGTACCACTTTAACCAATGGGGCCTCCCGCTGCTGCCGCCACACCGCCACCGCATGATTTCTGTTCTCATCCTGAAGCAAAGTTCTTAACCCAAGGTACTATTTCTGGGTTAGCGGAGTCTGTAACCTGAAGCCTCTGTAACCTGAAGCATCTGTAACCTGAGGTACCACTGTATAAAATTCTACAGGATATGTTTCTAGTGTGTGAAAACAGTCAAGATCCAAGGATCTCCAGACATGTACCTCCAGAGGGTGGAGACGTTAGGCACCATCCTGATGCCCAGGCACCTTCATTTGGTCGCAAGTGGCCAACTGCCAGATGCAAAATGCACTTGGTGAATTTGGGGTGCTGTAGGTGGCTATTTTCAGACATCTGTGCCCAGTGCATGGATTCAGTAGTCGGGGAGAGCAACAAGCCAGCACAGATCCACTCCAAGCTCATTTGATCCTTGACTACGTGTGTCCTGGGACGCGGGTGGCGCTGTGGGTTAAACCACAGAGCCTAGGACTTGCTGATCAGAAGGTTGGCGGTTTGAATCCCCGCGACGGGGTGAGCTCCGGTTGCTTGGTCCCTGCTCCTGCCAACCTAGCAGTTTGAAAGCACATCAAAGTGCAAGTAGATAAATAGGTACCACTCCGGCGGGAAGGTAAACAGCGTTTCCGTGCGCTGCTCTGGTTCACCAGAAGCGGCTTAATCATGCTGGCCACACGACCCGGAAGCTGTACGCCGGCTCCCTCGGCCAATAAAGCGAGATGAGTGCCGCAACCCCAGAGTCGGCCATGACTGGACCTAATGGTCAGGGGTCCCTTTACCTTTACCTTTATGTGTGTCCTAACTTTCAAATAGCTCTGTAATGACTTTTCATGTTAAAGGCAGCTTGGACACCTTGAACCTGTGTTCTCTTCAATATGTTTTTTTCCCCCTTAAGCCAATGTTTTTTCCACCTGCACAAATGAATTAATGGAGCATAGCATTGCAATTTACATCACTGGTAGGCAGGCCAGGACAAAAATAAACGTAAAATATTTGTATACATAACAAGCACACGAAGGAAAGGTTTCCCCCACTGCTACTGGGATTGAGGTTTTTTCTCAGTTATGAGGAGAGGGGTGAAATAAGAGAACCAAGGCTGGGAGATATATAAATGGTTCCTAGGCGAGGTAAGCCAAGAAAATGGTAAAGAAAGTTTTAAACTCTTTTGAGTATCCTCAGGGAGATTCACATTAATTGTTTCCAATTGGCCTTAATTGGCCTTATACTCTGAGAGAATCCCATTTTTTTCTAATTCAGAAATCGCTTCAGGGAGAGTTGAAATGGGATTAGTCATATATGCAATAGTGTAGCATCCACCACCATTGAGATTTTATTTTAATAGTTCGTTGTTGTTAAATTGGCTGTAGATCTGCTGTAATACACAGTGGGTGCACTCAGGATTAATTGCTGGATGGAGCTTCTCAGAGCCTGACTTAGAACTGATGCAGGAGGGGATGCTGTGTCATTTCAATATGTTTGAAAGTGCTGCTAAGCTGTGCAGCAGGCTCAGAAACAACATGACTCTGCTCCTCACAAGACAATAATGTGTCAGGAAATTGACTGTGTCAAGTTGACCAAAACCAGCTTAATAGATTTGAAGAGCCTAGAAGAGTCTTTTTTTCTTTTTCTTTTTTTAAGGAATGGGTTTTTCCCCCCTACCCAGCAATCCCAACAAAGAGACACAGGGTAGCTTTCAACTAAGTTTTCAGAGTAGACCTACTGTAATTAATGGGCCTAACTGAGCTGTGTTTGTTAATTTCACTGTTTCTGCTCTGAGTAAAACATAGTTGAATACCAGCCATAACTTGTCATAAGCATTTGTTTTCATTTTCTGACTAACTAGTTGATAAATTAATTAATAAAGGGATGGCAGCAGAGAAGAATAATGGATGTCAGGTCAGGCCCATCTAACTTTTTTTAAATAAATTTTTTATCTTATTACTATAGACAGCATTTTCAATGTAAGTTTCTCTCACAATTTCCCCCAGCTGTGACTATCTATCTGCCCTGTTGTCTCCTTTTCCCACACCTCTTTTAATTGATCTTCTTCATCCTCCATTTCTATTAATATTTTATAAATTTCACTGGTTTCCCCCTTTATAACTGTCTTTTCTTCTTTATCTCCCCTTTTTATAATTTTTTAAAACTTTTGTATATTCTTTGCAATTCTTGTTTTCCCTGAACCACTTTTTTGTCCATTGATCCAGTGGTCTACAGTTAAACCAGGTTATTTTACTTCCTGTTAGAGCCTTTCTTATTTGTTCTTTGCTTCTCATTTTCTCCGCCCAATACTTTATTTTAAGTATTTCCTTCTCTTTGCTTCTTTTTCAATTTCTTTTTTTTAAATTAGGCCCATCTAACTTAGCATTCCATCTAGTAGTGGTACCCAGGGAGGTTTGCAGGCATAGCTCCAGTGAAGTACATCTTTTGTTGCTATTCCTGCTCAGTGGAAGTTTGGTGTTTTTTTAAAATGGAAGATCCATTTTCAGCTGGTAAGGCTCCAGAAGCACAAAAATTATCCATATATTCATTATAAATCATGTTGCTACTTGCCCTTGCAACATCCTGCTGTGCTGAAAACTGATGTTGGCTCGGATCCTAACTTTTTCTTCCATGAATGAAAGGAGACTCCATTCACAGAAGGGCAGTTGCATTCAGGGAAGGGAAGGCCCCTTCCACAAGTGCAGCTTTCCTTCCCTAAATGGAATGAAAAGTTAGGATCCAAACCTCTATATTTATGGTTTTTTAAAAATCCATTAGTATTTTGTTCCCTTTATCTCACTGGTGGGCAGCTTACATCCCTTGGCCTAATTTCAAATGTCCTTTGCAAGCAGTGATTTTTTCCCCATGCTTCTTCAAGAAAGGCCTCTCTAAGTTTGTAAAAATCATTCATATTGATCTGTAGCTTTATTCTAAGACTGTGATTTGCTGCAGCAGGGGTAGCCAGCTTCCAGATGTTGCTGGACTACAGCCCCCATCTTCCCAGACCATTGGCTATGCACCCTGGGCTGATAAGTGCTGTGGTCCAGCAGGAAGCCTAGATAGCTCAGTTGGTTAGAGCGTAGTGCTGATAACATCAAGGTTGCAGGTTTGATCCCCATGTGGGACAGATGCATATTGCTGCGTTGCAAGGGCTTGGACTAGGTGGTCCTCAGAGCCTCTTCCAGCTCTATGATTCTATGAACATCTGGAGAGCATCACATTGACTACCCTTGTGCTACAGCATGACTACTTATTTCTCTCCTTTGAATAGTTAAAAGGAACTAGATAGGTATGGTAGTTAGTTACTTATCTGGTGTTCCTGTAAATTTCAAGATTCTGTATTAAACCATCACAGGCATTGTGCCTTTCTCATACCTTTCTGCTAGATTCAGGCATATAATAGTGGAAAGGAGCCAATTACCTAAGCATCAATTCTTCAGTAATGCTTACATTAAGTGTCTGTCTACTTGCACTGTAATTACATCTATTATGCCAACAAATACCTACATACAGGTCTTTGGGGACCAGGTGTACCTAATGTGTAGTTGTTTTATCTACTGGGAAAGATACACAGATGTACTGAGGAATTTGACAAGCTTTGAAGTGATTACTTTAAACACTTCAACAAAACCAAATGTACACTCCAGATTTCTCGGTTCACATCGCTGCATTTAGCAATAACATATCCCGATCTGGTTTTAAAATATGAAATAGCTCTGTGAGAGACACTTTCTCATTGTTTACTGATAATTCCATAATTATAGTCATTTCAGAGAGCGGTTCTTAAGTTCTCTAGTGTTCACCCAGGACTTGTCCAGTTAGATTCTTAACAGTTTGTGGGTTGTCAACAACTGCAAGAGTTAAGTCAGCATATTTTAGAGGTGGGGGATATGATTATTTATTTTATGTACTCATCTGATGGAGGTGAATCAAAGCAATTTTTCAGAGGCCGCCTTTCCGACTGAGAGACCTGTATCTTATCACATGCACTAGTGTTGGGGTAACCAACTAAATATATATCTATTCTAAATCATTAAAAAGGAATGGGCTTGATTGTTGTAGCTTGGGAGAAGCGACTAGAGGTCAAGTGTACAGCTTGTTGTTGTTGTTTAGTCGTTTAGTCGTGTCCGACTCTTTGTGACCTCATGGACCAGAGCACGCCAGGCACTTCTGTCTTCCACTGCCTCCCGCAGTTTGGTCAAACTCATGCTGGTAGCTTCGAGAACACTATCCAACCATCTCGTCTTCTGTCGTCCCCTTCTCCTTGTGCCCTCCATCTTTCCCAACATCAGGGTCTTTTCCAGGGAGTCTTCTCTTCTCATGAGGTGGCCAAAGTATTGGAGCCTCAGCTTCACAATCTGTCCTTCCAGTGAGCACTCAGGGCTGATTTCCTTCAGAATGGAGAGGTTTGATCTTCTTGCAGTCCATAGTGTACACTTGAAGGGGGACTTTAAGGGGGACTAAGCTCTTTAAGTGTACAGCGTAGTCCCCCTTAAAGACAAATCGATGAAGAGCAATCAAGTCCTGAGCATCAACATTCTGAGTAATCAGTGTCTTTGGTCAAGGAGGACGGAAAAGGCCACCTTCTGACGTTCTAAACAAAGATGCACAGGGCGTTATCCTGCCTCTTCAACATCCTTTCTGTTTGGCAGGAAAATAAGATGATTATGCCCCTCCTCAAATTTGTCCTCTGGCTGATGGGGGAACTCTAGGAAATGTCTTCATGGCCTGGGCTTTTCATTCCACATGGCAGAGTCAAGACACTGCTGGAATGGGAGAAGGGAAGGTGCCCCACACAGCATGGGGAACCAGAGAGATAGAGACTACTTTGCATTTTTCTCCTCTGCTTCCCTACGGGAGCACATACTGGGAAAACTGGTAGGAGACAGAAGGATGCTTGCAGGGTGGAGCACTCCTTGGTCAAGTTTCCATTCAGCCAGCCTTGCCTTTTTTCAAGATACTCCATTACATTCCCCATTCTCCACCCCTCCCCTAGGAACCCAGCATCCCATGTCCACTGAGCACTGGATTGTTTGGGGGTTTCCACCCCACCCCTTCCCACCCCCACCCCCACCCCCACCCCAGTGACATTCTAAACAGTGTTTTGTACTTCTGCAAACCTTTGGTATCATTTTGGCCACATAACAATCAACTCTCAGATAACAAGCTTGCTGTTTGTATATAGAAAGACTTTTGTCGTCCCTGGGCCCATACCTTTTCCCCAGGGCTATGGACACCCCAATTTTGTACTTACCAACTGCAGAGCCTTAGGAACAGAGGCATCTGGTAATGAATTAAAATCCTTCATCACCTTAAGCGCACTCTGCCCCAAACACCTGGAATCCTTTTCTAATTTCTATAAATAATTACTTTACTCCCACAAATTGTGCTGGTATTCTTCCAATTGCCATTTTAAATAATAATAATAAAATAATAATAGTAGTAGTAATAATAATAATAATAATAATAATAATTTATTATTTGTACCCCACCCATCTGGCTGGGTTTCCCCAGCCACTCTGGGCAGCTTCCACAGAGACCAAAAATACACTAAAATGTCACACATTAAAAACTTCCCTGAACAGGGCTGCCTTAAGATGTCTTCTGAATGTCAGGTAGTTGTTTATCTCTTTGACATCTGATGGGAGGGCGTTCCACAGGGCAGGTGCCACTACCGAGAAGGCCCTCTGCCTGGTTCCCTGTAGCTTTGCTTCTCGCAATGAGGGAACCACCAGAAGACCCTTGGCGCTGGACCTCAGCGTCCGGGCAGAACGATGGGGGTGGAGACGCTCCTTCAGGTATACTGGGCCGAGGCCATTTAGGGCTTTAAAGGTCAACACCAACACTTTGAATTGTGCTCGGATGTCAAGGCTTTAACCTAGCCTTCCTTCGGCAACCTGATGCTCTCCAGACATTTTGGACTACAGATCTCATCAGCCCCAACCATCCAGCAGACAGCAGGTTGGCAAAGTTTGCATTAACCTATTGCTCATCTTCCTTGCTTATGAGCCATTGAGCACGTGTCAACCTACACTAAATATTCTGCCTCTTGCTCATACAGAAAGCTCGGGTGCAGTTCTGTGGCACTGAAGACAGCCAAGCACTAATTCTAGTCTAAATAAAGCTACTGCTCACCATATATGTCTGATTACATATTATTTTTGCACACTAGAGTAAAAAAAAAAGTTGAGATATATTTAATGAGGAAAGCCATGAGCTAGAATTATTAGCAGCTTGCTCCAGCCAAATTCCTGAAAGCTGTACAATTAATCCAATATGCCATGAAGCCAAACAGAGTATTTATCCCAACTTGTAAAATTCCTTTAAGTGGTATAAAAGTTATGTTTGAGCAAATTGGGGATTTTGTGTCACTTTGATATCAAAGTTTACATCTTAATTAAAAACAGCCAAAATCAGTGTTGGAGGTCTTTCATATTTTGTTGAACAGCATATGCTGTGTATGTCATGTGGTCCTTATTAACTGAATTTACTTTCTTCCTACCCGAGCCTTGACCCTGCCCTGGGAACCTCATAATACATGGCGTTCCAAATCTTGCACCAATTTGCAGCTGCTTTTCCACTTGGGCACAAAGCATACCTGGCACCACCATGTGAAAGCTGATCCAAATGTACCTGCACAAAGCAAGAGATCCATACCCATGATTGCATGCACCCCATAAGCATCGGGATTCCTGCTTGCTCAACAGGACCTTTCCCAAACACAGAAAAAGAGAAAGGCACAGGCGAGAGGGGAGAGACGTCCTATTGAACAAGTGCTGGTGGGATGCATGCTTAGTGCTGCTTTGGATATAAACCTATGGTGATGGCAATGATGATGATATATGGCTTAATTGTTAGGATGACTTCTGAGCTCTTTGTGAGTATAAAACCAATTTGCAAGTTTAAAACTCGTTAAAACAGCACAACAATCAAAAGAGTTGAAACAGCAATCGAAACAGGACATTTAGATCAGATGAGGGGGGTGTCTTCATGAGCCGGTGGAATGCCAATACTGATGGGGCCTCTCATATTTCAGCAGGGAGAGCATTCCACAACACTGTATCAGGTACAGCACATTGTAAGGTCTAGAACTTTGATTCTGGCCACAGGTGAACCCATAGATTATAAGCTATGGCCACATTTAGGCCCCAACGCATTTCCATCTCATGCAGATCAATGACCCAAATAGTCCCTCCATTCCCACATCAACCTTTCTGTGTTGGCACTAGGGCTGAAAACCCCACTCTAAAAATGTGTCACCACTAAGGATGGACAAATCTTTCAATGTCGGTTTGTCCAAGTTTATATTTTTTCCAATCGACTGTTTAGTTCTCCACATTTCCGCATCCGTTTGTGAATACATCTATATCTAGCTAGATAAAGTGTTCACTTACAGGCACAGCAAGGGAAGGACAGAAGAAGAGCCATTGGCCTGATCCTTACATGCTGGTAAGGGAAGACTTTGCCATATAGGATAGTGGAGGTAGATGTTGTGCTCTATGGTCTTTTGGTATATTCAAATGCTACAACTCTTGCTTTGACTTTGAAATTCTCTTTTTCGTCCTGCTGGGAAGCTTTTGCTTTTCTTAGAGATAGTATCCCACAGTGTATGGAAAGACCAGGTGATTCCCTTATTTAAAACATTTGCTCTTATTCTGGCCTCCTTCAGACACTTAATTAGCATTCAGAGCTCAGCAGTGTCATGGGCAGTGGAAGCAAAGAGACAAGAAGCACCTGTTTGTGTCATACAGTTCACTTTCCTGGCTGGGCAGGTGCCCTCCCTTGCTTCCCTTCTTTGATTCTTTGACATCGGAAGAATATTCTCACAAATCTTCCCATGTAATGATGGCTGTGAAGAATCCCATTCTCCCATCCTCTTTTTGCCTCTGGCCCTGCTCACTTTCTGCCTCTAGTGCTGGAAAATGTTCCTCACCCCTAGCCTAGAGACTATCCGCTATGATTCCTGTCTTATAGAGTCTGGTGTCAGTGCTCAGCATCCTTGGTCAGCTGACAGGTCCGTGACAGGACCTACTGCTTATGCCTGCCTTGTACCTAGGGACAGCGGAAGGATCTGATTCAGTTCAACTTGAAAGGCAAACCTACCTTATTCATACTTTCCAAAACAATTCCACAGCCCCCAAAATGTGTGAACCAAGCAAGCAAGAGGGCACTCCTTTAAGTGGGTTGGGTCTGTGGAGTTTGTTCACCTCAGCATTGGCATCACCATGTCCTTGAAGATGGAACACTCTTCTGCCAAACCTCTTTGTCCCTTCCTACTCTGCATCCCCCTAAACCACCGGGCTCCTCCACCAATTCAAACACATGCCAGGGTCCTAATTTCACTGCTAGGACCATTGCCAGGGTCATCTAGCTCCATGGGACTCATGACAGCACAAGGTCATTAAGTCCAGAGTCTGGTGGAGTGACAGATTTTGGGGGACAGCAGTTTGTAAAATTGTGGATTTGTTCTTATATTTTTACCACTATTTATAGTATCACTTCATTTTCCCCCCTCCCTGTTCCTGGCACAAATATAGACTTCCACCTCCTGCCTCCACCTCTCCTGCTCCACTGTCTCCCAGGACCACAAAAGGATTGAAGAGAGCACAGCAGAAGCAGGTTACACATAGGTGGAGTCTTCAGCTGCTTGCATGCAGCTTGAACAGAGAAGATACATAAGCCAAGGTCAGGGGCAGGACCTCTCCGTTGCAGCAACTGCCCCATTGGGTACACACCTAGGAGTAGCAGTAAGACGTAGAACTGATGGACATCATCATTATTACCATCATCATTTATTTATACTCTGCCCATCTGGCTGGGCTTCCCCAGCCACTCTGGGCAGCTCCCAGCAGAATGTTAAAAATGTGATAAAACATCAAACATTAAAAACTTCCCAGGGTTGCCTTCAGGTGTCTTCTAAAAGTCAGGCAGTTGTTTATTTCCTTGACATCTGATGGGAGGGTGTTCCACAGGGCGGGCGCCACTACCGAGAAGGCCCTCCCACCTGGTTCCCTGTAACCTCACTTCTCACAGTGAGGAAACCGCCAGAAGGCCCTCGGAGCTGGACCTCAATGTTTGGGCTGAATGATGGGGGTGGAGACACTCCTTCAGGTATACTGGGCCAAGGCCGTTTAGGGCTTGAAAGGTCAGCACCAACACTTTGAATTGTGCTCGGAAACGTACTGGGAGCCAATGTAGGCCTTTCAGGACTGGTGTTATATGGTCTCGGCGGACATGACTTTCCCTAGCTTGTAAGTGCACTTTTGCCAATAAAGAGTTAATTCCTCACTCTGGACATTCTGCATCTGTCAGCGTCGTGACATTATAACACAATTCTATAGCCACCAACCAATTACCCAACAGTATTTGGTGCCACCAACCCAACAGCTTCACACTGCTCAGTGCTGCCACCGCCTGTTCACTGCTGATGTGAGGCAAGACACAAGGAAAGACCCTTCCACGCTTCTAATGGTAATTCAACAACGTTGTTCAGTATCCTTTAGCAAGAGTGGAGTGGGGAGAAATTGAGCCCTATGGTCACATTCTCTTCTGGACAATGTTATTGTGATGGCCTGGGATTCCGATTCAGAGCCTGAACCGGAGGAATCCCAGCCTGCACAGGAGTCCCCGCCTCCAGGGCCGGCTGCACTGGGGCAGGGCCTTGATGCTGAAGCGCCTGCACCTGTGCCGGATCCTCAGGAGCAGGCACCAGGTGAATCCACTCTGGCTCCAGAGGTGGTTGAGGACTCAGTGCCTACAGGTGAGTCTCCCCCTGGGCCCAGTAACCCTTCAGCCTCTCCTGAACTGCAGAGGCTCAGGGCAGAGAGGCGAAGGGAACTGGTTTCTCCCAGGAGGAGTGCTCGCCTTAAGGCCAGGAGAGGCGGGTCTCCTGGGGGCCGGGACCGCCCCTGGCCTCAGAGAAGATAAAGGCCAGTCAGCCCGGTCCCAGGTTGTGGGAGCAACGTCGTCGTTGAGTACCTGCTCCTACCCGGACCCAGACCTGACCTTCCAGTGTTCCTGTCCCCGCCCGGCTTCCTGCTTCGGACCTCGCCTCGCTCCTTGTGAACTGGTTCCAGGCTAGTGACTCAGGACTGGACTTTGACTACGACAACGGTAACCTTCCCCCCGGGACCAGCACAGTTATGAAGGCCAGAATCCAGATGCCAGAGCCAGAGCCAAAAGTATGTAGTGCAATGAATGTAAATCTTTACTTTTGTACAGTAAACAGGTTGCTACGCACCCTTCTCTGTTCTCCATCCAGGCAAGCAAGAGGCATTTTCTGAGCTCAAGGACAAATTCCAGCCAGGCAAGAGCATTCAAGGAGGGTGCAAACCAAGGCTGGTGAGGTGAGCAGCCTAAGGAGAGAACACAGGGCGAAACAGAGAGACCTCAGTTTCCCCTCTCCTGACCTCTAGGGAAGTGCCTAGGAGAGCCATGTCCTGGTCATAATGTGATGCACGTTGCACACACATGCATTCAGGAACCTTACTGGAAGCTGCCGTGGGTATGTTCACACGGGTGCGTGGAATGATCCAAAAATATAACCATATTCTAGAAACTTACGCACACCTCTTAAGATAAAATGAGAGGTTGTCCAGGTAGACCAGTAAGCCCATGGTTCAAACTCATGAGCAAATTTATTCATTTATTATGAAAATGCATAATTCTGCACTGCCCTTCGTCTGAGGGCCCCAAGACAGAATACAACAGACATGAGGGGAAAAATTATTCATACACCCCCAAAAGAAATATAATAAAACCAACAGCCATCACAAAAGAATTGACAAAATGAGAGTCAGGACTAACATGGCAAAAGATGTGAAGCAGACTGAAAGACCACATGCGCTTTAAAATGCCTGGGCTAATCAAAATGGTGGAACATGGCACCCAAAACAGCAATGTCAGCACCAGTTGCATCTCTTTTGGGAGGGCATTTCAAAGGCATCATCGCCAGGAAGCTTTTTCCTTGTAACTAAGAAAGGTGCTCATAGAAGGGTCTCAGCCAAAGATCTCGAAGAGTAGAGAACTTCTTTTTCTGCTCAAGGGTCATGCACCTTTCTTGGCAATCTTCCGAAGGCCATATGTCAGAGGTGGGCAGGGCCAGGTGCAAAAGCAGGAGCGACAAATGTACGGTACGTTTTACAGTAGGCTAGATTTTACACACACACACGCACGCACGCACCCCAAAAAAATCTTCAATCCAAGCAAGCAAGAGGCAATAGGAGAGCTCAAGGACAACATTCCATATCCTCCAACATTTCTCTAATGAAAATAGGGACACCTTCTTCTTCTTCTTCTTCTTCTTCTTATTATTATTATTATTACTCCTACTACTCCTACCCTGCCCATCAGACTGGGTTGCCCTAGCCATATATAAAAAACATAACAAAACGTTTTAAAACTTTGCTGTATAGGGCTGCCTTCAGATGTCTTCTGAAGGGACATCCTAACATACCCTCAAACATAGCTCTGATGGAAATAGGGACGCCCTAAGGTAAAGCAGGACATTTCAGGATCAAATCAGAAACTGGGACGGCTTCTGTAAATCCAGGACTGTCCATGGAAAATAGGGACACTTGGAGGGTCTGATTCTAGCCAGGCAAAAACACCTGGGGAGCCAAGTGAGAAATGAGGCCTAAGGAGAGGTGTCAAGGCCTGGGGAGAGTTCCAGGACAACTGGAGGGTTGCATTTGGCCCCTGGGCCTGAGGTTCCCAACCCTAGGTCTACAGGAACAAATGTGTAGCTGGAGGTCAGAATACAACCCAAGTTCTTACTCTGGAGCAGCAGTGAGGAACCTATGGCCCACCAGATGTTATTGGACTACAGCTCCCATCATCCTTGATCATTGGCTATGCTGGCTGGGGCTGATGGGAGTTGGAGTCTGTCACCTTCTGAAGGGCCACAGGTTCCCCATCCACACTGTATAGAATCAAGGATGTACAATGTCAGTGTTGTACAGCTTGTTTCAAAATTAATAACACCCCCCCCCCTTGGAGAAACTGCTGCTTTTGTTAAACAACAGACATGACCTTCAATTCAGCAGTCTCCTCTTGGCGTCATTTATAGAACATTTGACAGATTGACAGTTTTCTCATTTTGCTCCAATCCCCTCCAATCACCCAGAAAGGCACAGAGGGCAATGAAGCAAGCGAAATAATCCTCCTTGCGTTGGATTTTGCAACCTTCAGTTTCTCTAATGTCCAGCTGCCCTAAGGTGCTATTTCTGGTTCTGGACAAATTTTTACATGGACACGTTAATTTCATTTACACATTAAGTCAGGTCTGATCCATCTTTCTTAAGAGGATTTTAAAAATGTATGCATATAACACTGACTCATGCATTAGCCGCAAGAAAGCAAAATGATATTTAAGTCTACCATGTGCCTCCCAGAGGAATGTCCACCTTCAAAAATTAAAAAGGAAGTGACCCCTAACAATGATTTAATGATAACACATCCCTCTTTGGTGCCTGTGTGCTTTCTTTCTATGTGCTATTTTGAGCTAAATAACCTCCCTTTCTAAGCTGTCGCTTACTGAGACCCCTTTTTTGTATACTCCCTTCTCCATATGTGTTTCCTATTATATCATTGTCATGGAGGCATATGCCATGATGCATAAGACTGGGGGCAGGAGTAATTTAATATTATTATTATTATTATTATTATCATCATTATTATTATTATCACTATTATCATCATCATCACTACCCAGCTGCATATTCCCACGTTGCAGGGGGTTGGACTAGATGATCCACAGTGTCCCTTCAAACTCTACAATTCTATGATTCTATGATTATGATTCTATATATTTATTTATAGACCATCTTTTTCCCTAAAAGAGACTCACAGCGGCTTACGGATAAAACATCAAATTCGTTTTTTCAATCCCTTGCATGTTTCTCTAATCAAACAATTGTTTGACCTGTCTTGTTTTGTTTCTGTGACATTCTTTTGCATTTGATATGCTCCAAAAAAGGAGAGGTGGCGGCTGTGTGATGAACACAAGGGCCAACCAATCAGCACCAAGCACAGCCCTTTGAGCTATAAACTGTAGAAACTGCCTTCTCTTGAGCTCAGTCCATGGGCAAAGATTGAGCATATGCCCCGAATGCATTTAGTGTGCTTTAAGAGTTGGTTTGCCTCTAAATTATGTTGGCCTGGATGCACACTTACTCTTCTTGAAATTTCAGACCAGGCCAGACTATTTGTGTCTCTCTCTCGAATTGACCTCTACAGCCACAGCAGGCGCTGTCACTTTCTATTGTTTTGACCTCACCCCCCAAAGGTGCATTCCTCCATTGTCTCCCAAGACAGACGATGTCAACCAGCCCATCGAGCCCAGGAGTGGGAAGCTGTGGCCCTCAAGATGTTGTTAGACTCCAGCTCCCACCAGTCCTAATCCACATGGCCAAAGGTCAAGAAGAAGAAGAAGAGTTTGGATCTGATATCCCGCTTTATCACTACCCTATGGAGTCTCAAAGCAGCTAACAATCTCCTTTCCCTTCCTCCCCCACAACAAACACTCTGTGAGGTGAGTGGGGCTGAGAGACTTCAAAGAAGTGTGACTAGCCCAAGGTCACCCAGCAGCTGCACGTGGAGGAGCGGAGACGCGAACCCGGTTCACCAGATTACGAGTCCACCGCTCTTAATGACTACACCACACTGGCTCCTAGTGTCAGTGGTGGTGTCCATGGCGTAGGAAGTGGGTGTAGGCCAACCCGGGTGTCATCACTGAGGGGGTTGACAAAATCGCAAAAATATGTGTTTTTAAAATATATAAATAAAAATTGGGCTCACAACACTTTTTTTTTGAAAAAAAAACTCCCTCACCCACCACACACCCCTTCCTACGCCACTGATAGCTAGGAGAGGTGGGGGGCACTGGGCGCTACACTGTGGGCCCTGCAGCGTGCCTGAGCCACACGTATTTCCTGAGGGGAAGGCAGTGGGTGGACTGCCTGCAAGCTCTGCACTGCTTTTTTGAGCAGTGCAGGGCTTGCATCTGCCCACTGCCTCAGCCACCCTACAGCTGAGGAGGAAGCTGCAGAGAGGCTCCACGCAGCACGCCCTGCCTTGGCTTGCCCTGCCCCCATGGGCAGCTCTCTCCACCACTGGCTGCAGGATGGACGCACCGCACTGGACACCCAAGTGGCTAGCTACGCCACTGGGTGGTGTGAGGTGTGGCCCACCAACACCTCTGATCTAGTCCACTATTTTCTACTTTGGCTGAATAAGAAATGCCCAAGGTCTCAGGCAGAAAGATCTTTCACATGACCTGCTAACTGGAAACGGGAAGGTTTGGACCATAGCTGTCAACTTACAGATTTGAAAATAGGGGACCAGCAGCCTCAAAAATAAGGGATCAGCAGCCAAAATAAGGGATTTTCCGAACACAGGTATGTTCAACTTCTGAGCCCCTCCAAGCCAAAGGCAGAAAACCCAGCCAGCAGCCAAATGAAGCCTCAAGCGGTGGTTCCCACAGCGCAGCAACCCGGCAAAGGGGATGCAGCAAGGAAAACCACCGTCACCTCTCCGCTGGGAAGCACTGAGCAAAGGCGAGTCCCCAGGCAACGCGGCCGATTTGATCGGCACAAGGCATGCAAGCTCCACCCCGCAGTCGTTCTTAGACTCCTTATTGGGTGAGCAACGCAGCCAAGCAACACAGTTGGAGCCTCCCTCCTCCCTGGCTGGCAGGGAAGGAGGGAGAGGAGCTGCTTCCTTTGAAACCCGGGAAATTTAAGGGACATCATCAATAAGGGACAGCAGCGAGACACAGCGCTGGGATAAGGGACTTTTCCACCAAATAAGGGACAGTTGATAGCTATGGTTTGGACTCTGGGACCTTCTGCATGCCAAGCAAGCACTCTACCACTAAGTGATAGCCGCAGGCCCTACGGACTCACCCCTTGCTTGCTCGCCCCATCCTTGATAGCAATGACTCTGCTTTTCCTTCGCCCACTGCCTTGCGTGATTTCACTCAGATTGGAATGGTACAGCTGAGAACATTGTCAATCAGAATCCTGTAAAAATTACTCCATAAGGGCAGAAAAATGGGGGATATTTCCCCCCCATCCAACAGACTATCCTGAAAGGCAAAGGGAAATGGAAACCCCAGGAAAGTCTTAGTGCATAACATACATGTAAAACAGATTGAAAGCACATTCCCTTGCAAATAATCCTGGGATTTAGTGCTGGGAAATTTAGCTCCATGTAGAGTAAACTTCAGTTGATAGGATTCTTCCGGGGGGGTGCTTTAAATTTATGGTGTGCATGCAGTCTGTATTAAAATATTAGCTAGATTTCTTACAGGCTAGAATAGTCTGGCTTATTGTAGAAGATATAAAAATTATTGAAGAAGATCTGAAAGTGGCAGGTTTGTTGTTGTTTAACTCCATGTACGTGACACAGAATTACAGTTCATTTGATTTGTTTTGGAATCTGCACGCAGGTAGCAGAGTTGGCACAAGAGTCGCTTACATAAGAATGGGAAATCCTTTCCCCTGAATACTGGCAAATGCTACCGCAGGATTTTCCTGCACTTTTGCTGACTCACTGCAGCACCATTTATTTATTTGTTTAACCAACAGAAAAACTTGCCACATTAGACAAGACTCAAGGTCCATCCGTATGATCTGTGAATCAGCTCTTTCAATATAACGTTTTGGAGAGAGAACTCCAATGCTGCTGCATTCAAAACCAGCCCTTAGCTGCATGCGTCATTTGCAACCCCACAAAACATCAGAGGTGACCTAGAGAGACAATTTTGAATTCTGTACTTTTCCTACTTATAGGCTCAGTCATAAGCTCTTCAGTATCCTTGATGAAATATTGGTATGGCAACCTTTCTTCTCCTCCCATTGCAAAAATAAAATAAAATATGATAGTGTTCTCTTACTGTCATGTTTCTATTGGCCACAGAAACACTGTTCAGAGATTCTCAGAGCATGTATGGAACAGGGAAGCAAGAGTAAAAGCAAATTCCCCCTGGGCATGCATGACATAATCCCTATGCACATACAAGTTGACACACCAGTTGGAACTGTACATGCAGTCAGAGACCCTGCATATTTGTGGTACCCCGATTGTGTCCAAGTAGCCTACATAGAGGACAGCTTTTATGTACAAAGGCTGCTCCAGTCAGTACCTCAGATGTGCACGGGGTGTGTGGCCAGAGGGTGCAACGTCAATCCAGCCTTTATACACATTCAAAAAATATCTGGCCACTGTGAGACAATTCTTTAAAAAATTAATAAGCTACAAAACTCACGTTTAAGTTATTTTCCGCTACTCTTCATGCTGTCTCTGACATAGCAGGGCTGCAAAACTGTGACTTTGGAGCCGTGGGGGTGGGGGTGCTTCTGGAAGGCTGGGTCCCATGCCATTCTGGTAACATCTGGATACAGCAATCTCCCAGTCTGGGCAAATAGGGTGATTCCTTCCTACACCAGCATTGTCAGATCCCAAGGAGAGGCAAGCCAGTGGGGGAAAACAATGTAATTTTTAAAAGGGATCCCAAGGGGATCCTGGTAGTTACAGGCCAGACAGTTTAATGTCTGACCTGGAGAAACTGTTGGAAAGTGTTGTTAAAGATAACACAGCCAAGCATATAGAAGAACAAGCCTTGCTGAAGCAGAGCCAGATTGGCTTCTGCAAGGACAAGCCCTGTCTTACGAACCTATTTGAGTTCTTTGAGAATGTCAGCAAGCACATAGATAGAGATGATCCAGCTGACATAGTGTGGACTTGGACTTTCAAAAAGCTTTCAGCAAGGGACTTCCGGGTCAGCGCCATCGTTAATGGCGGATTCCCTCTGAGTCTCGGAGGGACCAGCTCCGCGGGATCGGGTCTTACCGCTGTGGCAAAGCGGGGAGCCCTTTAGAAATCACAGGCGGGGGAAGCCTGTGAACGTGGGGACTCGGCGGGCACCATTTGCGCCCCCCCCAAGTTGCGAAGGGACCCTTTTAAGGGCTCCGGAGCGGGACGGGGTGAGCGGCGCGGTGCTGAGAGTCGACTGCTTCTTCCACGGAGTGAAGCCGCACAGCCGTTATCGGAGAGCGCTGACTTTTTCCTGGGACAATTGGACTTTGAAAGCAACTACCCGTGAGTAGGATTAAATTGGATTTAAAAGGAGAAAAATTAAGTTAATTCGACACCGAAGCGGGAAGGTATAACCAGGAAGTCTGCCTTCCTTTCTTGTAAATAGAGCAAAGCAAAGAGACTGTAAAGCGGAAACTTGGAAAGACGTTTGGAAAAAGACTTAAATCTTAACATCTGGAAAGCGGTCTCCCCTCCGGATTGCAGAAGAGGAGGGGGGAAGCTTTGAACTGTATTCATCTGCAAAAAAAGGGGGGGGGAGGAAGCTAAAATCCGCTGCCTAAAACCTGGGAATGGACTGCCCCTAGACAAGGAATGTCGTTCAGTGGAAAGCCTATCAGTAAGCAGTAGACTTTGACAGCTAACTCTGCAAAAGAGATACAGTGTTTCTGGACCTCTCCTGGTTCTAAAGTTTTAAAGTAACTGTTTAAGTGCAATTGAAACTGTTGTTTTTAGGTGAAGTGGGGGACTTATAAGGACCATTTTTGTTTTTAAAAGTTGCAAGCTCTGGCTGTTACTGTGTCCCCCTAGAGGAGGTTTGACATTGCTACAATAACAAGAGGAAAATTCCATTCCAAAACAAACTTTCAACCGTGGGATTGGCCTTGAATTCTCATGAGAGTGTTATGGCAGATGGGAGAGGAAAGTTAGAGCTGGCGCAGGAAAAAACTACTAGGTCTGGCAGACACTATCGGACAGACATTGCGCAGCAGCGAAGGGCTTCAACATCTGGAGCATCTGGAACATCAGGGGCTCCTCCTTCACAGGTCAAATCAAAAGTTATGTCGTCCGAAGACGTTCTGGCACATGCACTTGGAAAAATTAATGAGTCTTTGGAAAATTTAGCTAAGCAGGTAGCTGAGACAAATAAACAAGTAGCTGAAGCATCAGTTAAAATTGACCTGAATACAACAAGCATAAATAATTTGGGACAGAAGGTGAATACCAATACAGAATCTATTGAAAAATTATTACAGGAATCTGCTTCGACCCGAAAGATAGCTGAAGAAGCAAAAGATATAGCAACTGCTACTCAAGAGAAGTTACCACTGGTATACAAGCAATTGGAAGACCACGGTTTGACACTGTCTATGATTGAATTGAAAGAGAAACAAAGAAATTTAAGAATCAGGGCTGTACCAGAACGTGAGAAAGACAATTTGGTTGAATTTCTTACACAGGAATTCACAGATTTTTGGCAACAGGACTTGGGGAAGGAAGAATTTAAGATAGTGAGTGCATTTAGACTTGGAAGAGGACAAAGGAGGAACAAGGTGAGGGACTGATTGATTACTCTTGGAACAAAAGAGGAGAGAGACAAAATTTTGAATCTGCACTATCGAAAGACTTTGGAAATTGACGACTCAAGTGTGGAGATATTTAAGGACATTCCAAAACATCTTTTGGACTTAAGGTTTAACTACGGAGACCTAGTTGCCCTGTTGAGAAGAAATAGAATTATCTTTAGGTGGGAATTTCCTCAAGGCCTATCCTTTAAATACAAAGGAAGAAAGATAAAAATAAGATCAGTCAATGATAAAGATAGGTTTTTGAAAGATCACGAAGAAGATCTACAGAAAGAAGCGGAATCCGGACAAGAGCCAAAAGCACTGGAAAAAGGAATACTAGACATATCAAACTTATCCTTTGGACTGCACGGCCCAGAGAAAGAGACATCATTGACAGAACAAGAACAGACACTTGGCGTAGTTGGAGGCAAAGCGAAGTAACCCCATCATGGCTCTGCAACTGTTAAGTTGGAATTGTAATGGTTTGAACTCTCCTCGAAAGAGAAAAAGTGTTTTTCATCTATTAAAAAAGGAACAATTGGACTTGATTTGTTTACAAGAAACACATATAACAAGGCTACACAGGAAACTACTGATTAATAAAAGATTGGGACAGGAGTTTATCTAATCTGATAAAGTTAAAAAAAGAGGAGTTGTGATATACGCAAAGGAGAGATTATTACCGAAATTTGTTTTTAAAGACGAACAAGGCAGATTTTTGGCAATTGAAATTCAAGTTCAAGGAGAGAAATTTTTGATTGTAGGAATATATGCACCAAATGAGGGGAAATCTGAATTCTTTAAAATGTTGCATGAGACTTTATTGGACTATCTGGATTACAATCTGATTCTGATGGGGGATATGAATGGAGTAGTATCTACAAATATGGACAAGGCACAAAGACAGGTAGTTACTAAGGATGGTAGACTACCGAAAACCTTTTTTGAGATGACAGACAATATGGACTTAGTGGACATTTGGAGAGTAAAGAACCCCCTGGGAAGAGAGGGAACCTTCTTTTCTGAAGCCAAGATGACATGGACTAGAATTGACCAAATATGGGTAACTAGAGGAATGGCACCAAAGATAAAGAAAGTGGAAATCTGCCCAAAAACTTGCTCCGACCATAACGCTGTAAGGATGGAGATGAAACAAATATCAACAGGCTCCTTCAGATGGAGGATGAATGACACCTTATTCAGAGATGAAGAAGTCTACAAAAAGGCCCAAAAAACTTTGAGAGATTATTTTGTAATAAATATGAATACTAATGTAGAAAAAAGAGTAATCTGGGACGCAAGCAAAGCTGTTATGAGAGGGTTTCTGATACAACAGAATGCAATAAAGAAGAGAAGTCAAAATGAGAAGAAAGATAAAATTTTGGAGAAAATAAAAGAAAGTGAGAAGAAATTGAGAGCAAAACCAAAGTCGCAGGAGATTTTGAGAGAAATAAAATTATATCAAGTACAATATATGGAAATGATGAATCAGGAAATAGAATGGAAAATTAAACAAATGAGAGAAAAAACATTTGAATCAGCTAACAAATGTGGGAAATTGCTGGCCTGGCAAATGAAAAAAAGACAAAAATTAAATACTATTACAAACTTAGAAGTGGAAGGAAAGAATATACATAACCCAATTGAGATTAGAAACTGCTTCCAGAGGTATTTTAAACAATTATACACACAAGGGCCACAGAAAGAAATGGATATAGACCAATTTTTGAAGACAAATTACAAAAAATCTCTCAAGAAAGCAAATTAATGTTGAACTACAAAATATCTGAACAGGAAGTAGAAGGTGCCATTCAAAATATGCAATTGGGCAAATCTCCAGGACTGGATGGGCTGACTTCTAGATACTATAGATCCTTGAAAGAGTGGTTAGTACAACCTTTGAAGGAAGTCTGCAATGAAATATTGGAAGGGAAAAGGGCACCAGAGTCGTGGAAAGAGGCGTACATTACACTTATACCGAAAACAGAGACTGAAAAGACTCAGCTTAAGAACTACCGCCCTATATCGTTACTTAATGTGGATTACAAAATTTTTGCAGACATTTTGGCCAAGAGATTGAAAAAAGTATTGATGGAAGAGATTCATAAAGATCAAGCGTGCTTTCTCCCGGGAAGACACTTGTCTGATAATTTGAGGAATATAATTGATATTTTGGAAAAACTAGAAGTGAATATAAACACTAAAGCAGTTCTGATATTTGTGGACGCGGAGAAAGCTTTTGCAAACCTCTCTTGAAGCTTTATGAAGAAGAACCTACAGGGGATGGGGGTAGGCCAAGGTTTTGAAAATGGTATAGGTGCAATATATTCTGAACAAAAGGCTAAATTAATTGTAAATACTGTGGTGACGGAAGAATTTAAGATAGAAAAAGGGACACGACAGGGGTGCCCAATTTCCCCACTGCTTTTTATATCGGTCCTGGCGGTTCTGCTGAATATGATTAGAAGGGTATACAGGTCGGAGCCAAACAGTACAAACTGAGAGCATTTGCAGATGACTTACTTAGTATTGATGTTACAGGAGCCAGAATCTAGTACTAAAAGGGTTTTAGAACTGATTCAAGAATTTGGTCAAGTGGCAGGATTTAAATTGAACAAGTTAAAAACTAAGGTTTTAGAGAAAAATTTAACACCGATTGAAAGAGAGAGGTTTCAGAATGAGACAGGCTTGACTGTGGTTAAGAAAGTGAAATATCTGGGGATTAATATGACAGCCAAAAATGGGAACTTATTTAAAGATAATTACGAAAAATGTTGGACGGAAGTGAAAAAAGACTTAGAAATTTGGTCAAATTTGAAGCTTTCACTGTTGGGTCGTATTGCTGTGATAAAAATGAATGTATTGCCTAGAATGTTGTTTTTGTTTCAAACATTGCAAATTGTGGACAAGATGGACTGTTTCAAGAAGTGGCAGAGAGATATTTCTAGATTTGTCTGGCAGGGCAAGAAGCCCAGAATAAAATTTAAGATATTAACTGATGCAAAGGAAAGGGGTGGATTTGCCCTGCCAGACTTTAAACTTTATTATGAATCAGCAGCTTTTTGCTGGTTGAAAGAATGGCTACTTCTTGAAAATACAGACATTTTGGATTTAGAAGGTTTTAATAACGTATTTGGATGGCATGCATATTTATGGTATGATAAGGTCAAAGCACATAAAGCATTTAAAAATCATATTGTCAGGAAAGCACTGTTTAATGTTTGGATAAGATATAAGGATTTATTGGAAAACAAAACCCCAATGTGGTTGTCACCGATGGAAGCGAAAGCTCTGAAAAGGCTCAATATGGAGGCCAAATGGCCGAAATATTGGGAAATTTTGGAACAAGAAGGAGACAAACTGAAATTGCAGTGTTTTGAGAAATTAAAAAACAAAGTCTGAGATTGGCTTCATTATTATCAGATAATGGAGGCATACAATTTGGATAAGAAAATTGGCTTCCAGGTGGAAAAATCAAAACTAGAAACAGAATTGTTAGAACCCAAAACTAAGAATTTGTCAAGAATGTATGACTTGCTGTTGAAATGGAATACTCAGGATGAAACGGTGAAATCTGCTATGATTAAATGGGCACAAGATGTTGGACATAATATTATGTTTGCTGACTGGGAACAGTTATGGACCACAGGTATGAGGTTTACGGCATGTAATGCCCTAAGAGAGAATATTATGAAAATGATATACAGGTGGTACATGACCCCAGTCAAGCTTGCAAAAATCTATCATTTGCCCGATAATAAATGTTGGAAAAGTAAAGAAACCGAAGGTACATTCTTTCACCTTTGGTGGACGTGCCCAAGGATTAAGGCTTTCTGGGAAATGATATATAATGAACTGAAAAAGGTATTTAAATATACCTTCTTGAAGAAACCAGAGGCCTTTCTCCTGGGCATAGTCAGCCAATTGGTGTCAAAGAAGGATAGAACTTTTTTTATGTACGCCACAACAGCAGCAAGAATACTCATTGCAAAGTATTGGAAGACACAAGATTTACCCACTTTGGAAGAATGGCAGATGAAGCTGATGGACTATATGGAATTGGCAGAAATGACTGGCAGAATCCGAGACCAGGGAGAAGAGTCGGTGGAAGAAGAGTGGAAGAAATTCAAAGATTATCTACATAAATATTGTAAAATTAATGAATGTTAGAATGATGTTGGATAGAAATTAAGTGGTTTCCAGCTGTAATGCTTTAAGGGAATATGAAAAAAAGGGTTATAAATAGGTAAAAAATTAATGCTATTATTTTTAAGATCAAGGATTAGGATAATTAAAGAGGGTAAGGATTTGCTGAACCAACAGATTGAAGTGGAATACAAAAAAGGGAGGTATGAGGAGGTCCCGGGGAACAAGCTAAAGGAAAATAAGTAATGGAAAATCTGTGTGTTTTTAACCATTTTTATTTTGTATTTTTGTTATTTTTTTTCATTTTTATTGTAATATTTTAAAAAATCTTAATAAATATCTTATTAAAAAAAAAAAAAGCTTTCAGCAAGGTACCTCACCAAAGACTCCCGAGTAAATTTAGCAGTCATGGAATAAGAGGGGAAAGTCCTCTTGTGGATCAGGAATTGGTTAAGTAGCAGGAAGCAGACAATGGGAATAAATGGACAGTTCTGCAGTTGGAGAGGTTTAGAAAGTCCCTCAAGGATTGGTACTGGGACCTGTGCCTTTTCACTTGATCATAAATGATCTAGAGTTGAGGGTGAGGAGTGAGGTGACCGAATTTGCAGGTGATGATAAATTATTCAGTGGATTTGTTGCACTAGTGCACTTTAATTGTGCAAACCTAATTTTCTGGGATGCATGCTTCAGTCACTCTCACAACACAAGGGCAGTCGGAAGGCACCCTTAGCCTTCATTGGAGTAAGTTGCTCTCTAGGAGCTGTCCATAGTGCTGCAACCACGCCACTCCCACGGCCTGGCCATACATGTCTCACTGTTGTTGATGTGGGTACCATCTACACACAG
Organism: Podarcis pityusensis; assembly: GCF_964106645.2. Taxonomy (NCBI): domain Eukaryota; kingdom Metazoa; phylum Chordata; class Lepidosauria; order Squamata; family Lacertidae; genus Podarcis; species Podarcis pityusensis. Next base: position 24,131,432 of record NC_138027.1, on the reverse strand, counting down.
ATCTGAACACCAAAGAGCTAAAGGAGGACCCACTTGAAAAGGGCTCCAGTGCAGGATCATTGTAATATTTTCCATGTGTTTTATTTTATTTTTTAACTGTATATTTTTAAATCAATGGGTATACATTTTCTAAAAAGAAAGGGAAAAAATGCACATAACGGCCGTGGTAGGTATACAAAAGAAGAAAAAGCATAATATATGTATTATAATGCACATTTTAAAAAATGGAAGTGCATTAACATGTAACTTTAAGGGGGAAACACAAACAAGGTCAGTCATGGGTGAGGAATAAATGTGGGAAATAGTACTTAAAGCTACTTCCAGATGAATTCAAACTTTGCAGGGACTGTATTGAGATAGAGTCAATTCTTAAGATATGTCATAAAGATCCTCCCTCCTTGACCCTCCACTTTTTGTGTCTGCCCCTCCCCCCCCGACTCCGAGGCTGTATGTAGGCAGGCGATGGGAAAAGACAGGGAGTCTTCCCCTCCTGCTGCGACTAGTTCCCCTCCCCCCTGGTCTCCCTGAACATGAAGAGAAATTAAGAGTGTGGAGCAATGAGAAACCAGAAGAGGAAACCTTAGGCTACTGGGGAAGGAACCAAGGAAGGAGCCTTAGCAAGCAGAGGAATTGTGGGGACCTTCAGTCCTCACAACTGCTTTTTTTTCCTATTTCCTTTTTTTTTTTTTAAATGATATTTATTAAGAATTTTAGAATTACAAAAAGAAAAAGAAAAAAGAAAAAAAGAAAGAAAAAAACAAAGGAAAAACAAACCACAATCGAACAATACAAATTGATAAAAATCAAAATCAAGAAATAACACTACACAATCAAAAAACAAAAATATGCCACAAACACTTAAAAACAAATCCAATATTCTCAAATCCTTAACTGTCATTACCTTCTTTCTTTGACCTCCTCACTCCTCCCTTTTTTTGTATCCTAGTTGTTAATTGTCACAGCAAATCCTTTCCATATTTCATAATATTCTGTCATTACATTACCTTAATCTATTTTAAACTTATCTTACTATAAAAAACCTTAAAACTTAAAACTTAGATCTTATTTATACCAATTTCTCCTAACCATAATATTCTTACATAATTCTTTAAACATTTTTGCTAAAGCCAGATAATTTCATTCCAACATTTTTCTAACGTTCATCAATTTTATAAAACAATCCTAATAAAAAAAATAATATTTTTTTTCTTCCAATCTTCATCCAGCATCTCTTCCTCCTGGTCCCGGGTTTTGTCAGTCCTTTCTATCCCATCAATCTAGCGCATTAACCTGGTAATCTTACATCCGAGGCCCTTAAGTCCCTTCCATGTCCCATCCGCAGTTCTTCTTCATATTTATACCTGCACTTTACTTCGTCTCCTGCTCCTTTCACTTGTGGGAACTCCAACTTAACAGTGTTTTTGACCCTTCTCGACAAATCAGCCCCTTTTCCATAATCCACACTAACCTCCATATGGTATTTAAAAACATGTTTCAAAGTCCCTCCAGAATTAAGAGCCCCCACAACCCCAAACATCTCACGGCCCGTTGCCAGACTTGAAAAGTCCAAACATCCCTGCATAGGGGATCTATCCAACCCCCCATTTCCAAACCAAACCAAACTTTATCTTTCCAAATCTGGCTTTTTCCAAGTTCATTTGTCAAATCCAAGAACTCATGTTCCTGCTGGGCCACAGCTCCCTCCATCTCTGGCGCCCAAGGTTCAGCAACATCCTCTTCCCTCATCTGTTCTATCAGAGCACACTCCTGATTTGATTCCTGGGTGGGCTCTATATAGTTTCCCACTACCTGTCCAAAATTTCTGATCGCAACAGTCATCAAGTCTGTCTTCTCATGTAGCTGTTCCAGTAGGGCACTTGTTTTACAGAAAGCACGCAGCAGAGCTTCTGAATGCATTGTTCTGCAAGGTCAGAAGTCTATTCCCACGATCGTAATCTTTTTGCAGCTGCAAGCTCCCCGGTTCAGAACTGGTAACAGTTTCACAGGCTCCCTCTAGGGGAAGAGCTTCTATTTGTTCTTTTCTTTTAAAGGCAGATCTAACAACAAAGTTTCCTTTTCAGATATTTTGTCAATATTTGTTCCTTTAAAATGCGAAGGGGAACAATGGAATCACTATGTTTCTCTTCTTTTAACTATCTGTCAAAGACGTTTGTCTCTGGTCAATGAGCTTCCCGAAGAACGTCAGTCCTGACACCCCGCTCCAGGATCAAGACGGTGGAAAGTTACTTTGCGTTACACTCTCTTCTGCAGGTTTAAACAGTCCGGAAAAAATCCCCCCTCTTCTCCTGCTTCCGAAGGGGGTTCAACAATTTTAAATGATGAAAGTTAGTCCTTTACAGGCGATTTTCTGAACTCTAGTTTGCCATGTCTTTGCTTTAATCTATCTACAAGAAACGGAAGGCTGACTTCCTGTTTAGACCTTCCCGTTTCAGTGCCAAATTGAGGTAAATTTCTTAGTCCAATTTTCCTTTCTACTCGCAAATCTTTATTTGAAGTCCAATCGTCCGAAATTTAAGTACTCACGGGTAGTTGTTTTAAAAGCCAAATTGTCCCAGGAAAAAGGCAGTGCTCTCTGGCAACGGCTGTGCGGCTTCGCTCCACGGAAGAAGCAGTTGACTCTCAGTACCACGCCACTTCCCCCTCTTCACTCCGGAGCCCGTTAGTGGGTTCCTTTGCGGGTTGGGGGGGCGCTAAAGGTGCCCGCCGAGTCCTATGGTCACAGGCTTTATCCGCCTGTGATTTTTGAAAGGGTCCCCGCTTCGCCGTAGCGGGAAAGACCCGTTTCCCGTGGAGCTGGTCCCTCCAGATCAGAGGGAGTCCGCCATTACCGATGGCGCCACCCCGGAAGTCCTCCAGTCCTCACAACTGCTTTATTGGAGCAAGATCTCCTGCAAAGAGTTGCTGAGGCTACTAAGCCTGAGCTGTGGTTTGTTTCCTTGAATAAAGAGTTAACTTCACTGGCCTTGGGTGATATATTGTTTTGTTGCAACCCTGACATTATATTTCCCCCAAAGTGGTCCACTGTGTTAGGATATAATTCCATTCCACCTTTAGAACAGGCATGTGGAATTGTTGTATGTCACATGTCTGTTTACTTCCAGCACAGTTTGCTGGGAACTTCCTTTTGCTATGCTGTTGTTTGCTTGGACACGAAGGGAAGCAGACATGTTTTTCCTTTGTCCTACTGCTGAATAAACCATTTTGGGCTTTGTCCCAGCTCCTGAGAACCTAGCAGTTCGAAAGCATACCAACACAAGTAGATAAATAGGTACCGCTGCAGTGGGAAGGTAAACAGCATTTCCATGCGCTCTGGCAGTTGTCATGGTATTCTGTGTGCCAGAAGCAGTTTAGTCATGCTAGCCACATGACCTGGAAAAACTGTCTGTGTACAAACGCTGGCTCCCTCGGCCTGAAAGCAGAGATAAGCACCACACCCCACAGTCAAATTTGACTGGACTTAACCGTCCAGGGGTCATTTACCTTTACCTACTTGATGATTTCTCTATTGTAAACTACTGTGAGCCTTCTGGACAAAGCCTAGAAATTTAATAAACTAAAACTATTCATTGACACACACACACACACACACACACACACACACACACACAATAAAATAGTCATATATAAAGTCTGAGACTTAAGTCCCAGTAAAATTTTGTCACACTTCTATAAAGGTTATAGAATGTTCTTCAGAAATTCTTTGCTGTTCTTCTTAATGGGTAAATTAAAGTCAAGTCTGCTACCCTCCTAAGTGGAGATTAATTAACATTCCATATGCAACTATTTGTCTCCCAAGAAAAGACTAAACGAATCAAGGTGACTTTGCTTGAAAGCAGCTGAGGGAGAGAAAACGTATTTGCTGCAATGGCGTTGCAGGTGATACAAAGAATTTTATATGGTCAGCTATGCACTGATGAAAAGTATGCCGTCTGCATATAAATAGCTATGTATGGGAATATAGTTTATACCAAATTTAGAACAAAATGCCTTATTTAGTGAACGTTGTTTCATATTAGGAAATGGATCTTGTAAACTTGTTAGGCTTTTCTATAGACAGAAGTCAGTGGGAATTAACTCCAGTGCAATCCTATGCATGTCTACTCAAAAGCAAGGTGCTTTGAATTCAATGGGACTAACTCCCACTCAGCCCAGGTAAGTGCATATAGGATTGCAGTATGAAACTTTCTGAACAGAAGAGGAAGCAAAAATAAAACCTTAATCTAGAATCTGCCCTTATTCTAGATTTTATGCTGGCATAGAATAATTCTTCCTCCTCATCTTAATATTGAGCCTTTCCCTCAAAGAATTGCTTTCAGTGATTAGAGTAGAGCTTTTAAGCGCATCAAAACTTTGTGTTCAGACAAATTTTATTGGTTCCCCCAGCCCCATTTTTTTTTATTTAAAAAAATGTATTTAGTCCCAAACTTACGGGAGGAAATGGAACAGAAATTGATGTAACAAAATAAGTAAGACTGCACTTTTATGTTCTCTTACCTAAGAGCAAGCCCCATAGAACTCAATGGCAGTTAATTCTGACTACATACACAGGGTATTATTCTGCACATAGTATTTTGAAAGCACAGCAACATCCCATTCTTTATCCGGTGACACTTTAGAGCTTCTTAAGGTTGATCAGTTTACAGCACAACAAATGAGCTGTGCCTTGTTGGGGGAAGGGGTCATCAAAGTAGAATCACAGAACTGTAGATCTGAAAGGGACAACGAGGGCCATTGAGTCCAACAGCCTGCAATGCAGGAATATTTTTCCCAACACGGGGCTCAAACTCATGACCCTGAGATTAAGAGCAGGCATAGGCAAACTCGGCCCTCCAGATGTTTTGGGACTACAACTCCCATCATTCCTAGCTAACAGGACCAGTGGTCAGGGAAGATAGGAGTTGTAGTCCTAAAACATCTGGAGGGCCGGTTTGCCTATGCTGGGTTAAGAGCCTCATCCTCTACCAACCAAACTAGTTCTTCAACAATGCAGGATACAGCTACAGTGGTACCTCGGGTTACATACGCCGCTAACCCAGAAATAGTACCTTGGGTTAAGAACTTTGCTTCAGGATGAGCAAAGAAATCACACAGCAGCGGTGCAGCAGCAGCAGGAGGCCCCATTAGCTAAAGTGGTGCTTCAGGTTAAGAACAGTTTCAGGTTAAGAACAGACCTCCGGAACGAATTAAGTACTTAACCCAAGGTACCACTGTACAAGTAGAGCTTCTGTAGCAAGTATATGGCATGGCAATGTGCCCCCTCTTGCCCCTGCCCTTGTGTGAGTCCATAATTATATTCAGTTTTTGAACAGAGGTGGCAAGACTCATGCCCTGGTCCTTGAGGAATCTCTCCAAGTCACACCCTCCCTCTGGATTTATCCTGCCTGGGATGTGTCCTTGAACCTCCTACTTTTACATATCTGGAATGTAGTTTACTACACAAAGGAAAAGAGTCACATTTATTGCCTCTGGCCCCAACCATCACTGGCAGGTGGGCCCAGGAAGGCTGCTCAGGGGGAAAAGTGATCCTTAGGCTGAAAAAGGGTGCTTCATATGTTGAGAAGACTTCCTACCATCCTTCTGAAAGGATAATACTTGGTACATATAATCATAGACACCGTTCTTCTTGGAGCAACGCACTGCCATTTGTTGAACCGTCCCATTTCTTTTATTTGATACTTTGAAATATGTCCACTCCTCTTCACCATAACTGGAGAGCATGTATACCCTGAATTAATTTGCAGAGACTTGAGTACAGGTATCCCACACAGCAAGACTATGTAAGACTGAATGCCGCCGCTGCCACCATCACTGAACTAGGACTGGTTCCTCCAGTGTAGTCCTGTGAAGGTTTTAGTTGTCTGGAGATCATTTTGTCCCAATCTTCTCTCCTCACAAACAGCAGCATCCTCGTATGCCAAGAATATCTCATTCTTCAGAGGATGTCCACCAGAACATTGTGTTAAATGCTACTGTCCACATTTATACCACATAGAGATGCTGAAAATAATAATTTGATGGCTGAGAAACAGACTTTAATTAGGACAGATTCACAGGCTGCAATCTGAATGTGCAATCTACTCATTAAAAAGGACAGAAAATGGTTTGATTGTAGGGCATAAATTTACCCTTTGTAGGAAGACAACTCCAAGTACAAAAGGGCTCCTCCTCCTCCATCTAGCAGAGGAAAGTATAACAATCTGTGCCTAAATGATCAAATGATGTTTGAAATGTTCAGCAATGAGAATACCCGATGGCCCCAACAAAGGTGCCCTCTCCCTCTCCCACAGGCTCCATACAGCATAGGCACTACCATGAAATGCAATGTGAACAGGCTTGACGCATTAACAGTAAAAGCAGGGAGAAGTTAGCTTTGCCTGTTCTGTATAGGAAGTTACACTGGGCTGTGCCTATGCTCCTGTATAATTATGAAGTCAATAGATCTCGAATGGAACTGGGGGAGCTATATGAAAGAATAGGTAAAGGTAAAGGGACCCCTGACCATTAGGTCCAGTCGTGACCGACTATGGGGTTGCGGCGCTCATCTTGCTTTATTGGCCGAGGGAGCCGGCGTACAGCTTCTGGGTCATGTGGCCAGCATGACTAAGCCGCTTCTGGCGAACCAGAGCAGCGCACGGAAACACCGTTACCTTCCCGCCAGAGTGGTACCTATTTATCTACTTGTACTTGACGTGCTTTCGAACTGCTAGGTTGGCAGGAGCTGGGACGAAATAATGGGAGCTCACCCCGTCGCGGGGATTCGAACCGCCGACCTTCCAATCAGCAAGCCCTAGGCTCTGTGGTTTAGACCACAGCGCCACACGTGTCCCTTATGAAAGAATACTCACTTTCAAAATTCTATAACAATACATTTATCCAACAAACATATTTCCATTCATATGCACAGTTACACGTTGTCAAGTATATTAACACCAAGTTGCAGTGTGAATTTTAAAGAGGTGTCAGAGATGGAGAGCGCTAGAATATACGAAGCCTTCTATTTGTCCACAGCACCGGAATAGCAGTAATAAAAGTTTCCCGTGTTCCCCCACTCACTATACTTATTTCCAAGGCATCAAACTGCAACAGTAGAAGGTGTAGCCTTGGTTATTTGCTATCTATGAGAAGTAAGCCAACCATCTATACAGTGGTACCTTGGTTCCCGAACGGCTTAGTGGCCGAACAAATCGGCTCCTGGACGCTGCAAACCCAGAAGGAAGTGTTCCAGTTTGCAAACGTTTTTGGGAAGCCAAATGCCCAACACGGCTTCCGATTGAGTGCAGGAAACTCCTGTAGCCAATCGGAAGCAGCGCCTTGGTTTTTGAACGGTTCAGGGAGTCAAACGGACTCCCAGAACGGATTAAGTTCAACAACAAAGGTACCACTGTATTAGTGAAATCAGGAAACTGGATCCATATTTGATGTTTTGCAGACAGGCAAACCAGCTTTGATGCAAAGGTGAATGTCTGTGTATTCAGGAAGGGAATGAGGTCCCAAGCCTCTATATTACTGCTGCATTTGAGGACTCCATGAAATTTAATCGCACACTGTTCATTTTGTTTTATAAAGGGAGCGTATTTTTCCCCAATTCTATTCTGGAATTATTCCAAGGAGGACTTAGAAGTGACCAACCAAGCTTTCATTTGACTGCCATTATATGCTAATAGAAAAGGCTAGGTAGCCTGCTACCATGTGTTGGACCAAGATAATGTATATCATAACTCCGTATCTACAAAAATCCAATAGGTATATACACAGCACTATGGGTTATTTGAATAAATTGATTACAGTTTATTGCATCAACTGCCATAAAGTCATAACATTTTTCTTGCTTACTTTTAGTCCTTTCTTTAAAAAATACAAAAAATAAATTAAATAAAAAACATGTTAAGTAATATTAATGATCTGTCTATGATAAAAAATACCAGCAAATTCCACATTAAGGCTAAAAAGTATGACCTTATTATTCTTGTAAGTTCATGGCAAGTTTGACCTTAGCTATTATGGGTGTCCTTAACATTTTTGTGGACTTAGTGCAAAATCAGATACTTATTGCTACTTGAATCCACCTTTATGCAATATGTATATATATCTTTTACTATTAGATGCTGAACATGCTGTATGTCCTTTAACTCGTTTATTCGAAGGATAATCATTTTCTGGTTCTGGTTATTAAAAACACAATTTCAAAGTAATTTATAATGATAGTCCTATTGAGGATTCTGGTGGAATTAGTCCAATTAAAGTGGTCTTATAGCAGGCCTGCACCATTTGTGATCCATGCAACTATTACACAGCCCAGTATTGTGGCTTTTCAACTGCTTAACAATCTTCCCATTTTCAAAATCCCAGGCAGGCAGCAAAAAGAAAAAGGGTCGTCATAAAGTGGGTTTTGATCTATAAGAGAAGAACTGTATCAAATTCTTAAACAGAAACAAAGTCCTGATCAATTAGGTCAATATGTGTTGAATGTAAGCAGAAATGCTCTGTCCAACATCCCTTTGAATTAACCTAGCTGTCATTTATTTACTTTGAAAGATTTAGCCCAAAGCTAATATTCAACGGTTTACTATACATTGGGAAAGTCTTGAGTCTGATTATACTTTGGGCCAAGAAGCAATTGGCATTAAGATTTTCATTTTAAATGAAAGAATAGTTTTCTTATTCTGATCCCATTCAGAGTAAGTGACTGCACACATTATGGTGCTCACATAATGTTTAAACACACCTGTGTTGACATCATAATTCCTCAGCCCTTGTCCAGAACACAGGTTCACATTAACAAGGGCGTGGAAACGTACAGATAGATGACGTAATAATAAGAGGAAGACTGACTTTGTATCAAAGAGATACAAAGAGTGGGGAGAGAGGGGTAAGAACTCTACATGGGGATATAATTTTCATTTGTAGCCCCATGTGGAATGTAATGTGCTCCCCACGCCCCAAAACCGAACACGTAAACTCATATTGTGCAGCCTGCAACTGAGTGAAGGAATGCTGAATTCATTCTGAACATATTGATGGTTATCTCCAATTTGTTCATAAGCAGTGCTTAGTATCTTTGGTTTATCTCCAACGGAGGTATGCTCAAAGTAAACCCACTGAAATCAAGGGGCTTGAGTTAGTTGTTACTAAGTCTATGGGTCTGTTCTGTGCATGACTTAGTTGATACAACCCTCTGTGCATTAAACTCCCTTCTTACTCCAGCTAGGGGGACGATTTAGGCTTGTCTCTAGCGACAGTCCTATTCAGAGCACACCAGTTGAAAGTAACAAAAATGACAACCAAGTCTATTAATTTCAATGGGTCTACTCGGAGTACAAGCTCGTTGGAGGCAACCAGAGCCTTGAAACTGCTTGCTAATACTTGCACGTGAACTTATACGGTCCCAGAATGACATGCAGTATCAACTACAAGTGGCATCAGAAGTGCTTAGAGGTGCTTCAGTTGTTTTAAGCATCCACTGCAACCCAAGGAACTATGCATCATTCATATGGAGATGGAGGCACAACTTTCCAAACTAAATAGAATCCAGGCAACAGCCCAAACCAGGCTGAGCTGAAACCTTGTACAGTAACTCTGCGCAATGGTACACAAACATAGTGCCTTGGGCTGCAGCTGTTGACAGCACTTCTGACTCAGCTATTCCCAGGGGCTCTTTTCTATGGGCAAGTTCCAAAATTACAACCCCTAACGAAAGGTGTGTTTGCACTTTTTACGTTACACAGTCCTAATGGCATACAGTATATGCCTCACAATACACTCCAGGAACATATGGAAGATAACTTGAAATAAAACAAGTATAGTACTTTCCCCCTCATTGCAATTCTCAATAGAGATTTATTAGTTTCATTTGCAAGAGTCTTACTTTAAGAAGGGTGTTAATATGTATTATGACAGTTCACACTGAAAGCAATTTTTTCCCCCATAAAAGATGTTACAGTAATAACCCCTATGGAACTTGTGTAATTTCAGAGTAGATAGTCAAGTGCACAATTAAACAAGTTTACAAGAGTGAACCTTGCCCCGGGCCTCTTGTACTAGTTGTGAAAACCTTAATTAGTACAAAATGTCAATATTAGGATGTTTCTGGCATTCTGCTTAAATAAAAAGAGCATATGTATCATTTAGCTTTGGTATTATCTGCAGTAGGTTTTAACAAGTAGAGTATATACCAACCCTTATTTTCTTTTCTCTTTCTTCTTTTCACAACTGTGAAGCTTACAAAGATGGAATAAGTCGACTTACCAAAGAGGAAATATTACAGACACAGAATTAAAGTTTTGAAGACCCATTTTTATCTTTAATCCTTGGGGAGGGGGGAGGGGACGGGGGGAGAGTTTAAGCTATGAAACAAGCAGTCAGAAGAGTGAGTTCTCTGTGTCATGAGTGGTTGTGCATACTTTTACAATAATATGGGCACAAAGGAGATTGTCGCCTTTAGTACATTAGGATCACTAGATTTCTCTTTGCCTCCATGCACCTTTTACGTTTGACTTGCATGAGTTTTATCACAGGTTCAAGAGCGGCTTTTTGCTGTCGAAATGTTTCACAGAGCCTAAAGCTTCCAAACTGCCTATCTGGCCTGTACATATTTCATTAAAAATAAACTCTATATAATAAATAAATATATAAAATAAATAAAATGTTGCCTTTGGAATTTCTATAAATAAATTTAAACTTTTTTACGTATTTTTTTTTACTACTTTTTATTATTTTTTATTTTTATTTTAATCTTTTCTCGTTTTTTTCACCTAGGAGGTCTTTGCTTTTAAATTCAGCGAGGGGTGGCTCCCACTTGAGCAGTCAAACAAAAAAAATAGTAAGTCTCTTTTTCTTTGTTTGTTTGTTTGTTTGTTTAAGTAAGACCGAACCCTCCATGCCTTCTTTTTTTTTTCATTTTCTTTTTTATAAATGCAGCGTACACTTGAGCAGGCCACCAGCCAAAATTCCTGATGAGTCAAAGTATGGCAGCTATGCTGATATAGGATGAAGTACAATGGATCAAAAAATTTAAAAGCGTGTCTATTTCCCAGCATGCATCAGGCCTTTCCCCCTCCCCCTTCCTTCTTGCTCCAGTTTCTCTCTTTCATCCTCTTTCCTTTCTTTTTTCCGCTCTCACACATTCTCACTCTTCCTTCCTTCCTTCCTTCCTTCCTTCCTTCCTTCCTCTCATAATAAACCAAGCGAGTGGGCAATAGGCACTCCTCCAGGAAGACAAAACCCCTTTAAGTGCAGAACAAAATCAGCATGTTCCATCCAAGCCTCCATCATACATTATGCATGCGACAAAGTTTGGCAACAGTGGAGCTGATGCGATGACACAGCTAATCAATTACGAACCCACCGCATGAAACCTTTTATAGTGGTTACTTTCGTTTTAAGGGCTCACAAGTGAAGGAAACGTCTTTGTCAACTTTGGCTTAAAATATCCTTATATAGTTCAGGGACTTTCTCTGGATCCACCGGTCTAGGTAAAAAATGTGTGAATTTTTGATGGCGCTTAGTCCTAGTCGCTTCTCTCGGAGACCCGTCTTTATTTAATGCAACGTAATATCGTCTTCCAGTGTCCACATGCTTATATAGATTTGATGAGTATGTGTTATACCAGTTCTCTTCAAATTGTTCTCTGAATACACACTCCTGGGTTAGCTTTTCCTATGAACAGAAACAGGGAGGGAGGGAGAGAGAGAGAGAAACATTAAGGAATTAGCAACATATTTAATTACTTATTACCAAATGCCATCTTGAAAAACCAGGGGTTGCCATTTGGGAATAATAATAATAATAATAATAATAATAATGTATCATTTATACCTCGCCCATTTGGCCAGGTTTTCCCAGTCACTCTGGGCGGCTCCCAACAGAATATTAAAACCACAATAAAACAATCAAACATTAAAAACTTCCCAATACAAGAAGTTGGATGTTCCAATTTCCAATTATACCAGACTCCACTTAGTTTCTGGCCTGAATTTTACAGGGTAGAAATATTGAGGAAATGGATAGAAGTGGAATAAAAACAAAGTAACACTAATAACACAAAAAATGAAAGAAGATTAAGGGAAGGAGGTCAAACATGGGTGGAGGGAAGTCAAGGTTCTGTGTATTTTTTGTGTGTTCTTTTCATTCTCCTTTTTGTAATTTGCTATTTTCCTTTTTTCTTGTGATATTGTTTGGTTTTTGTTACTGCAATTCAATAAAGTATAAAAAAGAAGAAAAAACAATCAAACATTAAAAAGTTCCCTAAACAGGGCTGACTTCAGATGTCTTTGAAAAGTAAGACAGTTGTTTATTTCCTTGACATCTGATAGGAAGGCGTTCCACAGGGCGGGCGCCACTACCAGGAAGACCCTCTGCCTTGTCCCCTGTAACCTTACTTCTTGCAGAAGGCCCTTTGAGCTAGACCTCAGTGTCCAGGCTGAATGGTGGGGGTGGAGACGCTCCTTCAGGTATACTGGGCCAAGGCCGTTTAGGGCTTGAAAGGTCAGCACCAACACTTTGAATTGTGCTTGGAAACGTACAGGGAGCCAATGTAGGTCTTTCAGGACTGGTGTTATATGGTCTCGGCATCCACTCCCAGTCACTATGTGGGGGCAGTCTCATTCCTCTCGTTTCTCTTCCCCATAGTAAAGGTAAAGGTACCCCTGCCCGTACGGGCCAGTCGTGACCGACTCTGGGGTTGCGCGCCCATCTCGCTTAAGAGGCCGGGGGCCAGCGCTGTCCGAAGACACTTCCGGGTCACGTGGCCAGCGTGACGAAGCTGTTCTGGCGAGCCTGCACCAGCGCAGCACACGGAAACGCCGTTTACCTTCCTGCTAGAAAGCGGTACCTATTTATCTACTTGCACTTAGGGGTGCTTTCGAACTGCTAGGTGGGCAGGAGCTGGGACCAAAAGACGGGAGCTCACCCCGCCACAGGGATTCGAACCGCCGACCATACGATCGGCAAGTCCTAGGCACTGAGGTTTTACCCACAGCACCACCCGCGTCCCCTTCTCTTCCCCATACTGCTTTCAAATTACATTTGATTATTCTTCGGTAGTATCTCTGTCTCCGGCTAACTTTCTGGCTCTGCACCATGAATGGGGAACCTCTGGTCCTCCAGATGTTGTTGGCCAATGGTCAACATGGCCAATGGTCAGAGATGATAGGGCTAACAGGCCAACAACATCTGGTCCCCTGACCCTGCTGTACACTGAGGGACTGGTTTAGAAAATAACTGTCCATGTAAATTTGAGAGTCACAGGCAGAAATTTTAAAAAAAGGATACTGTTGTCTGAAAAGGGGTTGTCCTGTGTTGATTTGATTGCTAGCATCAGAGCGCAAAATAAAACATTCATTCAATAAGAAATGGTATGGCATTCTACTCCAGTTCAAGCTAGATGGTTTTGAGTTCACTTCTAGAAAATCCGCTCTTTTCGTAGTAACTACTGATAACTGTCTGTAATTATTTGAAAGTATGAATGTACAAAGTCAAGCTTGCTAACAAATATATTATGAAATCAAAAAAGCCTGTGAACAGATCAGAAACTAAGTGGAGTCTCGTCTAATTGGAAATTCAAACATCCAACTTCCTGTATTGGAAAGTTTTTAACATTTGAAGTTTTATTGTGCTTTTTATATTTTGCTGGAAGTCGCCCAGAGTGGCTGGGACAACCCAGTCAGATGGGCGGCATATAAATAATAAAGTTATAATAATTATTATTATTTTGTCCCTTTTCAAACACTACTTCAGAATCTCTTTTTTAGGGGCCCCAATCTCATGAGACAAGGCTGACAGCAACCAGAGAGAGGGCCTTTTCAGTGATGGCACCTCATCTGTGAAACTCCCCAGAGAGCTTCATCTAGAGCCAATCTTTAGGTCTTTTTTGGCTGCAGATGAAGACAATTTTATTACATTTTAATCTGTTTTTTGTACTATGTACTTAAATATACTGGTACAGTTGATTTTTTAAAAAATTGTTATTGCTGTTTTAAATTCTGCATCGTAATCTGTTGTGTCCTCTCTCTTTTTATTTTTAGTCACTGTTGTGCTCATTAATGGATTAGTGCTGAGCTTTTTTCATTTAGCAAATAAGACATCTAAAAATATTCCTCCTCCAATCCCCCCTTCCTCACCACCCGCACAAATATAATCCACCTTTGCTTCCTCAAAGAACAGAAATGGAAAATTTAAATATAGCAATTTTAATATTAATAAAAATAACAATGTTGTTGTTGTTGTTGTTGTTTAGTCGTTTAGTCGTGTCCAACTCTTCGTGACCCCATGGACCAGAGCACGCCAGGCACTCCTGTCTTCCACTGCAGACTCATTAATAGTAATTAATGTATCCATTGTCATATGCAACCCTGTGTGTTTCCACAAAGGGCTGGGTATTAAAAGCTATAAAAAAAACCCAAATGCATAGGTGGCTCGGGGGTGGTGGTGTGATGAAATGTTCTTTACCCATGACCACCATTACATTGGTTCCAACCTAAAATCTGAAGACAGCAGTACCAGAGGATTTGCCCGCAGAAGCTGACACAACAATAGGTAGAAGCTGAATGTGTTCTAACAGCCTCCCATATCTTATTGAGAGAGAAGAATGCTGGCAGCTTTGTAATCAATGTCTTCTTTATATTTGTTGAATAGTCTGTAAATACAGCTCTTGCAGTCTACACATTTCTTGGAGCAATTTTAAAAATTACTTTATATTCTTTCAATTGCAAAAGCAGATGCTGAGAAGAAGTCGGTGGATGCTGGGCTCTGTGTGTTGGGAGGGAAGGCGTAAAACCCATTCAAATGAAGTTTTTTCTGCTAGCTGCAAGCATCATATGATGTGCGCTGCTGAACGTCTCGGGTTTTAAAAAGAGAGATCCTCTTAAATGTCTTTCTTTGCTTTCCTGAATCATAAATACCCATATAAGGTTAATTTGAAACCAAGATACATCTCTTAAGAACAGTTCTCTTTTTCTCCATAACTGCTGCTCCCAACTTTAGACCCGTAGATGTTGTTATACCACTACCACCATAACAACAACACCAACCCCATAATGGTCAGGAGGGGTGGTCCAACATCATTGGGGAGAGGGAGCAAGCTTGCAAAAAGGGCTATTCTAGAAGCTTTAAATCAATTACGATTGTGTTCAACCTACTACAAACCCTTTTCCATTTTTGAATTTTCACAGCTAGAACAAAACAGCAATTACAACATCGAAAGCTTCAGTCTTCCTCATTATAATGTTGCCATGCGTTAGTAAACTGAAGGGAAGGATGATATCACATGGAATACTTTGGATGTAAAATTTGTAAACCCCGCCCCTATGGAGCAAATAATTTTAAAAGGTACGAAGAGAAATGTAACAATTCCAAAAATGCAAAAGTTTGCAATTTACTTTACTCCTCAGGCTCCGTATTATAAAATGCACTTCCAGTAAAATAGTTGCTGATTTAGTTCCAACTACATAATTAAAAGAGTAAATTGATTCCATATATAAATAATCAGTGTCTCCTTCTTCGTTTGGAGACCTTTCATTAGGAGGTACTTCTTTCAAATGGTTTTGAATCGGGGGAGGGGGGATTATTACCACAGGTATGTCACCACTAGCTATCTTTTGGGGGATACCTCCTAGGACAGCCTTGCCAACAGGGTGCTCTGCAGATGTAATTGGACCCTTGCCAATCTACTGCAAATCATCCAGACATCAACCAAAAATCCCAAGCTCATTTTGCTCAGCCCCATTCAATACACATGAGCCAACCAGGAATTTGAGTAGACATATTACAACTTAACTGTGCCACCGAAAGAGTGACCATGGGTCCTCCTCTAAAGGGCTACAAGAGGGCAGCCCTCTGTGTGAAAGCATCTTCTGTTTCAAAGTCTGTTCAGTCCAAGTCTATTTTTAAAATAGTTAAAGAGTCATAAGAAGGGAGTGTAAGAAGGGCCTTGAAGTGGCTCATCCACAGTTAACACCTGGAGAGCAGACTGAGCAGGTCAGACACAGCTCACATGGTCACAGTCTCTCCCAATATGGTGAGATGTATCCTTGGGAAGACAAGGCAGACCAATATCAGTGTACTGGAAGAAGCAAAGATCACCAGTGTTGAAGCTATGATTCTTCAACATCAACTTCGTTGGACTGGTCATGTTGTGCGGATGCCTGATTATCATCTTCCAAAGCAACTACTCTATTCCGAACTTAAAAATGGAAAGCGTAATGCTGGTGGTCAACAAAAGAGGTTTAAAGACTCTCTGGAGGCAAATCTTTAAAAATGTAGGATAAACACTGACAACTGGGAAACACTGGCTTGCGAGCGCTCCAGTTGGAGAACAGCCTTTATCAAAGATGACTTGGGCTTTGAAGACGCTCAAACTCAGGACACAAGGAAGAAACGTGCTAAGAGGAAGGCACGCTTGGCAAACCCTCACCGTGATCAATTCCCAGAAACCTATGTCCCTACTGGGGAAGGACGTGTGGATCCAGAATTGGCCTCCACAGTCACTTACAGACCCACTGTTAAAACATTGTTTATGGAAGACAATCTTGCTCGGCTACAAGTGATTGCCAAAGAAGAGGAAGAAGATATGTATTTCTGTTTAAATAATAGTAATTATCTCTATGCTTGCATTGATGCATATAAATTATCTCACACACACACACACACACATTTGTACCCCACCTTTCCTTCCAGGAGCTCACAAGGTAGTGTATATGGTTCTCTCCCTCCCCATTGTACAGTATCCTCGCCTTAAAACCCTGTGAAGCAGTAACTGTGTGAGTAACCTGTCCACCCAGAAATAAATGACAGCTGTTTATGTTCTTTCTAACTCAGCACTTGTTTTTTATACACTACCCCCCTAAAAAAAACAATTATTTATTGCATTTAAATCCCATCTCCTTTGCCAAGGAGCTCAAGGGGGTGTACAGTGGTGCCCCGCAAGACGAAAAACTCGCTAGACGAAAGGGTTTTGCGTTTTTTGAGTCGTTCCGCAAGACGAATTTCCCTATGGGCTTGCTTTGCAAGACGAAACGTCTTGCGAGTTCTTGCGAGTTTGTTTCCTTTTTCTTAAAGCCGCTAAGCCGTTAATAGCCGCTAAGCCGCTAATAGCCGTGCTTCGCAAGACGAAAAAACCGCAAGACGAAGAGACTCGCAGAACGGATTAATTTCATCTTGCGAGGCACCACTGTACATGGTTCTCCCCCTCCTCCTTTAATCCCCACACCAAGCCTGTTAGGTAGGTCAGGCTGAGAGGCAGCGGCTGGCCCAAGGTCACACAATGAGCTTCATGGCCGACTGAGGATTTGGACCCTGGTCTCACAAGTCCTAGTACAGTACAAAGCTCTACACCACACTGTGCAGGGTCTGTTCTTGTTTCCCCTTTGAGTGATGCATTCCAACTCCCATCTTCCTTGACCACTAGACATATTGGCTGGGGATGGTGGGAACATTTAACTCAAATTTAACTCAAGATCCACAGCATGATTTTATTCTAGTCATTTCAGAAAAATGCCCCAAATATCAAGGAAGACCATGTAAACTTTCTGGCTGCCAATGATCCTTTATATAAAATACAATGTTTTTAGCTCTGCTATTCTGTTGGCCTTCACAATTTTCCCTTCCTTTTTGCCCCACCCTACCCAATCTGAGGTCACTTTAGAAGAACACTTACATTGTTAACCTAATACTTAATATAAGTTACAGAGGAGTTTATCTGATGCATGATTTACTTTAACAGACATTTCTAGAATTTTTTTTAAATAAAAAAAAATCCTTCCCTACAGCTTTGCCTCAAAAATAGGCTGAAAGCAACTGTTTCACCTTTCAAATAAAGTACATCTAAGCCCACAAACACTGGACAATTGCTGCATGCATCTCCCACACAGGAATCCATTTGTAATTGGTTACGGCTTCATCCACACAGTTAATTTCAATTTTGATGACACTTTATGTCAAATACTTAATAGATAATTACATATTTATTAAAATTTCAACTGATCTGATGAGTGAGGAGGTCAGATAACAGGCAGCCATCTTTGCTTGATGTCATGTGGACCTTTCCTGAGAGCAAAAATATCCAGCACTCAAGCTTTGAATCGCAAACGTATTTGTGGAGTTACTTTACTATTTTTGTAAGGCTGTAAAGGAAGGAAGGAGGGGAAGGGGGAAAGAGACTTGTTTTTACTCAACCTTGTTATGCCTTATTAAAATGGCTAAAATTACTTCCATAATATTTTTTTCCCCCTCAAATAAAAACGGGGAACAGGCGCTTCAGCAAAAACCCAATATTTATTGAATATAATGTAAGTCTGTAATCCTGTGGTCCTTAGGAAGGCATCAGAGGCCATAAGATAGCATGGGTCCCTCTTTCTGAAAGAGATAGAGGGAGACCCATGAGCACAGGAGATCTGTCCATGACGCCATCTTCCTCACAGCTGCAGAAATCTCCCTGGTTTGCCCCGCCTCC